>NC_084855.1:16764236-17397361 GCF_951802175.1 Populus nigra | reverse complement strand
CTGCTAGAGTTAAAAGGTGTGCAGATTGCAGAATAAGTGAAAATTACTCTTAGACGGGCTGCCTACCTAGTGTACAGGATGGACTGTTTTGGTGATATAAAACTTTGTACTTTCTTGTGGTTATAATGTCACTACTGAAGTTTTTGTTTCATTTTAGAAATGATAACTGCATTACAAAAGCAAGAGACTGATCAAAATTACGAGAGTAATTTAATAAAATCATTAGAGAAGCTTGGTAAAGTTTTAACAGAGGCAGACATTCGATTGTTAATTGATGGCTTGTTACAGAAGAATGGAGCAAAGATGTATGTATCTAAACAGGTTCTATTTTTTGTGTACTTTAAATAATGCTTTTTTTTAATTAAATATTGAAGTGTCATTGTAGAGCTGATAAGGAAGCAAAACAAGAAGAGAAACTGCTCGTCAAGCAATTGAAGAAAAATAAACGAGAAGAGGAAAAGGAGGAAAAAAAAATGGACCTTGAACTTCAAAAGAAAAGGAGACAAATTGTATGTTCAATCCTCTCCCCTTTTCCTTTAGTACGAGCTGCTATCGTGTGCTTTATCTGCCTATGGAAATGGGAACAAAGTTTCTTGGGTCATATTATCCATTTAATATGAAATATTTATTCCATTTTCTTTCATTTAGTTGTTTGTGAGAATATTTTGCTAAGGTTTGTAATATTTTTGCAGTTTGTTGTTATATTCATATTATTCATTTAATTTATTCCAGGAAAAAGAGCAAAAGCGATTGCAAGAGGAGGCAGAAAGGGATGAACGGCGTCGTGAAAGGGAAGAGTCTGAAATTAAGAGATATTTGAAAAGGCAGCAAGAGAAAGTTGAGAAGGAACAGCGGCGCAAAGAGAAGGAAGAAGCTGAGTTGAAAAGGCGAGTGGCTATATAGAAGCAAGCTTCAATGATGGAACGCTTTCTAAAAAGAAACAAAAGTAATTCCCCATGTCAGAATGACCAGACTTTAACTAAAGCAACCACTTTTGATTCATCAAGCAAAGAGAGTAAAAGGATTGCTAAGGCAGTTACTCAACTGATGGACTGTGCTCTTTCATCAAATGATAACATTACAGCTGATGACATTCGCAAGTAGGTTTTGCACTCCCCAGCCTGCCCTCCTCACCTTTTTGCCTACAGTGACGTAACCTTCCTGAGCAGAGGAATTTCTGATGACTGGCCCTGATTCATTTTGCAGGTCACACTTATCTTCTTGGTGTCATTTGGGTTTCTCTATTCGTGCCAACAGAAAGCAGCATTGGAGTATCCGCAGGAAGCCTAAGACTGGACTGTTTAAGGAACTAAAACTAACTGCTATTAGGGACCCAACTCATAATGATGATTCAAGTGCAGAGAAGCTTGATAGTGGATGGAGACATCAAACTTCTGATGATAGATCGTGCGGTGATGTTAGGAAGTGTAACCGGAGGAAGCAATTGTTGCAGTTTGATAAGAGCCATAGACCTGCATTTTATGGCATCTGGCCTAAGAAAAGGTAAGCTCCTCTCTCATAGGATTGTATCATGCTACTCAATATAAAGACAGATGAGTTTAGGGAGTGTAGTAATTTCCACTGGAAGTGCTTAAATAATTACGCTATTTAATGCGTCTTCTCTGGTAATTATGGTTAGGCCACTATTCTCTGTTTTCTAGAAAGATTTCTATGTAATTATTGAATTTATTTTCAGTGTTAGTGGAATAAACACATTAACTCTCATTCATTTTGTTTCATATTTTATTATAAATCACTGCTATTGTTATGTAAAATGCCTAAATGTGCTTAAATTCAAAGATTCAAGGGCAAAATGCTTTATCTTTTAAAGAAAAAGTAATCCTGTTTGATGAAGTGAAGTTAAGGGTGTAAAGCATGGTGTATTTTTGGAAGTTCCAGGTGCCAAAGGCTCTGTCCCCCCCTCCCCCATTTTCATTAAATCTTGTAAATCTTACATTTGATGGTGTTTGTTCAACATCTTGTTATTAGCAACTGCTCTAACCTTTGAGCTAATTGCCTAAAGCAACGGCTATTTTATTTTTTTCCTCAGGTTTTGTTGCCTTATAGAGTTCTTGTATTTTAAACTGCTTGCTTTACCTTGTTTGGTTATGTTCATGCCTTGCTATTAGTACCTAGGTTCTCCAAAATCTTTGTGCTTAAGGCACCTAGGGCTATTAAGACAGTGTTTTAGTCTGCTTGGTGCAAGAGTTGGAAATTCAATGCTAATTTTTGTTTTTTATTTTTAGGCTGTCTTATCTGTAATGTTTTAGTCCATACCAATTGTGAACTCGTGTTGATTTTCCGGTGAAAGTAAAATTGTAGGTTTAGTGTCATTTTCTTGTCAATCCTCACCATTGAAGGTATTGATTAGAAACTTGGGCTGCATTTGGTTATGTGTTAATGGACTGTTATGCTATTTTTTCAGTCATGTTGTTGGACCATGCCATCCATTCAGGAGGGATCCAGACTTGGATTATAACGTTGACAGTGATGAAGAATGGGAAGAGGTACTGAGTTTTCTATTCAAAGAACAATTGGAATTGAAACTATGATTTACTGATGATATTGTTGTTCTGCAGGAGGATCCTGGTGAAAGCCTCTCGGATTGTGATAAGGATGATGGAGAAGAAATCTTATAGGAAGAATATTCAAAACCTGATGAAGAAGAAGAGAGTGAAGATGGTTTTTTTGTACCTGATGGGTATCTCTCAGAAAATAAGGTAATAAAATGAGGTTCTGGGGTAATTCTGGAGGTGGACCTTGCTTTACTGGGCTATAGTTGTTCGATGCACTCCATAAGTCTGAGTTGCTGACATAAAATGACAATGACTGAGATAATTTCGTGCATCCCCGTCTCTGGATTGCATCCAGTGTTCCTTTCATAGTATCTGGAATTGATGACCCATAAGTAAAAGACTGCATAAAGGCCTATTAAGCTAGATGTTTAATGGTCAAAATTGACAACCCCTCCTCTCTTTTCAAGTGCATTTAATGCTTCCTTGCTTTAAGGCACTAACCTGTGCACAACTATCAGTGCACCTGCTATGCAGTAGCATTTAGGTTTTCAAAGCAATTAAAACTTATGTCTTAAGTCTGAACATGTCTAGAGGCCACCAGGAGAACCAATAGCCATAACTTTTATTGTAGCCAAGGGAAATACTTATTTATGAAATTTCAAAATGCAGGGAGTACAGCTTGATAGAATGGACACTGATCTGTCAGTGGAGGAGGCCAGAAGCTCACCTTGTTGCAAGCAGACTTACAGAGTGAGGAGTTTTGTACATTGCTGAAACAGCAGAGATATTTGAACAATTTCACCGATAATGCCCTTAGGAAAAATCATCCCTTGATTATGTTGAATCTAATGCATGAGAAGGATGCATTCTTAGTGGCTGATGATCTTGGTGACATTCCTAAAGTTGAAAAAATGTGTTTGCAAGCACTTAGCATCCGAGCATTCCCTGGTGGACCGCAAATGGAGATATCCTTGGATGTGTCCCCTGAAAATCATGATGCTTGCCTGTCAAATGCCAAGCCCAGTGCTACACTTATCCCAGCTATGATAACTCTACAAGACTCAGATATGCCTTTAGTTGTAAGTTGTGCATTTGAATTGTGTTAAACATACCTCCTAAAATTTCTGACAATATGCATTAATAATAACCCGGACATGTTTATAGTTTGCCTTTAATTATGTTATGACTGCAGCCTATGGTTTGCAGCTTACTGTAATCTTTATGAATTTTCAGGTGTTTGCTATTCAGTCTTGCTCGCAAAGTATGAATAAAGTGGTTGAATCACTGCATCAGAAATTCCCCTGTCTCAAAGTCGCAATTAAGAAACAAAGTTCGTGAGATGTCAGATTTTGTGGATAATCGTTGGCAGGTTAGTGGCTAGCTGAAATATTGTATCATTCTCATTTTACAGATGAGGATCTACCTGTTAAGGATACTAATGATGTTTTATGATTGATAAAAGCTTTTGATTATTTAAATTATTTACGCACGTCCTTTAACAGTCTGGACCACGGTTCAATGGTTCAATAAAAAGAAAGACCTTAGTTCAGCATCACCCAATTCTTCTTGGTTCATGGGATTTAGGGTGTCTGAAAGTGTGGCAGTGGTTGTTTTTTAAAGTGTTTTTCGCTTGAAAATATATTAAAACAATTATTTTTTAATTTTTAAAAATTATTTTTGATATTAACACATTAAAATGATTTAAAAATACTAAAAAAATATTAATTTAAAACAAAAAAGAAATTGTATTGCCTTTTTTTTTGGATCGTCTTTAGCCTTTCAGTTTTTTCTCCTCTAAATTTTCCCCACATTTTGGCCACTTTTTGTGGCATGTAATTACAAATCATCTCAAGAACTCAGCATTAGTAAAGTTTCTGTTGTAAATCATATAGTTGAATATAAGGTGATAAAACTTTTGGGTTAACCAGAAGTCCAGTTCCTTGATGAATATTCAAGGAGGCTAAAGACTTTCATGAAACAATCTTCTTTGAAAACCAGACAATGACATGACCAAAAGAGTTGATGTTTTCTTTTAAGTATAGGAGTGTCGAAGTAATAAGTAACCCGACAATACTGGGATCGAACCACATGGAGGTTAACTATATAAATTATAAATAATAATAATAATAATAATAATAATAATAAGTTTTTTTTTTTGGTAATAATCGGGGCTAATAAGCCCTTCTAAATTGAATGAGTAACAGTAGATCCAATCAGGTCATAATACAATAAGGGATAAAGCCCCGACGGTGGTTTTTCTAACACATCTAATCCCCTGGCTAATAAATCCCTAGTTAGCCCATAATTTGCCAACCAATCGGCCACACAATTGGCCTCCCTATACACATGATAAGTTGTTACTTCCCAATCCCTCCCTAACATACCTTTAATCTGCATAATTATATTATAATTCCTGTCCACTCTCACACTATCCCTATTAATGAGACCCACTACAACTTTGGAATCGGATTCCAAATCCACCCTCCTAAACCCTCTATCCCATGCAAGTTGAAGCCCAACATAGACCGCCCATAACTCTGCATTAACTGACGAACAAATACCAATATTCCTTGCAAATCCCCTTATCCACGCTCCCAAATGGTCTCTAATCACTCCTCCAGCACCTGCCACTCCTGGATTTCCTTTGCTGCATCCATCCACGTTTAGCTTGATCCGCTCTTCTTGTGGGTATTTCCACCCAACCTGAGTATCTTCCTTACTGCTTCTTCCCTTATCATTACCATGCCTTTGAGTAAACTCAGTATCCCGGACCATTCTTTTTATAGCAAGAATAGCCCTAAACCAATTACCCTGATCTACTCCAAAAACTCTATTGCACCTTTCTTTCCAAATATACCATAGAGCTATTCCGAATTCCAACGACCAAGCCCCATGATCCGTATTTCTATTTTTGACGGACATATTTGATACCAGCCATGCATACCAATTTTGACTGAAGAATAACTCTCTATTCTCTACCTTTACGAACACCTCCCAAATTTTACGAGCTTTAGGGCAATCGCGCAACGCATGGGTTAATGTTTCCACTTCAGTACCACAATGATCACAAAATCTATTAGCTGTTAAATGTCTCCGATATCTCAGGTCATTGGTCATAATAGAATTATGGGCTACCGTCCAAAGAAACACTTTGATACGCTCCATGCCTTGCCACTTTCTAATCAACCTCCAAATAGGGTCTTGATCCATCTCCCCCCTTTCCTCTAAAACCATATAAGCAGTTCGGACTGTAAGCTTTCCATTTGAAGAATGATCCCAACCCACCGTGTCGTTTATTCCATCTTGCATTGGTGGAGTGTATCCAACAATGCTCATCACAATTTGCATAGGAATTAGATGGGCAAACACATCCCATTTCCAATTGCCCCTATCGTCCACCATATCAGCCACCGTATAATCAAGAGTCTCTACCTGCACCTCCCTCTCTAAATGATTAATGATAGGCCCATAACTCTCCAACCAACTGTCTCTCCAAAATAAAATCCGTTTGACATTCCCTACATTCCAGGTTGCATTCTGGTTCACCATGTCCCATTCTTTACAAATGGCCTTCCACAACACTGAGTCAGACGGTATTGCCACCGGATTACCTTCCCTTCTCCTAGTGCTCATATACTTGTCCTTTAGAACTTTTACCCAAAGATGATTCTCCTTCATCATTCCCCAAGCCAATTTCATTAAAAAGGCTCTATTCATTGACTTCATTTTCTTTAACCCCATCCCGCCTTCTTCCTTCGGCCAACACATCTTGTTCCAATTCACAAGATGGATTTTGTCTCTACCTTCTTGTTGACCCCATATGAATCTCCTGCAGATTTTCTCTATCTCATAGCACGTATGTTTGGGGATAACAGCAGCTTGCATCGGATATAAAGGGATCGTGGAAAGCACAGATTTACAGAGAGTTATCTTCCCTGCCAGAGACAGATTACTAGCTTTCCAACCTGCTAATTTTTTCTGCATATTGTCTAATAAGTAACTATATGTATTTTTAGTTACTTTTTGGTGAAGTAAAGGCACCCCTAAATACTTCCCCATATCTTTAGTGATTTGAAAACTACTTCTCCTGCTAATATCACCCGCCAAGGAGACTGATACATTTTTTGAGAAATATACTTTTGTCTTTGTATTACTAACCTTCTGCCCCGACGCTGCACAAAAAGTATCAAGACATTTAGTAACTCTCTCCAGCTGATCCATACTTGCCTCTGTAAACAACATGTCGTCTGCAAAACATAAATGAGAAATCTTCAACCCATTCCTTCTCATTCTAAAAGGCTTCCAACTATTATCCTCCACCTGTCTGCTTATAAGTTGAGAAAGTTTTTCTAAGCACAAAACAAATATATATGGGGATAGCGGGTCTCCTTGTCTTATACCTCTGTTAGGACTGAATTTCTGAGTTGCACTTCCATTCCACAGCACACTAAGTGTTTGTGTTTCTATACTCTGCATGATGACTCTTATTAGATCACTAGGAAGTCTAGCATCAATGAGAGTCTCTCTGATAAACTTCCAGCTTAATCTATCATAAGCTTTTTCAAGATCCACTTTAATCGTCATAAAGCCTTTTTTACCTTTCATCTTGTGCATGGAATGAATGACTTCCTGGGCAACGATAATATTGTCTGTAATTTGTCTTCCCGGCACAAAGCTGCTCTGCACTTCACTGATGAGATTCGGCATCAAAGCTTGTAGTCTCCCCACTATTACTTTTGACAATGCCTTTAAAATCACATTACAAAGACCAATTGGTCTAAACTGATGTAGGTACTCAGGCATTTGGACTTTTGGAATCAAGACTAAATATGAGTGATTTATTCTCGACATGTCCTTATTGCCTGTAAAAATGTCTCTAACATACCTGCAAACAGATTGGCCAATCACATGCCACTGAGACTGAAAAAATATTGGCTGATACCCATCCGGTCCCGGGGCTTTATAAGGCTTCATCCCAAATATAGCCGTCTTAATTTCATCGTCTAGAATTGGGGCTTCTAGCTGGTTTATATGGTTTTGATCAATAATCCGAAAATTACCCTCCAACCGAATATCTTCCAGAGTCTCCTCCTGATCTTGCCAAAATAATTTTTGATAAAACTCCCTAGCCATATCCTTTAACTTATTTTCCTCCCAAACCCAAACCTGCAGTTCATTCTTCAAAGCTTTTATTTTATTCCTTTGCCTTCTGATGATGGTCTTCGTGTGGAAATAGGAAGTGTTCGTATCTCCAAAAGAGATCCAATTACATCTTGACTTCTGGAACCAGTGAATCTCCTCCTGTCTAAGAATTTGATTATATTCAGCCGATAGGTCATCCTCCAATTGGTACAGATGCGGATTTCCTCTAACCGCTATTGCTTTCTGAATTCCGCCTAATCTCGCCAAAACCTTTCTTTTCTTCTGGAAAATGTTGCCATACACCCATTTATTCCATATCTTCAACTGCACCGTCAAACCTTCTAAGGCTGTTGGCACCTCTGCATCCGTCTCCCAGTGATTTTTCAAGAATTCTGCAAACTCCCTATGTTGTAGCCAGGCTGCTTCAAACCGAAACGGTCTTCCTTCTCCTTGAACTGTAACTCTCTGCTCCTTGAGCTCTACCAAGATAGGGTGGTGATCTGACCTAACCCTTGGAAGAACTAACACATTAGCATCTTGGAACAGCTGCCTCCACTGAGCATTACCAAAACACCTATCCAATCTTTCCTGAACCCGCATATAACCATTTCTAATACCCCCTCTCCATGTGTATTTCGGACCTTTGCTGCCTAAATCTATCAATTTACATTCTTGAACCCATTTAGCAAAACGATGAATTCTACGATTATCTACTCCAACTCCCCCGGATTTTTCCGTAGCCATCAGGATCTCATTAAAATCCTCAATAACCATCCATGGTAATCTGACATTTCTAGCCAAATTAGCAACTTCTTCAAAGCACTGTTTTTTTAAAATAGCATTCGGATTAGCATAAACTACTGTAAATAACCAAGCCTCACTGCTCCCTTCATCAACACTTCCATGTATAAAATGCCGAGAAAAATTCAATATCTTAACATTAACATTCGAATTATTCCACATCAACCATAATCCACCCGACATCCCTTGAGCCTCAACTCTAAAGCTAGACTCAAATTTTAGTTTTTCAATAATTTTATCAGCTTGGAACCCACTAACTCTCGGCTCTGCTACTGCCCCTATTTGAAATTTATGATTTTTCCTCAAATCGTGCATCACCGCACAAAATTCTCCACTTCCCGCACCTCTACAATTCCAGAAGAAGAATTTCATAAAATACTTGATAGAAATATACTTACAAGCTAAGATGAAATTCATCTTCCTCCTGTGTTGTCCATGAGGGAATCTCCCTCATCCACCATCATCTCCTCTTCAGAATTTTGAGAAACCACCATGAAGTCTTCTTCTTCCCCTACTTCTGCTCCCTCTTCCATTAGGATTTCCTTATCTGGTGGATCCATCTCCTGCACCCTTGTTTGTTGAAATTGCTCCGTTCCACTCCTGTAAAATTCGTGATTTGTTCGAAACCCACGTCTCACCATTTCTTCTCTTGGCGCCATGCTGCTTGAATTCTCCTTTGAGCTGCTAGAATCCCTCTTCCTTGTCTCCGTGTCCAGTCCGGTTACCTTCGCCTTTCCTTTCACTGATTTCGGTTGAATCAACACAGGGGCTACAAATTTGCTCCTCTCGGTCACATTCACATTCTTCAGCCCACCTTTTGGATTCTTCACTTTTGGACTCATCTCGGTCCCAGCCTTCTCGTTCCCATTCTTCAGCCCACCGTTTGAGCTCTTCACATGTTGACTCATCTCGGTCCCAGCCTTCTCGTTTTCAGCCCTCTCGTTCCCATTCTTCAGCCCATCGTTTGAGCTCTTCACTTGCGCACTCCTCTCGGTCCCAGCCATCTCGGTCTCAGCCCTCTCATTCCCATTCTTCAGCCCACCGTTTGGGCTCTTCACTTGCTGGCTCTTCTCTCCTCTTTGTTCTCCTGGGCCGATGATGGCCCGTTGCTTCTTATGGCCCAATGGCCTCCCATCTCCTTGTTTGTCTTCAATGCTTCCAGTCCCGTTTTCCTTAATTCCACTTCCTCTGCTGTTTCCAGCGTCCTTCTCGGCCAAATCTTCATGACTCGCGTTCAATGCGTCATAACGGGCAGAAACAATTAAACTTCCAGCCGTTGTGCTCTTTAACTTTTTCCCGAGATTTACGGCTATCATTTCGCCCTTTCCATTTCCTCTTTTTTCCTCCATCACGGTCTTCTTGCTAGGCCGACGGTGTCTCCGGTCAGCAATCATCCATGCACCATAGGAATCCATGATTTCCGGTCTAACTAGAGAACCGAGGGGATCACCAGTCATTTCCTTTTCACTTGGTTCATCTTGAGACTCATGAGCGATATGAGGACATATTTCCTGCTTATGTCCGTATTGGCCACAGTGGAAGCAAATTAGATGTAGTCCTTCATACATTATACGTCTAATTCTCCGGCGTAGTTTAAACTTAGCAAGTAATGGTTTTGTGAGGTCCACCTCCACACAAAGTCTTGCAAAATTCCCCCTCGTACCCACTGAGGCAGTTCTGTCCACTTTTAGAGTTTTTCCAATCTTGTTCCCTATCTTCCACAGTACTGAAGTGTCATAATATTCCAATGCCAAGTCTGGCAATCTAACTCACACTGCTACCTTGTCAATTGTTGCTTCAAAGGGGTCAAAATTAGGATGCCATGTTCTTACCGTTAGATAATGATCTGTCACCATCCAAGGCCCTCCAAATAATACATGTTCTCTATCCTCAGTATTGGCAAATTTTGCCAAATAAAAGTCATTGCCCAAGTCTGTTAATGTAAAGTCTCCTCGAAGATTCCACATATTTTTCAGACGTTGCATGAAAAACATATATCCCACCTTCCGACCCATGAGTTTGATTATAAGAGTTTGTTTCCATGGTGCCCGAATTCTCTTTTTCTCCTCCATAGAAAGTTTAATTACCGGACAGTCATCTTCATCAGAATCTTCGTCATCATCATCAGATACGCATTCGTTGAAATGGTTGTCTTCATCCTCTTCATGTCTTACCGAAGTTTCTCCCATAAGTTTTTCCACGTAACTTTGTCCATTGATATCTCCAATTTTGACCTTCTTGCTGGATCGTATTAGCAAATCAGCTTCCTCTGTTGAATCATCTATTGCTTCCCGACAACTCTTTTCAGAGCCATCCATTGTTTCGCTAATAATAATAAGTTGAAGAGAGCTTTAAGATGTGATATTGATATAAGGATTAAATAATGATAAAAACAATTGTCAAGGTTAAAGGATCCACTAATGGTATTTCAAACAAATATAGTATAAACTATTATAACTCAACTGGAAACCACACACGAAGGAGGTTTCAATTGGATTATAAATTGTTAACATGATTACATTAGTTATCTTATTAGAATAATGCTAATACTTGTAAATGTTGTCAGGTATTTATGATTATAACTTATGTTAACAACAAATCAAGTTCCTTTCATAGCACAGGTGTCGGTTATACCATATAGTTTGGGCTATGAAAGTGCCAAGTATTTGTAGTACCAAGGTTATACAACATAAATCTAGATTAATCATTTAACAAGCAAAGTATTAAGAGTGAATAAGATAACAAATACAAAACATGTTAATATCAAACATTCACATCCATTTTGAGTTTATACTATACTTATTCTTACACCATTAGTATAACTTTTTCACCTTGGCATAATAAACTTAGTTAAATATAATGAAGAAGAGAAACATAAATAAACAAGATAAGAACAAAAATAAGATATAAGTTAATTAAGTAAAGGAAATGAAAGGAAAAGCATAAACAATAGATTAATATAAACCAAACATAAACATTACAAAAATATAAAGAGAGAGCAAGAACATAATCTTGATCTGAAAACCAAGATGCCTAAATGCATGGCAAATATCTCCTTTTATAGGCCAAAATTCGGAACTATTGATTTGATGACTAATTGTTGAGTGAGTGGCCACATCTTGACTTGATGACAATCCTTATCTTCTTGTCTGAACAAAATGTCATTGATAACGTTAGAATTTGAATAGACTTAAATCATGAAAATTCTAGGAAATTGTGTCAGCTTTCTAGGAAAAATAATTGAGGTCATTTGGACTTCTAGAACTTGAGATATGGGCTGAACACTTAACAATGTATGGGCTACAGGACAGATTCGGATTTCTTCGTTGTTGCTACAATTTTGACTTGAAAACGGCCTTTTTAATTTGAACTCCTATGAAAGTTTTAGGCCTATGTCTTAACTTTCCATCCATATAGAGCAGACCTAAATTCAAGATCTACAGCTCCAGATATGACCCAATGACCGAACAGTGTTCTAGTTTGGACTGAACCAGCATCTTTTTTCTAAGTTTGACCCTCTTTTTGTCTTCTTAATTTCAGTAGTTAAACTCATCAATCAATCCTTTCATTTATATGATAGACCTGTATTTAAGATGAACATTTACCATAAATTAAAGGTATCTTATGGTATCAGACTTGTTATTATAAAACATGATTTAATTGAGTTATTGATACTTCAAGTGCAAAATAATGATATAAAACTTTGATAAAAATGCACTTTAAAGTACTAATCACACCCCCCAACCAGCTTATTACTAGTCCCTAGTAATCAAAACGTTAAAATAGAAAAACAGTTTGCAAGTTTCACAAAGCAAGACATTCATCATTCAACTTTCATTAATCTATCTAGATAAACAAACTCTCATTAAATTTATATATCTACTCAATACATCTTAAACAAAATATTAATAAACCTTTCTTTTTATGTACTCAATGTATGAAAACATAGACGATGGGGTTTTTATTGGAAGAAAACAATATTCTGTTCTAATGTTTAAGGTTAACTTCCTTGGGTTGGGATTATTATCTTTTTTTTTTAATATATATACATATAACTTGAAACACAATACATCTATAACCCGTGTAACGAGCTTTCGGCTAATGACTCCCAGACCAGTATACTGATACCTAAATAGTGCAATGTTTGATTCCTTAAGCTTTTCTCCTTAAGCCATGTAACAAGCTTTGGGTCAATAGCTTTCAAGTCAGTTGATTTTAGGGTATTAGGTGTTAAAACACCCTTTCGGGCTTAATTGCTTAGTTTAGGGAGGCTACGAAACCAAACTTATTTATGTTTTTATTATCATCAATATTATCAATTTTTTTTTGCAAATTATATACTATTTTTTTCCCTTAGTTGTTACCTTTAACAATAGAACATAAATAATGTAATAATCTAATCTGCAACCCACAATCATATGTTAAAGTGTGTGTGTGTGAAAATAAAGGTTTAAGAATACTTGTTAAATGAGTATATGAGCAGAATCAAGTGATAACAATGCGAGAGTTTGTAAACCTGAATATTTCAAGAAGTATTCTGATAGACCTTGATAAGAATATTTACTAAGATGCGTCTCAAGAGTCAATAAAATTCCTCCTTACTCTGCCATCCTAAAAATAGTTTTGTCAAATGGTTTTAATAATAGCAAAAACAGTTAGTTTCTTTTTTGTCAACTACTACCCTCTCCCCCAATCAAAATGAGACATTGTCCTCAATGTTCTAAAGTAGAAAGATAGAGTATACAAGACATCACCTAAAGCATCGAACACTGACAAACCTGAAACACACTTAAATAAATATAAGAAATAACAAAACAAAATAAAATGCTATTAATAAAACCAAAGGACACAAGGTTTCACAAACGAAGGCTTAAATCCAATCTAAGCTTTTTACGGTTTTTCATAGTTGACCAATTTATACGACTCATGGAGGGATCAAGTACAAGGATGAAAGATTGTAATTGGTCAATCAATTATTCAGCAATAGCAGCAAAGATTATGATTTGTCGTGCCGAAGATGTTAGAAATTCATATTCCACAGCTTGATCAAGAAAAGACAACAAATTATTATTAAAACCATTTAACAAACCTATAGGTTTATGGTGAATGTGCAGTTGGGGCTAGGAGGAAATATGTAAGATCTCTTCCAATGTTCCCAGACCACCTGGTAAAGCAATAAAAGCATCAGCATGGTTAAACATCGCATTCATTCAATCAAACATATTGGAGACCTGTAGTTCCTCTCCAATTATTTTTTCAATGATGTCCCCTTTTGCTAAAGCTTTGGGGACGACCCCTAAAACTTGACTACCTCCTAAAAATACAGTTATTGACACACCCCTCATTAACCCAAGGCTGTCTCCCCCATACATTAAATGAATCTTTCTCTCAGCTAGTACATAACCAAGATGATTTGTTGATTCTAAAAACTCCTTTTCTTTTCCATGACTGGATCCATCGAAAATACAAATATTTCTTATGTGATGACTTGAGGAAACCAAATGATCTACTACGACTAATATGTACAAGAAACCAAATGATAGAGGAAATGGACCCATGAAATCTATACCCCAACAATCAAAGATCTCAATGACAAGAATAGGATTTAAAGGCATCATGTGATGTTTTGAAATAGATCCCAACTTTTAACAATTTTCACAAGTCTTGCAGAATGCATGTGAGTCCTTGAACATCGTGGGCCAATAAAATCCACTTTGTAAGATTTTTGCAATTGTCTTTCTTGATGAGAAATGACCCCCACATGCCTCAGAATAACAAAATTTAATGACACTACTTACCTCATTATCAGGAATGCATCTTCAAAATATTTGATTAGGACAATATTTGAATAAATGAGGGTCATCCCAATAAAAGTTCTTCACTTCGTTCAAGAACTTTCTTTCGTCTTGGGTACTCCAATGAGTTGGCAATTGTCCTGAAACAATAAAATTAACAATATTAGTAAACCAAGGCAATGTAGAGACAGAAAGTAAAGATTCATCAAGAAAGTAGTCATCGATTGGTGTGATATCAGATTTCGAATCTGTAGTCAATCTTGACAAATGATCTGCAACAATATTTTTTGTGTATTTTTTGTCTTTGATTGCGATATCAAATTCTTGAAGTAAAAAAATTCGCCACACCAATCTAGCCTTATAATCTTTCTTAGAAAGAAGATATTTTAATGCTACATGATCACTAAAAACAACAGATGAGTCAATAAGATAAGACCTGAATTTTTCACATGCAAATACTAATGCAAGTAATTCTTTTTCAGTGGTGGTGTAATTCATTTGAGCAATATTTAAAGTTTTACTTGTATAGTAAATCACATAAGGTTTCTTATCTTTTATTTGTCCCAAGATAGCACCCATGGCATAATCACCAGCGTCACACATAATTTCAAAAGGTAATGACTAATCAGGAGGTTGAATGATAGGAGCAGAAGTAAGCAAGTTTTTAAGTTTAACAAAGGCTTCTTCACAATATTCAGTCCATTCAAAAATATTATCCTTTGTTAGAAGGTTACTCAAGGGCTTAGATATCACACTAAAATCTTTGATGAACTTTGTATAAAAATCAACATGTCCTAAGAATGATCTAACATCTTGAACAGATTTTGGTGTTGGAAAGTTAGCAATTAACTCGATTTTAGATTTGTCAACCTCAATTCCTTTTGATGAAATAATGTGACCAAGTACAATGTTGTTTGTTACCATAAAGTGGCATTTTTCCCAATTCAGTACAAGATTTTTCTCTTCATACCTACTCAAAACCTTTTCTAAGTTAGTCAAACAATCATCAAATGAATTGCCAAAAACAGAAAAATCATCCATAAAAATTTCAAGAAAATATTCAACCATATCACTAAATATACTGAGCATGTATATTTGATACGTGGTCGGTGCATTACATAATCCAAAACGCATTCTTCGATATGCAAAAGTACCAAGTGGATATGTGAAAGTAGTTTTCTCTTGATCTTCAAATGCAATTTCAATTTGGTTGTAACCTGAATAGCCGTCTAGAAAACAATAAAATTCATGACCTGCAACTCTTTTTAAGATTTGATCCATTAAAGGTAAAGGAAAATGATATTTTCTAGTCATTGAATTAAGTTTCCTATAGTCAATACCCATGCGCCAACCAGTAATAGTCCTAGTTGGAATTAACTCATTTTTCTCATTTATTATCACAGTGACTCTAGACTTCTTGGGTACAACTTGGGTAGGACTTACCCATTTGCTGTCAGAAATATGATAAATGATTCCATTATCTAGAAGCTTAATGACTTCATTTTTCACTACTTCTTTCATATTAGGATTAAGCTTTCGTTGCATTTCTCTAGAGGGTTTAGCATTTTCCTCCAAATAAATCATGTGTGTGCAAATCAAAGGACTAATTCCTTTTATGTCAGTTATGGTCCATCCTAATGCATTTTTGTGCATTTTTAGAGTTTGTAATAACTTACATTTTTTATGTGCATTAAGTTTGGAAGAGATTATTACCGGAAAAGTTTCATTTTCTCCTAAAAATGAGTATTTGAGATTGAATGGTAATGGCTTCAAATCAGGTTTTGGTGGTTGAACACTTGAAGGTATGGACTCAATTAATCATGATGGCAATTCCTCAATTTTTGGTCTCCAACTATTTGCCTTTGATTCTTCCTGAAAATAAACCATTTGCAAATCGTCAGATTCATCAATCTTAGTTTTACTGGAAGTGGTTTGAAATTGATCATGAACTAATTTTTCAATAAAGTCCACTTCCTGTAAATCATTATCATCTCCAGGTTGTTTGCAAATGTTAAAAATATTCATCTGCAATGTCATGTTTCCAAATGATAGTTTCATCAGTCCATTCCTACAATTAATCAATGCATTAGAAGTTGCAAGAAACGGACGTCCTAAAATAATAGGAAGTTACATGCTTCAACAGGTTATGTATCCAAGATAATAAAATCCACAAGATGAATGAATTTATCAACTTGTACTAACACATTTTTAACTATTCCTCTAGGCACTTTATAGATCTATCAGCAAGTAAAAGAGTTACAGAAGTTGGTTTTAACTCACCTAGATTGATACTCTGAAAAACTGAATATAGAAGTAAATTCACACTAGCTCCAAGATCAAGTAAAGTTCTTTTAATTTTATGCTCTCCAATAAAGTAAGAAATTGTAGGACAACCAGGATCTTTATATTTCAAAGCGTTATTGTTCTGAAGAATGGCACTTACTTGTTCGGATAAAAATGTTTTTTTTTCACATTCAGTTTTCTCTTCACAATGCACAGATCTTTCAAAAATTTAGCATAAGAAGGTACATGTTTAATAGCATCCAACAAAGGTATATTGATCCTTACCTGTTTGAAAGTTTTAAAGATTTCAGAGTTGTGATTGACTTTCCTTTATTTGGTCATGGCATGAGGAAATAGAAGTGCTGGCAGGAAATCAGTCTTTTCGTTGCAATGTTCAGATTCAACCCCTTCCTTACCCTCAGAGATTAACTCATCATCTTTCTCACAAGGTTCAAGAATGGGTTTTTCAATAACCTTACCACTGCGGAGAGTAATGACTGATTTGACTTGATCCATGTGTTGGTTTCCAAAACTACTTGCATTTGCATTGTATTTACCCATGGGATTTTGTTGTGGTTGAGATGGAAACTTACCTTTCTCTTGAAAATTGAGAGCAGATGTCAATTTTACAAGAGTATCTTTAAAATATGTCATGCTTTGAGCAAGTTGAGTGTTGATTGTCTCTTGCTTTTCATTGAATGCATGCAATGTTCCCTCAAGATTTTTTCTAGGAGGTGGAGCATAAGGAAGTGCATATCCATGAGAATTTTGAAAATTATGGTGTGCTTGAAATGGTGGTTGTGAAGTTTGTGCATTAATGTTATCACTCTTCCAACTGAAATTTAGGTGTTTTCTCTAACCAGGGTTGTATATTTGCGAGTATGGGTTATGATTGGGCCTTTGGAAACTATTTAAAGCATAGGCTTGTTCATGGAGGCATTCCTTAAAAGAAAGCAAAGTTAGACAATCATTTGTTAAATGTTCATTGGTTTTACAGATTTGACATACAATGTCTTGAACAGATTTTAAATGACTACTCTTTTTTAATTCTAGTGCTTTGACTTTTCTAGCTAAAGATGCAAACTTGGCTTGGAGGTCATAATCTTCCCTAAGGTTATACATACCTCCACTAGATGTATGAGGTTGGGTTTTACTTGATGCCTCATAAGTGTCTGTATTGTCCTAATTTTGAGCATTTTCAGCTGGCAAGTCTAGGTACTCCATTGCTTCATTCGGGTCTTTATCTTCAAAAGTTTCATTGCTCCATTGCTTATCTCTAGGTGGTAACCCTTCATAAAAATGTGAAATCAATCTCCATATTTCAAAACCATGATGAGGGCAAGTATTAAGCAAGTCTCAATACCTATCCCAACATTGGTAAAATGTTTCTCCTGGTTTTTAAGTGAAAGTGATGATTTGTCTTTTGAAAGAATTTGTTTTGTGAGATGGAAAAAACTTCTTTAAAAATTATTATTGCATTTCATCCCAAGTACGAATGGATCCTAGTCTCAAATTTTGTAACCATGTTTTAGCTTTATCTTTTAATGAAAAAGGAAAAGGCTTTAATCTAATGGTGTTCATGCTACAATTTAAGTCATTATAGGTGTTGCAGACCTCCTCAAATTCCCTTAAATGCAAGTATGGATTTTCTAAATCTAAGCCATGAAAAAAAGATAAAAGTTGAATAATATCTAGCTTAAAATTAAAATGAGATGCATCAGGAGGTAAAACTATGCATGAGGGTGCACTTGTTCTTGTAGGATTCATGTGGTCTCTAAGTGTTGTAACGTGATTATTCTCATTATTCTCATTATGAAGCGACTGGTTATCTTCTTCGACTATATTTTCTTAAAATGATAAGGATATCCTACAAAGTCTACCACTTAATGTACGTGACCAAACTCTCATGCACATGTAGGAAGAGAATAAAAGGAAGAAAAGAAAAAGAAAAAGAAACAAATCAAAAGAAACAAAAGTTAGATAAAATGAAAAGTGAAAAGAGAAAGTAAAATAAGTATTATAATTTATATAAGAATTTACCTCTCCGGTAACAGCGCCAAAAACTTGACACGACCAAAAAAGTTGATGTCTTCTCCCAAGTGTAGGAGTGTCGAAGTAATAAATAACCCGGCAATACCGGGGTCGAACCACATAGAGATTAACTATATAAATTATAAATTATAAATAATAATAATAATAATAATAATAATAATAATAATAATAACAACAACAAGTTGAAGATAGCTTTGAGATGTGATATTGATATAAGATTAAACAATGATAAAAACAATTGTCAAGGTTAGAGGATCTACTAATGGTATTTCAAACAAGTATAGTATAAACTCTTATTATTCAACTAGAAATCACACACAAAGAAGGTTCCAATCGGATTATAAATTGTTAACATGATTACATTAGTTAACTTATTAGAATAATGCTAATACTTGTAAATGTTGTCAAGTATTTATGATTATAACTTATGTTAACAACAAATCAAGTTTCTTTCATAGCACAGGTATCGATTATACCATACGGTTTGGGCTATGAAAGTGCCAAATATTTGTTGTACCAAGGTTATACAACATAAATCTAGATTAATCATTTAACAAGTAAAGTATTAAGAGTGAATAAGATAATAAATACAAAACATGTTAGTATCAAACATTAAAGTTCATTTTAAGTTTATACTATACTTATTCTTACACCATTAGTGTAACCTTTTCACCTTGACATAATAAACTTAGCTAAACATAATGAAGAAGAGAAACATAAATAAACAAGAGATTAATATAAACAAAACTTAAGCATTACAAAAATATAAAGAGAAAAAGTAAGAACATGATCTTGATCTGAAAACCAAGATGCCTAAATGCATGGCAAATGCCTTCTTTTGTAGGTAAAAATTTGAAACTATTGATTTGATGACTAATTGTTGAGTGAGTTGTCACATCTTGACTTGGTGACAATTTTTATTTCTTGTATGAAGAAAATGTCATTGATAATGTTAGAATTTAAACAAACTTAAATCATGAAAGTTCTAGGAAATTGTGTCAGCTTTCTAGGAAAAATAATTGAGGTCATTTGGACTTCTAGAACTTGAGATATGGGCTTAACAGTGTCTGGGTTGCATGACAGATTCAGACTTCTCCGTTGTTGCTACAATTTGGACTTGAAAATGACCTTTTTAAATCTTGGACTCCCATGAAAGTTTTAGGTCTATGTCTTAGCTTTCCATCCATATAGAGCAAACCTAAATTCAAGATCTACAGCTCCAGATATGACCTAATGACCAAATAGTGTTCCAGTTCGGACTGAACCAGCATCTCTTTTCTAAGTTTGGCACTCTCTTTGTCTTCTCAATTTTAGTAGTTAAACTCATCAATCAATCCTTTTATTTATGTGATAGGCCTGCATTTAAGATGAACATTTACCATAAATTAAAGATATCTTATGGTATCACACTTGTTATTATAAAACATGCTTTAGTTAAGGAGTTATTGATACTTCAAGTGCAAAATGATGATATAAAACTTTGATAAAAATACACTTTTAAGTACTAATCAGACAACTCGTGTGTTCTAAAAAAGTTTCACAAGACTGACTAAGCTGATGTTTGAAATATGCATTTCGGATATAGAGTGTGGTTATTCCTTAAAATTTATTTTTTAAAAAAATCAAACAAAGACTGCAAAGTGGAGAAAGAAGACTGGGAACTAAGCAGTAATTTTGGAGGAAATTTAAGGCTTAATTGTACCCTATCATGCCAAAAAATTGAAAAAAATGCAAATTCAAGGTCAAATTAAATGATTATTGGACGAATTTGCATAAAAATCAAGTTCAAGGACATAATTATATTTTTAATAGGCCAATTTGATTTAATCATGGGCCAAATTAAATTTTAATTATATTTAAGAATTAATTTGGGTCCAATTAAAGGATTTAATTAAGTGCAAGGACTTAACTATACTTTAAATGGGTCAAATTAATTTTATTTGAGGCTTAATTGGTGAAAATTTAAGTTTGGGAGCCTAATTTGGGCTTAATTGAGAAGATTGGAATTTTAAGAGACCAAATTTAAATTTTTTCCAAATTAATTGATTGAAATCAAGGGTAAAATTACAAGAAAATTCAAGTTTTTGGGTCAATTAGGGGTTAAATTGATAAAATTCACAATCAATGATCAATCTGCAAAAAGGTGCCAAACTATAAGGGCTTAATTGACAAAAACCGAGGGTGAAATTGAAGAAATTGAAAGTTTAATGGTCAATTAGGGGTTAAATTGCATAAATCCGAGACTAAGGACCAAATCGCAATAAGTCATAACTTTGGGGTTCCAATTGAAGTTCTCAGGGGCTTAATCGCATTAAATTGAAAGTTTATGGTCAATTAGGGATACAATTGCACGTCACTGTAAGCTGGAGGATGAAATTGAAGATCAGTAAAAATCCCTAATTCAAACCTAAAACGACGTTGTTTCATAAAAGAAAAAAAAAAGTTCAGACGACGCGTCGTTCAACACTGTTGATTATCTTCTTCATTTTTTTCCTGAAAAACTAGTTGGGTTACCTACTTTGTAGCAGCATTTAATGTACCTAACGTCCACCAAATTTGACAAAACTTGCACGAAATAAATCATAAGACATCCCTCTATGTCTGGGTATGGTCATCATCGGCTCACTGGTAAAGAAACGGACGTGGCACCACCTCAAAGAGGCCAACTCAGGCAACCTGCAGCTGCAAATTTGATAGTGCACCATGTCTACTTTGAACCAACAGTTGGGATCCTTCCCAAATGAATCAAGGACTGAAATTTTTCCTTAGAGTAGACAAGATTGCCCTCTTCCCTCGCCTATAAATAAAGGTGGATGTTAGGGTCTAAGTGTAAATCCCAAGATAATCAAGGCTAGATTAAATAAAAGAAAATAAACTAAACTAAAAAGAAGTGGGGGCAAAACGAATACACTTAAAGAAAATGGGGTCTAAATGCAAATAAGAATAATTATAGAGCATAAATACTACTCTTCTTACCAAAAACAATAAGAATAATTATCATGAAGAAAGAAGAGAGGGAGTTTTGGTATCTACTTTTACAGATCAAGAGAGAAACACCAAATTTCAAGAACCTATCCAAGATTAAGGGTTATAGGTAAAAATAAACACTGGTGGGCAAGGGATTAATGAGAAAAATTGAATAAAAAGAGAAGAGGGGAGGGTCGGCTGTCATTAGAAAGAAAATGAGGGATTAAGACCTTGATTCGTATCATGTAAGATATTCTAAACATGGTCTTATGAGTTATTTTAAAGTCGATTATGAATTGATGCATGGATGTTAAATTATAGATTTGAGTTCTATAACTTCAGATATAGTTAAAAATCTAAGGAGAGGTCAGACAATAAGAGTTTAAAAATGAGACAATAACAGTCCAAGTGTTTGTTGATGAGCGATTTTGACTATCTTAAAGGTAGAACTGGGTTCTCCTTAAGCATAGAACTTGTAGCCTCATGTCTTAGCTTTCCAACGACACTAATTTCGCTTGAATTGGAGTTCTATAACTCCTGATATAGTTAAAAATCTAAGGAGAGGTCAGACAATAACAGTTCAAAAATGAGACAGTAACAGTTCAAGTGTTTGTTGATGAGCGATTTTGACTATCTTAGAGGCAGAACTGGGTTATCCTTAAGCATAGAACTTGTATCCTCATGTCTTAGCTTTCCAACGATACTAATTTCGCTTGAATTGAAGTTTTATAACTCCAAATATAGTTAAAAATCTGAGGAGAGGTCAGACAGGAACAGTTTTAAAACGAGACAGTAACAGTTGGACAGTAACAATTCAAGTGTTTGTTGATGAGCGATTTTGACTATCTTAGAGGCAGAACTGGGTTCTCCTTAAACATAGAACTTGTAGCCTCATGTCTTAGCTTTTCAACGACACTCATTTCGCTTGAATCAGAGTTCTATAACTCCAAATACAGTTAAAAATCTGAGGAGAGGTCAAACAATAAAAGTTCAAAAACGAGACAGTAACAGTCTAAGTGTTTGTTGATGAGTGATTTTGACTATCTTAGAGGCAGAATTGGGTTCTCTTTAAGCATAGAACTTGTAACCTCATGTCTTAGCTTTCCAACGACACTAATTTCGCTTAAATCGGAGTTCTATAACTCCAAATATAGTTAAAAATTTGAGTAGAGGTCAGACAGTAACAGTTTAAAAACGAGACAGTAACAATTGGACAGTAACAGTCCAAGTGTTTGTTGATGAGCGATTTTGACTATCTTAGAGGCAGAACTGGGTTTTCCTTAAATCATAGAACTTGTAGCCTTATGTCTTAACTTTCCAACGACACTAATTTCGCTTGAATCGGAGTTCTATAACTTCAAATATAGTTAAAAATCTGAGTAGAGGTCAGACAGTAACAGTTTAAAAATAAGACAGTAACAATTGGACAGTAACAGTCCAAGTGTTTGTTGATGAGCGATTTTGACTATCTTAGAGACAGAACTGGGTTTTCCTTAAATCATAAAACTTCTAGCCTTATGTCTTAGCTTTCCAACGACACTAATTTCACTTGAATCGGAATTCTATAACTTCAAATATAGTTAAAAATCTGAGTAGAGGTTAGACAGTAACGGTTCAAAAACGAGACAGTAATAATTGGACAATAACAGTCCAAGTGTTTGTTAATGAGCGATTTTGACTATCTTAAAGGCAGAACTGTATTTTCCTTAAATCATAGAACTTGTAGCCTCATGTCTTAGCTTTCCAACGACACTAATTTCGCTTGAATCAGAGTTCTATAACTCCAGATTAAAGTGACTGGGTCTAGCCCGGCCCAAAAAAAAAAGATTACATTGGGCCGATCTCGGCCCAACCATTTTTGTTCTAGGATCGGCCCATCCTTTTCTAGGTTGAGTTCGGCCTAGATATCTGAGTCGGGCCAGCCCCACATATTTTGTAATATAATAATAATAATAATAATAATAATAATAATAATAATAATATATTACAAAATATGTGGGGCAGGCCCGATTATTATTATTAGTATATAAAAAAATCCAAAAAATCATTTCAAAATATTGTGATTTTCCCAAATATTTTTCTACTAATTTTGCATAATATCGAGTTGTATATTTACACTATAAAATACAAATTCAGTATTAAAATACCTGATTTTCTCTGAAATATTTCAAAAAAAATTCAAAACATTTTTAAAAAAATCTCAAAAACTTTTAAATTAATTTTCCCTTTCAAAAACAAAAAAAAAAATATTTTCATGCATACGGCCAAATTCTAAAATGTTCCTAGCATATCTTCATAAAAATAAAAATTGCATCTTTTTCACGTTTTAAAATGCAAAATGGATATCAAAATCAGTTTATGATTATCCATTAGGATTTAACAAAAATATCAAAAACCTTTTTCCAACCTTTTTTCTAGGATCCAGATGTATACTTTAATATTTGTGGGGTGTAAAATTACACGATAAAGTACATCCTCATGTATTAAATATACAAGGTGTAAAATGTGATGCTAAAATTCAGATTTTAGAACGGTTAGGATTTAACTCAATAAGGTACAGACTTTCTCATGAAGAGAGATCTACCTTGAACCTTAAAAAAGACCAACAAATAGAAACCCGACTTAGAAAACAATCAAACAACAATGTAGCTTATCTTAGATAGGGTGCACGAGGGGCGATGTGTCTTTTCCTTGGACAATCAATCTCTTACCCAGACTCTCTTAGACCATAAGTTTCTAGTGACCATAATTTTTGGTGACGACTCCTAAACATTAATCATAATCTTATGATTAAATCCAAAAAACCTTCCCAATACAACACAACACCTCATCAAGGAGGAACGACAAAAGCCTCCGTTGTCGCCAGACGATGTCGTGGCGCGACCCCGCGACATAGAATTCGTGGTTTTCTCTCTCTAAAAGTCCATGGATGGTCTGGTAATATTCTATCGTATGTTGTTCAGAAAAATACTAATATTCTTGGAATATTATATAAAAATTACCATATCAGATAATAAAAATGAAGCTTTCTGAGATTTAAAAAAATGCTATTGGGATATATTCTGTAATCATCAATTTATTTTATATAATAATTTTATTGATATTAAATTTTTATTAGCTTTATTTTATAAGTTTGTGTTTAAGCATAATTAATATATCAAAACTTCATATTATCAACTTAAAAAAATTCGTTCACATATTTCTAAACTTCTAGAAAGAAAGAAAAAATTAACAATTCAACTAAGTATTCAGGAAATGTGATTTTATTAGCATGATTTAATCACCATTTCCAAGTTATATAGGGTAGAATATTCTTTTAGCTTTTCTGCATATTAAAATTACCTGAAACAAAAAAATAATTAAAGCTATCTTCCAGCAGCTTTTTAGTCTTTTTAATTTTTAGCACATTAAAATTATTAAATTATAAAAAAAAATCTACTAAATTATCTTCTAGGGGCTTTCCGTTTTTTTATTATGGTTTTTTTAATTAATATTAAGTTGACTAAGAGACATAATTGCGGTTTAAAATTAATGTTTGCTAAACAATATAATAATATTTGAGATTATAATAAAAAAAATATTAAAAAAATGATAAAAATACAATATTGAAGAAAGATAATTCATTGCGCATAAGAGACAAAGATGGAATCATCAACAGAGAAGACAATCCATTGCTTTCACACTTCTTAAGAACCTCGATGGAATTAGAAGAACAAAGGTTTATCTTTGTTCTATTACATTGTTTATAAAACTCAGGGAGGACTTGCATCTCTTTACTGTATTAATACCGCAAACAAACACTCTCCGACAATGTACTGCTTTGACAAGTTGACTTCCTACCCACCGTGAAGGCCGCAACCAGTGTGAAACAAGTTATGTCGACTAGGACCACTTCTTGTCATGAGTCTTTCTCACAGTCATCATCTCCCCTTGTCTCCGGCTTGTGTCCGGGGAATATGGCTGTAATTATTTCTTAAATTGATTTTATTACCATAATTTAATCATCATTTCCAAATTATATAGGGTAGAATATTCTTTTAGCTTTTCTGCATTTTAAAATTACTTAGCTACTCCTACAAGAAAAATATAATTAAAGCTATCTTCCAGCGGCTTTGTAATTCTTTTGACTTTTCGCATATTAAAATTATTTAATTACAGAAAAATCTACTAAACTATTTTTTAGGAGTTTTCCGTCTTTTCATCATAATTTTTTAGTTAATATTAAATTGACTTGACTTAGAAGCATAATTGCAGTTCACTTTTATAAAATTGATGTTTGGTAAACAATGTAAAGGTGTTTGAAATTATAACATGAGAAAGCAATGTGCAAAAAATATTAAAAAATATGATATAAATATAAGACAGAAGAAAAACAATTCATTCATGATAGGTTATAATAATTATTTTTTTGTTAATTTTATCATTTCACATTAAATTAATTTTAAATTAAATTTAATGTTTTGTTTGGATTGGCTTTATATCATGACTTTAGCTATGTTATAAATAAATTTCAACTTTATAAATTTAATTTTAAACTCAAATAAATATTTAATGTTTTTTTTTCCTGGGAAACAATATCTTTATCTTAACGTCTGGATAATTTTTTAACAAGCGTACGTATATTAATTTTTTTAGTTTATAGTTAATTATTTCTATGAAAAAGAAACGTTAACAGTGCCTTTTTTCTATGATAAAGAAACCATTTTCTAGGAGATTTCCATATTTTCATTATGATTTTTTTAGTTAACATTAAATTGACATGAGAGGCATAATTGCAGTTCACTTTTATAAAATTGATATTTGACAATGGTGTTTGAAATTATAAACATGAGAGGTAATGGGCAATGAAAATGATATTAAAAAAATAATATAAATATAATATAAAAAAAATTTATTATTTTTTTTTATTTTTTATTTTACATTAAATTAACTTTAAATTGAGTTTGATATTTTGTTTCGATTGACTTTATAAAAATAAAGTTTATAGTTATAAAAATAAAGTTTCGCATTGACTTTTTTTATATTTTAGCTATGATAAAAATAAATTTCAACTTTATAAACCCAGTGTATGCATTTTAATTTTTTTAGTTTATAGTTAATTTTTTCTATGAAAAAGAAACGTTAACAGTGCCTTTTTTTTTTTTTTTGAAGAAAAAAGCGCCATCCCACGTAATAGCACAAAAATCCAACCAGCAAAAATAGATAGAAATTTAGTTGACTACAGCTGAGTGCAGTATAAAAAAAAGCATACAGCACCTTAATTTTCACATTTCCCATCGCTGCTCCTTCCAAACACATCCTCAACGACGTCTCCTCCTCCTCTTTCCCAGACACACAGTATAAGCAAAGCTCCAAAAAAAAAAAATGGCTCTCACGCTGAACCTAGTAGCCTTGCCGTCCCACAATCTCAAGTCTGCCAAAGTATTTGCAGCCTCCACCATGCAGTACTCCACTGCTAGGTGAGTTCCTATCTACTCTTTTCTTCTTCTTCTTCCTTATTTTCCTCTCTCTTTTTCTTCCTTTAACTCTCTAGCTCATACTAAACTTCAGTTTTCTCAACAAAAACGAAACTTCATCTATCTGGGGTTTTATTTAAGGCTAAATGTCCGTGATATCTAGATAAATCATGCTGATCCATTTCTACGTACTATATTTGTTGACCACTACAAGTATTGAAGTAATTAAATGGGTCAACCTTTGTTTTGGTTAGATTGTTTTCATTTCTTGAATTACTTTTTCTTTTCAAAGTAATATGTAGCCAGCTAAGAACATGATCTATAGTCACATAACCCTTAACATTTAGGTAATAACGTCGGTACAGTTGCTGGGACTGCTACTGCTTGTTGCATGCATGGTTCCAGCTTGTAGAGTCCATTGATGTTGATACTGTAAGGCCAGGGTCCATTGATATCACACTCCAGTACTGAGGTCTTTGTTTTTAAATTTTTAGCTGCCACAGACTGAGTAAATGAAGCCACAGTTTCCTCTTTAAAGAAACAAGAACCTGTTTTGCAAACTGCATCCAAACACTTATTTCAGGTATCCGATGTTGAATATGTAAAAACTTTGCAAGTTGCCGGAAAGGAATGCTAGGGCCTACTTTTCTGTTTCGGGAACAACAATGCTAGATTATTTTTCTCAAAGTATATAGAGGGAGGGCATATATTTTTAAAGAAAGTGCTTGGAAATCAAAACAATTAAAGATTTGGTTTGGATACGCTTTCAAGGTGTTTATTTGTCTACGTAGAGACAAAACATCTAGTATAAAACTAACATTCCTATTAAAGAATTAATAATAAGAAAATACAAATAAAAAGAATATGTTTGTGTTGTATGTATTTTTTCCAAATTTATATAGAATTGCTAATAAAATAATTATAATTTGAATTAAACTAAATAACTTTTATTTTGTATATATTTGTTTTTGTGTAGTACGTAGTAAATTTATATAAACTTAAAATATTATGACTATTAATATTATTATGACTTTTAATAAAATAATTATATTTTGAATTAAATTGAATATTTGTTATTCAGTTTTATCCTAATACTTATAAATATCAAAATTAATTATAAAAATTAAAAACAAATATCAAAACTAATTACTAAAAAACCTCAAAAAAGAATTAACCTCTTTAACATATTAAGTTTCACATGTAAAGTATCATATGTTATTTTAGAAGAGCTCATTTATCATAGTTTCACTTAATTTACTATATAATAAAACCCTATATTTATATAAACACTAGGAATTATGAATATTTCTTTTCAATGTAAAATATAAATATTTTTTATATTCATTTACAAACTAACTAACGTTCATTAATTTGTTATGAAATGAGCTAGCTAGATGGATACGTACCTAGCTAGCATGCCATTGCATGAAAGCCCTGCAATTGACATTACAATTATAACTTGGCCTAGAAGATTATATATTATAACATGAAAGCTCACTTTTGTTATTTTTCGAATTCACACCTCTTTTCCCCCTTTCATTTTCAACATCATAAAATATTAAATGTAGAGTTAATGCACTGAATTCTCTTCGTGTACTGTAAGGCTATTATTATTAATAATGGTTGATTTTTAAAATAATTTTTATTTTAAAATATTTTAAAATAATATTTTTTATATATTTTTAAAATTATTTATGATATCAGCATATTAAAATATTAAAAAACTAATTTCAAGTAAAAAAATAATTTTTTTTAAATAAAAATTTTAAAATGTAAAAACAAACTTGCTATATATATATATTTAAATTCAAATTGATTTAATTTATTATGTTTCTTGAATATATTACCTGGCTTTTATGTTTAGAATACAAACATATTTGTAAGACAGCACATATTTAAAATTTAATTTATAAGAAAAAAAACTAGTAAAAAGATGTAAATGTAAATAGAAAGCTAAATATAAAAACAAGATTTTATCAGTAAAATAATATTTTTTTTAAAAATGATTCATCTATGATATTTATAGTAAAAGAAGTTAAAACTTCTTTTAATTTTTTCAGGAAAATTAAAGATTAAAAAAATTCTTTTAAATTATGAATATTGAACAGTATTAAGAATTTATTCTTAATTAAAAATACTTTAAAATTCTTAGTAAGAATATAAATTAATAAAAATGTAAAATTATTCTTTCTTTTAACTGAAAATACTATTTTTAATTTTGTTTAATAAGTTAAAGCAATCTATGGCTGTCCGTTTGACAGGCTCAAGATTGTGACTGAAGCACAAAAAAATTGAAGCTATTCATCTATAATCTGTATCCAGCTGCAAAACATTATCCAGTTTAAATTTTATGATCGTATAATGTATACCAGCATTCTAGCAAAGAAAAGCAAAGGCAAAAACGACACATTCTTAGTCTATTTTATTCACTGGTTTTAGAGGGTCGGAGAGTACAAAGAGGGACTCCTATCGGCCTGCCAAAGAAGTCCATTTTCAAGTGACGCATTCCATGCCACCAGAAAAGATTGAGATATTCAAGTCCATGGAGAGTTGGGCTACGAAGAACATCTTAACGCATCTAAAGCCTGTTGAGAAATCGTGGCAACCACAAGATTTCCTGCCACAAGCTGACTCCGAAGGATTCTATGAACAAGTGAAGGAATTGAGGGAAAGATCAAAAGAACTTCCTGATGACTACTTTGTTGTTTTGGTGGGAGATATGATCACAGAAGAAGCACTTCCAACATACCAGACATTACTTAACACACTGGATGGAGTCAGGGACGAGACCGGTGCATCACTATCTCCTTGGGCAGTTTGGAATAGAGGATGGACTGCTGAAGAGAACAGGCACGGTGACCTTCTCAACAAGTATCTTTACCTATCTGGACGAGTGGACATGAGACAGATTGAGAAGACAATTCAGTATTTGATAGGGTGTGGAATGGTAAGGTTATCCATTGATTTATATATCCTTTTTCTTTCTTTTTTTTCCATGCTAGTTGTCATCAAGGACACTGGAACGTGCATGAGCACAACTAGTTTTCAATAATTGAATCTTTTCTTTTTGTCGGTGTTTCTTATAGGATTTCAAAATTGAGAACAACCCGTACAACTTTTTCATTTACACATCATTCCAAGAGAGGGCAACATTCATCTCTCATGGCAACACAGCTAGACTAGCCAAGAGATATGGAGATGCGAAGCTAGCACAAATATGTGGCACCATTGCTGCCGATGAAAAGCGCCATGAAATTGCATACACCATGATTGCGGAGAAGTTGTTTGAGATTGACCCAGATGCTACTATTCTGGCCTTAGCCGACATGATGAGGAAAAAAATCGCAATGCCAGCCCTCTTGATGTACGATGGTCAGGATGATAACCTTTTTGAGAACTTCTCAGCTGTTGCCCAGAATCTTGGGGTCTATACTGCCAAGGACTATGCCGATAATTTAGAATTTTTGGTGGGAAGATGGAATGTAGCGGGATTGACAGGTTTGTCTAGTGAAGGACGCAGGGCTCAAGATTTTGTGTGTAGATTGCCTTCAAGGATTAGAAGGTTAGAAGAGAGAGCTCAAGAAAAGGCAAAGCAAGCATCAACCATTCCTTTTAGCTGGATTCATGGTAGTTGAGTTCATGAGTGCTGTGTGTAGGGAATGTTAGCTTCCGCCTATCAGCTGTCAAAGAGTGTTATTCACCTAAATAATGTTTTTTTCAATCCTGACTTAAATATGAATTTTAAACAATTTCCTAGTTAAATTATATTTTAATTAATTAATACAAATCTGAACTTTAAATAGTTTTTGATTAAATTATTAATTTTTATAAGCTCATGGATATCAATTTATAGAGATTTAAGGACTACAATGATAGTGTTAATAACAGGTACTAATAATAGTTTTCTATGGTAATTGTATTGGTGGTTGTCAAAAAAATAATAAAAATATTAATTGAACTCTTCACGTTATTAACTATAAATTTTTCAACCGTGATGAGATATTTATTAATTGAACTGTAATCAACCATAACATTATAAAATTTTTATAATTGCTGGGTCAGAGATTCGATTTTTTATAATTCACGAGATAAAAATATTTGATTTTAGAGTTTTGTAATTATTAGAATATAATTGTATTTAGAAGACTTAAAGTAAATAGCATTGCCAGTAATAAGGAATAAGCTAGGTTAGAAGGCTGTTTAAAATTATGGTAATGATAATAATTTAGAATATATTTTTGTTTAAAAATATATTAAAATAATATTTTTTTATTTTTAAAAATTTATTTATAAAATTAACACATTAAAATAATCTAAAAATATAAAAAAAATTAAAATTTTAAAAAACACAATTTCAACCCCTCAATCTCTTCATGTCCATGGACTCCAGATCTCGTAAAAATAATATTAAAGTCAAGTATGAGGATAGGAAAACCAGAGCGGACATGAAAAATATGAAGGCAACCCAGCCCCTTCTGGGCTAGACTCATTTTATTGCATTCATGCCCACTAGCAACTATGGACTTTGAGCTCGATCCATCAGAAAGAACGGAAAACATGTTCACGCCGTTTACTGTTCAAACTTTTGCCGCCTGTCCAACACAGCACAATATGTACAAGGATTATATTTTTTTTAATTTTAATTTTTTTTATTTTTTATATTTGATCCTCGTTTATTTAATTGTTATTTATTTTGTTTTTATTTTTATTTTTATTTTTAATTAAACTTATTTTTTAATTATATCCCTCAACATTTAATTTCATTTTACTTTTATACTATGTTGATCCTTATTCATTTGATTTCCATTCATTTGATTTTGACAAATTTTTAGATATAATTATTTTTTATACTATTTTTATCTTTCAATATTAAATTTATTTTTTTATTATTATTTAAGATTTGATTGATTGAGAATTATATTTTATAATTTTTTAAAATATGATACTTCTGTATGGTGAAGAGACTTGAAAATGAATTAAAATATATTTAATATTAATATATTAAAATATGTTAAAAACTCCGTTAAGATACCTTTAGAGACCGAACCCTTACATTGTTTTTTTAATCTCGCTAGGCATTGATAACCTTATTTGGTGAGTTTGTTCAAATAACTAGGTGAACCTAGCTATCTTATTTTTCATTAATTATATCTCCGTCTGGTGGTTTTGCTCCAAAATAGCTCTTTCTTTATCGTTATTGACTTTGGAAAAATTGAGCTTTCAAATTATTATTTGTATTTGTTTCCAGCTTTCTCTTTCTACAAAACTCAAAAACTAACTCGTCTAAAAAATTTATTCACAGATAAAAAAAATTAAATATGGATGGTGATAATACCAGGAAATAACCTAAGGAACGGTTTTACCCATTACATATGAGGTAGGCTGACTAATTAAATTGATCTAAAAAGGGGTCTTTCTTTGCTAGATTAACAACCTCAATATGTTGCATTAAGACCTATAAAGTAGGAAAGTGTAGGCCATGGTGATACCATGTCAATATACTATTCATTTCCAAATAGACTTTCAATGAAAATTGGTGGTTTCACGTATATTACCCAAGTTATAGACCATTAGAGTACCGTTTCTTCCCTTCTAATCCTAAAACTTTAGTCATGTTATAATGCAAATGTAATGTTGTGTATACATGTACACAACTCACTAAAAGATTTCACAGTTTTACCGACAGAAATATTCCGTCGGTACGTGATTAAGATTTCGTCGGTAATTTATTTACCGACGTCCTCACCGACGGAATACATCCGTCTGCTTTCCTTTCGTCGGTAATACCAGAGTCCATTGCTATATCTGTCAGAAAAATAAATAAAACATTTACCGATGGTTTTACAGACGGAAATTGCACATCAAAAAAAAAGTTTCCCGCTTGAAATATACCGACGGATTTATCTCGTCAGTGATAGTGTGACATACCGACGGATGCATACCGTCAGTAAATTTGTCGGTGAGGGTTTGGAATACCGACCAAAGATATCCGTTTGTACATTTGTCGGTAACTTTGGCAAGCATTGTAAGTCCGTCGGTAAAGTTGTTGGTGAGTCTGTAATACCGATCAAATATATTCGTCTGTAAATTCGTCGGTGAAGGTGGCAGCTACTGTCAAATGCCGACGGATATATTCCGTCAATAAAACCCTATGTGATTATTTTTAAATATGTTTTTTAAAAAATTATTTAGAATACATAATATAAAATTATATAAATTAATGGTAATAAAAAACCAATTATGCAAATAATTTTTTTATTAAACATCAAATACAAAAGAAATAAAATTAAATAATATTCATTACAAATTGAATGTGTTTTAAAAAAATGTTAAATTAACTATTAAAGTTAAATAATATTCATTACAAATTAACATAATGGTGGAGCTGGAGGAGGAGGAGGAGGCTGGTTGTTATACGGCCAAAAAGGAGGAGGGGCACATGTATCACCACTCTGTGATGTCATGTTTATGACAAATTCGCGAAGCTAGTTATGCTCCGCTTTTTGTTGTGCATTATCCGCTTTAAGTTATGCATACGCTGCTGATAGGTGGTCATATTTTTCGGTGAGCTGAGCCGTGTGTTGCTGCAAGGCCACGAACTCCTTAGATTGGGTGCTCGATACTGATTGGGAGCTCCCAGCGATTGAAACACTACAGGTGCCCACAAGTTCTCGGCCGTAGTGTTAGAGAGCCCGTAAACCCAATTTTTATTGGGTCCACCAGACGATCCAACCTCTATCTACAAATCTGGATCGAATTCTGGATGGGTCAAAGGATCGTCTTCATATCTCTCCCTCAACCGGCTATTATAGGTCTCCTGAAAATAAAATAAAAAGTAATAATCATATTCAATTCAATAAAAATAATAACTTACAAAATAAAATGATTGAACAAACATACCACGAAGTGTTGAGCACAGTTGTCAACGAACTGTTGCGCCTCCTTTTGATGGTCTTGACTCTGCACGTGCGTCTCCACAAACAGCTTCATCGAGCTCGGCTCACGTCCAAGAGACGTAGCCTGTAATGAAAAGAGATTAATTAACAACAAATTAATTTAACGATATATTTCATTTAAATTAATCTTACCATCTGTTTCGCATGTGCAACAAACAGAACGGAGTCGCCGGTGTGCGTTGTCACCGAGCCATAAATTGGCTAATTCCGGTTGCCAGCACCGGACTATGAGTATCGCGTGAACCACTCAGACGTCACGTTCTCAAGATAATGCGGCCATATATCTTTCTGGATGTATATCGATTTGAAATCTCTCCAAACCGCCACGTCGTTCCAGCCTTGGAAACCCCTATCTCTCGCGGGGTTTTTTTGCCTTTTTTTGTAATTCATACCAAAACTCACGCAACCTACTTCCATAGCGAGAAATTAGAAGTTGAAACATAAATTTTTTTTCTAAAAAAATCTTGTATTGTTTTCGATGTTACCTAGTTGCTGCGTGATTTTCCCACACCCTCCTCACAACTTTGTCATGTGCCTTGTCCCAGGCGAATTTGTGTTGTGTATAAATAATTAGATAAATAAAAATAATAATTTATTTACAATTATATTAATAAATTATTAGAAATAAGCTGGAAATTAGAAATTAACACCAACCTCAAATCTGTTAAACCATGCATCGATTTGAGGTATCCATTCAGGATGTCTGGATACTTGACTCCATTGAAATAATGGAATCTCTATCGACGATTTAAACGCCGATGATATTACTCGGGCGGCCTCATTGTTTGTGAATCTGAAAATAAATTAAATTCATGAAAATGATTTGTTGTTCATAAATTATGTTATAGTTTAAAAGAAAAAACTAAAACCTTAACAAACTTACATTGAAAGGTCATCCTTCCACTGTGCCTCGTACTTACGGGTGAACTGATTCCGCTGTGAAGGCCCGCCACTTCTGCATTGTGAACCTGCGCTAGAAGAGGCAGCATTGGTTGACGGTGTAGGTGGCGTAGGTGCCTCTTCTTGAGAGGCACCTAAGGATACGTCACCCGCGCTTCTAGAAAAACTAGCTGCGACCATACATGAGCAACCAGCTCTGGTTTTCGTTCTACGCATCTACATAATTATATATGAATAATTATATAATTAAATTCGAATGTTAAAAAAAATTCAACAGCACCTCCCCTATACTGGATACTACCCAAATCCACAAAGCTATAAATATTGACAAAAGCCACAACCAATTGACTCTATCTATACTAATATTCTATATGACATAACATTTATACATATAACTTTCATACTAATTACAAGGTAAATTCAACATTAACAACATATTCAATCATTATATAAATACAAACAATAAAAAATATTCAATAAATTAAAAAAAAACTCTAGACTAACAATTAAAATTAATGCAAATAATTAAACACAAATCATGCAATAATGCAGTAAAATTACTAATTATGCCAACATATTCAATTACTTATTCTAAGGTAAATTCAACATTAACAATTACAATTCAACAAATTATTCAATCATTATATAAATACAAACAATAAAAAATATTCAAAAAATTCAAAAAAAAAACTCTAGACTAACAATTAAAATTAATGCAAATAATTAAACACAAATCATGCAATAATGTAGTAAAATTATTAATTATTCCAACATATTCAATTACTAATTCTAAGGTAAATTCAATATTAACAATTACAATTCAACAAATTATTCAATAATTATGCCAATACAACAATAAAATATATTCAAAAAATTCAAAAAAAAAAAAAATTATAGACTTTAGGAATGAAACATGCTTACCTTAATAATGTGTTGATTTCAAGACTTTATCTACATTATAAAAATACACCAAAACAAAAAACACAAAAAAAATAAAAATAGCTAAAACAAAAAAAACCCTTAAAGTAAATGAAATAGAGAAAACACATACCTTTTAATCTGATGAAGTTTCACTAGAATACTTGCTAGAGATTGTAGGTGAAAGCCTTGAAGAAATCAGAGGAAAAAAATCGAAATTGAAGGTGAAGAATGGAAGAGATAAAAAAAATGAACTATAGGGGCGGTCGCTGGGATTTATAGGGCAGTTTTACTGACGGATTCACCAATGGATATAAAAAAAATATTATTTTAATTTATTCCATCGGTGACGTTCAAAAATTCATTGGTAATTTTTGAATTTCACACCAATATTTTTAATTACCTTCTATATTTTTCGCAGTCCGTTAGAAAACTCACGCGGTCAGAGATGCATTTAATGCACCGCCCTTTGGAATTCGCACAGTTCGTCGGTGATTTTGTCAGTAATATTGTCCGTCGACAACTTACCGACGATCTTTATTCCATCTGCAAAGTCGTCGGGGATTGTGGCATTTCAAGTGATTATTTTTGAACTCTCTGTGAAATGCCGACGTATAAAATTCTGTCGGTATTGCCGACGGATAAAATTCTGTTGGTATTGCCGACGGATAAATTCCGTCGATATTAACGTCGGTAGTTGTGGCATTTCAAGTCATTATTTTCAAACTCTCTCTGAAATGTCGACTGAATGTTATCTGTCGGTATACGCGTCGGTAAGTGTGGCATTTCAAGTAATTATTTTTGAACTCTCTGTGAAATGCCGACGAATCTTATTCCGTCGGTATGGACGTCGGTATGTATACAAGAAAGATTATATTTGTATTGCCTATTTACCTTCCTGCAAACACTTAAATGATAAACTGTCCATCGCACAAAACAATAACAACAATGCTTAAACAATACATATTTCGTGTTATAAAATATATCATCCATAATCTATATCATATGAAAAAAGGGTTTTATACAGGGCTTCATTCTGATAGTTAGTTAGAATTTTCTTCTTCTTCGTCATCAATTGAATAGTCATTACCTTCATCGCAATCTTCAATATGGTCATCATCTTCATTAACATTTGCTTGTCTGCTAGAGCTCAAAACAACATTCAACTCCTCTGCGTCAACATCAACAAGACTATCATCGAAAACACGAAAATTTGAATTTTCTTCCAAGTCAACCGAAGGAGCAACTCGATATGGTTCAACCAACTCACTAACTTGAAAGACTTTATCTCGCACACTTGTGTCTTCGTTCTCATCCTGAACAAGCTTGACATGACCCCTGGATTTCTTTTTTAAAATGGACAACCAATACACTCTTGATCGATCCTTTCTAAAAGAAGGGGTGTATGTGTAATAAACTTGTTGACATTACTTTGCGAAAACAAAGACATTGTTTACGTTGCGGAGTCTAGCTTTTGAGTTGATTTCGACCAGACCATAGTGTGGATCAACTCTGATTCCTCTGTCAGTCGTGTCATACCAATATCATTTGAATAAAAACCCTCTATTCTGCTCGCTATGATATTGGAGTTCGACGACCTCTTCTAATCTACCATAGTAGTCAACTTCTAACTCACTAATAGTCGATCTCTTAACATAAACACCGTTGTTGTATGTCTTTCTACCATGCCCGTATTCTTCAGTATGGAAACATATCCATTGATAAAATACCCATTGTAGCACTTAACTTTTCTTTCAGGGCCCAGACTTAGTGAAGACAATGACTTAACAGCACCCCTTCCCATTGCAAAAACCTTGTATATAATGTACATCAATGAACAGTAAACGAGAACTACGTAATGACATGCATACAATAATTTTACAGGTGAGAATGAGTTTGTGATAGTGCTTACATGTGTTCTGAACCATGTGGCAAATTGTTCATCTTGTAATTGAAAGATCTGAGATTCGGTCAGCTGTGAGTTATTGGACACCAAATATTGTCGATGTTCCTTGCAAGTGGTAATGAGTGTATTATATTATAATATATAATTAACAGTACATTATTAACAAAGTTTAATTAGTATTACACATATATACACTTACTGAATAAAAGGTCTCAGCTCATCACAATTAAATAGAACATAATTATGTGCTTGTTTGAACTCTATTTCTGACAAATATCTTCCTCTTATGGTATTTTTAGGTATGGGTCATCCAGGATTGGAGAATATTGACAAGTTCCCACTGGAAGACACTTCACCGCCATCATTATGCCATGGAACGCGATTGATTCTCATTCTCAGATGAGGTTCGAAATAGTACGAGATAAATGTTGAAATCTCCTCAACAATATAGGCCTCACATATCAAAGCCTCAACATGCGCCTTGTTCTTAACATTTTTCTTGAGATTGAACAAGTACCTGTATTGAATTAATCAAATATTTTCAATGAAGAAAAACAAAGAAAATACTTTTATATATGAATTACATTGCAAATGTAATATCTAATTGTTCGAATGGGTACATCCATCTATACTGGACCGGTCCTCCAACTTTTGCCTCGAACGGTAGATGTATGGGGAGATGCTTCATTGAGTTAAAAAATGATGGAGGGAATATCATCTCAAGTTTGCATAATGTATCGACGATATTCGTTTGAAGCCTCTCAATGTGATCAACATTCAACTTGCTGGAGCATAAATCTGTAAAGAAATTATTGATCTCCGTAAGTGCATCCCATATCCCCTTTGACAACAAATCACAAAAAGCTAATGGGATGAGTGTTTGTATAAACACGTGGCAGTCATGACTCTTCATTCCATACAATCTGCATTCCTCTATATTAACCAACCTTGATATGTTTGAGGCATGTCCATCCAGAAAATGCAGACTATTAAACCATTTATAGACTAGTAGTTGTGTGTTTTTCTCTAACACGAAGCTTGCTCTTGGGTTTGCAACTCGTGACTCATCACAAACCAACTATATATTTTTACGGTTTCAGAACAATGCCACATCCAATCTAGCCTTGATGTTGTCATTTGTCTTCCTTTTCACATCCATGACAATGTTGAAAATGTTCTCAAACACGTTCTTTCCAATGTGCATTACGTTAAGGTTATGGTAGAAAAGATTGGTCTTCCAATAAGAAAGCTCCCAAAAGATACTTCGCTTTACCCAATTATGGGTCAAACCAAAACCAGCCACATCTAATCTAGCCTTGATGTTGTCATTTGTCTTCCTCTTCACATCCATGACGGTGTTGAAAATGTTCTCAAACACGATCTTTTCTATGTGCATTACATCAAGATTATGACAGAGAAGACTGGTCTTCCAATAACAAAGCTCCCAAAAGATACTTCGCTTTACCTAATTATGGGTCAAACCAAAACCAGAGAACTTCTGCTTACCTGATTGGAGACCAAAGACAATGTCACCGTATAATTTTACAACATCATGCAATTTTTCACCAAAAAGATGCGGGGGTGCAACATCCTTTTCAACTCTGCCAACAAAGAAATCTTTTATGTTCTTTTTGTACCTATGATTATGTGGCAAGAAATGACGGTGACAGTAAAAAAAAAAGCTTTACCTTCGCTTCTTAGCGTGAATGCCTTGTTGTTTTCCATGCAGTATGGACATGCTAGTTTTCCTTGCGTGCTCCAACCAGAAAGCATTTCATAAGCTGGGAAATCATTGATAGTCCACATCAAAGCCGCTCTCATAACAAAATTTTGTTTCCTCAAGATGTCATAAGTCAAAGCTCAAGAGGACCACAACTGCGTCAACTCATCAATCAACGGACAAAGACAAACATCTATATTTCGCCCTAGATTGCTCGGACCTGGTATGACCATAGATAAAAACATGAACTTCGGCCTCATACACATCCCCGATGGCAAGTTATAAACCGTCAGTATGACCGACCAACAAGAATAAGGAGCAGCAAATAACCCGAATAAGTTAAATCTGTCTGTACATAACCCAAGATGCACATTCATTGATTCAGCTAAAAAGTGAGGATGCACACTATTAAAGTGTTTCCACGTTTCGCCGTTAGAAGACTGCATCATCACTCCATCAACCGCATCATATGATTGGTGCCATTTCATGTGCTCAATAGTCCTTGGTGACATGAATAACCTCTACAGTCTAGATGTGATTGGGAAGTATCTAAGTTTTTTATATGTCACTAGAGTCTTTCCCCTACCAATTCTGGGTTTGTAACGAGAATGCCCGCATATCATGCACTCAGTCATCTCAGCATTTTCAAGGTAGTATAACATGCAAAAGTTAGGGCACATGTCAATTTTCTAGTATCTTAAACCGAGGGGTTTCATCATGGACTTTACAGTATAGAAGTTCTCTTTTAGCCTATTCCCTTCAAGTAAAATGCTTCTTGCCCATTCAACATTCTTGTCATACCCGGCCTCACTCAACCTGTGATCTGATTTGATGGTGAACATCTGTGTTACGGCTGATAATTTACTGTGGTTCGTGCAACCATCCCATAATGGTTCGTTAGAATCTTTTAACAAATAAAAAAACCTAGCTGTATTTGCATTAGGTTCTTCTTCTACAATTGGACATTGACTGACATTACCTTGATTCATTCTCATTGCATCCATAACCATATTCCTGTAAGGATTAGTATTGTCATTTGCTGCTTCATGCACATTGCTAGCACTAGAAGTTGACCCAACCACCCTTTCTTCCATTCTCCTTTTACTAACAAATACTTTTTCGTGTGCATACCAACACTGGTAATTCTCCATAAACCCTTTGTATAAAAGATGCATCGTTACAACATCTGGATGCAGATACTTTTTATTTTGACACTTCCTGCATGGACACCTAATACTGCCTCTAGTAAAATTTATGGGAATAGATGTTGCGAAATTAATAAAACCCCGAACCCCGTTACAATAATCCATCCTCCGCAATCCTTGGGGTGAATCTCGATATATCCATGAACGATCATTCATGACTTCTATCGAATCTTTATAAAATTATGATGACAACATGTATTAATTAACTATGTTAGGTAAATAAATTTGCAAAAGAATTGGTTTACCTCGAGATTATCCAACAAACCAATTACAACTTCTCATAAATATTAAATATTCATTATCAATTATCAACGTCCATACAAATTAATACATATATATATCAATTTATGAAAATTACAACTTCGCAATACCATTGATGATAAAAATTAAAACGGATCCATTATACAAGCTATTAATTATTTCTAAACAACACATGTAATTCTTCAATAAAGTTTCAACAATTTACAAACAAATACAATCTTACAAAATTTAAAACAAACCATAACAAGTATAAAATTATACATTCATATACTACAAGTTTGTTTGAGAAATAATAATAAAACATGTACATCTACTAACAAAATACATATACTAAAAAAAACAATAAAAACCATGATATTTAAATGTTAAAATTTAAAAAGATAGAATTACTTACAAAAACTGATAAAAATCCATAGGTAAATCAGAACACGGATGCTGTGACAAGAAGACTTCAAGATATATGACTTCTTGTTCTGAGAAGAGGGAGATTGTTTTTGGAAGGGGGGCTGGTTGTTTGCAGTTGGGAGAGTTGAGATGAGGAAGAAAAAGGAGAAATAAGAGAGGATAGGGTCGAGTGAGAGAAGATATATTAACTTTTATCGATGGATTCACCGATAGACTATTTCATCCGTGATTCCGTCGGCTATTTTGACAGTAAATAGGACATGTCACCGTACGGAGCTGCCGTTTTGAATCCCTCGATGATTCCGTCAGCATTTTCATTAGTGAACCGGTCTCGTCACCGTACGGAGCTGATATTTTGAATCCCTCGGTGATTCCATCAGTAAAAAATACCCGCAATAACCTCCACGTTAGCGAACCACCTTCTTTTTTTTTAATTCTCAACATTTCGTCTGTAAGTCTGTCGGTAAATACCGACGGATGTTTTCCATTGGTATGTGCCGATGACATTACCGATGGATTAAATGTTATCGGTAATGGCGACCTCAAATTGCCGACGGAATTATTCCGTCGGCAATTCCGTTGGTATTAAGCGAATTTCTGATAGTGACTCCACATCTAATCCAAGAAAATAATGCCTAAAATGTAAACATATGATTTAATCAAATATTAACAAATTTTGGCAAATAAAAACAACAACATTATCATTGAAAAATAATAAACAAAGCTTAGCCCTTATGTGTCCCAAGCGGAGTTGCCATTTTGTTGTATGTGGATATTAGGGCGAGCTGATGTGTAAAGGGGTAAAAAAAGAAAATGAGTCCCACCTGGTTTTATTGTAACTAGGAACCCTAACTGGTCTTCAGAGCTTCCAAGTTAGGGGTTGGTTTTGTTATAGGAAAGATAGACGTCACTTTATACATCTTACCTAAGATAAGCATCATTATTGTTTGTTTTCAATTATAAATATGTTTTAATGGGATTTGCCTAAACTAATATGTATGTTATTTAAGGTATTGTTTTTCTCGTCCATTAAACAATGTCCAAAGAATTGGGCTCGCTATTGGACCTTACCATCCTGTGTTATTTGGAAGTGATGGCAAACCTATATATGAGGCTTATTGTGAGTTAAAAAATTCATATTATCCATTAAGTAACGTCTGAAAAATAGGATTTGCTATTAGACCGTACCATCCTAGGCTACTTAATAAATGATAAGAATATTAAATTGAATTTGTCAATATTGAAATGATTATGCGGTGACCGAAAAATTTATTGATTAATATCCTAAATATCATGTATTAATTGGTACCATTATTCACTTATTGACATCCGAAGAACGGGGTCCAATATTGGACCATACCATCCTACCTAATATCTGATAACTAACATCCAAAAGATAAGGCCTGGTATAATATCATTCCATCTTAGGTTGATTAATAATTAATAGGAACAACTAATACAAGGATAATTTTATTGTTATTTTTTATTTTTCTTTATTAATCAATATCGTGAAGACAGTGCCTAAGGTTAGACCATACCAACTTGAATTGATTAATCGATCATTATTTTTAACAATGTTTTTTTTTTATATAAAAACAATTAGTCCATATAATGTTCATCTCAAGATTTTTCACAATGATCCAAAAACTCTCAAATTCAAATTTTATGGTTATATTCAACCATTTTATCTTATTCACCCAACCAATAACTAAAACCAAAATTTATCAGTCCATATTCAATCACATAAAAATAGAAAAATTAAATTAAATACTCAACAAATTTAACAAGCCCCTAACAAAATAATTTTAATCATTCAAAATAAATTATCATAATATTCATGTCTAATCCAATATTCATGAAAATCATCTTAAATCATAAACATACATCAGTCCAAATTAAAAATGTCCAAATAATCCAAATATTATGCACAACAATGAGCATTTTATCCTAAATTTTACAACATTTAAACAATTTGTCAAAAAAATTAATTTGATTTTATGGATTGAGCTTCTAAGGTGTTTGTCCATGATCTACTAAAATCAAGGTCAAACGACTGCTGGAATAATGGTGGCATGTGTACCCACGCACCACCACCACTACTAGTGTGTGGTTTCATGCATTGCCATTGTTGGAAGAGTGTGAGTTGATGGATCCAAAGTGCGCTACTGTTTCTCTATCTCCTCTTTGCTTCTACATTGGCAGTGACGCCCACTACTACTCGAGGGAGGAGATCTGGCCTTCAAAGCTTTGGTTTTCTCTCTCTTTCTCTTTCTCTTTTTCAACTCATGATTGAAGCTTATAACTGTTGTTGTTATCAATTGGTTGTCAATCGTTGTTACGTCATGGTGTTGTTACTGGATAATGAGGAAAATAGTTTGTCATGGTTGACAAAGAGAAGTTGAGTTGTTGTTAGGTGTTGATGGTGCTACTATGAGAATCAATTAGCTGTGTGAGAGAAAGAAGAGAATGGTAACACTATTATATTAGACTGTGTCAAAGCTGCTCACAATGGCTGAAGGAAGAGGTTTGATGCTCCTCACGGTGGAGGAATGATGCTTGTTGTGTGTTATTCTTTAGTGAGAGTGAGTGAAGGTTACTTAGTTTTTATTCTCTTTTTTCTTTCTTTCTTTGAAAGTTGGAGAGAATCAAGTGTATCTTGTGATTTTTTTAGAGAGTGTTTTGGTGTATATGGGTATTACACACACGTGTGTGTGTGTGTTTGACTATTTATATCATCTTTCTCAAACCTTCCACCTTCTAGATTTTTTTACAGAAATTCTCAACCTTCTAGATTTTTCTAAAGAGTTTCTTTATCTTTCAAATTTTGGTAAAGAATTCCCCTCCATAAAACAACTTTTTTTTTCCTTTTATAATTATTATTTTTAAACTAAACTAGTTATTTTTCAATTACATTTTACTCATTAAAAAATTATTTTTGTTAGATTGACTTTTTTTCTTTTTAGTTTTTATTGAAAAATTCAATACAAAAACAATACACGAAATGGTTAAAAATTATAAAATGACCATAAATTATCTAAATCGTGTCAAAAGCATGTTTTCCGGTGAATTTTGATATTTTTTATATTTTTCTAATCTTTTTAAAAATATGTTAAAAATGAGGTAAAAAATAAGTAATGACAAATATAATAAAAAAACTCTTTATAAGTTTTGTAGTTTATTATATACAATTTGGATTTACTTTAATAATTTTAATAAGGCTCTAAGGATGCATTTAGGTGCGCACAATAATTGATATTTTTTCGAGCAATCTCATATTTACATTTCAAAATAGTGAAGATAGGAATTTAAGAATTGGAAGAGTCAACTTCCGAGTCCAAATTGGATCCATTGTATGTTCTAACAACTAAAATCAAATCCGATAAATTGATTTTAGATATATTCAAGAGATAAAATCTCTAAATAAATTGTGTTTGTGGTAAGAAAGTTTATAAATGACCTCCGAAATTATAAAAATTCCACAATATATTGAGTCTTTTTTAACAAAAAAAAAAAAGGGTGAAAAATCATATTTCAAACTCGGATTGAAAGTCAAAGGACTTGAGACTGGGGGGCTTGGCAAAAATGATCCTAAGAATTTCAAAGGAAGCGTAGTAAAAAAAGAAGAAGAGAGGCTGCAGAGGTCAAAATATAAGTATATAAAAAAACGAAGAGTAAATACTAGTCTCTATTTCCTCAGTCTCTGGTTAGATCGCTCTGTTTCTCTCCTTTTTTAGTTTTTTATTTTATCAAAGTAAATAAATAATTTAAACAAACATTTTCCTTGGAAGAATAAACAAAAAAATGAATTAGAACAAAAAAAAAAAAAAAAACAAAGAAAAGCCGCGGCTGCTGTAGACACCAAAATCCAGAGAGAGAGAGAGAGAGAGAGAGTTGGGCAATTGATTCCAGCTACAGAGATCGCACCCTAGCGAAAACCCAAACCCAATAAATCAAGCCAAATTCTTTTTTTTTTGTTCTTATTACCGATATCATTTGTTTAAAATCTTAATTAATAATTAGTTCTTAAAAAGAATAAAAATCCAAACATCGGTTGGTACCGATTTGAATCTAGTGATCGGGTCTAATTCGCTGGAAATCCTTGGTGGGTTTTCGGTTTCGTGAAATGGGTTGGCTTTGTTTTTCTGTTTGGTATTGTAGAGAGAGAGTTATGGATTTGTGGGCTTAAATTACTTTTCGATTTTTTTTTTAACATTTTGTAGTTGTTGTTTGATGATTTCTTTGGGGAGGAGAGATGCGAGAGAGGATTTAGGGTTAGGGTTTGGTAGTGAGAGAGAGATGGAAGATACTGAGCTTGAAGAAGGGGAAGCGTGCTCTTACCATAACATTAACACCAACAATGATGATGATTATGATGAGAGCATTGACCCTGATATTGCTCTCTCTTACATAGTAAGTTTTTTCTTTTTTTTTTCTTTCTTTGTAATATGTCTCTGAGAATAATTTAAGTTTGATTTTAATTTTGTGAAAGTCTGGTTTTGTTCTGTTGAATTTATTTCTCGTTGTTGTTTTTCTGTGCTTTAGATCCAAATTATGATGTTTAAGTCTTAATTCTGGTTGTTTGCAATGTTGAGTTTGGTAATTTTTATCTGATTAATATGTCCTTTCTGGTCCTTGAGAACATAATTGCTCAGGATTTTGATTGTGTTTAGGAAGGGAAGGGTAGATGAAATTAGTAGGTTTTCTTTCAGTGCTTGGGTTTTATTGGCTTTAGATGTTTAAACACGGTGTTTTGGTTTGGTTTGATATACGAAGTGAATGTTGTGGCAGCTTCATTCTTGTGGAGACATGACATATGTGCTGAGCTTGTTCAATTATTATAAAGATGTACTTGGTTATGATTCAGTGATGTGGGATTGCATGGACTATGCGAATACAAGCAAGCTCCAGAAAATGAACCTTTCGAAAACTTTAGCTTGTCATTTGAGCAGCATGTGACCGAATATCGAAATTTTGAATTCATGAATTTTAGGTTTTCGTATCTGGGTTAGAACCAGGAGTCAACATTCTTAATTCACTTATAGTAGCTTCCTGACACTTGATTGCCTAGTTGAAATTTGTGGCGCCTAGGTATACAACATGAGATGTATAGAGCGTTTTTTATTCCAAAGGTTGCAGCTCTTTCAATTATTTGCTGTTCTGTCAGTTCATACTTGTGTATATTTGTACTCTCCTTCTTTCCTGATATGCAACTGCTTGCTTCTCTTTCTTTCCTTTTCAAGGATGAGAAACTTCAAGATGTCTTGGGACACTTTCAAAAAGATTTTGAAGGTGGAGTTTCAGCTGAGAATTTGGGTAAGTCAATATTCTGCAGAAGGTGGAGTTTCAGCAGCAAAAAACAACTGCATTAAATTAGAGTTTGTATTATGATATTTATTGTTCTGGGATTTTCACATTTCTACAGGGGCCAAGTTTGGTGGTTATGGTTCATTTTTACCTACATATCAGCGGTCTCCTGTTTGGTCTCACCCAAGAACCTCACCAAAAATTCAACATTTCAATGCATCTAGATCTCCAAACCATTTGCAACTGGAGGTGGATATATATTTTCATTATTGAGCATATCACTAGTTAATAATTGATTTCAAGAAGGAACCTTTAGCTAAATCTTCATTGACTTTGGAGTTACTATCTTGAACTTTTTATTATTTGTTCTTAAAATAGGGTGGCCGCCATAGCTCTGTATCTTCGTCAACTGCATCTCAATCAGTAAGAATCGAACCTTCCTCCACAGTATTGAAAACATCATCCTCCTTGAACGAGTCTGTTAAACAAGAAGCAAATGTGCCATCCACTCAATTTGCTGAGGAAGTTGTTCCTAGAGATGAATCTGTAAACAGGAAATGTGCTAGTTTACCAGATCAGAAAATGCTGAAAGTTCGAATCAAAGTGGGTTCCGATAACTTGTCGACACAAAAAAATGCTGCCATCTACAGTGGTCTTGGGCTTGATGTCTCACCATCTTCCTCACTGGATGACAGCCCCTCTGAGAGCGATGAGATGTCTCATGAACCTCAAGATGCTCGTCTTGAATCTCCTGCTCATATTCTTCAGGTAAAATCATCTCCCTGAAAGTTTCTAACCTGTCATGCACAACTACACTTTGTGTTGGAACTTGGCAATGATGAGAATGTATTTGGTTTGATTTTGTGATTGAGCAGATAATGACATCATTTCCTGTGCCCGGAGGTCTGCTGCTATCACCTCTTCCTGATGATTTAATCCACTTGAAAGAGAAGGAAAAATTACTGAAAGACATTGAATGCTTGCCTGTTCCAAGGTTCGGACCAGAAAATTCTTGCATTGTAGTGAATGGTTCTAGCTCTGTGAAGGGTGATGGGACAATGTTTGGAGAGAAGAAGATAAAGTCAATAGCAGGAAATGACCTTTCAGCAGAATCCAAGAGCAATGTTAATAAGGATTCTGGGAATGGTGGTGTTATATCGAAGGAGATAGAACTAGACACTTTTGCTTGTGAGGAGCTTGTTTCGAACACCTTAAAGCTTCCACTTTTGTCAAATTCATATTCTGCTGTTGTTGGCATTTCAAAAGGAATGAGGGCACCTAACGTGTCCAAGGGAGTGATGAGTGACAAAGGTTTTTCTGGTCTTACTAAAGAGGACTCGCCGGTGCCAATATTGATCCAGGAGAATGGCTGGATCAATAATTCCAAATCCAAGTCCTCAGGAAAGGTTTGGGAAGATAAAAAAACTAGCACTCTTTGCAGTGAGTCAGTCTCCTCAAAGAAAGATGGTGACCGCAAAGGAGAAAAGCCTTATGAGTCAGTCAAAATTGACTCAAATGTTTCCAAGGGGAGAAAGGCTCCAGGTCAGGCTCCAACAGAACCTCCCAAACAGAATGCTGATGAGAAAGCTATGCCTTATCAACAGGAAGGTATGAAGTTACCTCATGTTAAGGAGTCCTGTTCTGAGGGAAAAAAGAAACTAAAGGGAAGTCAAAGTCATGGCAATGTAGTTGCCGAGGCACCAAAGGAGAGTCTGAGGGTTGGCTCGTCTTTGTCACTGAAAAATAAGAAGATCAGTTGTGCAGACAAACATACAACTAAAGGGGAGTCAGAGGATTTGAAATTAAAAAAGAATTCTGGAAAAGCTGGCGATAGATACAGAGAGTTTTTTGGGGACATAGAACTAGAACAAGAAGAAATCCAGACGAGTCCATTGGTGAAGAATTATGATGATAAGCTGGGGGACTTAGAAATGGTTGAAAAGAGCACACATGGAAGTAACAGCATGTTTAAGGAAAGATCAAGCAGTAAGAAAGTGGACAAGCTGTTAACATCTGAAGCATTTCCTAAAGCTGCACCAATTGGAGTTGTGCACAATGGAGACGGGCCCATACCTGATACTGCTCTTGGTGAAGATAATTGGGTCTGTTGTGACAAGTGTCAAAAATGGCGGCTTCTTCCACCTCGTACAAACCCTGATGACCTGCCTGAAAAGTGGCTGTGTAGCATGCTTGACTGGCTGTAAGTACCCTTTTACATTTTACACATTGCAGAGAAACAACCAATCCTATTGAGTAGTTAGAAATAAAATCTGTTGGTTTAATGCATCTTCCTCATCTTCTGATGTTTGATTTTTAAATCATAAATGCCTTAGGCCTGGTATGAACCGGTGTAGTTTTAGTGAGGATGAAACAACACTTGCAACTCGGTCTCTTAAACAGAACAATTCTGGTGGGAATATATCTGGAGTAACCATGGCTGATGTTTGGAATGCTGATCAGAGCCACCAAAATCTTGATTCACATGTTGGGCTTAGAAAAAAGCATGGTTTAAAGGAGTTACCAAATATAATGTATAAAGAAGGTGGACCTATTCGGTTGTCAAACCCTGCAAAGAAGAGCTTACAGGTATCGGCGACAAATGGAAGCTTAAATGATGTGAAACCATCTCCTTTGGTAACTGAACCCCATTCCTTGAAACTGAGCAAGTCTAGCCATTTAGCTGTGGAGAAACTTGAACATAAGCCAAGAGAGAAGCATAGAGGACTGGACATTTGTTCTGACCGAGGTATAGGATTTAAAGTAGCTTTTTTGTGCCTTAAAACTTCTGTTTCTTGAAGCATAAAACTTACCTCTTTGCTAACACACACTCAGGTGGTGGTTCTAAGCGATCAAAGGGGAAAGGCAAAAGAGATCTTGATCAAGATTCTTTTAAAGCTGCTAAGAAAATTAGAACTGAAGATTTGCCAGAAGATTGGACATCTGATCATGGTGGGCCAATTGAAAAGGTGGGTCCTACTTCAAACAATGCTTTGATTACTACGTCATCAGGGAAGAATCTTCCCAAACACAACGATTGTGCTTTTGAGAACATAAAGCATGATCAAAAGGACTGGGCTCAACTTTCTTCTAGAAAAACAAAGGATGGTGTCTGCACTTCCTTGGATAAAGGGTCTGTGGATGTGGGCCACTGTGATGACAAAGATACAAAAAAAAGGAGAGTGAAGGAAAGTTATGATGCCCAACTCTATCATGTTTCCCTTTCAAACACTGGGCATCATCTCCAGGATAGTAATATCTTGGCCAAGGAGGAGTTGAGTGGGAATGACTACAGGAAAGGTAAGAAGGCCAGAGTATCCAGGTCCGAAGGGAAGGAGGCCAGTGGAAGTAAAAGCAATGGTAGGACAGACAAAAAAGGTTGCCACAGAAAGAATCAGCAACAAGGACATGACCTAGGGAGCACCCTTTCTCAGCAGAGCTTGGATGGTGTGGATTCTTTGAAGAGGGACTCGGGACTGTTACATCTGGCAGCTACTTCTAGCTCTTCCAAAGTTTCTAGCTCCCACAAAACCAAAGCCAATTTCCATGATGCAAAAGGTTCACCGGTAGAATCAGTTTCATCATCACCTATGAGAGTTTCAAAACCAGAAAAAGTTCCATCAGCAAGAAAGAATGTCACCGAGAAAGATGATTCTGCTGATGCTGGTTTCTTTGCCCTAGGTGGCCCAAGAAGATTTTCTGACAGGGAAGATGATGGTGGGAGTGATCCATTCCTTGATGATAAAACACAAATAGAAAAACACCATCTTGTTGATGGGTCTCATCCAAGGAAGTCTGGAAATGGTTCCTCTTCGCGGTCCAAGGACAAGAATAGGAATTTTAATTCTGAGTTTGAAAATGAAGTTAAAGTTTCCAATTCCTTTAATGCACAAGCACCTGCCTGTGAAGTAAAACCAACAAATTGCAAAAACAAGGCTGAAGTGAAGCTTGAGATCAAATCTGAGGAAAATCAGAATAAACATGTTGATAAGGACTCTGCAGGACAATTGTTGAGTGATAATAGTAAAAGAGAGAATCAGTTAAATGGTGGAGGACCCAGTTGTGCGGATGTTAAAGTTGATGCTACCAGAAACCATGATACAGTCTCTACTGCAAAGCAGAGTGTGGAGGAGCCTTCTTCTGGAAGAGCTCAAAATGAGACACTTGCTGACTGCCCTTATCCAAATCCTGGATCCCACGAAGGAAACAGGGCAAATATGTTGGCTGTAAATGCCTCTGCTGGGGATAATGAATGGAAAGGGTTGAAACAGAATCGAGAGGTTGATCATCCAAATGGGATGCATCACCATCACAGCAGTTCCAGAAATGTCTCATCAAATGGGCACAGGGTCAGGGATCATGATGCTCCAGGTGCAGTTAAAAGGGATTCCTTCAGTCAGGCTGCTAACAATGCTTTGAAAGAAGCTAAAAATCTGAAACACATGGCTGATCGTCTGAAGGTTTCTAATGTTTATCTTTTAAGAATTTGTTTTCTTTAATATGCAACTCTTTCCAATGTGGTTACCTTCTGCAGAACTCTGGGTCCAATCTTGAGAGTACAAGGCTTTACTTTGAGGCAGCTCTGAAGTTTCTTCATGGAGCATCTCTGTTGGAAACCTGTGGTGGTGAGAATGCCAAAAATGGAGAGCCAATGCAAGTTTACAGTAGCACTGCAAAACTGTGCGAGTAAGTCAGTGTGGAGCTTGATGAAGTGTCTTCTTTTGTCTCTTTTGGTGGATGGGATGGAGGGTTTAAATGTTTTCAGAACCATCGAATGATGCCTTTTTTGTTTGTTAGTTTATCTTTTTAAACTTGCAACAAGGTGACTCTATTTGTTTAAATAGTTAGAACTGGCCAAATAGATGCTGGAAATGCTGGTACCATTTTTGTGTCTCTTGCTTGTTTTCACTATGTTGGGATTTGACATTCTAACTTTGATTCGACCACAAATGGCACATGGCTTAGGTTAACTTGGCCTTGCGGTTGATGTTTTTATTTCATTTTTTAACTGCAGAACACTTTTTCCACGTAATAATTGAAACAACAATTGTTTGTATTTGTTGCATTAGTGTTTTTGTATTTGTTCCTTTTTGGGTAATGTGTGGAAATACTTTCATGACTAAACTACATGGCATTGGTGTCATGCTATGTGAACTAAGGCTCTTAGCTGTCCTTTTTTTTTTTGTTAGTTTTTTGTTAGTCTGTGCTTTGACTTCTTCTCAAACTTGTTATCTAACTCAGGAGTTTTTTTTATTATTAAAAAAAATTGTTAGCATTTTCCATTGACGATTTCATTTCTAATGGAATGAATGAGTTATTGCAGCTACCTTACTGCCTTCCTTTGCTAAACCTCATGATATGTTAGGTTTTGCGCCCACGAATACGAGAAGTCCAAAGACATGGCTGCTGCTGCTCTGGCCTACAAATGCATGGAGGTTGCATACATGAGGGCAATTTATTCCTCACATACTAGTGCAAATAGAGATCGGCACGAGTTGCATATGGCTTTACAAGTTATTCCTCCAGGTAATTTGAAACATGCAATGATCTCTACTTTAATCTCGTGATTGTAAAACGACTATTAGTCACTGTTGTGTTTGGGTTTACAAAATTTACTATGTGACAAACCACCCCTGGCACTTCATTGTTATGGAAATGCCAAACTTAGTCATAATTCATTTGTAAAGTTGCCATCATATGTAATAAAACACTGATTTGAATCAGACCTCTTGGACTTTGTACCTTCTTACACAAGAAGAGTTTATTGAGAGATGTGATTTCAGTGTGACTTTTTTTGATGAATCAATATATTCAGCTCCCAGTTTCTGCATTTTGCGTAGGAATCATTTGATACTCAAGAAAGGCTGTCCAAATCTTATGTCTGCTCAATTTATGATTTTGTGTTGATATATGCTGTCATGTGTTAGTATTGTATCCCAAGGTACTTGATTGAAATTTCTCTTATTTCTTTTGTCGTATAAACATTTTGTCACTCTTTGGGCTCTTAGCTTTTCCAAATACTTAATGTGGCCATTCAATGGGTACTTGTGAATTGCTGTGATGCCATTCTTCATTCATAATTTATAGGTGAATCACCTTCTTCCTCTGCCTCTGATATTGATAACCTGAACAACACAACAACACCAGACAAAGTTCCATTGACTAAAGGTATGGGCTCTCCTCAAGTGACTGGGAGTCACATTATTGCTGCTCGGAATCGTCCCAACTTTGTGCGGTTGCTCAGATTTGTAAGTATTTCAGATTTTGTGTTAGAAAAAGCTTTTCTTGTCCTCTGATTATCTCATTGAGGGAGCTTTAAAACATAATTTTGAGCATTGGAATATAAAGATATTGGCCAAGGAATATATTTTGACTACAACATACAGAAAGTTTGATAGGAAACACCTATATTGATCGGTGCTTCCTTTCCGGTACAAGAGCATCACATTTATTCTCATTATGCACCATAGGTCATGAAATTGTCACTTGTCGGTGTCTGTTTAAGTCAATCAACCCATGAAACTTTGCTGTCATATATAACAGAAGCTGGTGCTCCATTATTTGGTTCAAAAGTTTACACCTGTATGAAATGGTCAGGAATATTAGCATCGTAAAATGTGATTTTTCAGGCACAGGATGTAAATTCTGCAATGGAAGCCTCTAGAAAATCACGCCTTGCTTTTGCAGCAGCTAATGCCAGCTTTAGAGAAGCCCCGTGTGGAGAGGGCATTTCTTCCATTAAAACAGCTCTTGATTTTAACTTCCAAGATGTTGAGGGACTACTACGAATGGTGCGGCTTGCAATTGAAGCTATAAGCCGCTAAGAGCCGAGTTGTTAAATGAGATGATAACAACCTTCAAGAAAGTTTTGCTTGGTTGGTGTATTCTTGGGATTTGGCCTTTTAGGGAAGGAAAGAAAGCAACCTGATCTCTCCGTTGCAGTACTTGATATGTCTTTTTGAGGGATCAGTTGTTAGCAAGATGCCAGCTCAGTGCTCTTTGTACATGTGTATACTGCAGGATAATATTGAACTTTGAGTATGTCCTTTTGTAATCATACTTCAGCTGCTCTATGATTCAGACAACGACCTCACTTGTTTAAGCCATTCAAGATTGGTGTTGAGGACAAATGGTTCACAAGACTTCTGCAGAATTCGGAGACTGTAGAAATAAGGAAGTTTTGTGTGGTCCAAAATGATCGTGGTTCAAGAAATAATGGAATGAGAGTAGAGATCCCCAACTATAAAGTTACAGGGGATTTTAGAATTTTGAAATCAGAGGATCCCATCTTTATGGAGATTGTTTTTTATTTTTCCGGGATGGAGTTCTTGTTTTGCCATTGTGTTGATTTACTATTCACAACTCATCGAAAGATATTTTGAGGATTGGAAACTGTAATATATGTGCCGCTAACATCATGATTTGACTATCAGAAACCACACTTTCTTTGGTACAAGCACTATGTAAAAATGATAGGGCATTCTCAGGTTGGCTATGCAATTCGTTTCCTTTTTTCATTTGATGAGCGATATTTTGTTTTCCTTTCTTCTGTATCATCAATTTTTATTCTATTTTTCCTATGGTTTTGCAGGTTACCTTCTTGAGCTTTTGTAGTTGCAGTTTGAAACTCTTTCCCTTTTGTTAATAGATAGACAGTAGGAAGAAGTTGGATAGTTCCATAGTGGAAAAAATGACATTACTGTTGCATGAGGTGAGGTTATGCCCGAGAAGGTTTGTGGAGTGATGGTAGTTGTGAGCATTTAGTTGGATTGTTTATTGGTATACTGTGTGATCCCTGACTCCCTCCCTGCTCCTGCACTCCTTGGCAGTGGCTGTCATGTACATGTAAACTCAAGTTATCTTAAAGGGAATTTTTTGGTTGTTCCCGAGGGATTGTTTCATGCTAAACCATCAGGCAGTGAATGCAGACTGCAGGTAAAGCAATTCTCTCCAATTTCTAATTGATCATGACAGAAATTATAGAAGTTCAATATTTTTATAATGAAAATGCAACTCTTCCTTTATTGGTCCATTTTTTTGGCAGACGTAGTTGTTTGGAAATGAATCTATCTATTGTTGTAGTAATCCATCAATAACTTCTGACTGTGATTAGAGGTATAACCTAATCAGTTAAATCTCTCATAATTCACTCTATTTCACAGAGCTTGCAAACTGCACTAAGTCAACTTTCCTCTTGCTTAGGCAAGCAGTTGTCGGAAACTACTTGCAGTTTGATTTTTCTGTGGCTTGTTTAGTGGCCTCTAAGCTGGAATTTTATTTTCAGGTTCAGTGATTTGGGGCAGTTGCAGTGGCAGTCTGGTTTTTGCACTATTCGTCTCAGTTTGTTCTGTTTATTTTATGCTCCCCCGTCTTTGTTCCCTGCATCTCAATTGTTTTGTAACTCTGGAGCCATGTTCATAATCCGTTGTACATTAATGAATGATGAGATTCTGACCTCCATCTCCAATCCAATCCCAGCTGATCTTTGTGCTTACCCACTTCAACACATGTATCATAGCAAAAGATTTTGAATAAAGAGATGGAAATTAAAAAAAAGTTTTGGAAGGCTTGGGCATGGAATTTTGTTTGTTCACTCGTGGATTTGCTTAGATGCATGGAGGCCATGAACAGAGGGAGAATCTGATGTTTCGAGGTGAGTCACACTAGCTAAATTGATTTCTTTCTCGTTTCTTGCTTTTTTCTTAAAAAAAAATAAAGTGGAATCTTTTCCTGGTATAAGAAATATGTTCTCAAGCTGTTGTAGGGTGAATTGTAGAGGAGCGATTGTTGAGTTTTTAATGGGGGCGTTGCTATAAGAAACCACTTGTTTACAAGCAGATATCACATAAAATCTTGGAAAATGTTCAAAGACTGGCTTTTAAATAAAAAGGGGGAAGCAGCAGGGAACGACTGGAATAGCATTTGAAATTCATCCAGCTCCTCTGTCGTCAACACAGTATAATTTTTGAAGTTATGTTGTCTGTATCATGTCGATGCTGGAGATGTGTGTATCTTTAATACTGTTCAAAGAGGAGATTTAGTATAGGTTTAAATTCAAGTTATTTTTGAAGATACCTCTTATAATCGAGTCAAAATCATACTGGGAGAAGTGTCACCCATATGGCTTAGTAAATTTTGTAAAGCCTCGGCATAAGGGCCAAGAAGTCAATTTATTTTTCTGATTGAAAATATGGAAAATGGAAAACCTTGAATAAATAAACACAACAAATTTCGGGGTTTCTACATATTGAAATAAACTATACCAATACCCTTTCAATAAACACCCATGATGCCCAAATTTTGGGGTTTTGACCTCTTGAAGTAAGCTATACCATTTTATTTTATTCTATTCATTTATTTTTTTAATGCCATTAGAACGCCAAAATTATGCAAGTACTGATGCAGTCCATATTAACTAAGAAAAAAACGCGTGGGCTAAATACTTTGGAGCTGACATTGATTATATTTTCACAAAACATTATAGCCTATCTTTTAATAATTTATTTTGGCCTTTAAAGTTTTATTTTATATGGTTTAATTCTAATTGAAAATCAATTGTTTTTTATATTTTAGGCAAGGATGAAATTGAAAGGAGAGACTTAAATGAAAAAAGTGTTAATCATAAGTGGAGTGTAAGTTTTTTTTTTAAAATGCATTTAGGTTTTCAAAATTTAAAAATAATCCAAATTATATAATTTAGGTCCTTTTAGATTTTCTAAAAATTAGTTTTTATATAAAAATTTATTTATAGTATTTTTCAATTATTGGTTAAAAAAAAAAAGAGAAAGGGGTTGCTAGATTTCAACAATGAGAGAAAAGATTGTCATTCAAGTCATTTTTCAAAAATTAAAATGATTTTTTTTGGTGTTTGTAAGTTCTGTAAGATGAGAGGGGCTTGATGGTGGTTATTTAAAACTTCAATGTTACTCGAAAAAATAAATTTAAGTTGAGAAAGATAAATTTAACCCAGTTTGATTTTATATTTTTTTTTTATCTTTTCTAGGTAATTTTAGTTGATTGACTGGTTTATAGGTGTTTAAAGGGTGTTGATGAGGTGTTTTTAAGTTGAAATAACTAAAAATTAGGGTTTTTTAGACTAAAAAGATATTGCCTTTATTTTTCAACCATCACTGGGTAACCAGAATTTGGGTTCGCAAATGAAGTATTTTTTTTTCAAAAAAAAATAAAGGTCGGCAACATGTCATCTACTCTTTTAAAATACCAAATAAATAAATAAATAAATAAAACCAAGCACAGGCGCATGGGCATGAAGGCCCACTCATGCGCCTGGGCTTTTCCTTGCAATGGCCCAGACATGCAGGGTCATGGGCCTAAGAGCCCGATTTTTTTTGTCCTCTTTTGTTTATTTATTTATTTAAGGTTAAATATAAATTTTTTTAAAAAAATTATTAAATCTGATTGAATCCATGACTTGAAATACAGATTTGACAAGTTAAATTATATGCTATTTTTTTCTAACATCGCTTTTTTTAATTAATATCTTTTTTTAATGTCTTTTATCTTTTTTTAACTTGCTAGTCATATAATTGAGAGTGGGGTTGTTTTTTTTTTTTATGGAATACATTTGACATTAAAAAAATAGCTAGCAATAAAATGATTTGTTCGAGTTTTTTAGGGTTTACCTTTTGTGTTATGGTGTAGGAGACTAAATTCCTTTTTGAACTTATTTATAAAGAAGAAGAAGAAAGAAAGAAACAAGCATTTTTAGTTAGGGCCTGGTTGGTTGAAGAGATCTCACAAGAAATTAATTAGGTTTTCATAAATCTTTAAAGGCATATACTACTTTTCATACGTCCTTAAAATATAAATATTATACTGGCTACATGCATCGTTGCTCAAGGATAATGATTTTTTTTAGTCATGTGAACATCCCATAATTTTTTTTTTTTTTCAAGTTGGAAGATCCAATGTTGCTTTATTTGATAGGTAGCAACCATCAACAAAATTTCCATAAAATCTTGGTTCCATTTGTTTTGGAAGAAAATATTATTAACACATTTATTTTGTTGTTAAATAATATAGATTTTTCTTTAGAGGAAGGAATTTTTTTAATACAAAATTCAAAGAAAACTTTATATCAAATAATCTGTTTTTTGTTTGCAAATCTTACATTTCCTAGTAATTAGTATACTATAAATTCTATTTTATCTTTTATCTTTTTTTATCTAATTTTCTCTGAATATTCTCCTTTTGTTTTATCTTCTTAAGCTACTTGTTCTGTCTCCAATATAATTTTCAATAAAAATAAAAGATATAAAACAAAATAAATGTAGATTATGTATCATTATAAGATAGAAAAATCATGGTTATTTTTATCATATTAGATATAATCACATATAATCACAAACATTCGCACTAATATCTAATTTTGTCTTGTCTTTAAAAAAAAATTGCTCTTTTATCAAATTTATGATTTTTAGCAAAAAAATATTGAGAAAGTGGTAAGTTATTAGTTCATAATCTTAATATAAAAATAGTAGTAGTGGTAGTAATACATCCCACTGATTTGATACCTTATTAGTATTTTTGAAGCTTATTCTTGTTTTTTTTTCTTTTTTTTTAAGAAATAGCATTTTAGAGTTTGCTACTTTGTTCAAAGATATAATTGCCATTCTCATTAAACATATCCTCAATTCACACAACTTATCTTCCTCTCTCTCCTTGATTTCATACATGAGAAAAGGGGAGGCGAAAGTAATAAAGAACACAAAACCAAAAACAAAGAGAATTAACCAGAAGAACAAAAACAAAAAAAACCAGAAAAAAAAGAGATGAAAGAGAAAAGGAAGGGGAATTCAAAAGCAGAGAGGGGAATCCTAGTTTTTCCCAGAATTCCAGCAACGAATACCAGCAAGATCTTTTTCCAAGACTCCAGCAGAAACGTCACCACCAGGTAAGTTGTTTTTGTTTCCCCCTCGTGAATGATTCATGCACGCCCACATATAAAGAATTGACCAGTTACTGGTTTGAGCTAGTAACCGGGCTGGGCCAGCTAGTAACCGGGCTGGGCCGTATGGCTGGGCTAGATTTAGCCCAAAAAAAGCAGGAACTGTTGAGGCCAAGCTAGGCCTAGGTCTCAATTTGTTTTGGACTAAGGGTGTGTTTAGCAAAAACACACCCTTATGCATTCTCCTTTTATTTCACTTTTCTTTGTTTTGATATTTAGCAAAACGAGCTTTTTTTAATATTAAAAAATTTTAGAAAATTTTGGGATTCTTCTTTGATTTATTTATGGGTTCCTCGCATTTTTTTATTGACTTTGATGTATATTTGGTTCGTAGATTTTTACTATGAAATGCGAATTTGATATGCAATACATATCTTTCTTTTTTAAAGAAAAAAAATATTTTTTTTCAATTCAAATTTAATTAATTTATTTACTGGTATCTGAGTTAGGAATACCATACTTTTTGGGTTACGTAACATTTACCAACGTTAAAGTTTGAAATATTTGTAGTTGAATATTCATTGACGCCAAAGTCAAGAATATCATAGGCAGACCATGGAAAGCATGACATCTTGAATTCCAAGACCATTAGGTGGCAAACGGTCGTCACATAGGGTATAAGAGTCTGAGTAGTTACAGATGACAAAGGGGAACTTATTTGAATTGAGGGCTGAAAGGCTTATCAAAAGCTCAAACTTAGATAAGAGTAGAGAAAGATCCCCTTGTTGGCATAACACTTTTGCATAATTTTCATTTAGCGGGTTGAAATATAGGTTCCTTACTAAAACACCCCTATAACACTCGATTGCGAAAAAGATAAATGAAAAATGAAGAACGAGCTTAGTTAAAAGCCCAACACCAAAAATATTTGTAAAGTCTTAGAGAAGAAGTTGCAAGGCTTACTAGTCTACTTGAACAGGCTTTAGGATCTAAATCCAGAGAAACAACATTTACAGCTCATCCTGAACCTATACCCGTAACTCCTTTTAACCCATAAAATCTAGGGGCAAATGAGGTGCCACTTGAATCACAATAGGCCATATATTTTCAATTTGCTCAACTAGCATACCCATGAGGACGCCATTTACCAATGACTTTACAATGAAGGAATCTTAAAAGGACAAGATGACAAAAGAAGATGACCTGAAAAAATTAGTTGCTCTAGAGCAAAGGATGAGAGCATTTGAAGGAACTAGCCTATATGATCTCATAAAGGTTGTTGAGATGTGTTTGGTGCCTAACGTAGTCATTCTAAAAAATTTAGAGTGCCTGAATTTAATAAATATACAGGGACTTAATGCCCTGTAACTCATTTCAAAGCATACTGCAACAAATGGTTAAGGTGATTTATGATGAGAAACTGTTGATTCACTTCTTTTAAGACAACTTGAGTGACATTACCCTCACTTGGTATATGTGGTTGGACAATACCAAGATAAAAAAAAATGGAAGGACTTAGTTTATGCCTTCATTAGACAATATAAGCTCAATATAGATGTGGGTCCTAATAGGTCAAGCTTGCAAGCTATAGAAAGGACAACAAGGAGTCCATAAGGGAATACACCCAAAAGTGGCATAAGACAGCTGCACATATTAATCCTTCTTTGTTGGAAAAGGAGATGATCAATTTATTTTCCAACACTTTCAAGGCCCTATACTTTGACTACCTGGTTGGAAGCTCTGCGCAATATTTTTCTGGCCTGGTTATTATAGCTGAGAGAATTGAACAAGTCATCCGGTTAGGAAAGATTGTTTACTTAACTGAGGAGAAAAGTTTCACTGGAAAAAAAAAACTTAGGTTCACAATATCAAAGGTGGTTATAAAGGCGAGAGAAAGAACTATCAAAACAATGAAACCTAAAAATCAATCGTCCTGAAGATGAAGCTATAGTGTCACCAGACCAAGATTGGTTTACGTATGACCTCAATCAACTATTGAAAAAAAAACCCTATCGAGGAGTTCATAGGAGAGGAACGATTGGAAGATTCCATAAATTCCAATTAATGATTGCTAAGTGTTTAGCTATTTTATATATTACCTTACTAGTAATCATAGCTTAAGATGTTAGCATAAAGTCTTTGTTGTTGAGCCTCTTTTCTAAAATTTCAATAAAATAATGAGTTTGTCTTTCAATTGTGTCTCTTATTTTGATTTGCAACCAAACATCCTGAAATGGGTTCTTTATAAGAACTCATAAATACATCTTTGCAATCTTGCATGATCTCATAGACTCAATTAATTGTTTTTACCAAAATCTTTTCTGCCAGTGGAATTTTGAAAAATTGAACTTGCTTTTTTATTTAAAAAATGATTTGGTATTTATTTAAAACAACGTTTTGACATTCTACCTGTAAAATGATAAATGAATCTAGCAACTCCTTCATTAAGGTGACTAAATTATAAACCAAAGTATATGAATAAAAAAATGAACAGTCATCCTCACACCATTACTTTTAAGCTCAGTGTCTTAATTGTATGCATAATGGTATGTAGTGGATTTATTGTTCATAGACTCATGAAATGCATCTCTTTGCAAAGTCCAAATCATCACACTAGACAAGCTCAAAGTTTATTGATCTTAATTGCTTGCGTTTGAAATGAAAAAATGTCATCTTTGTTATCCTTTTCACATTCTAAAATGAATATATCCCTTGTGATCCTTTTTTAGTCTAAATAAATTTTCTTTCATAAAAAATCTCAACTAAGATCACACCCTATATTGGAGGCAGGTGAAAATTTCAATGATAAAAAAATAATGAGAAAGTCGTGAGAAAGCCAAAAAGGCAAAAGAGCCTAAGAAACTCAAACACTAAAGGACATGCCCAAATCACAAGAAAAGGTGATAGCCAAAACAAAGTGAGTATACCCTGGCTAAAACAATGAAAAAGGACAAATCAAAGAAGAGCAGCAAAAGAAAAGATGAAAGACAAAAAATCGAACTACTGATAGTGATTCTCAGTCTTTGAAACCTTGAAACACTCTTTAAGCCTTATGAATCCTTTCTTTCATAGCCACAAACCACAACCTACATTATGTGCCTATAGAAGTCATTTATAATCAAGAAAGCAAGCAATATGGAACAATAAACGATGCTTTAAAAATGCAAAAGGTATTTTTTTCATAAGTGTTATGGCATCGAGAACAAGCTGCTCAATATTATTCATTTTGATAAAATGAGTGTTCAAAAAAAGATAATTTTTTTTCAAAAAAACCTCAAGTTTTTTCTCGAGCCCTTCGCTTTAAAACCCACAAAAGCTGAAAGTCACCTTATGATGTACCTTTACCAAAAAAATATTGCTAACATAAGAACAAATCATCTTTTTTTTCCAAAAAAAATAACCAAGGAGTTACAAGATTTCAAAAGCAAATTATTTTAAACTCACATCAAAACAATTTTTATTTTCAAAACGCAAGATCAAGATTTCAAGATTCATTCTAGACAAATATTTTATCATTGAAACCATTAAAGGAGAGAATGGTTACTTGAAACTATTATTTGTCTAAGTCATTGACAAAACACATTTAGGGGCAATGACCATTATAAGGGGGACAATATTGTGATTATAAGGAGAATTGATCCCTTCAAGATAACCGAAAAAGGGGAACATTTTATACAACGAGACATGAGGGCATTTTTTACAAAAAGGGGTTTTTAATCATTTTAACAAGTGACACCGAATGATTTTAACAGTGAAACAAGAAAGTAATGAAGGATCTTCTCAAATTGATCAACGGGACATAGAATTTTCAGCAAGTAAATGGGTCATGATGGGCACCATAAAGGCTGAGCTGAGTACAATTGCAAACATTATAAAAAAGACTTACATGAGCCAACTCGAGTAGGCTAAAAGTCAAATGACCAAGAAGGCTCAAATCAGAAATAACAAGACCTCACCAATCAAGCAACGAAGAAGATTGAAAAGAAATGAGGTCCTATATTTCAAATTAGATAAAGGTGCATGCATATTATCTAACTCTAAAACATTAAATAATATGTTTTGTAAATTTCACAATGAGAACCTTTGAGTTTTTCACAAGAGCAGGCCATCCATAAGAATTAGGCCACCTGAAAAATCTTTGTATTTTTAATTGAGAAAGTCACTGATTACAATAAGACTCTTCGAGTTTTTCACCTAGGCAAGTTGCCCATGAGAACTAGATCACCTGAAAAATCTTCATATTTTTCAATTGGGAAAGTCACTCATTACAATGAGACCCTTCAAGTTTTTTTACTTGGGCAGGTCGCTCATGAAAATTAGGCCACTCAAAAAATATTCATATTTTTCAATTGAGAAAGTCACCCATCACAATGAGAACCTTCGAGTTTTTCACCTAGGTAGGGTGCCCATGAGAATTAGACCACCCAAAAAATCTTTGTATTTCTCAATTGAAAAAGTCACCCGTCACAATAAGATCCTTTGAGTTTTTCACCTGGGCAGGCCACCCATAAGAATTAGGTCACTTGAAAAATCTTCGTGTTTTTCAATTGGAAAAGTCACCCGTTACAATGAAAACCTTTGAGTTTTTCACCTGGGCATGTCACCCATGAGAATTAGAACAACTTGGAAAAAAAATATCTTTATATCTTTCATCAATGGGTAGGGTCACCTATTACAATGAGACCAATGTTGGAAAAAAAAACCTTCGAGTTTTTCACCTAGACAGGTCGCCCATGAGAATTAGACCAACCTAAAAAAATATCTTTATATCTTTCATCAATGGGTTGGTCACCCATTATAATGAGACCAATATTGAAAAAATGAAAAAAAAAAAACCTTTGAGTTTTCACCAATGGACAGGTCGCCTAGAACAATTAGACCACTTCCGAAAAAATCTTCGCATTTTCCACTAACGAGCAAGTCGCCTGGAACAATAAGATCACTTTTAAAAAATCTTTTTATTTTTCACCAATAGGTAGGTCACCTGGAACAATTAAACAAAATTTAAAAAATCTTCGTATTTTTCACCAACGGGCAGAGCACCTGAAACAATTAGACCACTTTCAAAAAATCTTTGTATTTTTTATACCAAACGAGCATACTGATTAGTAGTTAAAAGTATATTTTTATCAAGGTTTTATATCATCATTTTGCACTTGAAATATCAATAACTCCTTAACTAAAGCATGTTTTATAATAACATATCTAATAGTATAAGATACCTTTAATTTATGGTAAATGTTCATCTTAAATACAGGCCTATCACACAAATGAAAGAATTGATTGATGAGTTGAAGTACTGAAATTAAAAGGACAAAGAGATGACCAAACTTAAAAAAGAGACGTTGGTGTAATCCAAACTGGAACATTGTTACTACTACTATTACTATTACTACTACTATTACTATTACTATTACTACTACTATTACTACTACTACTACTACTACTATTGTTATTGTTATTGTTATTGTTGTTACTATTGTTGTTGTATTATTCTTGTTTAAAATTTATACAATTAACCTCCATGTGGTTCTATCCCGGTCTTGTCGGGTTATTTATTACTTCGACACTCCTGCACTTGGGAGAAGACATCAATCTTTTGGTCGTGTCACATACTACCTGGAACAATTAGAACACTTTCGAAAAAAATTTATATTTTTCACCAAGAGGCAGGTCGCCTAGAATAATTTGTCCACTCTTTAAAAATCTTTGTCTTTTTCACCAACGGGCAGTTGCCTAAAACAATTTGATCATTCCCAAAAAAAATTGCATTTTTCATTGACAAGGTGGGTCTCTTTTCAAATGACTAACTTATCGATTTCAATATCTCTCAATGAAAGTCATCTATCAATTTAGTATTTTCAAAATTTTCAAGATTTTTGAAATAAGTAAAAAAATATTCATGTCTACTTTTTTTTTTTTAAATTTACTAAGCAAAGCCAAAAGAAAACGAAATTTTCCAATGTCTTTACATCGTAAGCAATTGTCATAATCTAATTTTTTAATTCTTTTTATTTAATTACTAGTATTATTAAAAAAAAGTAATAAAATAAAATAATAATAAAAAACAAAAACAAAATGATGAAATGAATGAAGAATAAATTGAATTTTGAGTCAAGATAACACAAATTAGAAGTTTGAGGGCTAATAAGAATGAAAATATGAATTTAGGAGTCAATTTGATCAAAATTGGATGAATTGATAAGTTTGGGGACTTAATTAAACTTGGAATTAGTTTAATTAATGAAATCAAGGGCTTAACTGAAAAATACCAAAGTTTGGGGCTAATTTTGGTCAAAATTGCAAGAAATTAAAGTTTAAGGATCGAAGTGAATAGGCAATGATACTATAAGGAGGTTAATTGATTTTTTCCAGGGGTAATTTTAAAAGAATTAAAAGTTGAAGAGTTAATTAAGGACTGGATTGATTAAATTGAAAACCAAGGACTATTGTGTAAATGACGCTGAAATTTGGGAGTTCAATTGCAATTGATCGAGGGGTAAAAAAAAAGAGGAAATTTCCATTCATAAGGGCTTGATTGCTAAATGTCAGAACTTTAGGGGGCGAAATGAATATGCCCCTTTTCAGCTGAAGAAACAACGTCGTTCCAGGGAGGACTGTTCATCCTCTTTCTCCCTACAACAGAAGACGTACCTATAAAAAAGGGAAAAGAAGAACGAAAGGATGGTGTCCTTATCCTACCTAGCACCACAGTCAGAGTTATCTCATTTTCCAGTCTTCTTTCGCCCCATAAGACGCCATTAGAAACGTAAAGGAAGCCATCACCAAGAGTCTTGCAATGGTAGGATTATTGGTGTCCAAGTCTCGGCAAAAGACTAACACCCCAACAAGACATATCCTCCTTCCAAGAAGGAAGAGACGTATTGAAGAACCACCCCTTGTTTGGCCCTATAAAAGACTGGCGAAGGGCCGCGAGGAAAGGGAAGGTGAAAGTAACAGGGAACAAAAAACAGAGAGAATTAACCAAAAGGACACAAACAAAAAACCAGAAAAAAAGACCAAAGAGCATAAGGGAGGGGAAGCGAAAAGAAGAGAGGCGAATCCCAGTTTTTCTCAGAAATCTAGCAACGAATACTAGCAAGATCTTCTTCCAAAACTCCAGCAGAAGCGCCAACACCAGGGAAGTCGTTTTTGTTTCCCCCTTACATTTTAATTACATAGTTACTATAACAAGCGTGCGTGAACGATTCATGCACGCCTGCAGATAAAGAATCGATCGGTTACTGGTTTGAGCCTATAATCAGGTCGGGTCTCAAGCCCAGCCAGCTCAATTTGTTTTGGGCTAAAGGCGTGTTTGGCAAAACACACCTTTATGCCTTTCTCTTTTATTTCACTCTCCTTTGTTTTGATATCTAGCTATACGAGCTCTTTTTGAATATCAGAAAATTCCAAAAAAATTTAGGGTTTTTATTTATTTATTTATGAGTCCTTTGCATTTTTTATTGACATTTTTGTATATTTGATTCGTAGATTTTTACTGTGAAATGCGAATCTGATATGCAATACATGTCTATCTTTTTTGAAAAGAAAAAAATAGTTTTTTTTTAATCCAAATTTTACTGATTTATTCATTGGTGCCAAAGTCAGGAATATTATTCTTTTTGGGTTACGTAATATTTATCAACTTCAGAGTTGAAAATATTTGTAGTCGAATATTCATTGACGCTAGAATCAGGAATATCATAGGCTGACCATGAAAAGCATAATACAAAAAACTCTTAGCAATTTAAGACAAAACTAGCAATGCAGTCTGCCTTAGGTAGGATGCTTAAAGGGTGATAATATACTCCCTTTTCGCGCAACCGGTATCGTATCATAGAATCTATGTTGACCAGTTAGGGTTCATGGTAACCATTATCGTATCATAGAATCTATGTTGACCAGTTAGGGTTCATGGTAACCATAATACTAGATAGTGACTCCTTAAACTAGACCTTTTCTCTCGAAGAATAAGATGCCAGATATATGTTCTTTTTCATGAGAAAATTTTTAAAGATCGTCACGATGTTGGGTGCGACAATATCTATCACATGTCATCATGGTTCACTATATACATAGAATTATCAATAAACAATATGCAAATCTTAAAAAAAAAATTTAAAAAGTACAATTATGCATTGATTATTTCAGATACAATAATAGAAACTAATACAACACCATAAATTTTACATTTTCCGCAAAATTTCACTCTAAACCCTAACATCAATTTTATGGTTTCAACCTCAATTGTTATCCATTTCATATGAAATTACTAGGTTAGGTTTAGAACTCATTACCAAATAATAATGGAGTCTCCAAAACCCAGCCAGTCAAAATCTTTTATGTTTTTCCCTTTTTTGCTCTTTTTTTCTTCTCTTTCTCTCTCTAACTCAATCTTTTCTCTTCTTGTTCATTCTTAGAGGCCGTTTGTTTACACGATGAAGATTGCATTTAAAGCAAAACGCAGGAGCCAAACATTTGGTAAAGAAAAAACCATTAATTACTGTTCATGGGCCCCATTACTTACTGCGTTTGCAACGAAGGGTTGGAAGAAGCAGTCAAAGGCTACTTTCACATGCATCCCGCTTGTTTCCGTAAATAATTAAATTTTCATTCTCTGCGGGCTCTACATGGTAAGAAATTAAAATGCATGGGGTGCTAGATATTTCTACTCGGATAAATAATTTATGCCAATGCCAAGCCATCACTAGCTTTCTTCTTATAAATGATGATTATGGTCATATTTGGATTATAGTTAAATTATAATTATTTTTCTATTTTTAAAAATAAAAATTAAATTAAATTTTTATATATTAATATCAAAAATAAATTTTATAAAATAAAAAAATATTATTTTAATATATTTTAAAACATAACTACCAACCTATCCGACCCAGTAAAATAAAATAAAATATTTTATTTTTTATTTTTAATTGTGTTTTATTAAAAAAAACTAGTGTTTAACATTATTCAATGACTACATAAATTAGACGGAGATCGCTTGATGACGCCACATTTATAGAATTTGATCGCAATCTCAATTTTGTTCCTGATTATATTTTACCTGATGTTGTTGCGCTTTTAAAAAATTTATAAAAACTGTAGTCCTTGTTGGATATATTTCATACGTGATGGAATTGTGTATAGTTTAATGGAACAATAAAAAATATTTTATATAAAGTATTATTTATTTCATGATGTAATAGCAATAGTTAAATCTACAACCTTGATAATTAAAAACCCTCAATATATATATATATATATATATATATATATAACCTCAATTTTAAAAGCATTCTTAACCAAACACATTAAACTACTTTTTGTTCAACCTCAATTCCAACCATAGTTTTAACCGAACACCTATTTTGTCAAACCAACCTCAACTAAAAGTACTTTTTATAGAACAATTTTTTTCAAACCACAACCACAACAGCTACCATAATACCAAACACACTCTTAATTCCAAGAGTGGATGTGTTTTTATCTCTTAAAAGACTTTCCTTTCACTCCTAATTTCACTCTCTAGCATTTAGAGGTGTAAGAATAAAAGAAAATGAAATACGATCTTTCCGCCCAAAACAACACCATGTTAGTTTTATAAAGACAGAAATCAAAATGGTCTAGCTATTTTGGAAAACAGTATGACCAATTTAGCAAATCAGTCTAGTTGTTTCTCAAAATGGTTGGATCATTTTTGCTACTAGAAAATTTGATTTTTTAAGCCAAAAACCTGTTATTTTTCCATCTTCATAACACTTTCTTTCCCATTTTGTTCTTTACATCATTTTTTCCATACCATTACACTATAATTCCAATGATTTTATTATTTATTATTTATTTATTATTTTTATTTTATTTATCACGAGTTTTACAAAATATGTCAAAATTGAATTCTTAATTACTCTTGTTTTCTAAGATAAAAAATACTATTGTATCACTTGATTTTGTAATTTTATTATGAAAAAAATTTAATTAAAAATAAAAAAGGATTCAAATCATACATAATTCAATTGCTATACTATTATAAACTTTCAAATAATTTGAAGGACCTTTATGAGGATTGATCAAATATAAGACATGTTATTTTTTTTTTTACTTTTAATTGGTTTGAGAAAAAATAATCTACTATAAACCTATGATAATAAATTATGATGTAATTGCTTTATCATATTTTCTCATTTCAAACTTGATATTGATGATTTATTTATTTATTTATTTTTATTTGCATATGCAACAAGAAGAACCCAATAGCTATTTTAATTGTTTATTAAATATCAAAATATTATTGGTTACTATTTAAATGTATTGACACATAACTAGAATATATATCTTAATTATAATTGCACTAGGAGTGCTCGTGCTTTGTTGAGGGGGCAATTCAAAAGTCAATTATTGTGTAAAAGACATGTGGGTATCATTATTATTTTTTCATATGATGAAAAATATGAAATACGAATTGAAAACTTGATGTATGTGTCAGATAACATTATTTGAGTACCATATGCATTAATAAATGCTAAAAAAAGAGTTCGTGTGGCTTGTTTAACCTAGCAGCCTAAGGGTTGAACTAGTTACCTCGTTAAAATGGTGATCTGGCTCCAAAAATAGTTTCACATCATCATTGTTTTAACCTCTACCTAATCCTATCAGGCTTAAATACAAAACAACGAAGTGTCCAAGTATTAAATTGTAAAAAAAATATTAGGGAGTTAAATGAAAAGATAACAATATATTGCATTTACCTAGGTTAACCCATAAAATTTACAACTTGGGTGATGGACACTACCACAATAAGAAAAACCAGTTAGAAAATCTATCTTTTCTCCTTGGTTAGACTTTAAATGGGTCTTAATTGGCCTTACGTTGAATGAAATATAGAACTAAACTGAAAAGTTATAAAAAGAATTGGGGATAAAAATTTTAAAAATATCATATTGTATTGATCTTGATCAACTTGTAAAATTCACAACCTTGATCATGGACACAATCACAATGAGATAACTAGATTGGAAAATATGTATTTTTTTCTCATCCATTTATCCCTAATTAAGCTTAATTAAACTCGGGCATGATAAAATTTGAGACTAAATTGAAGAGTTATCAAAGAATTTAAGACCAAATAAAAACAAATTGTTTGAAATCTAGGACTAAATTGAAATGGAATAAAAGATTTATACTTTATAATAGATAAAAGATTTCAATAATCAAGATTAAACATTTCACTCAATGGCTCACAACCAATGATCACCCAAAGTGGTTCAAGTCTCATTTATACTTTATAATAGATAAAACTCTCACAAGAGTTATCATGCTTTACAAGAGAATATTACGAAGGATTAAGCTCAAGTCTTTATAGAATTGTAATATAACTCAAGAATGTCAAACATGGATTTGATGCAATTTAGGGTTCTAAGATTTAAGAGAATAGAATAAGGAATAAAAGATTTTTTGAGGATGAAAGCATCAAGGGTATGAATTGCATAATTGTAAGAAAGTGAAAGAGTTTTCTCATAAAATCAAAAAGGTATTTATAAGAGAAAACTTATTTATGGTTGTGACTCCTATAAAAGAAAAGAATAAGAAATTATTGCTCTTCCAAGTGTTTTTGCTATTTGTTATAAACGACTAGGTCATAGATTTTGAGAGTAAAAAAGTTATTGCAAAACAACTTGAGTATCAAGCATACTTCTTCCAAAATTACAAGTTTGCTAACTTAACTAAGAATGGATAAAAGTGTAACAACACGTGATAAGTTCTTTTAGTTAAAAATAAGTTTTTGCTCTTCATATAAAACGAATTGAGTGATAATACCAAAATATATGATTAACATGTTTTTAAGGTATTTATCACTATATAAGTTTTGATAATAAAAATACTTTGGATGATGAAATTTAGCAAGTTAGGTAATTTTTTAATGAAAATCATTTTATGATGCCAAATTAATTTCCATAAAAATTTGATTACATATAAATGAGCTTAGGCATCTTTTAAGTCCATATTGTATTCAAGGAGTCCATATTACCTCAAATGATGTGTAGGAATTTCTACAACAATAAAATCTTCAATAAACATATTAAATCAACTAGTTATTGTTATCATCAAAATAAATAAGCTATAGCTGATTAAATATCATTGAGTAACAAACATGTGTAGTGGTTGAAGTCTTGACGTGGCTCTAACAAACTTTTTTTTCCTCCCCTCTTTTCTCCTCTATTCCTTGATTGTTATGCAACAACTTACCAAAAACAATTGTTGTGGTCTATAATGTTATGTGTGTATGTGTGCGCATAATGTTTACATGGTAGAAAAATGATGTAGATAGGAGTGAATGATAAAGGAGTTTGTCGCATATCAAAACTTTTAAAGACCAAGAACATCATATTATAACTATGAAGAGACATTTAAAATATTCAATTTTTATTATTCTATGTCTGTACTTGCCAAAAGGTTATTACAACCTTTTAATAAAAAAATCCAAAACCCTAATAATATTGAATAGAAAAAATAAAATATAAAAAAATATTCCTTTCAAATAGGAAAGAAAATAGAAAAACATCATAATAAAAAATACAAAAATATTTATTTTTCTAAAACAATTTATGCACTGGTCTCCTTGGGTTGGAAGAAACTTATCATTGAGTTCAATATTCATTTAAGAATTGCCCTTCATCAGTAACATTTTTTATGTATGGGCCACCACATTATAAGTCCTTAACACCTTTGTGTGAGTCACCCTTTATGGGTCCCTTACATAACTATTTTGTACGGGTCGCTTCATCATGAGTCTCATTACTAGGATTTCAATTGACAACAACTGATGTAAATTAAAATAACACACTAGTTTATGAACATCTTTTTTTTCAGGGCGGAACCTTTTTATTTCCTTCTACACAAGCACATCTTTTTTTTTTCATGATTGTTTTGCAGCACACAACAAAGCAAAATAGTTATCAAGGATCGTTAAGCTCCTTTTCAACTATGGTTGTTCTACAACACACAATAAAGCAAAATAATCACTAAGAATAATTGAACTCTGATACCAATTGACATAACTGGGAGCGAAGGGTAAAAAGGTTTGTCACGTGTCAAAACCTTCAAAAACCAGTAACACCATAACTATGGGGAAACACTTAAAATATTCAATTTTATTCTTCTATATCTCCACTTACCAAAAGGATATTACAACCTTTTATATATATAAAAAAACTAGAAAGCCCTAATAATACTATTTAGAAAAAATAAACTACAAAAAATATTCCCTTCAAATAGAAAAAAAAACTAGAAAATCAACATTATAAAGAATAAGAAAATAAAATTATGAAAAATATCTAAAATAGATGGAAACAAAGAATAAAGGGGTTTGTCACATGTCGAAACCCCTAAATACTAAGAACATTATAATTGTAAGGAGGCATCCAAAATATTCAATTTTTATTCTTTTATGTCTCTACTTGCCAAAAATCTATTCAACCCCTTATATAGGAAAAAAAGACTAAAAAACCCTAATAATATTGAAAAAGAAAAATAAATTAGAAAAAAAATATTCCTTTTAAATAAGAAAAAAAACTAGAAAAGTAGCACAATAAATAATAGAAAAATACCTATTTTGTTTAAAAGCTCTTATATGAGTCTTTCAAGTTGAAATGAACTCGTCCTCAAGTTCAATATTTAGTTGAAAATTATTCTCCATGAAAAACACCCTTTTATATATGAGTCACCACATTGTGAGTCTTTAACACATTTGTGTGAATTATCCTTTCATGGCTCTTTAATGCAACACTTTTGTGTAGGTCATCCTGTCATGAGTCCCACTACTAGGATTTCAAATGACAATAATTGTCATAAATAAAAACAACACACTAGTTTTTGAACATCTTTTTTCTAAGAGGAACCACCTCATTCCCTCTTACACAAGAACGTCTTGTTTGGCAATCTTTTTCAGTCATAGTTGTCCTGCAACACACAACAAAACAAAATAACCACAAATGATCATTGAGCTCTTTTCTAGCCAAGTTTATTTTGCAGCACACAAGAAAACAAAATAACCACCAATGATCATTAAGCTACAATACCAATTAATACATATATGAGTGAAGGATAAAAGAACTTGTCACATGTCAAAACCTAAAAAAATCAAGAGCTCCATAATTATAGGGAAAGATACCCAAAATATTCAGTTTTTATTCTTCTATGTCTCCATTTTCCAAAAGGTTATTCTAACACTTTATAAAGAAAAAATTAGAAAACACTAATATTACCAAATATGAAAAATAAACTAGAAAATTTTTTCCTTCAAATAGAGACAAAAACTAGAAAAGTATCATAATAAATAATATGAAAATAAAAATAGAAAATATCTAACACAAACGAAACCCTTAAAGACCACAAACACTATAGCTATGGTGAGACACCCCAAACATTCAATTTTTATCCATGTTTTTACTTGTCAAAAGGTTATTATAGCCGTTTATATAAAAAGTACTAGAAAACCTTAATAATATTGAATAAAAGAAATAAAATAGAAAATATATTTCCTTCAAATAGAAAAAAAAAACTAGAAAAACATCATAATGAAGAATAGGAAAATAAAAATAGAAAAATATATATATTTTTTTAAAAAAAGCTCTTATATCAGTCTTTCTAATTTAAAAGGAACTCATTCTTGAGTTCAATATTAAGTTGAAGATTATCCTCCATTAAGAACATCTTTTTTGTGCGCAAGCCACCCCATTATAGGTCCTTAACACCTTTGTGTAAGGCACCTCATCAAAGGTTCTCACCACAATAACAACTGACATAAATGAAATCAACACACTAGTTCTTGGATGTTTTCTTCATGAGGGAAGCATCTTCATCCCCTCCTACACAAGCACATCTTGTTATATAACCTTTTCAAAAAATTATTATTCTACAACACACAACAAAACAAAATCTAACAAAAACTAAAAGAGGTGGTACTTTTATTGTGCACCACCTCACAAAACATTATTCATTGCAATAATGTTTATGTTTTTTTTTTGTCTTTTTTCAAATCTATGTTTTTTTTTTAATTTTATCTTTAAACATTTGGTTTATTAAAGATTAAGCTTTATAATTTGTTACAGTTTGCATTCTATGTAGTTCTTCGAGTCTCATGACTTGTTTTGTGGGTTGAACAAATTAACTTAGTTAACTCAGTTTTTTTATTTTTTATTTTTTTTTAATTTTATCCTTCAACAATAGATTTACTAGGAGTTAGGCTTCATGATTTGTTTTGATTTACTTTTTATTAGGTTATTTCGGTCTTATGATCTAGATCACAAGTTTTGATAATAACTTGTGTTATTTTATTACATCTATTTTTAGGTAGATTTTTTTTAATTTCATTTTCAATAATGGATTGATTGAGAATTGTGCTTTATAATTTATTTTAATTTATTTTATATGGGGCTATCCTAGTCTCATGATCCGAGTTGGGGGTTTGACATGGTAAACAAAGTCATTTTTTTTTAGTTTTCTTTATATTAAGTTATCTTAATCTCATGACCCGAATCATAAGTTTGGTAGGTTAACCTGGGTTGACTATGATCATTTTTCATGTCTTTTTTTAATTATTTTTTTCAATTTCATCTTTAAATATTGGGTGGATAAGGAATCAAACTTTATAATTTTTTTATTTTCTTTTTATGGGGTTATTCTGGTCTCATAACTCAGATTGTGAATTTGACAGATTAACTTGGGTCGTTTTTTTGTCCTTTTTCAATTGATATATTTTTTTAAATTTTATCATTTCATATTGCATTGATTGAGAATTTGGCTTTATAATTTATTTTGAATTGCTTTATATAGGGCTTTCATGATCTCATGACACAGATCGTGAATTTAACACATTAATCTAAATTGACTTTAGTCAATCCAATATGTTGTCATCTCAATATTTAAAACAAAAGGATGTCATCTTGAATTTTTTTTTGAGTCAAATTATGTTTTTACTGGTCATTCGAGTTACCTTTGGACTTGTCAAGTTAATAGGGTCACATTAAGTCAACTCACATATGATTTTAATTTTTTTTCTATTAGAAAAAACATTAAATTTTTTTTATATTAAAAAAAAATTGAACCAACCCATAATATAACGCAAACCAACGATCTAGTAACCACCAAGGATTATTAGTTTTTTTTCCAACCATATTTGTTTTGTAACACATAATAAAGTAAAATAACTATCAAGAATCGTTTGTATCTGATATGAATTGATGAGGACATGAGTAAAGAATAAAGAAGTTTATCAAATATCAAAACTCTTTAAGATTAATAACACCATAACTATATGAAGATATTTAAAATATTTAATTTCTATTTTTCTATGTCTCCACTTACTAAAATACTATTACAATAAAAAACTAGAAAACACTTATATTATCAAATATAAAAAAATAAACTAAACAAAATATTTCCTTCAAATATTAAAAAACTAGAAAAATATCATAATAAAATACAAAGTAAAAACAAAAACTTATCTATTTTTCTAAAAACCCTTGTGTATAAAAAAATACACCAATTTTAGTTTTTTTTATATAATTATACTGTAATTTAATAATAGTTCCAATTAATTTAATCACCCATTGAAACTTATTCTTATAAAATTTACTAGTATATTGGCCTGCGCTACGCAGCGAGTCAATATCAATTTGTTTTTTTAAAAATATAAACAAATATTAAGAGTATGAAGAATGTTTTAATAGTGTTATTAAACCTAACCAAGTGGGTTAAATTTTAAACTTACACTCAACTCTTTGCAAGACCTAAGCGCCTTGGGTCTAACATGACCCAAACGCTTAGATTTGATAATCATGTTAGACTTGTGCGTCTTTTTTCTGAAAATATAAGAATTCACTTATAATTGTTCTAAAAACATATTTATTTTGTATTTTCATTTTTGTTTTTTTAACCAAATTTATTTTTATCTTTTCTATATTTCTTTTCTTATATTTTGGGACATTAACTACATGCATCCCTAAAATTCACTCATTTTTTTTATTAATCTCTAATTTTAGTGAAAAAATCATCTATAAAATTGCACAAATTAAGATAGTCAAAATAACAATAAGTCTTTTACATATACAATATTTTCTTTTTCTATAACATAATGTATCAGTTCAAAAGTTCAAAAGTTTTATCTTATGATCATATATTTCAAATTTATGTATATATTAATAGTTATAATGTAGAATAAACTTTCATTACAATAAATTTTGATAATTAGATCATGCAACAACATCTCAAATTTTAAAAAGCATGAACCGTTTAAAAAACTGTCCAGCACTTGGATGAAACATAAAATTAATATTTTCATTCACAATGCATACAAAAAGGGTAAGTTTATTTTTGAAGACTTGAAATAAATCACTTAGAACTCAATATTTTTTTTTCCATTTCGAATATAACAAATTTATAAAATAAGTTACACAAACAAATAAAAAAGTTTGTAGTTAAGTTCAATTGCATATGAATGAAAAATCTTACTTTAATGAGACAATGCTTGTTTTTACAATCTAATCATGCTTTTGAAAAATTTTAAATTTTTTGATCTAGGTGCGGGTCTGACAGACCATGTTAAACCCAAGGTACGTGATAATAGAAAACATGCCTGATTTGGCAAACAACAAACAAAGATGACAATTATGCACTTTAATTGTCAGGAAAGAGAAAAGAAAGAAAAAACATAAACAATCTATTATTGACGGCAATTCGACCATTATCTGTCTATACGTGCCATACCATATAGAAGAGGGCACGATTGTGTATCCAATTAGATGACGGAAAACCAAATTTGACCACTAGAAAGCGTCATACACGCCTCCTTAATGGTGCGGGTGCTGCCCACTCACTGGGACGTGAAGAATATGTGCCCGCAACCTTTTGATTTAAAAATAACAATATATTGTAAAAATACTAAAACGCCACATAATATTTTAAATTACATAAAAAATCCATGTAAAAAAAATTAAAAATAAAATTATTATTATAATTTACAGTAATTTTTTTTTTTTTTATGATCTAGAGTGATTTCCTTCCCTGCATCATTTAACTTCTGTTATAATTTTAAAAACAGCAGCGCACAAATATTTCGAGCCCACCGAAAAACTTAGCTGCGCGGCACACGCGCGCGCCAGCAGAATTGTGCGTGTGGTTCTTAAGCTTAATTTATTTTCTTTTCGCACGTGCTAGTTTAGGTCCTAATTTGCTTGCTCATCCGCTCGCAGCTGCCTATCCCCAATCCACGCATCTCCCTCCTCTCTCCTTATTCCTGTAACCCTAGCCCTAATGCGAACTTTCTGATATTTCATTTAGAAACCACGAAATTCTTCACACTGCAACTATAGTGTAATGCGTAGTTGTGCAGGTACATCGAAAATCGAGACTGCTCCAGTTTTCGAATTTGACAATGGAGGATTTGACAGAAACAGAGATTGGGAGCTCTGTGGAGTCGTTTCAAAAGTTTTTAGATTCGCAGAGAGAGCTTTTTCACAACCAAATCGATCATCTTCAAAGAATTGTTGTTACTCAATGCAAACTCACCGGCGTCAATCCTCTTTCTCAAGAAATGGTGTGTCTTTTTCCTAATTTATTTATAAATCATAAGTTTTTAGGGCTTTCCCCCTGTTATAATTTTTTTTTAATCTTTTGAAATCATCCGCAGGCTGCTGGCGCTCTGTCGATAAAAATTGGTGAGTTTTTTTTAGGGCTTCTACCTTACCTTTTTTATGAATATACTGTATGGATATGATTCTGTTTGTGTCTTGATAATGATCAAAAGTCTTGTAAAATGGGCTGCTGTCGGTCAATACTAACATTGTATGTCGATTCGGCAGGAAAAAGACCCAGAGATTTGATAAACCCTAAGGCTGTCAAGTATATGCAAGAAGTTTTCTCTATCAAAGATGCAATTAGTAAGAAGGAATCACGTGAGATTAGTGCTCAATTTGGTGCTACAGTTACACAGGTGATTTTCCTTTCTTTATGCTCAATTCTGGCTTGGGACAAAATTCATGCATTGACTTTCACCATTACTCTGCATGTATTTACACGAATTTGGAGACATATGCCTTCATTTATATTGATTACTTTTCTGCAATTTTTTTCTTGTTTTGATCCTAATTTATTTTTAGCGTCTGGATGTGTATTTGTTATGGCTCATGACATGGTGTTGCATCGACTATAGGTTCGAGATTTTTTTGCAAGCCAGCGTATGAGAGTGAGGAAACTGGTACGGTTGTCAAGGGAGAAGGCTATTAGAGTTAATGCACACAAAGGACCTCAAGATGGGGTCCCAACAACATCTGATGCTTTGATGCCTGTTGATTTGGTTCCCTTGAACTCTGTTGCCCCAAATCCAGTTCCCATGAATACTGTTAGCCCCAATCCAGCTCCCTTAAACGCTGTTATCCCCAATCCATTTTACTTGAACTCTGTTGCCCCCAATCCTGTTCCCTTCAGTTTTGTTAGCTCCAGCTCAGCTCCCTTAAACTTTGCTAGCCCCACTTCATCACCCTTAAACTCTTCTAGCCCAAATCCCGTTCCCTTAAACCCTGCAAGCCTGAACCCAGTTCCCTTAAACCCTGCAAGCCTGAACCCAGTTCCCTTAGACCCTGTTGCCCAGGATCCTGTTCCCTTAAACGCTGTTGGTCCTTCCAGAGTTGATGAATTACCCTCTTGCTCAACACAGGATGATGTGTTGCCTGGTTTAGATGAATTAGATAAACATTTTGCTGAGAAGATTTTTGATTTGTTGCGGAAAGAAGAAACATTTTCTGGGCAGGTGAAGCTCATGGAATGGATCTTGCAAATACAGACTCCAGCTGTTCTAAATTGGTACTTTGCAACCTGCTATATGTATCTAACAAGATGTGATTTTTTCTCCATTTGCATTTAATCTTTTCCACGCATGTTCCCAGGTTTCTTGTTAAAGGTGGTGTCATGATTTTGGCAACATGGTTAAGTCAAGCAGCTGCTGAAGAACAAACAAGTGTTCTTCTTGTCACCTTGAAGGTAATTGTAAATTTTTATCATCTTCCCTACAATTTTCTTACCTTGTAAACATGCTTAGGATTGCATCTATGGTATATGCAGGTATTCTGTCATTTACCCCTACATAAAGCTCCTCCTGAACACATGTCAGCTGTACTTCACAGTGTCAATGGACTGCGGTTTTACAGGACTCCAGGTGTACTTTTGTTCAGAGAGTTATCTTGTGCCTTTTGACCTTCCTATATTATGCTTCTTGTTCTCTCATTCTTGCATATTACATCAGATGTCAGTTTCTAATTACTAATTGATAAATGAACTCCATGGGCTATTTGTAATGTTTGTAACTGTTCTTATTGCTCGGGGATGATAGTTTCTGGTTTTTTTGGCTTTCTCATTATGGATAACAAAGGTCATACTAGTTTGTTATGAATATAAAGATATTGTCAACATTCTGGTGCTTTTATTTTTTGTAAACCAATTTGATCACAGACTGCTTCTGTGCTTATCAGACAAATAAACAAGATGGATGAATTAGCAGTTGTGCTTCCTTTCTTTGTGTATTGTTCGGTATTGACACCATTCTGGCCAGTGTTGTCAAGAGGCGCTGAGGCGCTTGCCTAGGCGCTCCATGTGAGGCGAGGCCCCGGCGCCTTTATTAGCCTTGGACATTGGATTTCAATGAGGTACCCGCCTAGGCGAGTGCCTTGTGAGTGGGTGCAAGGCGCTAAGGCTAGCGCTTGCTTGAAGTTCTTCCTTTTCTGCTAGGTTTTTCTTTTTCTTTTAAATGATTTATGTTTTGACCTATTTGTCCATTTTTTTAATTTACCACAAGAAACAACTTAGGGGTATTTTTGTAAAAAAACAAAGATTAGGATAAAAAATTAAAATAAATCATTAAAGTGGGAGACAAACAGACAATGAAGGACACTTAGAAGAGAAACACCAGCCACACTTTCTTTTTTCAACAGTGGGAGTCAGAGAACAACACATCTGTACAGGTAATACTTCAATTTTTTCTAAACAAGTGCAGTATGGTTTGAGAGATGAGGATTTCGATTCTAATCATGAAATGAAGGATATGGAGGATTCAAGTGAAGGAGAGGAAAGCATGGATGAAGATGTTTTTGAAGATTAATGAATAATGATGATGTTATTTAATTTTGCTTTTTAATCTATTTGGCTACTTACTACTTTAAATTATCTTATTTTGTTTTAAGGGTGAAAAATTTAACTTTATGTGACCATGTTATGGTATTTTATATTTTCTTTTGATTTTCTAATGATCTAATCTTAATTGGGAAGATATATATTTTAGATTTATGTAATATAATATAATATAATATTTATAGCATATTGCCTTGGTTCACTCAGGCGAGCGCCTAGGTGTGAGCCAAGCGCCTCGGGCATTTTACAGGCTTGGTGCCTTTTGCCTTTGACAACACTGATTCTGGCCTTGTTCTGATGAATCCTCTTGAGTTTTGTATTGTTTGATATGAGATACATCTGTGTGCTTCCTTTCTTTATGTGCCTTGTGATAATTTTGAACCTCATTTATCTGATTTGAAGATCAGACATATCAAACAGGGCCAGGGTTTTGTTATCAAAATGGAGCAAAATGTTTGCAAAAAGTCAAGCAATCAAAAAACCCAACGGCATAAAGTCTACAGATGCACAGGACATGATTTTGAAGCAGAGGTAAGTTCATGTGATTACCTCCTATACTTGCAAGATTTGTTTAGTCAAATCTCATCTTTTGGCTCTAATTTTGTGCAGCATTGATGAAATTATGGGCAATGAATCTTGGCAGTCTTATATTGGTAATCCTGTAAGTTTTATGCACAATCAGTTGCATGGTCAAAAGTGGACTGATGTTATAGGACTTCTCTAATAGCTTTTATTCTGAACAGGATGGTGTTCTTGCTCTCTCATCTGAAAGTTCTGAAAATATCAGGTATTGATATGTTTTTTTTTTTATCACTTGTTATTGGTGTTTGTTGGGGGCATTCAGCCTAAATTTCTTTTTTTTTTTAGGAAAATTGAGTCTTCGCAAGCATTGAAGCTTTTGCCTGTATCAACAGATGATTTGAGCAGGAAGCACATTCTAGGCGCATCTTCATCCCGTATCCTCAGAATTTTTTTTTTAAGTGGTGCATTGCAATTTCTCTGGCAGTATTCACCATTAGGTTAAATATATTTTCCTGACAGTCTTAGGGTTTAAAAGCTTAGCTTAGGAAACTTGTATGGCATGAACTGATGCATGCTACTCTCTTCACCCATGCTAGCTGTTACAGTGACTATAATGGTGAGTGCAGCCCTAAACCACTGACTTGTATTATCTTTTAGTTGATATTTATCTACTGTGTTTTATTATTGGTTTCCCCCAGAGCTGGCACATGGAGTATGAGAGGAATTTGATAATGCATTTGCTTGTACAGGATTGGTTGTTCTTCTGGATTTGTCCTTTTCTTTACCAGGAAAAGAGTCCAAATCAATGGAAGCGATTGTTGAGCTTTAAGCTTTTTTATAATGTTTCCATTGTAATATTTACATAATATAATGCAGCAAGGAAATCATTTGATGCTACATGGGCAAGTGAGTTCAGTTACCCGGACTAGCTTATCTGGTTGCCTTTTGTAGATATTTAATTGGTAAAACCACCTTTTTGCCCCTATGCTTGTAGCAAATGACTGTCTTACCCCTGCATTTCAAATTTGGTTGATTGACGCCAAAATTGACAAAATGTTGGTCAATTTGTCCCAATCAATAAATGAATTGCACTTCTTTTGAAAATTACAGCAGCCTCAACACCAGGATCTTTGCTGTCTGGCCAGTGTCAGGTTCATTTGGTGGTGGAAATGTTGGTGAGCCAGAAGTGAACATCATCAACACATGTAGGAGGGATTTTTTCAAAACACTTTATTAAGTACTTCAATTTTTTAAATGTGCAATTTACCTCTGTTCTAACAGCCTATTTAACTGCAATTATTGATTTCAGCCAATTGACCAGTATTTTATCGAGTTTGGTGTCAATCGACCAAATTTTAATGCAGGTGGCAAATTCATGTTATAGTCTAGCTGATTATAAGAACGAAATTAATCAGTTCCTTAGTGACATTGGCGATGATTTCAAGTTCAATTATCTTGCTATATGTTTTGTGAAATCTCACTTAAAAGTTACAGCTTTGGAATATGCGGAAATTCTCACACAATCTCCATACTTTTAAGTAATGAATGAGCAACATTAATCTGACTGACAATCTCAAAATATTTCAATTTGTTATAGCTATTAATTGATAGCTCTTTCTTATTATCAAACTTAAGGTATAAGTATGGCAGTAAATTGTCATTTGTTCAATTAGTTTGGACAATTATCTTTGCAGTTTTTATGTGAATAAATCAACCAAAATGTATATTTGAAGTTTTTGTTCTTGTATCTGTGGTACATGGGTTTCTTGGCAGCTTCTTGTCAGTTTAATGATGGAAGACCCCTTCAGCAACCCATTTGGGGGCATAACCTTCAGAAATTGTTGGTTGTGTTACAGATTTATCTGGAATCCTGGTTGAATGGTTGATAAAGCTGTGATTTTTGCTTAGTCATTTTGACTGATCAATTTTACCTCATCCCAAATATAATGCTTGAAGTGCAAGAGCACTTTTGATTGTTGTTCTTCTATTTGTTTTACCTTTTGTTTGTCAAAGATTGGTCTCATATGTATTCATTTATCAAGCTTATCTGTTTTTCGTTTTCAGCTGGCACCTAAAAATTAAAAGCTCCTAACTAAGGGATTTTATTTTCTTGGAATTGGAAATAATTCATCCTCTTGAATGACAGAAGCACCTCAATGATAAATGTGCTTTTGTAGTTTTCTTGTTTAATTTGTCTGGATGAACTCTTAAGTACCTCCCTTAGCCAGGAACAGATACAAGAGAACGTAGAAAAGTTCAGCTTGTTGAACAGCCAGGCCAGAAAACAGCTGGCAGGAGCCCTCAGGCAACCAAAGCTGCCCCTGTTAATCAAGGTCGCCCAATGTCTGCGGATGATATCCAAAAAGCAAAAATGCGTGCTTTATTCATGCAGAACAAGCATGGGAAAACAGGTTCCTCATCCAATGGAAGCACTGGTTTGAAAAATGGAGGGCTTAACAAGCCTTCAAGTATGACCACCAGTTTGTGTCCAGTTTCAAAAATTCATATCCGGCCAAAGATTGAGGAATACAAGAAACCTGTGACACCTCCCCCCCAAGTTTCTAGTAAGGTTGAGGGTTTCCTTGATCTAAAGAAAGAAATCAATTTAAAGGAACCCATGGGGGGAGTTTGCATTAAAGTCCAGATCCCATGGCAGACTCCTCCAGGTACATGTGCTTTTGGTTTTTCTTTGTTGGTTACTTTGATGTTCGATTAATAATATTAGCGCAGATGAGTAGATGCTTTATGGATAAAGCAAGGCAACTTTTAAATTGTTATCTGAATTTTAATAGTGTGCAATCAAGAATTCCAGGATCATTTTGTGTGTATTGTATGTAGTTATAGATGAGATGCAGATGCATTTAAAATATTTGTTGTTTAATAGTTTTGGATAGATGTCAATATTCAATTTCTAGTTCGACACTTTCCATTTAATTGCTCATCCCTTGATTCCCTGCCATTTCATCACAATTATTTTGGTTTTTGGATTGACCTTGTAATACAGCAAGTGGATAGCCTTTACAAATACAACATGTGCCAGTGTGTATTGAAGATGCTAACTAGTTTATTGATAAAGACTATTTTTGTAGTTGTGGGGACGTGGATTCAAGAACTTGTTTCATGCTATTTGAACTGTAGTATTTGAACTGTTAATGTCTTGTGTGAAAACTCGGCATAAGATCAGAACAATACAAGTTACTTTATAAAATGAAGTTTATGCTTCTTACTGGATTTTATATCATTGGTGGGTAACAAGTGACAATGGCATCTTAACTGGATGCAGAAAATTCCTGAAGATTGCTCATATGCTATGAACATGGAAATTATCTATCTTATTACATAGGCACATTGATTTTTAATTCTTTCTCAATTATGTATCCATGTACAATATGGTATCAAATCATGTCAATTACTTCAAACTTGAAACTCCTGAATATGGTTGCTGGATTGCAATGGTGAGGACATGAAATTTAAAGGTGAAAATTATGTACTTGTGGTGTTTTTGGTTTGCCAACCATTTTTCCATACAACCGTAATTTTTTTTTCCTTATCTTGGAATTGAGCACGTATCAAGCACTATATCATGAGTGAAAAGGGGTTTGCAGTGCTTATCATTTTTTGGACTGGGGACTGTATGTTGTCAGCATGGGGCCCAAACAACTGGTTGCTGTACTCCAAGCAGGGAGGATCTTGTTTCAAATTTGTAAATATATTAAACAATGCATAGAGAATCAGTTTTATGGAAGTGGATAATCAGCTTAAGCACTGTTTGGACTTTGGCTAGACAGGATTCAGGACGTTCACAACAGGGTTCTTTGCAAATTAGGGGTGGCTGAGCTCCCTCACTTCCTGTGTCTTTTTTATTTCTCTCAAAACCAAACTGCTATCTTCAACTTCTCATGGGTTGTCCAAGATTATTTGATTTTGTTCAGGCTTTTCTCTTCTACTGTTGCTTTCCTTTGGTATTTCTTATTAGCTCAATGCACATTCTTTGGTTTTTTCAGCCTTTTATGCACTTCTCTTTTCTGCAGAAATAAAACTCAGCGTTCTCTGGAGAGTGGGAACTGGTGAAAATAGCAAAGAAGTTGATGTTCAGAAAAACAGAAACCGTAGGGAGATAGAAACCATATATCAGACAGTCCAGCAGATACCATCTAATCCAAAGGAACCATGGGACCTTGAGATGGATTATGACGACACATTGACCCCAGAGATTCCAATTGAACAGCCACCTGATGCTGATGTTGCAGAAACACAGGTTTCCAATACTGAACATGTAAATACAGTAGTTGCATCTGCACCTTCCCTGCCTCAGGTTGGTGGAGGGAGTGCAACTGAACCAGATCTTGAGTTGCTTGCTGTACTGTTAAAAAATCCAGAATTGGTTTTTGCATTGACTTCTGGCCAAGCTGGCAATTTATCAAGTGAAGAAACTGTGAAGCTGCTTGATATGATTAAGACAGGAGGGGCTGGTCTGGCAGGTAGTTTAAATGGGCTTGGTGGGAAAGTGGAGGAGAAGGTTGAAGTCTCACTTCCATCGCCAACTCCTTCGAGCAACAATCCTGGAACGGTGCGTGATATAGGCCAATATTGCAAATTTTGTCATGTATAATTAAACTGTTGTCAACTTCCTATGGGTAGAGCTATTTGCTCTCTTGCAATTTAGTAAATATAAATTCATTGGTAAGCATAAATTAAAATCTGGAATGCACAAAGCTCTAATTGCAATGGAAATAAAATAAAGGTCAAGATGAACTTGGGCAATTAGAGGTGTGACCAGTTGTGGAACTTGGGATTTGTCCATGGGAATTGCTTGGATGTTTTCAGCAGTTTAGAAATGGGTTTTGTAGTTCTTGCACCCCTCATCTATTAGAGTTGCCAGCAATGGCTGGAAAATATGGTTGAAGCATTTTTCTGCCATTGTTCATCCACTGATTATCTTATCTCCCATTAGCTGGGAATGATGGATTGATGTGTCCCATGCTGTGAAAATTGTGCTCGACTAAAAATGTAGTGGCCCCCTTGCAGGTGTTGTCATTGGAAAAAAAAAGTAAATAAAAATGGTATTTTCAGATCTATATATATATCTATCTATCTATCTATCTATCATATGTGCTAATAAACACTCTCTTTGGTAACTTTGTAAAATATGCAGAGTGGATGGAGATCAGAATTTGCCAAGAATCCATTTTCCCAGCAGGCTTCAATGGGGAACAGAGTTGTATACAGTGATCCTGGAGTCCCCACCAGTGTCCCCTTAGCAGAAAAGCATACTAGCTTGGTGCAGCATCAAAATCAGGCTACTAGCATCAGAATACCACAGCGGCAAGCTAGCATTCCATTACTATCCCAGCATGTTTCGGCAGTGATGAACCCTTTCTCAATGCCTCAAACAAGTTCCATAGTACCTGAAAACCGACAACCTTCAATAGTTCTCCCAGCAAACCAGAGTTACCCCTCAAATTCTTCAATGTTACAGACACCATCCTCAGAAATGGTTTCAACCATTAAAATTCTACCTGTTAACACCCCTTCCTTGCTAAACCTTTCAGCTGCTATGAACAACATAAAATCAACTCCATCTGTTTCTTTCACATCAAATCCACAGGAGAGACGGCTAGTGCCTTTTCCACCATCAACATCCGCCGTACCAACACCAACACAGTTACAGTCACAACCTGCCCAGATAAACGAACCTCCGATTGTATACTTTACACGGCCACATACAGGCGATGTAGGTCCAGTGGCTGATTCCTGGAGAGTTAGGCAGGGTTTAGTCTCAAACTCCCCTTCCCAAGCTAATCAAACAAACTATGTGTCATCATTTGGAGGGCCTGTGCAGTCATCGTTGAGGTCAGGTCCTCCTCGGGAAAGAAATGAATATGTGGGTGATGTGGGTGATGAGGGTTATGAGTCTTGGAGTCCGGAGAATAGGCGTTTTGAATCACAAGAGTACATGCCAGGGAGAAACCATTCAGGACCCAGATCCAGAATGAATTCCGGATGGGATTATATGTCTAATAATAATAATAATAATAATAATAGGTCCAGGCAACGGAATTCCTCTGGGCATGGGGATCGTAACTGGAATGGAAACAGAAGATGGCACTGATTGACTTGAAAAGCTTCTTTACATAATATGGCCTGGCATGGGCTGATCCATTGCTTGGAGTGAATGTAATGACAGGGATTTACACGCTATATAGGGTGTGTGGTTGTGACGAGGAGAATTCTAACAGCGAATGCAAATGTTTAGATACTTGGGATTCGATACTAAATTTTGACTGAAAGCATCTAATACTTGGACGAAGTTGCAGCTCCTCCTTTCTTCGAGATGATACTCTTGAGCATCTAGTGTCTAAAAACTTGAGAAAAGAGATGGCTCTGCGTCATTGGGACGTGGTCTTGGTAAAGTAACTAGAATCTCTTCCCTTTTTTTTTATTTTATTTTATTTTATTGTATTCATTTTTCGATTTCAAGAATTTAAACGAGGATGATTTCAAAAAGATGAGTGGAAATTAAAATGCCATCCATGAGTTTGACCAGTATGGACGTTTTTGTTTCGAGAAGGAAATCTTTAAGATTAGTAAACTGTCGGGGGAGGGAAAGATGGTTCCATTCGCATTGACCAAGAGGTTGCAAGATGGCGTGGAATTATAACAGGCTGTGCACCGTCATCACTCAGGTTCCAGCTTTACTGCAGCAGCACCAAACAATATTGGACACAGAATTTGAAGAGACGTCGCATAATCCGTGATTCAATGAAGTCAAAGAATATTAATCATTATTATTGTTAAAAAAAAACACCATTGAATGAGTGAAGTCACAGTTTAGTCATTAACATGTTACACCAATATCAATTGAATATTAATTCTATTTTTTCATCAATTTGGCCTCGAACTTAATTAAGCATGTGTAGAAATCGGTCAGAACTTAAGAAGATTTCAGTGTAAATAGAGGTTGGTTAGAACTTAAGAAGATTTCATCATATTGTTTTGATTTGCTAGTTTTAAAAATAAAAAATATTATTTTAATTTATTTATTATCAAAAAAATATTTTAAAAAGTAATTATTATCATTTTTAAATGCTCTTTAAATGTGATTCAATATAATATTTAAATGTGATTCAATATAATATGTTTGGAATTCTTGAATTAAATTTAATTTAGAGATTCTAATAAAATTTTATGTTTGAAATCGTTTTGAGTGTTAAAAATTAAATTCTAAAAGAAATTCAATCTTTAAAAAAATTATAAAAATAAAATTCAAATCTGAAAAAATTATAAAAATAAATTAGAGGTGAGCTTTTGTGATTTAGAATTTAGAAAAGGAGAATGTTAAAATTAGCTTTTCTAAAATATTTATTTAATTTTTTTTATGAAACTTTTAAAGAAATAAGATTAAAAAATTATAATAATATAAAAAATAAAATAAAATAAATTTTATATCATTCCAAAAATACAACAATTGAATTCAAATCAATTAAATTTAATTACATTAAGAAAAAATGGTTTCCAACGACTTGTCAAGGCAAGAAAATCGAGCGCATATCAGCATCAAAATAATAATAGATGCTGACTGTGGCCAACCCAACCACAATAATGTTTCTTCCCTCTTGCTCTTTCTTTTCCTGCCATGCCAAGTGCCCTCTAGAAGAAGAAGAAGAGGAGGAGGAATCGGAATCATATTCCTATCTCCTTCCCAATCCCTAACCCTAGCTCCTTCTCCATCCTTCATTTTTATTTTTGCCTTTGAATTTCCTTCCTTCCAAAAAACATAAAATAATGGGATTCAAATTCTACAAAAGATTTAGTAATTCAATCTTGGTGTACAAATCATCCCATTTTATCTCTTCAGGACGCCACCCGAGTGCTACTAGCAGTGCCAGTGCCAGTGCCAGCTTCCTACTCCAACCACCCTTCAATTCTCACCACCAAGTTAATAATAACAATAGCTATAACAACCCTCCTCCTTTCATAATCCATAGAAGGTGGCATTTTGGCCATTCTCATGCCCATCACTCTGACCACCACCACCGACCCTCTCCTGGTGAGCAAAGCGAAAGCATATTCCGTTTGGGACTCGCTGCCGATATCGGCTTGGCGGCTGGAAAGGCTTTCACTGGCTATTTATCTGGTAGCACTGCCATCATCGCCGACGCTGCTCATTCTGTCTCTGACGTGGTGCTTAGTGGGATTGCGTTGTGGTCTTTCAAAGCTGGGATGGCTCCTAAAGATAAAGAACATCCTTATGGTCACTTTTTTTAATCTGTACCTAAGCTCTACTCACTCTCTCTCTCTCTCGGTTTAGGTTTTAGGCTGTAATCATGTAATTTGTTGAAAAATGATTATTAATGTCTTTTAATCCTAGCAAATCTATGTAGTAATGTCCAAATTAGTAAAACATATTTGGCTGTTTTAACTTGTCTTAGGTTGGGATTTCTTTTGCATCTGTCCTTGTGGAAACATAGATATTTTAGAGGAAGCAGAGAATAATCTGAATTTTGTTTTCCCTCTTAAACATCCAGAAAGGCCTGCGCTTGTCTATCGATAAATCATCCTGGGATTGATTTTTAATTGATCCGGGATGGTTCATTCAATCGATTCATGATGATATATGCACATAATAAAGTTTGTTTTGCCCGTCTTGTATTGAGCACCGTTTTTGTTCTATAGAACCTTAGCTTCAAGTGTGTCTTGGATAGCCCTAGTAACAGCTAAATTTGATGTGCTGTATTTATTTTTGGTTCCTGAGTTTTTTTTTTCCTTCGCATAAGGTGTACAATAATCTTTTAGATGCATTGTGCATAGGGGCCTGTTTCTTGGTTTCATAATTGGTTTTCCTTCCTCTCAGGGCATGGCAAGTTTGAAACTCTTGGAGCCCTTGGGATATCTTGCATGCTTTTAGCAACTGCTGGTGGTATTGCGTGGCATGCATTAGATCTTTTACTTGTATAGTTCATTTCCTCTTGTTTCTCATCTTCATTAGCACCGACCATGAAGTTTGTCCACATTTTGGAATAAAATTACTCTACCTGCTTCACATAAACTTCATAAAGGATTTTGAATAAAAAATTGTAGAAATCAACCTTTTTCGTGTGCAGGGGTTGCTGACTGCAGTGCCTGAGGTAGCAAACCATCCATTAACCCATGAACATGTGCATAATCATCTTCAAGGTGGGCATCATCATGGGGTTGACATGGATCATCCCATCCTTGCTTTGAGTATGACAATTGTATCAATTTCTGTTAAAGAAGGGTAAGATATGTTGCATTATTTCTGGACAATCCTCTTTTGTTTCCTCTTTAGGAAGAGGTGGTTGCTTCTCTTTCACTTGCCTGTTTAATAGCCTTGAAATTATTCATTTGGCAGATATACCACGGTCTATTCAGATAATAATAACTTTATGTTGATGGACATATATCCTTTAAGTCTTTTCTTTTGCAATGGTTGTGCTGCCATTGTAATAAAATCTCATTTGAAACATGTAGCCTGTTTTGCTAAATATTTCTATATACACACCCGTGTCCATGGCTTCTAAAGGCAAAAACAACTAGGAGCTTTCTGTATTCTGTCTATATATGTATCTATGACCCTTACATCCCACTCTACATCCTTTATTTCTTGTGCAGAAGATAACACCCTAACTTTGTTCCCTGCTCTGTGGCTTGTCTATTTCCTGTCTATAGCATCTTTTCCAGCTTCCTTTTCTATTGAAATCTATGATCTTGGCTCATTTATCTTTGTGTCACCTCATGTTTCTTTTTCCTGCAGGCTTTACTGGATAACAAAACGAGCTGGGGAAAGGCAAGGAAGTGGACTAATGAAAGCAAATGCTTGGCATCATCGTGCAGATGCCATTTCATCTGTTGTTGCTCTTATTGGTGTTGGTAAGAAGATTTTGTTCATGTAGCTGGCATTCAGTATGGTTTGGTCTAAGTTGAACATGAAGCTAATTATTCCAAGATTTTTTAACTAAGCAGCATAATTTGTTTAAGACTTGCAGTATAGTTTAGAATTACTGCAACATAATGACAGACTGTAGATTAATAATCAGTACATAATCCGTTTAAAAATCTGAATTTGATTTAATGTCATGGAAGATTTGTCAAAAAACACACTATCAAGACCCCAATAAGTTTTGGATCAGCAAGATTCCTAAAATTAAACTATTGTGAAAGCTGAAATCATGCTTGCAAGATGTGTTTCACTTAATTTATAAAAAACATCTGTCTTATATACTAGGCAGCCAATTGTTCTTTCAAAATTTCTTATTTTGGTGCCAACTGTTCAGTGTTTCTGAAATGTCAATGTCCGCGTGAATGATGAATAACACTTAGCCCTATTCTTTCTCATCATTCCTGCACAAAGTATTTTATGGTGCCTTTTCATAGCATATTATAACGTGAGGCTGTAACCTGGTTCATCCTATTGACTTGGGCAAAGTACCGGCCCTCTTTTCTTCTATCTTTAGTTTCACTGAAGTGATTTGTTAGTGGTTTTTTTATATATATTTATTTATTGTTAAAACATAGGCAGATGCAAAAGCAAGACTTTGAACAGAGGACTTCCTGGTATCCTTGGCCAAATTTTAACCACTTGTGCTAACCCTTGGTACCATGGCCATTTCTATACGTCTTATAAAGCACAAGCCATATAGTGATGTAGTCTGTTTCATTTTTGGAAAAACTGTTTTCCAATTCTTCTAATAGATAGTATTTGATACGATTTTAGTCTTCTTGTTCTGCCCATTCATTTCTCCCAAGTGTTCTTAAAACACTGATGCTAGTTGACCATCAATTTATTCTTCATCACTTTAGGAGGGGCTATTCTTGGAGTAAAGTTTCTGGATCCTCTTGCTGGACTTGTTGTCTCGGGTATGATCCTGAAAGCTGGACTTGAATCAGGGTACCAGAGGTATACGTCCAATTACTTTGACTTAATCTTTCACTGAGCATCAGATGCATTTTCTAGCAGCATGAATCTCCTTATCTGACATCATGTTATGGACAAATCATAGTGTTTTGGAACTGGTAGATGCTGCAATCCCAGAGGAAGATCTGTATCCTATAAAGCAAACAATACTACAAGTTCAGGGAGTCCAGGTAGGCATCGGGATTTTATTCCTATAAACCCTTTTCTTTTCAGAACTTCTATGGTCATTTGTTTAGTGTTCACTATTCATTTAATATTACCTATCATTTAGGCTCTTTTGGTTGCTGACATAGTTTCAGAATACTGAAAGTCGTTACTTAACAATAGTGGAAAATGCATAAGCTAATAGCTGTGGATTTCCCATGACAATGACATTTCCTTTAGTTTTGTCAGTTTGCAATTTTGTCCCATGTATTGAACCTAAAACTAATGGGACAGTTCAACTTTTTCAGCTCAACATCTTTCGTTGGCTGGCTTTGCATTAAATTTGATTCAGAAACATAGAATAGTCAGATATGATGCTAACTGCTAATCAGTAAATGATTGTGGTTCTTCTGTACAACCATCTCCTTTGCCATGAGTCTGCTTGGAATGCCAGAGACATGGTGCCAGCTTTTGCAGCAAGAGACCTTGTAGTGCTTAACGTACCTAAGAAATTTAATACAGCTGAGAATACTCTTTCAAGTTTTGCAGGTTGTCCATGAATTTTTGTTCATGCATCCAAGTATGACTTTTAATAAGCTTACATGCTTGTTCTATCAAAACTCACACTATATAGAAATAATACACATTTGATCGCAAATATGATTACCAGTTAATAAAAAATTCCAATAGAACTTTTTATTAATATTTGTTGGGACAGTTCGGGTTGGGGGGGGGGGGGGGGTAACTGCTAGTGAAGCAACATAACTGTGATAGATATTCCCAAGTTTTGATTTCAATAATCAATAACCAGTGGAATGGCCATACCAGCCATGAAATTCCTGAGACTTTTGAACACCAAAACTATGAAGTGTAATTTCTTTTACTTATTTGTTCATATTTTGGGGAATAAAAACATCTCTAGATTTTTCACTTTTTCATGATACTTTACGAGTCATTTATTTTTAATTTTTTTCCTCTCGAATGTCTAGACTACACTAAAATTTCCTATTACATTATTCAACAAATACCACCGCTGCAATTAGTGTAGAAATTCCCAGAGGGATTTTGTAGAACCATATACCTGATTGGAGATTTTATCACTACTCAAATGGAAATTTTGAAGTTGATGGACTTGAATCGAATTATCAATAAAATGTAGAAAGGAATAAAAATGTGATCATCCCTTTTGCATGGCCTGTAAAGTGTACTTTATCATTAGTCCTGTCATATATGTTGAATGATGGTTGAGTACTTTTAGTTGGTCTTTGCTTCCTGGCATTGTTGCTCAAGAATCCTTCGTAATTGTTTACAGGGATGCCATCGCTTGAGAGGAAGGAGGGCTGGTTCATCTCTATACCTTGATGTACATATTGTGGTGGGTTATTCTTCTGAATGTCAAGTTGTTTGATGCTTTTGTGGTACAATTCGAAGTTTAGTTGAAAAACTGAATTTATGTTAAGACAATTGATCTTGTGGTTTCCCTCTTGATTGACATGGTTTATTTTACTTGCAGGTTGATCCTTTTCTTAGTGTTAGTGCTGCTCATGAAATCGGTGAAAATGTTCGCCAGGAAATTCACAACTCCCATCCAGGAATAGCTGAAGTTTTTATACACATAGGTATGATACTTGATTCTATCATCTGCCATAAATGGTCGAGAGAGAGGGTAACACAACGGATGACATCTTTTGGATAATTATTATTTGACTTAAAAGCTTTCGAAATCTAATTGGGTAGTCCCAATAAGGAGTGTCAGTTGGATCCTGTTTATTTTAGTTGTTAATCCAAAGTTCCAAACCCTTGATTTTCTGTTTGCCTTCTAATTTCTTGGTCAACATGGGCAATCAAATGATTCAATGTCTTACCATCTTTCTTATGTCCTTATTTTGTTTTCCAGATTAAGTGTCATTGCCGTTTGTCTAACAATTCACCATATGTGATCACCTTTTCCCTTTACATATATAGAATTGACTCTACAGTTGTGCCCTACCACATGTTCTAATGTGCTTGCAGATCCCGCATATTTATGTATTTCTCCTGCTATGATGGATCAAGAAGAAAATTTAAATGGAAAAGTGAATCAGAATAAAAAGATTTCTTTGGATGACAAAGACATTGAATTGATTGTTTCTGACATTTTCTCATCAAAGATCCCGGAGGTATTTGTCTCATTTTATTGTTTTAACCTTTTCTTTCTTTCAACCTGTAAGAGGTTTTAATGGATTTCAGAAAATAGAGGTTGAGCGAATAACACGCCACCTGATGCAAGGCAATATATTACTCCAAATTGAAATTTCCATGCGCCCTAGCATCTTGATTAGGTATGTAAGTCAGCCTTTTGATGTTCTTGATCATCATGCTGTGCTATGTTTGATATTTTTCCTTGCGGCATCATAGGGACGCCATGGAACTGGCAGGAGAAGCAGAAAAGGAAATCTTAAAGGTATCCTCTAGTATCATTCAAGTTGGTTTTCTGCTAAGATTAGGGAGTCCCATCCCCAAGTTTGTCAATGAGTAGTTGGGATGCGTCAGGGACGGAAGCTCATCCACTGATCTGCATGTTTTGTATTTTGGAACACTGCATTTGTTGGATTTTGTATACATAATCCCTAACCCTGAAAGCGGAATTGTCTAATTGCTTATGAGAGATACCATACAAAGACTGCTAGGAGTAACCCTATAACATTCTATAAAATAAAACAGTGGGATGGAATTGCATACCATTGGAAGCCATAATATCTGAAGAAACCCTTGTTTAAAAAATAAAAATTCACGCCTTCCTCCCTTTGCCACCTATTCTTGACTCACAAACTTCAATAAATAAAAAAACGAACAATAATTTGACTCACAAACTTGCACCAAAAAGACCAATTAAAATGTTACTTTAACATTATAATTAGCTTAGGTCACATTATAATTACTTAGGTCATTAATATGAGTCATACAGCATACATGTAATATTCTCTTCCATGTATTACCATATTTACAACCATCACTAATACAATCTTTTATAATTTAATGACACTTATAATTTGTCTTCTTAGAACATTTCTTGTTCATCAACCACACACACATGTTTAACAGAAGAACATAAAAGACAAACATATAATATAATTGTGCAGAAGTGTCAATTTTTATAACTACTTAAACATAAAAAGTATCACAATAAAAAGACCCATCTTAATGAAAATGCTCTCTGCAAGCCTTGAGAGGCAATCCTTTTTTTATCAATGGGTCAACAATCATACAAGTGCAACTGATGTTTTCAATTGACACTAGTCGTTTCTAGACTCTCTCTAGCAACCAAATACTTCTACTTTATATGCTGTGTACCATTAGAGTGCTTTCAATTCTTAAAGAAGAAAGTATTACCACAATATATCTTTAATGGTTGGACAATTGAGTTCTTGTCAATTTTCTTTTCTTTAATATTTTGTTTTTCTTATTGGAATGATAAATTTTAGTTCTAAAACATACATTTCGGCATTTCGTTTCAGGATCGTGCAATACTTGTGTATAATTCAAAATATTAATTCAACATACATTACATTATTGATATATGATTTATGCTTGAGATTGTGTTGGAGTTGCTCCCTTTTAACTCTTTTTTTTAAAAAATAAAATAAATCATGGTATGTTTTTCCACAGCTAAACACTTAACCATACAGAAATTGAAAAGAGAAATATCTTACTTTCTGTAATTTTTTAAAATTTGCAATGTGTTTTCCCACAACTATTTACAGGCATAATCCAATCACCAAAACCATGAGCCAGCTAATAGAAACCTCCAAATAACATAAATTGAAACAGATTAAACAAAGAACAAAAAGGAATTTTAACAATGCAATCCTTCTTTACTCGAAGATCAATCATATAGAAACAAATAGAAAGTTCAAAGGGAAGATTAAAATGAATAATTTAATAAAGTATAGAGTAGCAGAAAGAAGAGGCTAACATGCAGACTGTGAAGCTTTACAAAATGATTTGCATCAATGGAACCACCCCATAATAATTTGTCTGTAGTAAAAAAGAAACACAAAATTCCAACCCATTTATAATTCAAATACGAAACTCAAAATAATTAAGCATAAACAAAACTACTAACATAAAAAGATAACAAATTCAAAAGAGGATGAAAAGGAAATTAAATATGTCGACCATGATGCTGCGTCAAGAAAGCTTTAGCTGCAATATGCAAAACCTGTTTTCACAGATAAATTCAAATAAAAGGAATTACAAAAACAAAACAGTGATGGTTTTGTAATTATTCAAAAACAACCCTCCCCACTTTTCCTTGTAAGCTGGTCGAAAATTCCAGCAGCAAAAGAAAGGGAGGAGGCAACGTTTCTTTTCAATAATTCTTCTTCTTCTTCTTCTTCTTCTTCTTAATTCTCGGAGAGAGAATGAGTTAGGAAGAAATCGATGCTAAAAATCAATGGATTAGGAAGAACAACAAGAGGTTAGAACTTAGAGAGAGAAATAAACATTATTTGGAGTAGAGAGTAGGCTCGAAGGATAACTTGCAAAGTAAACCTTTAATTGAGTTGAATTTATACAAGTAAGATGTTTTCTATGGTTATTTTTCTTGTTTTAGTGATAAGGGGATGAAAAACCTCAAAAATAAAATTTTAGGGTTTATTTGATTTTTATGGTAATGATTGTTGTGATGAATTGTTGGTTGATGGGTATATTAATGGTGAAAATAACAACCATAATTGAAGAAAAAAGTTGAAAAAAATTATAAATTCTTATGTTATTGTGGATGGCTATGGGAGAAATTGGGGGAAATGAAAAAACCTTGCTTAAAATTTGGTGGTATTATATGTGTATTAAATGATTAGGTACGAGTAATTGTGTTTAGAAAATATTTTTGAAGGGATAAGTAATACGATTTAGGTTCAATTTTGAATTCTTTACCGTAAGTATTTTGTTGTGTTTGTGATTGGTTGTTGATACGGTTCAGTATATGGTTCAACCTTGAGTTTTTCAAGATGGATTTTTTCCTAGAGAGACAGCCCCTCGTGTTGCATCGCCTTTAGCGTGAGGCTTTTACCTCGCTTTGGAAGACCAGCGACACCAATGACTGCTGGTGAGGAGGTGCTGCGTTTGGCGGCGTGCTGGCTTGTGTGCCAAGCAAGGTGCACCAGCGACTAGCGCCGCTGCTAGTGGAGGCGCAACAACCAAAAACCTTTTTTTAGTCATTAGAATCTAGGCATAAAATCCAGATTCCAACTAGATCTGATCTGTTCAAAACAATAACCAATCATTTTTTTATTTTTCGCACACAAAATTAATTCTTAAGTAACACCAATAACAATAAAAAATGCAATCAAACAACCCTAATTGTTCTAATAAAGGCTCTGATAATTGTTAGGTTCCCGAAATGCATACACACAGTAGAAACAATAAATTTAAGGTAATATTTGGGAGTCCTTAGGATCCCGTTAAACAGATCTAGAGTTGTTTAGGGATTTATTACTTGAAGATCTGATCTTCTTTGGCTTCAAATAATTCTTTAAATAATGAGTTGTTATAAACCACAAGTCGTTCAATTGTCTGGTTTTCAATGGTAATTCACACGAACCACCAATAATAAATCTTCTAAATCCCTATTTAGAATATATGGATTGCTATATCTAGAGTGTGAGCTCTTTGTTCTCTAACTCATATAGTTTTCTGTCTAACAGATAACCCCTCTAAAATAAAAGGTGTAACTTTATATTTATAGGGAATTCTAAAAACCCTATAAATGATAAAATATCTATTTGCCCCTTAAATAATATTCATAAATTATTTAAGGATAGTTTTAGAAATTTAATCATTCAAGTCCCTACTTGATTATTCTAATATTAGAATTATAATCCCTGAATTAAATACATTATAGTGATTACTTTCTCAATTTCTTTTCAATCATGTCACACTTAATTAATTATCTCAGTTTAATTTATGATTGATGGTTCTTAATGTATGTGACTCATTAGGTTTCTAATATATTGGTCCAAATATAAATTATAATTATAAATAAATCAAATAATTTAATTTATTACCAATTCAATAATTAATTAATTTATATTTAAAAATCAAGTGCACCGTCTAAGAGCATGTCATGATCCCCTAAATATTAGAAAAGTTATAAGTGGTTTGACTTAATTTTTCAGTGACCGATTTCCTAGGGAGATTATTATCCCTTCATCAATAATATTTCTATTTAGAATTTTTAACATGGAGTGTTTCTGCCATATCAAATCATATTTGTTCGCAACATTATAGTCATTGATCATTTAAATAAGATTTGAAAGTCTTTTCAAATCTTATTATTTCAAATCTTATTCCACCTTGCACAAGGATTTAAAAATCAATATTATTTGAGAACATGTAGAACATTCTCTCTAATTCACCTAGGGTGATGAATCCTTTCTTGATCACTCAAATACCTCTATATAGTTTATGGTATAACCAATATCTGTTTATTTGTTACATTTACCAAGATAACTTGTAACAAGATCAAATCATAACACTTCTTATATAAGATAACTTAGTGATCTCAAGTCTAAGGATCATTTACACGACCGTCAAGTGAGTCTTTTCATAGACACAAGTGATATCTTCATATGAGATTCTCATGTGGATCGGTTCAATGTACATGTCTTATGACAAACACCTATATATTAGTTTTAGGTATTTCTTATACCTTAACTTATGAGAAAACTACTTTCTTTTATAAAGGAAAGCACATAATATGCATAAGTTTTTATGAATTTAATAAATGTCTAGTATTAAGAGAATATTGACCAAAAACATTTAGGAACAATACTTTGTTGTAATAGGAATCTCATAATTATAACATCTTTATAATTTTCTTTGCAAAGTGTTTTTGTTCCATGAATTTTATATTTATTTTAGATTCATTTATCAAACATTAAATTTCTAAATTAAATATAAATGACTATTAAAGATAAATAATACCTTTATTTAATATAATTAAATATATTTTACATGAATAAATTAATACTACGTGTAACCAACTGATTGGTTAAAGGCTATATAAATTAACTTCACTTTCAGGTGTTGCTGGTGTTATGATGTCATGGGGGCATGGCTATGAAGGGGAAGCTGTTGTCCGTTGCTAAATGTTTGTTAGAGTATTAACAACTATCAACAAATCAGGATAAGATCTCACTATTGCCAACAGATCAGGAGAGGATTCCAAAGATTCTGCATCAACTACCAGCTTGTAGAATCGCTAGTCTAGCTAGCTTGAAATTCAAATAGCTTGTAATCTCTAGTTTATTCTCCTTTAGTTACTTAATTATTGGTTTGTTATCTGTGTAAATCTATATATATACGAGTAAATAGAAAGGAGAGTAATCAAGTCATTCTTTTAAAAAGTGTATCTACAGAATTCCATTTTACCCTGTTTTTTTTTTTAATCTTTCTTGGTATCAGAGCAATAAGCAAATGCCTCATTTGTTTTAACACCTTCCGCACAAACATCTTACTTATTCTCTTCATTTCTACTGTATTTAACAGATTCCATGACTTCCTCTAATCCCATACATTTTTCCTCTTCTTCTACTCAACATATTCAGTCCATCTCACAACCCGTTAGCAAAAAACTAGAAGGACAAAATTACTTGACATGGAGTGTTCAGTTTCATGTTTTTCTTCGAAGTCATGATCTGAATGGTATGATTGACAGTTTTGAAGAAGCACCATCCAAATTTCTTTCAGATGAATCTTCTAATCTAGTTTATACAATTTGGTTTAGGAAAGACAATTGTGTTTTAAGCTGATTACTAGCCTCTATTTTTGAGAAGCTGGTATCTACTATCTTTGGCTTGAAAACATCTAAACAAGTCTGGGATTCTCTTCAGACTCGATTTTCAGCTAGCTCAAGGTCTCGTATTGCTCTTTTTAGAGACAACTTCAAACTATCATTCAAGGAAATCGATCATGTTCCATATTCATTAAAAATGCTAAGCAATTGGTTGATCATTTTGATGTTGCAGGCCAACTTGTGGATGATCAAGACTTCATCACCTTTTTACTTGGTGGTCCTCGTGTCACCTCTACTCCATTCATATCATCTTATAATTTTCCTTGTAGGGATAAGGAATTATCTCTTTATGATTTTCAATCTGAACTTTTAAGTTTTGAAACATGAGTTGAATCACTTATTCTGATACAAAATAAAAAATTTTCATTTACTGGCAAGCACTCTAATTATTAAAAAAGAAAGCCTGTAAGTACTGTTATAAAATTTCAACAAATTACTGCATCAGCACAGCCTCGTGGCCCTCCTAAACTTCACTTCAACAATGATTGTGCAGCTCTACATGAACGACCAAAATGTCAGATTTGTGATAAGCATGGTCATATTGCTTTAGATTGTTTCCAACGCTTTAATTTTTCTTTCCAAGGTAGGAGACCATCTTCTGAGTTAGTAACCATGGTTGTTGAAGCCAATAACACCTTTGAACAACAAACTTGGTATACTGACAGTAGGAATAAAAGCCACGAGGGATCAATGGCATGATCACTTTGGTCATCATACCGATTATATACTAGAGTATTTGTCTTCTTTCTTGCAAATAAAAGGCTAGCAAAAAAGGTCTAGTATTTGTTGTTCTTGCCAACTAGAAAAAGCTAAGAGATTACCTTTTAATGACTCCAACAGATAATCCACTAGACCTTTAGCTTTAATCCACATTGATGTCTGGGTATCTCCTGTCACTTTAGTTGGAGGTTGTCGCTATTATATTTTATTTGTTGATGACTTTAGTCGTTTTACATTGATGTATCCCATGCGTTTCAAAAGTGATGTTCTTTTAATTTTTTAAAAATATAAAGTTCTTGTTGAAAATTTATTTTCTTGTTCAATTCAACAATTGCAATCTGATAATGGCAGAGGATATTTATCTAAGGATTTTCAAATATTTTTACCAAAAAATGGAATTTTTCATCGATTAACATGTCTTTATACATCTCTGCAAAATGGTAAAGTCGAACGAAAATACAGACATATTTAAGAAATGAGGTTAACTCTTTTAGCAAAAGTCGGTCTTCCTAATTGTTAATGGGTAGATGCTTTCTTGACATCAGTATACTTGATCAATCGTTTACCGATCAAAGTTTTTAAAAGGCTATCACCACGCTTTGTCCTTCATAAAACTATGCCTAGTTATTCTAAACTTCGAATCTTTGGTTGTGCCTGTTACCTTTATCTCAAACCATATGAAGATCATAATTTAGCTTTCAGAAGTAAACAATGTATTTTCGTAGGATATTCAAATCAATAAAAAGGGAATCGTTGCTTAGAATATAGCACAAGTATAGTTTTATTTCGAGATATGTAATCTTTGATGAAAACACATTCCCTAACTTGGACAGATATCAATCCTCTACCAGCTACACAAGCAGTCAATTTATCAATATGTCTTCTCTACCTTTATCATTTCCTTTGATTTTGAATTTTCAAAACTTAAATGTTCTTCCAGGTGCTTCATGTTCAAAACTCATACATCATACAACTATGTTACCCGAGCATTCAATCTTACCAGCACCTGCTACACCAAACTCCACGTCTCCTACAATAGAAACTGAAGGTGCTACACCAAACTCCACGTCTCCTACAATAGAAACTGAATTACCTGTAACCTCTCATCTGCCAACAAATAATCTTCTTACAAGTATTCCTTTTAACACTCACCCTAAGTCATCTCTTATCCCACCTAGGGAAATTCTTACTAGGTCTAAAACAGGTAAACTCAAAGCTAAAGAATTTCCTAGTTTTAAAACATTCCTTGCTACCTATCATTCTTTGTGTGTCTTGTCCAGTATCATTTTTTAATCTGAACCTACTTGTTTTACAAAGACAGTAACTAAACCAGAATGGCGAGCAACAATGAGTTGTGAATTTGATGCATTGATGACTAATAGGACATGGTCTCTTTGTCCAAGGCCATTGAACAAACATGTTGTTTGCAATAAGTGGGCTTATAGGATTAAAAGACATCCCGATGGACATGTTGAACTCTATAAAGCAAGGCTTGTAGCTAAGGGGTTTGATCAAATTTCTGGTATTGATTACTATTATATTTTCTCTCTAATAGTGATACCTACTACAATATGGTTAGTTTTGGCTCTTGTTGTCTCTTTAAACTGGAATATTAAACAGCTGGATGTTTCCAATGCCTTTCTACTTGGCATTTTGGATGAAGAAGTGTATATAGAACAATCCAAAGACTATGAAGATGACAATTTTCCAAAACATGTATGTCACCTGCATAAATCACTCTATGGCCTTAAACAAGCCCCCAGAGCTTGGTTTTAACGTCTCTCGCAATGGCTAATTGACTTTGGATTTTCAGAATCCAAGATGAATTATTTCTTAGTTACATACAATACAGACACTATACATATTTTTGTATTAGTGTACGTTGATGATATCATTGTCACAGGTTTCAACAAAGAAGCAATCCACCACTTTATTGATCAACTGAAGAAAGAGTTTGAAGTTAAAGATTTGGGTGAATTGAGCCACTTCCTTGGCATTGAAGCACTAAGAAATCAAGATGGCTTGCACATGTGACAGACTGAATACATCATTGATCTACTAAACAACACATGTATAGTTGGTGTGAAACCTTTAAATTGTCCATCTTTTTCTGGTACGAAGTTGTCATCTGCTGCTGGTGACATATTACATGATCCAACTAAATATCAAAGAATTATGGGTGCTCTTCAATTTTGTACCATCACCAGACTAGATATAGCTTATTCAGTAAACCAATTATGCCAATTTATGCATTGTTCTCGTGATGTACATTGAACAGCTGTGAAACGTGTACTAATATATCTAAAAGGCATTATAAATATTGGTCTTTATTATGTTCCAGGAGATATCACATTGAATGCCAATTGTGATTTAGATTAGGCAGGAAATCCAGATGACAGACGTAGCACAACCGGCTATGGGGTATTTCTACGCCACAATCACATTTCCTGGAGTAGTAAAAAGCAAGAGCTTGTCTCTAGATCAAGCATTGAGGCTGAGTATAGAAGCATGACTCATACAACTGCTGAGTTGTATTGGCTTTGCATGATTTAACAAGAATTGAAAATCACGTTGTCTACAACTCCAAGTTTATGGTGTGACAACATAGGTGCTACAACCTTGGTTTCTAATCCTATTTTTCATGCACGAACAAAACACACAAAGATTGATTATCATTTGATTAGGAAGAAGATGATTAATCGTGATATCTAAGTTAAACACATTTCAACACAAGAACAGATTGCAGATGTTTTTACAAAAGATCACTCTATTACTCGGTTTACATTAATGAGAAGCAACCTGTATGTGCATCTCCTCCCTAACAGTTTGAGGGGGGGGGGGGGGGGGGAAGGAAAGGATTCCAAAAATGTAGCTTGTGATCTCCAGTTTATTCTCCTTCAGTTACTTAACTATTGGTTTGTTATCTGCGTGTGCGTGTGTACATACACACGACTAAATAGAAAGGAGAGCAATCAACTCATTCTTTTTTGTATCTGTAGAATTCCATTTTACCCTGCTTTCTTTTGTTTAATCTTTCAGATATGGAGTAAGAGGACAATTTTCTGTTTGCTAGATCGAGAGGATGAAGATCTTGCGGCTGCTACTGGACTGAGAAGTGAGGCTGAAAGCTACGGAAGAAAATATCACCGTTGATAGTTTGTGCTCGCGGTGCTGCTCCAGAGGAGAAGAAGAGATTGTTGCTTGTTTGTTATGGCTACCGTGACCAGAAAAGAAGCCGTAGATGTCACTGGAGCTGTCGCTGCCCCTGGCTGGAGATGTCTGCTACTGCAGATGCTTCAAGGGTGCAGAATAAGGAAACAAGGCTGCTGAGGCTTACAACTCCTACTACTGGTCACGGTTGAGTTAATGGCTGCTCACGGCTGTAACAGAGGAGATGTGGCTGCTGGTCACGGCTGAGACTATGTTGCTCAAGGCTGCAGCAGAGGTGATGAAGTTGCTGCTGGACACTAATGAAAACTTCAGCTGCACTGTGGCTTCCATTAGACAAAGAAGATGCATAAGTAATCATGGAATGCTGATGGTTCTGCTGCTGCTGCAACTATCGGTGTGAAGCCAACCTATGGTGGCTGCCATTGAACAGAGAAGATGCAGAAGTAATCGTTGTTGTGGTGGTGCTCACCATCAATGAAGATCAGTCTTGAATCAAGGAATGAATGGGAGGAGGACCACTTGTTCTTCTTTTCAAGTCCAGTCACGATCTTCCTTAGCTTTAAAAGAGAGTTCATTTTTTCGTCACCTGAAAGGCTAGTCACGGGTTTCTTGTTGTTTAAGGGTAAGGGTCATGTGTTTTTTTTTTTTTTTGGGGAGGGGGGGGGGGGGGGGGGGGGGGGGGGGTCCTTGGATTTTTTAGGAAAGTGTGGATTGAGGTTTTTTTTTTTTTTTGGTAAATGCCCTAGCTAAAAAAAAATTTCCTTTTTCTTTCAATTACTAGGTCTGCAAATAAACTCGGTCGCCAAATAATTTAAAATCACATTGATCTTTTATTTTTTCTTTACACTTTGGTTTCCTTGTTCATATATATATATTTTTTATTTTTATTTATTTTGATATTTTTTAAAAAAACAACGTCAACGTTGACTCGATGAAAAAAATAAACAATAATTTTGAAATGAATATGTTGATAGCTCAACACATTGAAAATAAATTTTTAAATTTTAAATTATTTTGAAAAGACATTAAAAATGCCTAAAATGATGTAAATAAATCAAAAATATATTTTTTTGAGTATTTTTATTTTTTTTCCCCATTGAATTTTTTTAAAATTGTTAATAAAATAAGGTAAAAAAATAAGGTTATGACATGTGTTTGGGAAAAGTGGTGAATTTGATATTTATGTGACTTGTGAAGTTGAATGTTCATTGATTAATATGGCATTAGAAGTTGTAATTGAAGTAGAAATTCTTAATTGAATGGATGTTTGCATGTTGTAATATATATTTGGAAAGTGTAGGCAATGAAGTTTGGAAACCTTGATGTTAAAATGTCAATTGGACTTAACAAAATAGAGATAAGGGTTGAATTGCATTAACAATAAAATAAATGGATGAAATGAAACAAAATTAAAAGAAGAGCATGGGTTTCTTGGTTGTAAAGCGGCCAATCATATATGAAAATTAAGAATTTTTCCAATTAGGTGATTAATATCTAAACTGGTAGGTGTATTGTATGTTTGGTATTGAAATTAACATGTTTGATTTATGAAATATGAAAAATTATGAGTTTCGTTAAAAATTGGTTAAAGAGTTAGTTTAGAATTTTTTTAGGAAATTTAAGAAGCAACCATGATTAATTGATTAATTTGCATTGTCTTAAATGTTATATGTGTAGATGGTGATTGCGAATGAGATTGAAAAGTATGCAAGTTTGGTGAAATTACATAACAAATTTAATTGATTGTGTCGAGTTTAAATGGATAAAAAAATTCTATGAAAATATGTTGGGATTGATTTGAAAGGATGAGAATTGGTTTGCCTGGAATTTTACTTATATGGCTGAAGCAAATTTATGTTGTGAAGGGAGAATTGAAAAAATTAGTTGAATGATTTAATTTTTGTAAATTGATGATATGTGAGTTTAATTTATTGTAAATAGGTGAAATTGAGATTAATGCATGGATTAGATAACTGTGGCCATGTTTTGAAAAACATAGGAATTTGAAATCCTAAGTTTACTGTGGTTAAGCTATTTAATGACTAAGAATTTGATTAATTGGTAATGTGACCTTGAATTTTGATTAATTTATGTTGTTTCAATGTTTTGCATGTTTGATTTGGAATGTGAATGGGATATAGTTGATTATTTGTGTGTGTAACTATCAGAAATGATAAATTGAATTATGTAGGTGTAGGAAACTTACATGATGTAATATAATTTATGGTTGAATGATTTAATTTTTGTAAATTGATGATATGTGAGTTTAATTTATTGTAAATAGGTGAAATTGAGATTAATGCATGGATTAGATAACTGTGGCCATGTTTTGAAAAACATAGGAATTTGAAATCCTAAGTTTACTGTGGTTAAGCTATTTAATGACTAAGAATTTGATTAATTGGTAATGTGACCTTGAATTTTGATTAATTTATGTTTTTTCAATGTTTTGCATGTTTGATTTGGAATGTGAATGGGATATAGTTGATTATTTGTGTGTGTAACTATCAGAAATGATAAATTGAATTATGTAGGTGTAGGAAACTTACATAATGTAATATAATTAGATGTTCGGAGACAAGTTGTTGTGTGTTCATCAATATGAAAGTAAGAAATTGTGTGTTGAGCATTTGATTGAGATTGTGGAATTGTGGAAATTTTTATGTTAAAATCCTAAATTATAAGGTGAATACTAATTTTTGGGTTGTGATGTATTAAATATGAAATTAGAACTTAGAAATGTAAAAGTCCTAAGTAAGGATTTAGATTATGACATGGATATTAACTCATGGATTGTAATATTAAGTTATTTTTGTAATATGATTGGAAATTTATTTGAAAGTTGGAATGGTTAGAAATCTCTATGGTTGAATTTTTAATTGGTGGTGTGGACATTAATTAATGATTAATGTTTTAAGAAAACTTCTAGGTTTGAAATTTTAATTGGAAACAAAATATTCATAAATGGATTAACTGTGTATATGTGATGGTCAAATGAGTATTAAATATTATCATTTTGCACTTGAAGTATCAATAACTCATTAACTAAAGCATGTTTTATAATAACAAGTATGATATTATAAGATACCTTTAATTTATGGTAAATGCTCATCTTAAATGCAGGCCTATCACATAAATGAAAGGATTGATTGATGAGTCTAAGTGCTGAAATTGAAAGGACAAAAAGAGGGTCAAACTTAGAAAAGAGATGCTGGTTCAGTCCAAACTGGAATACTATTTGGTCATTGGGTCATATCTAGAGCTGTAGATCTTAGATTTAGGTCTGTTTTATATGGATGGAAAGCTACAACATAGGCCTAAAACTTTTATGGGAGTCCAAGATTTAAAAAAACCTTTTTCAAGTCCAAATTATAGCAACAACGGAGAAGTCCAAATTTGTCTTGCAACCCAGACACTGTTCAGTGTTTAACCCATATCTTGAGTTCTAAAAGTCCAAATGACCTCAATTGTTTTTTGTTGGAAAGCTGAGACAATTTCCTAGAACTTTCATGATTTAAGTCTGTTCGAATTCTGACGTTAGCAATGATGTTTTGTTCAGACAAGAAGATAAGGATTGTCACCAAGTCATGAGTTGGCCACCCACTCAAAATTTAGCCATCAAATCAATAGTTTCAAATTTTGACCTATAAAATGAGGCATTTTCCATGCATTTAAGAGCTTGATTGTTCAGATCAAGATCTTGCTTTTGCTCTTGCTCTCTCTCTCTCTCTCTATTTTTGTAATGCTTAAATTTCGCTTTCATTAATATCATGTTTATGCTTTACATTTCCTTTCCTTTACTTAGTTAACTTGTATCTTATTTATGTTTTTATCTTATTTATTTATGTTTCTCTTCTTCATTATGTTTAGCTAAGTTTATTATGTTAAGGTGAAAAGGTTACACTAATGGTGTAAGAATAAGTATAATATAAACTCAATATGAACTTCAATGCTTATATCCTAAACAATTTGCTATTAACATGTCTTATCATTTTTATCTTATTAATTTTTAATACCTTGCTTGTTAAATGGTTAATCTAGATTTGTGTTGTATAACACTTTGTACAACAAATGCTTGGCGCTGTCATAGCTCAACCATTTAGTATAACCTACACCTGTGCTATGCAAGAAACTTGATTTGTTGTTAATATAAGTTAGCATCATGAATTCCTGACAATATTTAAAAGTTTGGTGTTACTTAAATAAGATAATTAATATGATCATGTTAACAATTTATAATGAGCTATTAATGACAAATCATCCGATTGGAACCTCCTTTGTGTGTGGTTTCCAGTTTAGTAATAAAAAGAGTTTATACTATACTTGTTTGAAATACTATTAGTGGATCCTCTAACCTTGACATTTGCTTTTATCAGTGTTTAATCCTCATATTAATCTTACATCTCAAAGTCCTCTTTAACTTATTATTGTTGTTGTTGTTGTTGTTGTTGTTGTTATTAAGTATAATTTATATAGTTAACCTCCATGTGGTTCGATCCTGATCTTGTTGAGTTATTTATTACTTCGATACTCCTACACTTGGAAGAAGACATTAATTTTTTGGTCGTGTCATAACCCATATGTAAATTTTAATCGTCCGTAATGACAAAAATACATATGTAAATTTAAATCAACCATAACGACATAAATAAATATGTGAATTTAAATCGACTACAATAGTGAACCTTGATAAAAAGATGTTTTAAGCCAGTCGTATAAGAGGGGGCTATTGATTAAAAAAGTTTTAAGCTAGCCATTTAGGCTATAAAGTTTAAATGAGCTAGTTTTTTGGACGGGGACTCTAAAACCTAAATAAAGTTAGCCTTTTGGACAGGGACTATAAAAATTAAATGAAGTTAGCTTTTTGGACGGGGGCTATTGATAAAAATGGAATTAGTCTATCATATAAGTGGGGGTTATAGATTGAAAAGTATTGAGTCGGCTGTATGAGCGAGGAATATGAGCTAACCACATGAGTAGGGGCTACTTTAAGAATTAAACCAACTGCAATGGTGAGATTATTTGTTCTTAAATTAACAGCAATGACGAGATTATTTATGTAACTTAAATCGACCTTAATGGTGGGATTATTTATGGAATTTAATTTAACCCTAATGGTACATTTAATATGTGAAATTTTAACCAGCCATAACAATGAACCTGTTATACTAAATGTTAATCTGACAATAACAACAAAGGGTTATAATGTATTGAAGTATGAGTTTCAGGTATTTTAAAAAGAATTGAAAATTATGGATAATATAGATGTTTCATGTTGGCAATAAGGAATATTTAAGATTGAAAAATATATGAATGTGCCATAAATAGGCAAAAAAAATATTTAAGATTGAAAAAATATTTGAAGGAGCCATAAATGAGTATAAAGCATTTTGAGAATAAAAATTATACAAATGTGCCATAAATGGACATAACAAATATTTAAGATTGAAAAATATATGAATGTGTTATAAATGGGCATAAGAAATACTTAAGATGAAAAAAGTATATGAATGAGCCATAGATGGGCATAAAAAGTACTTGTGATTGAAAAATACATGAATGATTTATAAATGGGCATAAAGCATTTTGGGAATGAAAATATATGAATGAGCCATGAAACATATTGAGATTGAAAAATATATAAATGAGCTATAATTGGTATAATAGATGTTGAGATTGAAAATTGATATTGATGAACTCTTAATTAAATTAAAGTATGATATATGAGTATTGTAAGAAGTAATGAACCTTGAATTGGTTAGACTATGAATGAGGAGTATTTGTGATGATTTTATAAAGGTAGTTAGATTAAAACACAAACAAGGATAATTGTGATGAGTTCGACAATTCAAAATATGAGTGATGAATATAACATGGGTAATTCAATGAGTATAAAAAAAAATAAGAGTTAGTTAGTTAGAGAATATATTAAATGAAAAGATTGACATAGAATTAATGTGCTTTTAAATATATTAAAGATGTGGTGTTTGCTCATATGATTTGATAGATATTAATAACCATGATGGCACAAATGTTTATTTTATTTTTCATGATCATATGTGTCAGAGGTACTTTCCCTCAAAAATCTCAGTCCTCAATAAAGTGTTATTGAGATATTTAACCTTACACCTTGGATAAGTCCTTTTAATGTCTGTTGAAAGTTTTATCTATCTCTATTTCTTAGTAAACATGCGTAGAGTAATTATTTAAAATAATAAAAGATAATTACTACTGAATTATGTTGTGTGGCATGACATATTTGATGAATGGAAAGACCGATTAGAGGAAGCTTTAGCTAGAGATAGAGGAATAAGTACACTCCTACTTTTGTAGCACCTTAAACTTTTATTATAGGCTTCACCTTTTAAATCACACCTAACTGTAATGATAATAAAAGAATTACCCAAAACATAAAGGAAAAGGTAAACTAGAACATCTTGACTGAAATTTAAGCAAGTAATCTAGAATTATCCTAGATTTTAAGAAAGATGAAATTTGTTCCAGTTAAAGCCAATAGTCTGAAGGCAATGCAATCGAGTTTATGGCGACCCAGTGCAGACTGGTTCTCTTCTTAAAATGGTATGAGGTATGTTAGTCATTTCAACTGGAACAGAACAAAATTGACAACTTTAATCAAGTTAACAATACCAAGTCTTGAGATAAAATCCTGCAACTACAAAGCATGATTTGTTGCCTTAAAACATGTTATAAACTTAACTTCCATAATAGATGAAGCAATAATTAATTTAACACTCTTCTATGAAATTGTCCCACCAACTAATATAAATATATAACCTGATGAAGATTTCTTATTATCTATATAACCAACAAGGTCTATATTTAAGTATCTAATCACTTCAAGCTGATTTGATTTTCTATATATGAGCATATAATCTTTTATCCCTTGTAGATATTTCATAGCTCTCTTTATTGCTTCTAGTGTCCAATTCCTAGCTTACTTTAGCATTTACGTTCCCACTACAAAACTGATATCCAATCTTGTATAAATTTGTGCATACATCAAACTCCCAATAGCAAATGTATATAGAAATTTCTTCATGTGTTATTGTGTCAAGTTATTTTTTGGGTATTGGTTTTCTTTCAATTTATCACCTTTCTTAATAGGAGCATCATTAATTGAACAAAACTACATGTTATATCTTTTAAAGACTCGGTCGATATAACATTTCTAAGATAATCGAAGCAATACTTAATATACAATTGCTTGGAAAAAAAAAGTGATGATATCATTAAACCTAATATATCATTGCTTGGAAACTTGTTTAAGTGCTTAAATGGATTTTTGTTTAATTTGCAAGGCATATGTTCATTTACTTTATTTATAATACCTCTAGGTTATTCCATACATATATCTTCATCTAAAGTCCTTTTCAAAAAAAAAAAAAAAAACAGTTTTAACATCCATTTGAGTTATTATGAAGAAATATGGGATAATTACAAAAAAAAACCTATATTTTGGTCCATTTTTCATTTTCATTCTAAGGTTTGAGAAATTACAATTTGCCTCTTAAACTTTATACATGCGCTAACACTTAACATCCTAAAAAAAATCAACAAAAAATTTGATTATTTATAGGTTTGTCATTATATTTATTTTAATGACTAAAGAGCTCTTATAGCATTAAAATAACAAAATTTCCATCTATAATTCTATAAAAACAAATCCCTTGTAGGCATTTCATTAAACAAGTTTTAGGTATAATTGGTGTTTTTTTTGCTAATTTTGGAAAGAAAGGAATAAAAAGACTCACAATTCCTTCCCGTTGCATCTCTAAAACATCCTTCAATGCTTTACTAGCATGTACATTCACTGCAAATCCATTTATCAAAGGTAGCCATCTCCTTTTTAGAGGTCTTGTTAAAAAACTTTCTTGCTTTTGATATTTCTCCATGTTTTGCATACATATCGATAAGTGAATTACATACATTAACTGCTATATCAGATGTACCAATTCACCAAATTCTAGAGCATCCAAAGTAGCCATAGTTGAAAGAATGCTTTAACTATTACTTCATCTAATTCAAACACCATGCTTGACTGCAACTCACAAAATAATTTTAATGCTTCATAGGTTTACTTAAAAGATCAAGTTTCTCTTCAGCGTAACATCAAAGAAAACCCTATCAGATAAAAAATCAACATTATTACTTATGTGAACCTTGTAAATATGAAAATTTAGAAACTCGTAAAGAAGTAGATAAAAAACCCAAGAAAACCGAAAATGAGGTTTGGATAGAAACCTTAAACCAAAGATAACCTTACATCTAAAAACCAAAGGTATTAGAAAACGAACTTGGACCCATTATTTATAGTGGAATAAGAACTTAAAGTATGCAGAGACACCACAAGGTCAATTATACCTTGATAATTCAAATATGTTCTTTGTTCCAGCAAAGAGAAAAGTGTTGTATAACTTAAAACACAAGTTTATTCAAAATATCATGACTAGTGGATATTACAAAAAAAAATATATAGTCCTCCTAAATAACCCTAATGGACCTTTATTGAGTTGCAAAGCAATGGTCCCAAGTTAATAATCAACTAGCACTAGTCTAATGCTTAAAACAATCCAAATATAATGATTTTGGACCAAAATAAGTCCAAATTATTAGAAGCCCTAAACTGAATGTAAATATCCGAATAATGAAATAAAACCTTAAAATAATTCAAATTAATATAAATAAATAATTTAAAAGTAATATGTCATTAAATACTTCAACCTTCCTTTCTTTGTGTAGTTAGGACAAATAATGAATCATTATAAGAAAAAGATTTTGGAATATTAATAAATTCTTGTCACACTTGAAAACTATGTTACTACCCATTAAATATGCTTTAAGAACTAGAAAAATCCTCAAAATAAGTTGTTGAATATCCTTGCATTACAAGGAAAAGAATCATCTATAAATAGTAAGTCTACAAGTTAAAAGGCTGTATAACAAAATTCATATTGCATCTTCTGACTTATATGGAAAGACTTTTCTGAAATTTGATTGACCTAAAATATTAATCTAATGTAGAAAAATATGTCTAAAAAACCATGGTAAAATTTCATCTCAATTAAACAGTTAGATTGAAAGTTATATTTGATAATGTAAAATTGAATAATAAATATAATTACACTAGAATTTGAATTTTCTTATTTCATTTTTTTTAAGTATATCATTCCTTCCCTCTTCAAGATGATTTGTCTGAATATGTAGCATGCAAAAAACCTTTTAAAGGCAACAAACCACTATAACCCGAAACAAAGGATTGCCATCAAAACTCTATATATTCTTGTTAGCAAAGAATTTTTTTTTAAATACACCTCTCATTCACATATAAACTCTCCTTTTAACCATATTTTCATTTTTTAGCTTCAATTACTCCTTATAAACCTAATAAGGTTTTAAAGAAACAAGAATTGTAAATTTCATATTTTCATAAAAGAAAATCTATTTTTGAACCCGTCATGCATAACTTTCCGATCATATTATCAAAGCTTACATAACAACAAATAACTAGCATGCATAAATGCATAGGCATAACATGTCCTAACACTTTATCACAAGCTTCCTAACAAAGAACGCATCTAAAACTTGTTTAAGCTCTTTCACTTCTCTACAATCATTTAACTACTGGAATTTATATGGAATAAAGTGTTTGTAGTATACAAGTTTAATTTATCTACTAAATCAATACTAGTCATATTAATGCAACCACCACTATCAATAATCATATGTCATACCTTATTCTAAACATAGCTACTTCTATATAAGATGTTTTTTTGTTTCTATTTCAAATCTCATAAGGTTAGCGTGCCCCTCCAATGAAAAAGCGAAGAAGAATTTACAAGAATATGATGGTGCATTAGCCCTAAAATCTGAGAAAACCTTGTTTATAAAAGAACTTCAATTTAAAGTGGATTGATATAGCAAATTTGTATCACAACAAACCAAAAAAGAAACATCTTGAAGGCGTTGTTGGCATTAGGAAGCAGTAATTGAATTCTTGGATTTACGAAAAGCAATGATCTTTGACGTATCTCTTAATTGAAGCTGTAATCAGAAGCCTTTCACATGTTAAACCCATTATCGATCCTGCCAAAATACACTTTGTTTTCATTTTTTTTCTGATAAAATCAAAACATATATTTTTTGAGAAAAAAGGATATATAAATTAGAGAGCCAGCGATCAGATAATTGTAGTCTGAGTTTTTTTATTCGACACTTTATAATTCCGTCAAGGATATCATCACCTCAATGGCCCTCCATCAAATATTTGTTAAACAAAAAAATAAACCAAAAAACAATAAAGAAAATCTTTGTTTGTGAAAAATAGAGAATGAAGAGGGAAGGAAAGAAGACAGAAGAGCAGAGGGCTCAGAAGGATCCATTGGTGTTTTTATAATCACGAGAAGATCATAAAATAGGTAGTTATCAACATCACTGCCCTCGTACTCTTCCTGATCCCATATCAGATACAAAACAGAAGCAAAAACAAATTGTAAGAGAAGGAAGTTTAAGAGCAAGGAAGGGGGGTTTCGGCTATATATTGAATATGATGTTCTTATCTGCTTAATTGCTGCTCATATATTGAATCTCGGAGGCGACTCTGGAGCTTCAGATTAGGGTTAGGGTTTAAATGAGGTTAATGGGCTTTCAGGACCAGGGAGCCGCCATTTCTATTTGGACCAGGGAGCCCAGTTTCAGTTTGGTTGCTGCCTTAATATTCTTTTCTTCTTCTTCTAACCAAGTTGATAAGAGAATATTGAAAATTTTAAATGTAAGAAAATTCAACTAAACTTCATTTAAAAATTGAATAATGTGAACATTTTGCAGACGTAGAAAGCAAAAGAAAAGCACAAAGCCTTGACCAATGCAAAAACAATCACCTTCCTTTTTTACGTGGCTTTATGTTAGACATAAATTTCATTTTTTCGACTCTATCAAGAACTTCATTTCTTTTTGTTTTTAACATAAATTGTTAAAAAATCATTCAAAAATAAATTTACTTTTCATCTTGTTTTGAAGTTTTTTCTAAAAAATTTTCATTATGTTCTGTAATCTATTAATAAGAAGATAGATGGTGGTGTTTTTAGTTGACTCTGATCCTTCATATAATTTTTGAATTCTAGATAACTCTCTTGAAACTCAGGATTATGTGGAACATCGAGTTCAAAATGTTAGGTTCACATTTATTGGCAAGGGAAATCTCCTCAATACAACTTCTTCCCTTGTTTGTGAATTTTGGTCAATATTGAATTGTTTAAATCCATCTCTGGGATCAAGTACATACCTAGAAATAAGTATTTCATTGTATCCTTATTGATGGTTAATATTTTTTTTTTCAAATAACATGTTGCTGTTTGGGCCACATGACCTAAATGACTACACCCGAAAAAAATATACCCCACATCTTTTTTTTTATTTTTCATGTCTTGATATACTTTTTCGAGTTTTAAGAAGTAAGAATGCGGCGCCGCAAACCGATCATACACAAAATACTTTTTATAATTAACTATCATTTTTTATATATATATAAATTCTTTGCTAAGTACAACTATCATATATATATATTCTTTGCTAAGTACAACTTCTATACAGGTGGAGTGCCATATAATTTTTTTTTTTTTTGCTAATAACCATAGAGCAAATGCGAATCACTTTCTATGTAATCGAACACTTTCATACTGAAATTTATTAATATTTTCACCAATCGATTTATATGCAATTCTCGAGGTGAACCAATGTAACCCAGATCTATAAATACATTAGGTCACTAAGTAAACAACAAGGGTCAACACAGGTTACCATTTCCTTATACTCAACATTTCACTCTCGTCCTTATATTTCATTTTTCATTTCTCTCATAAAAATTACTAACTTAAGCATCAGAGTTACTTGTTCCACAGGGGACTAGTTTTCCATGCAAACTTTCAACCACCGGTCAAGCCTAAGAAAACCCAAATACAAGCCCATAATCAAGCCCACACATATCGGTCCACTTTTATAATCGTGAAAAACTTAATATTCTATGTGAAGTTTTTTCCTGATTTCATCAATGGCAACAACTTGAATAAAAAGTAGTTCATTTCCATTTCACATATTTTCACCAAAAACATTTTCCATGCCTGACAAAATTTCAGGCCAAAGGAGAATAATTAATCTCCTCAGTATAGGAACTCCAACTCCTTCAAGTCTCCAAAAGCTCTCCTATTAGGTGTAAATGCTTAATGATGTTGTTGCGGCGATGCAACTATATCTTTGCACTCTTTCTCCTACATAACAACAAGCTCCACTAAACACTCCAAATGATCTAGCCGCCATGACAAGGCCTAATAACATGCAAGCGAGTAACGCTTGCACTTCTATACTTATACGGAGTTACATATATCATTCTTACACAAAACACTCCAAATGATCTAGCCGTCATCAATCTCAATCCGAGTCTCACTCACATACTAGAAAAAGACTTGGGCGTGAGACAAGCTTCATGACTCCACAAGCTCACAAGCAAGAACATAGCCTTCACCAAGTGGGAGAATCCCTATTTTGTCATAAAATATTGCACGCTTAGCTCTCCAAAGACTATGCCATCATAAAACCCAGCTTAGAAAACTATAAAGGACTTACAGACTTCTAAGAGCATATACAAAATATGAGAAGCATCCTAGAGCTTGTTATATAAGACAATGATGTTATGAGCAAAGTTCTTCCAACAATGCTTTGCAGATCTGCACAAGTATGGTACCATAGTCTAGAGTCTAGCTTTATTCTTCACTTTCAAGATCTCAACTCCAAACTCATCTCCTTATCCAGTACAAGAATTCTAGCTAAAAAGAGCATCACAAAGTTCTTCGCTATCACACAGTGAGAAGATGAAAACACTAAGACCTATCTTTAAAAGTTTAATAAGAAAATGCTTAACATGGAATGACTCCATGAGCCAGATGTCATATAAACCTTGATTAATGGAGCATACAACTATTTTTCTATGGGAAAAGTTATATACTATACCTGACCAAAACCTCCTCAACATCAAATATGCAAAGAAAAATTACATTAGGATGGAAAAAACCAGTTTGACTAGACAAGGACACCTTTATTTCTATACACGACTAAAGTCTCCATTTTATCATCATTTTTCTATAAAAGCAGAAGAAAAAAAGCACTAAGAGGCTCATCCATGATCACCAAATATTTCACAAGCTCATGACTATTCTTTTGACTATCACACAGACTGAGGTGCTAGCTGCTATTAGAGGGAAAGAATTGTGCAATATCTACCTTCTATAAAAAATGGCATGAATTCTATCTTGTTTATTGTGATCATAGGCATGATGACACTAAGAAATGCCACGCCTTAAAAATAAGATAGAAAGGTTAATTGTAAAGGGTTACCTTCGACAGTTCATGAGAAAATAGATAAAAGCGGAGTAAGAAATGAAAGAAGTTTGCACACTTGATGAGCTTGGATAATCCCTAAATTATCCGATATATCATATCTCTATTTTTATTTTATTTTTAAATAAAAGCAGTATTTTTCTCCATATCTCTAATGTTTCCAAATATATCTTCACGAAAAATCTCTATGACTCCAAACCTATCTCCATTAAAAGTCTCTAAGTCTCAAGATGTATTTATCCAACTCAAATGTTATTGGTTTTTCCTTCTTTAAGAATGATTTCTATAGGTTCCCCTAGATTGCTTCTTAGTCTTATCATACCTTAAAGATATCTTTAACTCTTTTTATTTCATTATTTATGGTTATGTATACTCAACCTTCATATGGATCAATCTTGATCTTGTCGGGTTATTTATTTCTTTGACACTCTTGTACTTGAAAGAAGACATCAATTATTTGATTGTGTCAAGTTTTTTAAGCAAGTTAGTATACAAACTATAAATTTTATTCTTGTTTTTATTTTCACTTTTATTTTTTTATTTTTTTCTCCTTTTCTTCTATACTTGCATGAAAGTTTGATTATGCATATTAGATGACAAACTTTCTAGAAAATCTTCATATTCTTTAGAAAACATGGTTGAAGAAGATAACTAGTCATTTCATAATTGTCGCACGTGGGTGAGAGGCAATGATAATAACCATATTATAACACTTAGAGACGGTATAAATCCAACAAGAACACTTGCAATATCATGTATAGTTTTCCCTCCATATGCATCTCACTTCAATTTTAAGTCAGATATCATTCAATTTTTACCAAATTTCCATGGCTTAGACTAAAAAAATCCATACCTTCATTGAAGAGAAATTGAAGAGATTTTTAACACTTATAATGACTTAAATTGTATCATAAACACTATTAGACTAAAGCTTTTTCCTTTTTCCTTAAAAGATAAAGCTAAAACATGACTACAAAATCTTAGGTCAGGATATATTCGTGATTGAGATGAAATGCAACAACAATTTTTAAAGAAGTTTTTATCTTCTTATTAAACAAACTCTTTCAAAATACAAATCATCACATTCACTCAAAAACCAAATGTTTTTTTACTGGAGTTAGTGTAGGTATAAAGAGTTGCTTAATAGTTGGCCACGCCATGGTTTTGAAACATGGAGATTAGTTTCACACTTTTATGAGAGTTTAACACCTAAAGTAGACAAATGGTGGAATCGATGTACAATGAAATTTTTAAAGATAAAAACCTTGACAAAGCAATTAAGTACCTAGACTTGTTAGTTGAAAACACTTAAAATTATGACATTATAGGCACTTGTAAGGCATCGAGTAAAACTCATCCCCATACATCAAGAGACGGCAAGTACAACCTTAGAGAAGATCATGACCTCTAAACTGAATTCATATAATTAAGTAGAAAAGTCGAGGCACTTGAATTGAAAAAAGAGTGGTTAAGTAAAATCTATTCAAGAAATTATGTCAAATTTGTGAAACTAATGAACATACAACTAATGATTATCCAACTTTGCCATTTTTTAAGGATGTCTCCATGAACAAGTTAATGCTTTAAACACTTTTCAAATATCAAATCCTAATCCATACTCGCAGATATTCAATCCTAGTTAGAGAAATCATCCAAATTTTAGTTGGAAGATGCACAAACTTCACAGCCATCCTTTCAAGCACACAATAATTTTCAAGATTCTCAAGGATATATACCTCCTTATGTTCTTCCTCCTATAAGTAATCTTGAGGAAACATTACATTCATTCATTGAAACGTAAGAGTTAATCATTGTAGAATCATATTAAATATTTGACGATATATTTTGTGCCTTGTTAAAAAACCGATCCTTGTTTACCAACCACACATTATCTAACCAAATCCAATTCTCTCTATATATGTTTCTCAAAAAATCCGATTTGTGCAGATTATTCCCCCAACTAACGAAGAGATCTTGGCGGAATTGCCACATATGAAATTAAACATAATTTTGAAAAGAAATAGCCCACTTCTTTCTCAAGAAGAGATGGGAAACATGCTCAATATCACTCAAAATGCTAAAACTATGATAAGTTTGAAAGAAACTCTTGCAAGATTCGCATCTACTCTTAGTTTTGAAGAGAAAGGTAAGTTTCTTTCTCAACCATTGCAAAATCCCAAAGTATAATACAACTTAAGTGTGGGTAGCTCAAGAAGCCAGCATATGGATCAAGTCAAATCAATCATAACTCTTCGTAGTGGTAAGGCTTTTGAAAAACCAATTCTTAAACCTTATGAGAAAGATGATGAATCAATCTCTGAGGGTAAAGAAGAAGTCAAACTTGAACATTGCAAAGAAAAAAATGATTCCTTACTAGTACTTCCATCTCTTCATAATATGACTAATAAAAGGAAAGTGAATCATAATTCTAAAATTTTTTAAATTTTCAAACAGGTAATGATCAATATACTTTAATTGGATGCTATTAAACAAGTACCCTCTTCGCAGTACTAAGACTGGCTAGCGCATGTGCATTGATTATAAGAAATTTAACTTAATGAATAGAAAGTTCATTGTTCCTTACCTTTCATGGATCAAATCCTAGAAAGAGTTGCAGGTCATGAATTTTATTGTATCCTAGATGACTATTCAAGTTACAACCAAATTGAAATTGCACTTAAAGATCAAGAGAAAACTACTTTCACATGTCCATTTGGTATTTTTGCATATTGAATGATGTATTTTGGAAAATGTAATGCATTAGCCACATTTCAAAGGTGTATGTTTAACATACTTAGTAATTTGGTTGAATATTTTCTTAAAATATTTATAGATAATTTTTCTATTTTTGGTGATTCATTTGATATTTGTTTAACTAATTTGCAAAAGGTATTAAAGAGGTGTGAAGAGAAGAATCTTGTGCTAAATTAGAAAAAATATCATTTCATGGTAACAAACGGTATTGTACTTTGTCATATTGTTTCATTAATAGAAATTGAGGTTAACAAGTTTAAAATCGAGTTAATTGTCAACTTACCAACTCCAAAATATATCAAAGATGTTAGATCATTCTTAGGACATGCTAGTTTTTATAAGAGGTCTATCAAAGATTTTAGTATAATATTTAAGCCATTGTGTAACTGACACGATCAAAAGATTGATGTCTTATCCCAAGTGCAAAAGTGTCAAAGTAATAAATAACCCATCAAGACTAGGGTTGAACCACAGGGATGTTAACTGTATAAACTACAAATAAAGAAATAGATAATAACATAAAAGAAGTTGAAGAGAAATTTTGAAATGTGATATTGATGTAAGGATTAAATAAGGATAAAACAAATGTCAAGGTTAGAGGATCCACTAATGGCATTTCAAATAAGTATAGTATAAACTCTTTTTATTATTCAACTGGAAACCACACACAAAGAAGGTTCCAATTGGATTATAAATTATTAATATGATTACATTAGTTATCTTATTCGAATAATACTAATACTTGTAAATGTTGTCAGGTATTCATGATGTTAATTTATGTTAACAACAAATCAAGTTTGTTTCATAGCACATGTGTCGGTTATACCATAAAATTGGATTATGAAAGTGCCGAGTATTTGTTGTACCAAGGGTTATACAACATAAATCTAGATTAACCGTTTAACAAGCAAAGTATTAAGAGTGAATAAGATAACAAATACAAAACATGTTAATATCAAACATTAAAGTCCATGTTGAGTTTATATTATACTTATTCTTACACCATTAGTGTACCCTTTTCACATTGACATGATAAACTTAGCTGAACATTATGAATAAGAGAAACATAGATAAACAAGATAAGAACATAATTATATAAGTATAGTAAAGGAAATGAAAAGCATAAACAAGAGATTAAGGAATGCAAAACTTAAGCATTACAAAAATATAAAGAAAGAGAGCAAGAACATGATCTTGATCTAAAAACTAAGATGCCTAAATACATGGAAAATACCTCCTTTTATAGGTTAAAATTCAGAACTATTGATTTGATGACTAATTGTTGAGTGGGTGACCACATTTTGACTTGGTGACAATCTTTATCTTCTTGTTTGAACAAAAAGTCATTGCTAACATCAGAATTTGAACAGATAGTTTTCATGAAAGTTATGGGAAATTATCTCTGCTTTCCAACAAAACAAGAATTGATGCATTTGGACTTCTAAAACTCGAGATATGGGCTGAACACTAAACAGTGTCTAGGCTGCAGGATATATTCTGACTTCCCCGTTGTTGCTATCATTTAAACTAAAAAATAGCACTTTTAAATCTTGGACTCTTTATGAAAGTTTTAGTCCTATGTCTTAGCTTTCCATACATATAAACCAGACCTAAATCCAAGTTCTACAGCTCCAGTTATGATCCAATAACCAAATGATGTTTTAGTTTGGACTGAACTAGCATCTATTTTCTAAACTTAACCCTCTCTTTATCTTCTCAATTCAGTAGTTAAACTCATCAATCAATCTTTTGATTTATATGATCAGCTTGAATTTAAAATGAACATTTACCATAAATTAAAGGTATCTTATATTATCAGACTTCTTATTATAAAACATACTCTAGTTAAGGAGTTATTGATACTTCAAGTGCAAAATAATGATATAAAATTTTGATAAAAATAAACTTTTAAGTACTAATCAATAACCTCCTAACAAAGGATAATGTTTTTGAAATGACTGAATATTATAAAGAAGCCTTTGTTAAACTTAAAAACTTGTTTACTTCTTCTCGAATCATTCAACCTCCTAATTGATTATTGCCTTTTAAAATAATATGTGATGCTAATAATTGTGTCGTTGGTGTTGTTTTAGTACAAAAAAAGATAAGAAACCTTATGTGATTTACTATGCAAGTAAAAATGGTCAAATGAATTATTTCACCACTAAAAAAGAATTACTTGCAATATTATTTGCATGTGAAAAACTTAGATCTTATCTTGTTGGCTCACCTATTGTTGTTTTTAGTGATCATACAATATTAAAATTTCTTCTTTCTAAGAAGAATTTTAAAGATAGATTGGTATGATGAATTTTGTTACTCTAAGAATTTGATATCACAATCAAAGATAAAAAAAAAAAGACACAAAAATGTTATAGCTAATCATTTGTCAAGGTGGACAATAGAGTCAACATTTGATATCACACTGATCAATAATTACTTTCCTAACAAATCTTTATTTTTCGTTGCTACAATGCATTGGTTTGTTAATATTGTGAATTTTCTTGCAACAAGATATTTGTCAGCTAATTGGAATACCCAAGATAAAATAAAATTTATGAGCAAAGTGGAGATTTTTTATTGGGATGACCCTTACATGTTCAAGTATTGTCTTGATAAAATATTTCAAAGATATATACCCGACAATGAGGTAAGTAGTTTCATTAAATTTTTTCATTTAGAGTGAGGGGTCATTTCTCATAAAAAAGACAATTGCAAAAATATTAAAATGTGAATTTTATTGGTTTACCATATTTAATGGCACACATGCATTCTATAAAACCTGTGAAAATTATCAAAAGTTAGGATCTATTTAAAAACATCACATGATACCTTTACATCATATTCTTATCATTGAAATCTTTGACCGTTGAGGTATAGATTTCATGGAACAATTTCCTCTATCATTTGGTTTTTTATACATATTAATCGTAATAAATTATTTTTAAAATGGTTAAAGGCAATTCCAAGTCGAAATAATATCGCAAAACAATGATCAAAATTTTGAAAGATAATATTTTGAGTCAATTTGGAATCCTTGAACCATGATAAGTGACAATGGAACATATTTATTCAACAAGCCATTTGAATCCTTAATGAAGAAATATGAAATCACATATAAAATTGTCACCCTTATCATCCTCAGATAAGTGGACAAGTAGAACTTGCTGATATGGAGATCAAACAAATCTTGAAAAAAATATGAAACTTTATTAGAAAGAATGGTCTTTAAAACTTAATGATAGATTTTAGGCTTCTCAAACTTCTTTTAAAACATCATTAGGTATGTCACCTTATAAGCAAGTTTATGGAAAACCTTGTCACTTGCCTATGAAACTTCCACATAAAGCGTATTAGGTTATTAAATCTTTTAATTCAAACCTTGATAATACCAACCAACTACTTAAGTTACAAATAAATAAACTTGAAGAATTAAGAAATGATGCATATAAGAATTCTAAAATTTATAAAGCAAGAATTAAAGTGTTTTATGACAAGGGAATTTTAAGAAAAACATTTGATGTTGTTTAAAAGGTTTTTCTATGTAATTCTTGACTCCATTTATTGTCTAGAAAGCTAAGATAAAGATGAAGTGGTCCGTATATTGTGAAACATATGTATCCTTGTAGCGCCTTTTATATTAAAAAAAAATCCAAAGAATAAAAATGTTTTTAAGATGAATGAACATCATTTAAAAGCATACTTTGATAATTTTCCTAATGAAAATGAATATATTGGTTTTAATGATCATGTTTATAAAGATTAATTATTATTTTTCTCACATTGTTTTGAGTTTTTTTTTTTGTGTAACTTTTGTTTTGCTAGTCTTTTTCCAACCTTAAATCAAATGGTAGATAAAGGTACTTTGTGACTATCAAGTTGGTTCTTTTAGTTTCCTTTGATAATTGGTATTTGTTTAATACATTTATTAATCAATTGTTTAATTCTTTGTTTATTATATTTTCTTTACATCTCTTCTTTACCTCTAGTTTGGAAAAAAGGACAACATGCTTGAGAAATTAGAAAAGTATTTTCCTGATTTGTCTCAAAATACAATAACAATTGTTCAATAGATGTAAGAGATTGAGGTTGTTAATGCACTATGAAATTCCTGAAGATACTCACTAGATAATTGAAACAAAAGTTCGATTATCAAGTGAGTCTTTAATTTTTTTAATTTCACACATGTCTAAAATAGGTAAAAGCACTTTTACGAAGAAGTATCGTGCAAAACAATTGAAATTTTATCACAAATATGCTAGATGAACGTGTAATACACAATATCATTCTTTAGGAATGGTCTCTATAAACTGTAAAGATAAAATACAATTCATTAAGGATGGCCTGAGTAAAGAGTCTTTAGATAATCTTCTATTGACTCTTAAGACGCATCCTAGTGGAGATGTGTATTGTGTTTATTATTTATGGCTCTATTTTCATTCAACAAAATATGCTAGATATAGTTTTAGGAATCTAACTAAAAAAGACTATTTTTTAGTTTTTAAAAAAACTGGATAGGAAGCCTATCCCTGAGCTTTAGAGGAAATTTAAACCATTTTTGGATGTAAAACCAAGAAAAGGTATAAGCCACAATCATATCTACTTGTATATATACATGTTATGACACACACAAAAAAGAATTTAGTTGGTCTATCTATAAAAGTGATATGATTGCATTTCCCTTTTCATCTATATAAAATCTTCTCATCTTTCCTTTTATTTTCATTCAACCCCTACAAAGAGTATGGAAAGTGTAGAAATGATAGGATCCTTGACTCATAAAATAAAAAATATTTGTGTTTTTGGTGGATCTAGTCTTGGGAAAGAAATTGAGTTTTTGGAAAGATTCATTTAGTATGTAAGGGAGGCAATCTTGGAATAATAGAGGGTATGTCAACAACTACATTCTTAGAAGGTTGTCAAGTTTTGGGTATCATTCTAAAATCTTTAGCCATAGAGAATATCACTGGTAAAACAATTTAAGAGAAATTAAAGGTCTCAACAATGTCTGAATGAATAGCTTAATGCTTGAACATTTTGAAACTTTTATTGCCTTAATAGGTGGGTTGGGCATATTAAAAAAGATATTTTAGATTTTCTTTTAAGCCTAACTGAACATTCAACAAAAATATATATGTTTGTTAAATATTAATAGTTTTTATAATAATTAATGTCTTTTCTTGACCATGTTGTGGAACAAAAGTTTATAACATCTTCAACACACTGAAACATAATCTCTACTGCAACTGTTGAACAATTGATTGATCAACTAAAAACTTTTATCCTTAAAATTGATTTATCTATGAATCAAATAGACTAGTCAACCATGGAAAGTTGTAAAAAGCACAATTTGGATTTGAGCCTTAGTTTGTAAATATCTGTCTTTGGTTTTACTAATATCAGATTATTTTTTGTTTTGTTATTTATTTTAGTTATATTAGTTTAAATGTGTTTCAAGTTTTTCAGTAGTTGCTATTTTAGGTGATATCTTCTATACTCTACCTTTCTAACTTTAAATATTAAGGACAATATATTATTTTGGTTGGAGGAAAGGCTAGTTGACAAAGTTAAAGAAAATAATTAAAAAAAAAACTAACTAATTTTTTTTCTCATGTTATTATAACCATTTGATAGAATAAAGAGGAACTATACTCTTGAGACATATCGTAATAAATATTTTACAATGGTTATATGCAAAATTCATAACAAGGTTTTATCATGTGTTTCTTTTTGAATTATTTAAGTTTACCAACTCTTATATTGCTATCACTTAATTTTGCTCATATACTTGTTTAAAAAGTATTCATAAACTATTTTTATCACACATTGTTTAACACATGATCTTAGGTTGCAAATTAGATTATTAGATTATTTATGTTTTTTTGTCAAAGGTAACAACTAAAGGAATGAGAGATTAAAAAATAAAAAAAATAATATAATATCAATAATAAGCAATTAAGCTTGAATGGGTGTCTTAACACTTAATACCCTAAAGTCAACTGATTTAAAAGTTATTGACCCAAAACTTGTTATATGGGTTGAGGAGAAAACTTAAGGGAATCAAACATTGCACAATTTATATTTAAGTATTTACAACCCAAGTCACTAAGCTTGTAAGGGTATCTCAACACCTAATACCCTGAGGTCAACTGATTTAGGACTTATTAGTTTACTCGTTACATGGATTAATAATCCATCATGTTATTTTTAATTTAAGTTATATATATATATATCCCAACCCAAAGAAGTTAATCTTAAAAAAATATTAGAAAAAAAATTGTTGTCTTCCAAGTAAAGCCCCATAATTATATGTTGTTATATTAAGCACAAAAACAATGTTTATTAATATCTTGATTAAAAGGTAAGTGGTAAAAATATAAAATCTAATGAGAATTTGTTTATTTGAATTAATCAATAAAAGTAAAATGATGAGTTCCTTGGTTTTGGATTTTGTAATTTGTTTTTCAATTTTAATGCTTTAATTATTATGAACTAGTAATAAGCTGACTAAGGGGGTTTGATAAGTACTTAAATGTGTATTTTATTAAGGTTTTATATCATCATATTATACTTAAAGTATCATTAAATACTTTAACTTAAGCACGTTTTATAATAACAAGTGTGATAATATAAGATATCTTTAATTTATGATAAATGCTCAATTTTAAATGCAAGTTTGTAAAATAGGCATATCTTACAATTTAGAGGATTGATTAATATGTTTGATTATTGAAATTGAGGTTCATGTGAAAAAAATAAAGAGAGGGCTAAGTTTAGAGAAGAAATTATAGTTAGGCTGGTTCTAGTCAAACCGGAACATCATTCAGTTTTTTGGGTATAATTGAAGCTGGTGACCTTGGATTCATATGTGGTTTAACTAGATGGAAAGCTAACACATAAACCTAAAACATTCATGACGAGCCTAAGACTTAATATTTCTGTTTTTAAGTTCAAATCTTAATAAGAAAAAAAAAACTGAATTTGTCTTGCAACCTAGATACTATTTGGTGTTCAGCCTATATATGAAGTTATAGAAGCGCCAAAATAATCCCATTCTTTTTAGGTTATAAATCCAGGGCAAATATTTACAACTTTCATAAAGACAATCTATTTAGATTATGATGTTATCAATGACGTTTCATCCAACCACCAAATCTATAGCTATTCACCATATCACTAGTTCTAAGTTTTAGCTTGTAAAAAGAGGAATTTGCCATCAATTTAAGATATTTTGGTTTTGATATCAAGATCCATTCTCTTGCTTTTTTTATTTGTATTTGTAATATTCAAGTTTTATTTCATGTTATATTCTCATTAGTTTTTTGTTTATGATTATTATTTTTCTTATTATACTTAGTTAATTTCTATCATACCTATGCTCTCATCTTATTTATTTATATTTTTCTTCTTAATTATGTTTAATTATGTTTTTTTTTTCAAGGTGAAAATGTTACACTAATGGTGCAAGAATAAGTATAGTACAAACTCAACATGGATATTGATATTTAAGTTCAAGAAAATATGTTATTAACATGTGTTGTGATTATTATCTTAATCAATCTTAATACCCTCCTTGTTAAATAGTGAGTCTTGATTCATGGTGTACAACAAATACTTGATTCTTTCATAGCCTACCATATAGAGAATCGATATATGTGCTATGAAAGGATCTTGATTTTTTTATGACATAAATTACACCATGAATACTCACAACATTTACAAGTTTTGACATTATTCAAATAAGGTAATTAAATATAATTAATATGATTACATTAATAACTTAAAATGATCTATTAATGATAAATTATTCGATTGAAACCTCATTTGTGTATAGTTTCTAGTTGAGTAATAGAAAGAGTTTATACTATACTTATTTGAAATATCATTAGTGGATCTAACATTGAAAATTGTTATATCTTTGTTAGATCTTTACATTAATATTGCATCTTAAGGATCTCTTTAACTCTTTTTATTTCATTATCTGTGGTTATGCATTCTCAACTTCCTTGTAAATCAACCTCGATCTTGTCGAATTATTTATTATTTTGATACTTTTGCACTTGAGAGAAGACATTAATTATTTGATTGTGCCAATGTTTATTATAAATGATGGACTAAAATTGATGATTTTTATGTCCTAATATAATTTACTAGTCTGCCCTTGCCTTTTATTTGTTATACATTCTTGAGTTGAACTAAAAGAAAATTGTGTTGACATAATCTTAGCTAATGGAAAACAATGTTGTATTGAGGTAGGTTTAGTTGAATTTGTGTTGAAATTGAGATAAATTTAATATCATATTACAAAAATAGTTTTCATGTAGCATGTAATTGAATTACTAGGTGAACATGATTACACAATAACCAATGAATTTTTTTTTAAGTCAAATTTCGGATTGAATTTGATAACTATAAGTAACAAAATAAACTAGACTAGCATTCATAGTAAAAGATTCAGAACTAGATATATAGATATAATATATAAGGTATCCCATATCCAAGAGAAATGATATGTAAGGCATTATTATTCTGTTGGGCACAACATAGTTGTTAGTACAAACACAACACTATAGACAAGTTATAATTAAAAATAATTTAATTTTAATTAAAGCGACCATTTTGAACCAACTTATATTCAATATTTCAAGTTACGTTAACGTGAAGGTCATTCTTAGATTTCTGCCCTGAATTCAAAGATCACGAAAGGATGTAAAATGGATTGGGCACCAGTGACCTAAGAACTATAAATACAGGCCCACGGTACTCGCATTCACTAAAATGGGTGTGGAGCCTTTCAAAGCGCATTTTATATCCTTGATTCCTCAAAGTTTTGTGGCCGAAACCGCCTAACCGCACAAAAGTGCAATAAGATCGGCTTCTACTAGCCATGGGCGAATAGCTCCATGAAATGATGGATACCGAAAGAAGCTAATATACTAAAAGTGTCAAACATCCCATATAGAAGAAGGTTTTTCCATAGCTGGTTCCCTAAGTGAGGACTGTTGTTGTTGATGATAGGGATTCATCATTTGCATTCTTTGCTGCTGGCTCATTGCTTCCATTTCCAATCTCGGTTGGTGCTGCTGCTGCTGTTGATCCTGAAAATTTGTTGGCCTTGCTCCTCCAATCCCCATGAAGTCACGAGTCATCATGTCACCACCTTCAATAGGCGTACCAGCAAACCTTGAAGGTCCTGTTGGATTCCGCTCCATTAATGCATTCCTTCCGTGCATCAATCCAGAATTGCCACTATCCTCCTGTTCCATATTTTTTATGAACCCTGGATTTTGGTCGTTACTCATGAACATACTTGCAAACATTGCCATATCGTTCATTGCTGAGCTACCTGTACCAGCTGTGTCAAAAATCTGCGACATTTCTTGTGGCCCTCTTTGCAAGGGCTGGTTATTAAATCCTCCAACGCCATTGATCATTCCAGCCATGCTAGTTTGATCCGAAGCCTGTGGCGGGAGGTCATCATAGGAGGTGTTATGCTGCTGAATTCCACCATAAGTTGATGATCTTATAGAAGAAAGCTGGTCAGGACCTGCCATGCTGCTGGCAAAGCTCTTTTGCATCATGGGGGAGTTAATATTATTGCTAGCGGTGGCACCCATTTGTGCTGCTTTTTGCAACAAGGCTGTTGCTGACATGTGAGCAGTGGCCGAAATTTGGCATCCGTTTTTGTTATCTTGAAGATAATGTAAGCCGGATGAGCCATTGGAACTGAGTTGGAGGCTGGAAGTTGAGGAAATGCTTCTTGGACTGCCAAAGAGAGTGCCCGAGCTGCTCGAAAACATGCCTCCTGCCATGTTCATGGACTTGAATGGAATTGGAACGAGTTCTTGAGGGAGAGATTTGAGAGGGTTCTTAGGGTCGAAGCAGTTGAAGTCTGGAATTCCAATAGATGTGCTGGTGTTGGCGCTTAAGGGCATCGAAGACATGAGCTCTGGAATTTGGTTTTGCAAGTTTGACCCCATGTTGGCCATTACTCCTTGGTTTACTTTGTTGTTTTCTTCTGCTAATGCATCACAGAAAGCTCTGTGGGTGATGAAGCTATCTCTTCTGCATGATTGGTAGCAGTGGGGTCACATTAGGTTGCTAGCTAGGGAATAAAATACTGAGAAAAGACTGAAAATCAGTGATTTGCAACTTGAATGTTCAGAGCATAAAAAGTCGTCAAAAAGGAAGCACAAAAATTTTATGAATTTGTCGGCCATTCCAACCGTATCTTCTACTTGAAAGTGGCAATAATGCACTTCTTTGCGATAACTGCGGCAAGCAATCTTTGGACAATAACAAATAATGTTTCAACTGGTTTTGGCAGCAAAAAGAAGATGTCAAATACGCCTATGTAGCTCTACAAATTCAGAAATTACCATGGGACACCTTAAAAATAATTTACTTGATCCCAAATATTATTTAGTCATATACTATAGCTTATCATGAATATAAAAAGACCGTGATTATTAAACAAAAACCATGTTTTTCTTCCATGAAGATTTTTTTTTTTTTTTTTGCTAACCTTGAAAAGATGGTTCCACAATCACATTTGTATTCCCTCGTACCACAAGTCTTTTGATGAGCTTTCCAATCAGATTGTACTGCATATTTCTTCGAGCACTTGTCACATTTCCATTTCTTCTCGCCATGTTTTCGGCTAAAATGCTTCTTAATGCCAGTTAGATCTCCTAATGCACGAGCCGGGTTGTGGTGAACACATGTTGGCTCAGGGCATATGTAGACCTTTTTCCTCACCTCAGTGGTAGTTCTTTGCCTGAGCTTCCATGGCAGATTATGGCCTCTCCTATGCAATTGCAGGTTTTGGTCCCTTTGGAACCCTTTGTTGCATATCTCACACACAAAACGGTTTGTTGCCATAAGTGTCGTTGGTGATAAAGCCACGACTTCAGCAGTGGGATCTGATTCATAAGAGTTAGACCAGTTAATTAGTAATTTTAATTCAGATTTCTCTCCGAAAGAATAATTGATTATTGTAAGATGATTGCTCTATCATATACAAAATTATACACCATAAGACAAGAGTCAATGGAGGAAGAGAAAGTGAACTCATGCTCCAGCTGAGGGTGATCGTGGTAATTAATTTTTTCTATGCATGGTAAAATCGATGGCTCTGTTCTCAGAAGTACAGTTGCAGACAAAAAGAGGCACCAGCAGAGAGGGGAGCCAAGGAAACAGTTCTCACCAATTATTGAAATCTCAAAGCAATAATTGAACCTTTCAATTCACATAACATCTTTCTCTCAATAAAAATTAAAAAAAGAATAAGAAAAGGAAGCTTCTAATTCAGTGGGAGGCAGTAATAAAAAGAAAAGAAAACTGTGTCACCAACCCTTTCATTCACTGAATTTATGCTACTACGTACGCATATAATATGATGCTATATATACGAAAAAAAAGGTTTCCTTTCTCTCTTTTTTTTATTTGCTTCTAATTGAGACCAAGACTAGAACAATCTGTATCAATAAATATTACTGTTAAGTTTCATAAATGGGGCGGTTGACTTTGCCTGGAGTTCCTGGAAGATTTCTTTTCTTCTTAACCGGCTGTTGGGAGGTAGACCCATTGCTGTTTGTTGCAGCCACCGAGTCCGAGCCATGTAAGTGGTTTCGTGCCTGCTGCTGCTGCTTTCCTTGGAGCTGTTGGACTTCTTCTCCAGTATTTCCTGAAGAGAAGCTCCCTTCATCACCTGTGATATTTGACATCGAAACTGAAAAGATTAAAGAAATAGTTTTGCAAAGTTAGATTGTCTTTCTGTCCTTTTTCCGCCCTTTCCAATCTCCCTGTTTCTTTCCAGGACTTTTGTTCTTGTTGGTTTTCTCACTAAAAGGAAGGGTTTGTATTTTGGTGAACATAAAATCAGCAGTTTGCTAGCACCAGAGGAAGACAAAAAATCATGGAATTCTCCTCCATTTCTGGTGAGGACGGGGTACTGTTGCTGCTATGCTATAATTCTAGCATTGGAACCTGGCCTTCTTTGGCCTTATGTACTTATATATAGTGTTGATATGAGACAATTGTTTGGCAAATGCCCCTGGCTTTTTGGAAATTAAAATTGTTCCTATTACATTCCCAAAATTTTAGAATATTAATTTGTTTGCTTAATTATTTTTCAATTAACAGCACTTATTTCATGTGGAAAAAGTAGTGTACATTTTATTTTATTTATAGTTAAATTATGATTTTTTTCCCTCACTTCAAAAAACAAAGAACTGGTTTTGAAGGGGAAAAAACCTTTTCACAAGGTCCATTTATTATTCTATAATTGTTTAGGGATATTTCAGTCTTTTTATAATTTTTTAAACAATTAAATTACTTAGTTACCCTTAAAAGGAAAAAAAATTGGCCTAGAGGCTTTTTCAACAATTCTTTGGCTTGACTTCGAGGGCATATTAGTTATTTCACATTGGTTTTTTGACACTATTTATGTGGTCCCAATGGTCCTCTGGTAATTTAATAAATAAAAAAAATTATTATTATGTTCATTAAACACGCCAATGAATGAGCCACCTTCCTATATTTGAGCGACATGTGTGGTGGCTCATAGAGGTTCAAAATTAGTTTTCTTAGTATTTTTTGATTCACAATGATGAGGTAAACCTTTCTAAAAGGCATGTGTGACTTAACTATAAGTAGTTTAGGGGTGGTTGACTTTTTTTTCTTCTTTTTTTTTTTCCATAATTTTCATGCATGTCTTTGCAACATTTCACAACAACCCTTCAATTTTGGTTTTCTTAAGAGTTGGACCTTTTTCTGCTAATTGTTTTTTTTATTTTAATTAACTTATAGATTTGATTTTTTTTAATTTCATCCTCCATCAATTTTTTTTATTTTAGATTTAGTCCTTATTATTTTGATTGCTATTTATTTTATTATGGATATTTTTTAGAAGTAATTTCTTTTTTAAAAAATCATCCTCCTTCATTATATTTGCATATTAAATTTTATCCTTATTCTTTTGATTACTATTTTATTAATCTTGGCAAGTTTTTCAGATTGATTTTTTTATTTCATCTTTTAATATTAAATTGGGCTTCTTGATTGACCCCCGTTTTAAGATTTAATAGGTTGAGTATTTGAGAGATTAACTCAGGTTTAAGAAATTCTTCCTATTCATTTGTTGGTTTTTTAAAAAGCTCATATTTTTTCAGTTTTGTCATTTGACATTTGATTAAGTTGGGGTTTCTAAAGGATTTTTATGTTTTTTTCTTTATTGGATTTAGCTTTTTTTAAAAGAATTTTTTAATTAAATTACATTAATTGCTCAATATTTATTTTTAAAAATATTTCATCCATTATTTATTTCATCATCTCCATCTATTTTAATATTTTTTTAATGTTAAAAAACAATGTTTAGCCTGTAGCGTAGTGTCAGGTAAAAGATCATTTAAAAATTAGATCATTCTCAAATACTATGTTTATTGTGGATTGGACTTAAAAAAATTATTTTTTAAAAAAGTTATTCAAATCTCATGACTTAGACCGCAAATTTAACGGGTTAACTCAATTGACTCAATGTTTTTTTTCTTCTAATTGATCTTTTTTCCTCATCTCCAACCTTCAACATTGAGTTGATTGATAATTAATCTTAGTGATTTATTTCAATTTGCTCTTTTTGAGGTTATCCTCATCTCATAACTCGAATTACGGGTTTTGCAAATTAACTCGGGTTGACTCGAGGTTTTTTCCTTTCTCTTAATTAACTTTTTTTTTAAATTTTTTTCTTCAATGTTGGATTGTACAAAAAAAAAAAACTAAAAGAGGAGGCCCTTCCCATAAAACACTATTTACTGGAATAGTATTTTCCCCCCTTCTTTTGGCTTTTCTTTTTCTTTTTTACAATATATGTTTTTTTTATTTTCAATTTCAATTTCATCCTTTAACATTAGATTTATTGAGAATTGAACTTTATAATTTTTTAATTTACATCTTTTGAGATTATCTCAGTATCATGATCCAAATCATAATTTTGACAGGTTAAGTTGATTGACTCAAGTTTTTTTTTTCTAATTGATTTTTTTTTGTCATCTCAATTTTATCATTTTACATTGGGTTGATTGGGAATTAGATTTCATTATTTTTATTTTGGTTTGTTTTCTATAAGGTTATCCTCATCTCATGACTTGGGTCACAAATTCAGCGGATTAACCCAAATTGACTTGAGTCAATTTTTTATTTTGTTTTTGTAATCAATGTTTTTTTAATTTTATCTATCAACACTGGATTGATTGAGAATTGAGTTTCATAATTTATTTTGATTTAATTTCTGTTGAGTTATCTCAATCTCGTGACTTGTGTCACAGACTTGGCAGGTTAACTCGGGTCATTTTTTTTGCTCTTTTTTTAATTGATTTTTTTTTTCAATTTTATCTTTCAACATTGGGTTTATTAGAAATTAAATTTCATAATTTGTTTTGATTTGCTTTTTATAAGGTTATCATAGTCTCGTAGCTTAACATGCGGATTGGTAGATTAACTCAAGTTAACCTGAATCAATCCAATATATTATCGTTTCAATATTATTTTTTTAAAAAATATAATCTTAAATATTTATTTTGAATCAAATTATGTTTTTACCGATCATTCAAGTTATCTTTGAATTTACTAAATTAATCGGATCATATCAAGTTAATTTCTACACATAATTTTTTATTTTTACTAGAAAAAATATTAGCAATATCTAGATATTTTTTATATTAAAACCTTTTGATTTAATTAGAAGTGGAGCGCAGAATGTAGTAAAGCAGTAAAGGGTTTTTGGCCTAATGGCAAGGACATTATGGTAAGAGGTCATGGATTCATCTCTTATATATATTATTGAGCTTTATTTGATTTAATGTAAAGGGCCTATATGAAAGGGCTTTGCATACAGGAACCAAATTGCAAATTGATAAAAAATTGAAGGATCATTGAGGTGGTTCACCGACGGCAGCTAACCTCATTATTAGTTTTAGTTCGTTACAATTGAGGGATCATTTGGGGTTTTTATTTTTTTTAGTGTAGATTATCACAAGTTGATTGGTGCCGAATCATTCTTGTCTCATTTGATCAAAACGATCGCAGGAAATCGAATAGGTCTGGGTCCATCTTATAGAAACACAGAACCAGTTATTGTCATATAAGATACATGCTGCTTCGTTTTCTTGGTTTAATTTACTAGTCAAGGCGGCGGCGACGACGACGACAACGTCTCTATTTATAAAATTTGTCCCAACCGCGACTTTTGCTTTAGATAAGATACATGCTGCTCGGCACGCTATAGGCTTGGGTTCAAGGCTGAGGCCTGAGCTTGGGTTGGGTTTAAATTTATTGTAAAATAATTTTTAGACATATAAAGAATGATTTCTTGCTAGCCTATTTTTATTTAGCCAGTGCAGTCTATGAATAAACAATTTCAATAGTAATTATTCTTTTTTAAAACAATTTTATTTTTAAAGTAAAAATATTCTAATTTTTAAAGAAAAAGCTGTCACATTTTTATTTATTTATTTGGGCAGGTAATTAAGGCAAAACAACATGAATTAATTCTACTAATTATCAAAATTAATTTTGCATCAATTTTAGTTCAAAAAATCAGTATAAAAATAGGTTGAAATGGAGATGTTCTGTACACAAAAAGCAATAGTTCATCTCTCTCTTTTTCTTTTCCTAACATTTTCCTATGTTATTTCTTCAATTGTTCTAGAGCATAAGTTCAAGTTTTTTATAGAGAGATTTCTTATATTGTTTTTCCAGTTTGTGAATCTTGTTTAGTAATGTAACTAATCAAGGTGATGGTGTTAGAATCTTAAAATGTTGATTGCAATCAATCTGTTTTAACCAAGTGACAAACAATAAAATTTTAAGGATAAATGATACAATTCTTGAAAACAACATGATTAGTGATTTGTTTGCTGAATTTTATTTTTCTTTGTGTTTTGCATCTTTAAAAACCAGATTTTAATTATATATATTTGGCTAATGTTTTAGAATATTTATCATGACTTCAACACAAGAAATGGTTAATACAACCAATGTTGCTTTATTAAGAACTATTTTGGTAAGAAATATTTCACCGTCTCTTTTTAGGGTGCATGATGATAAACTTTAAAAGTTGAATGAATTGAACTTTTAAAAGTGGCACGGGAAGATGTTGTTCTATTTGATCATTTTGAACACGAGCAAAGTTTTTGTTTGAAGAAGCATCAAAGCTATCAGATAATGAATTTGATCATATCGTTGTAGCAGGTATTGACTCATGGAATAATACCACTTTTATATGCAAAAACTATATCTTGAATAAATTAGACAATATATTATATAATGTGTATAGTTCAATCAAGAGTGCAAAGTATATTATATGATGTGTATAGTTCAATCAAGAGTGCAAAGTACCATGAAAAGTCCTGGATCAAAATTACAAGGTTAGAGATGCTAGTATGAAAAACTCATAGCCAATAATTTTTTGGATTTTAAAATGATTGATTCTGGGATCTAAGTTTAAGAGTTTCAACTCATTTTCCATCACATTCATGTTGAATGAATGATTCTAAGTGAATCCTTCAAAGTGACTGTAATTATTGAAAAATTGTCATCATCTTGGAAAAACTTCAAGAACTACCTTAAGCATAAGTGTAAGGAGATGGGAGTTGAAGACCTCACTTATCCTTCTTTATATAACCTAATAATTCTTGTTTCATTTATAAATATCATGTATATTGATTATCTAGTTTATTCTTCTTGTTGTTTATACTGAACATGAGCATTTTTTAATCAAGTATATACAAATCATTCATATAAATAATAAATCCATAATAAATATTATTATTATAAAATAAAAATATTTTCCTTTAATAATTAATTTAAATTCATTTAAGGCTACTTAAGAAACGAATACAATGTTTCTAGAAAGTATTAGAACAAAATAAAAATTATAAAATTCTAATATTAGCTTACTTGGTAAAGTTAAATAATAAGTTCCTACAACTAATGTAACAACCCTTGCTTCATTGCCAGCTTGTAGGTCCACTCTGTCTTTATGCAATTTTCTACCTTTCTCTATTTCCTAAAGTAAAAGCTTTAGTAAGCTTTTTACCCTTCAAGATTATAAAATATTTTTTGTAGTTTTTCCTCTAGTGGCCTTCCTTACCATAATGGCGACAAATACTCTTGTTTTTCTTGATGCACCAAATAAATTTTTGTGCTTTTAAGGTAAAGATTGTAAGACCAAGTAAACATTTAACTCATGATCTATGACAAATGCTAATTATCTTAATTTCTCAGTATAGTCAATCATTTTTAGAATATAGGTATTCATAAAGGAATTTGTTATCATTATAAAACAAAACAATTCCTTAAAGGTCTTATAACTCTCAATTTTACTAGACATATCAAACAAATCTTTAAGATGAATAATTATAATATGGGCATCCATATTCTCATGTTGTTTTTGAGATTCAGGTGACATGTTGGCTAACATCACACATGTAATACATTTATCACCATTAATATGACATTGTTATTCGGTCTCAACTTCTTTATCACTATCCTCATTAGAGGAAAAAAGAATTAGATTATCAAGAATATATTACATTGTTTCTTACTTAAGAACTACTCTCATATTACGATACCAATCTAAGAAATTTGATTCAATCAATTTATTAGCATCAAGCATGATATGTAAAGATATGTTTTTGCATATAGTGATCTATCAATTTATCCATGTGAAGAAAGACCTTAACCCTTTGATTATAAATAACTAAGAATTGGAAATATAAGAATGATTGCTACAAAGACAAAATTATTTGATAAGTTTTGAAGAGTTACATGAAGAACCAAGAGTACGAAGAACCTTGCACACACATAATATCTTTTTAAAAAATTAAACCAATAGTGTTGCAATTCCATTACATTCAATATTTTAAGAACCAAAAGTACATGCAATCTTGCACACACATAATAAATTTTTTTTTAAAATAAACCAAGTCTTCTAACTTCATATCATGTTGCAATTCCACTACAATTAATATTTTATGATCCAAAACATTCAACAACTAGCAATAATAGTTTTTCTATTATATTAGCCCAAATCATAGCTACTTTTATTTTTCTATGGTAGTCATTTACACTCTTAAAACCCTGAGTTAGACATTGTAGTTTTTGATTTGTTTCGTATTTGTTTTTTATGTCATATTTGCTTTTGCTTTTGTTTTTGTATTTGTTTGATTGTCATGTGTCTTGAATTCTATTAATTGGACATTACAAAACTGGATTTTTATTTTATTTTTAGTTTATTAAAGAACCGAAGAGGAGAGAATAAGAGATAAAAGGCAAAAAGGTGAGACTTATTATCATGAAAAGATAAAAAATTGAATGAAACACGAGTGTAATGATAAATTATTGTGTAAACATGTGGCTGAGTGTGTAAGGATAATTTTTATTACTAACGTGAAATTTTAGATTTGATAAGGTCTTTCAAAGATGGGGTATCACCTAAAGAGGAGAAGGAGAACATGTTTTTTTTTTTTGTTATGGGCTATACAACAACAGTTTGAGAGGATAAATGTGATGTTTAGTGAGGTGCAAGACCAAATAGAAGACAAGAGACGGTGATTACTAGTTTATAAGGTGGGCCGCCTCAAAGCGGTTTTAATGTTAGAAGGTTAAAAGTCGTGCTACAATACCTATAGACGAGTTGGTTAATAAGAATAAAAATAAAGATGGTGAAAATTTTTACCATGCATCATTTGACCAAGGTGATAAATCTTGGCGGCCTATAAACTATGGTGATGGAGGATTTTAGCAAGCTAAAAATTTTGGTCAAAAAGGAATAGGAAATGATAGTGGTTTATAGAATTTTAGGGAGTATTAAGATGGAAATTCTAGCTTTTCAGAAGAGGAATGATTATAAAGCTTATCTAGAATGAGAAAAGATGGTGGAGTTGATCTTCGATTGCCACACCTACTTAGAAGATAGAAATATAAAACTTGTTGTACTTAAATTTACTAATTATGTTATAAGTTGGAGGGATAAATTTATTTTAGTGGGAGGAGAAATCATAAGAGACCAATTGATATATGGGATGAGATGAAGGCAATCATAAGGGAAAAAAACCGTGTAGACTTAAACAATCCAAATTCAATTGCAAACAAACAATTACACACTATCAAACCCAAATTGAGAAAAAAAACTAATATGAAACCCAAAAACAAGATTTCAATAAATAAAACCCACAAATAAAACCAATAAGTTTAATTGAATCTATATTGCAATTTTCTTAAGTACCAAATTCAAGAATTATAAGTTTTAATTTTTTAGCAGTAACAAAAACTTGTGATTTCAATTTGTTTCTTATTTTTTTAATATATTGATTCGGTAGTAGGAAAATTTTACACGAACTTTTGTTTTTTTTTAAGTTGTCGTAAATTCACGAATTATAATAATGAACAAATAGCATGGAAAGATAATGATAGATAGATAGATAGATAAAACCTAATTTTATAGCAGTACTCTGATATCAACTGATGTGAATCCAAATGAACTCGACATAATGAACCCTTGAGCCCATATATAAGAAAGAATAACCCAAGAAAGTTAAAATTAGATTACGATAAAGAACTCGACATAATAATTACCTGAATTAAAGCACCAAAGTTATTAGATGAAAAAGACCCTATATCTATGATTATAATAAATCACAAACTAGAAGTATAGAAAGAACACAAAAAAAAAGTTAATTTTTTATAAGTCTTGGAGAGTTTAATAAAGATCGAAGAGTATGATCAAACTTGCACACACACAAAATACTTTTTCTATTTGGATTGGTACTCTTTTATTATTTTTCTAACCTTGTTTATGATATTATTTCCTGTTATAAACAAGGTTATTTAGCATATATTAAGGTTTTTTAGAGACTTTGATTATTTTAGAATAATATTATGTGTGTGCAAGGTTACTCATACTCTTGGTTCTTCATTGAACTCTTTAGAACTTATCAAAGATTAACGATCTTTATGGCATTCTTCCTTATACTTCTAGTTCTTGATTCATTATAATCAAGAGTTAGAGTCTTTCATCCAATAACTTTGGTTCCTTAGTTTACGTAATGATTAGGTTGGGTTTTTATCAATCTAATTTTAACTTTTTTGGGTTGTATTCTTTCTTGTTTCTTAGTTTATGGCGTATATAGCTATAAATGTGGAATGATGATAACTTAAGAGGAAGGGAAGTACTCGGCAAGTTCAAAACTCGAGTTCTTTTTTGACATAGAGGCTAAATTTCAGGAGAAAAACGGATGCCCAGACCAAGCAGATTATTAAAGCTAAAACAGAATCACCTAAGGGAAAGAAAGAAGTCTCCACTAATATTAAAAGTAAATTTGTTACTCAAATACCTTATAATAATGATGTTAAGTGTTTTCAATGTTTAGAAATAAGTTACACTACTTCTCAATATCCAAACAAAAGAGCTATGATTTTACATGATTATAGGAAAATTGTACCGAAAATAACAGTAATGATAAGGAGAAGCCACCACTTGAGGATGCTAGTGATGATAATATAGAGTATTCGATTGAGGGTGAATCACTTGTGATTAGATGAGCATTGAATATCAGGTCAAGAAAAAGGATTTGGATAAATAAAAGAGAGTATTTCTACACAAGATGCCATATCACCAATAAGGTATATAGTATAATTATAGATGGTGAGAGTTGTTTTAATGTTGCTAGTACTACACTTGTTAGAAAGTTGAATTTAAATATTATAACGCATTATAGACCTTATAGACTTTAGTGGTTAAATGAATGTGGGGGAAGTTAAGTTTAATATATAGGTCTTGGTTTCATTTTTGAATGAGAGGTATTCGATAAAGTTTCAGATGATGTTATTCCTACACATGTAGGTCATATGTTATTGATAAGGTCATGGCAGTTTAATAAAAAGGCTATACATGATGGGTTTAGAAATAGATATTCTTTTTATAAAAGATTGAAAAGTCCATCACCCTTTTTACCATTCTCACCAAAACATGTTTACAAGGACCAATTAAAAATGAAAAGAGAAAGTGATGTTGAGTGGAGTGAAAATACATATTTCACTGTAAGCCATGAGGTGAGAGAAAAGTTAGATTCAACTAAGAGAAAAACAAATTAGAGAGTTGGCCGAGAGTGGAGATAAAAATAAAGGAGAGAAGAAATAAAGGAAAAGAAAAGAAACTATTAAAGGAAAAAATAAAGAAACAAATGAGTTTTTACATAAAAAAAAAGAGATCAATAATGCTTTTTATAATTCATAGCCTAGGTTTGTACATTTGTAAAAAAAAGAGATATTTTAATATTAACAAACTTGATCCTTCTATTCATAGTGTTGCTATTTGTTTGTTATAGAAATTAAAAGATGTGTTTCCTAAAGGCGTGCCTAATAGTTTGTTGATAAAAGAAATCGAATACCAAATTGATCTCATACTTAGAATTGTGATTCCAATCTGACCAAATTATAAAAGTAATCATGAGGAGATAAAGGAGCTTCAAAAGCAAGTTGAGAAGCTAATATCTAAAGTGAATATAAGAGAAAACATAAGTTTATATGTTTATTTCAGTATTATTGGTATAAAAAAAAGGATGGATCTTGAAGGATATGTGTTGATCGCCAATATATCAACAACATTACAATAAAGTATAGACATCTCATTGCTATGCTAGATGAATTCTGTAGTTATTATGTTTTACTAAGATTGATTTGAAAAGTGAATATCATCATATTAGAATGAAACAATGTGATGAATGGAAAACTATTTTTAAAACTAAGTATGGATTGTATGAATTGTTAGTTATCTCATTTGGTCTTACTAATACACCTAGCACTTTTATGAGATTGATGAATCATGTTCTTCGTGTATTTATAGGTAGATTTATTGTTGTTTATTTTGATGATATCTTGATTTATAGTAAGATTTTAGATGAATATTTACAATTTATGCTTGATGTTTTGAGAAAAGAAATATTATATGCTAATATGTACTGTTTGCATGAAAAACATTATTTTTCTTAGTTAAGTTATTAGTGCAAAAGGTATAGAGATTGATGAGGAAAATGTGAAGGCTATCTAAAAGTGTCCTATACCTAAATCATTTATTAAGGTAAGAATTTTTCATGGTTTGACTAGTTTCTATAGGATATTTGTTAAGGATTTGGGTACACACACCACTTACTAAGGTTGTTAAAGAATTTGTTGGGTTGAAATGGAATAGTGAAAAACAACATGCATTTAATCTTCTTAAAGAAAATCTATGTTCAACACCCTTATTAGCATTACCTGACTTTACTAAAACTTTTGAAATTGAGTGGGGATACCTTGGGAATAAGTATTAAAGCTGTTTTGATGCAAGAGAAGTGGTCAATTGCGTATTTTAGTGAAATTTTAATGGAAAAACATTGAATTACCCAATTTATGAAATAGAGCTTTTATGCATTGATGGGGACTTTAGAGACTTGACAACATTATTTATAGCTGAAAGAGTTCACTATCCATTCAAATCACGAATCGCTAAAACATTTGACAGGACAAGGTAAGCTGAATAGGAGACATGCCAAGTAGGTAAAGTTTATTGAGACATTTCTATATATTATTAAGTAAAAATAAGGTAAGGATAATGTAGTGATTAATACACTATCTAGAAATTATGTTTTTCTTTCTACTTTAAATGCAAAATTGTATGGACTTGAGTATGTGAAAGATTTGTATGCCAATGATAGTGATGCTGTTGATGTGTACAATTCTTATGAGAAGTCAACCTATGGTAGATTTTATAAACTTGATGGATATTTGTTTAGAAAAAATAAACTTTTATTCTTGATAGTTTTATGTGTGTATTCCTAACGCGTGAAGCTCATTGAGGTGGTTTAATAGGAAACTTTGGTGTTAGGAAGAGTTTAAAATTTTGCATGAATAATTTATTAGTCTAAAACGAAATATGATATGTAAAAGATGTATGATAGATGCATTACATATAAACAAGATAAGTATAAGGTCTTATCTCATGATTTATGTACTCATTTACTTATATCTACAGAACCTTAGGTAGATATTTACATAGACTTTATTTTAGATTTACCTAGGTGAGAAAGGGGGAGAGATTCAATTCTTATCTTTGTTGATAGGTTTTCTAAGATGAAACATTTCATATCATGTCATAAAACTAATGATGCAACCAACATTGCTAATTTATTTTTTAGAGAGATTTTACGACTTCATGGTGTTTCCAAGAGCATTGTTTCTAATCTTGATGTTAAATTTCTTAGCTATTTTTGGAAGGTTTTGTGGGAAAAGTTGAGAATTTTATTATTGTTTTTTACTACTTTTTATTTATAAATGGACGGTCAAACGAAAATAGTAAAGAGGATTTTAACTATTCTATTACGTACTGTCATTCAAAAGAATATGAAAAATTAGGAGGATTAATTGGTTTTATTGAATTTGCATATAATAGGAGTGTGCATTCTACCATTGACTCACCATTTGAGATTGTTTATGATTTTAATTTAGTAACCCCTTTGGATTTTATTCTTTTATCTATTGATGAAAAGGTTAGTCTTTATGGTAATAGGAAAGCACAAATGGTAAAGACACTCCATGAGAGTGTTCAACAACAAATAGAGAAAAAAATGAATAATATGCTTCTAAAGCCAAATAAGGTCCTAAATGTGTTATTTTTTTAACCAGGTAATTGAGTTTAAGTGTATATAAGGAAGGAAATATTTCCAACCCATAGGAGATCTAAGTTGCAACCTAAAGTAGATGGTTCATTCCATGTTCTTAAGTGAATTAATGACAACACATATAAAATGAATCTTTCAAGTGAGTATGATGTTATTGCTACTTCTAATATTTCTAATCTTTCTTTGTTTGATGTAGGTGATGATTTAACGTGAATCTTTTTTTAGGAAAGGGTAATAAAAAAAACATCACCAAAAGATCCATTAGATGTTTTGATTGAGCCAATTACAATGTTAATGAGCAAAAAGATTAAAGAGACATTAAATGAGCTTATTCAGGATATTTGGGCCAATTGAAGCTTTCAAACTTCAATGAGAAATGTTCAGGCTTTAATTAATGTGATTCATACAAGCGTTGGACAAGTTTAAGTCGGTTTTAAGCTTTACTTTTTCTAATATATAGTTTTACAGTAATAAACATAACTTTTGATCTGACCGTTAGATCGGGATAAAAGAAATTTAGAAGATTCTAAATGTCTTGTTTTCTATAGGGTTGAAATTTTATCATGATAACATATTAGAAAGGCCTTGAGATATGGTCCAAAAGCTATTGTGTGAGAATTATGTTATTTTCCTATTTGGTTTAGAAATATGTTTCCAATTTTATTTGGAACTATTTTATTATTTTTCTAGCCTTGTTTAGGATGTTTTATGTAGTATAAATACGTTTATTTAGCTTGTATTTAAGTTTCTTTAGAGACATAGATTATTTCAAAATAATATTGTGTGTATGCAAGGTTGTTCATACTCTTAGTTTGTGATTCATTGTAATCATAAGGTAAGGGGTCTTTTACATTCAGTAACTTTGGTGCCTTAACACAAGTAATCATTTTGTTAGGTTCTTTATAGTAATTTGATTTTAGCTTTCTTGTGTTATTTTTTCTTGCATGTGGCTTCAAAGGTTCTTAACTTCTTGGTTCATATCACCTTTAATCCTAATTTGTTCTCTCAATATTTTCATGCATATTAATAGACAACTCTTTGTCTATTAATTAAATAAATTTCACTTCAATATTTTAAGGAGTTAGGATCTCATTTAATTTATGTAACCTTAAGTGACTTAACAAATCAAAATAAATTAAACTATAACATAGTTTGTCAATCACATCTCTATATGACTCCTTAATTAGTTAGGTGACAACTCTTTGTCTAAACATATCATATATGTTTTGCCTAACTAATGCCTCTAATCTTATGTGATCATGAATGTCTCATTTAAATCATATAAGTTTAGTTAAATAAGATTCAATTTATATAGCATTAAACATATTTGATTTATGACAACCTTGAGTAACTCAACAAATTAACCATAAATAAAACTCTTATTTTATGCTTATAAAATTGGAAGGCAACAAATCATGTTCTTAACATGTACTTGAAATATTAATAAGAGATTTCTTTTATTAATTATACCTCATACTTTGACATGATTAACATATCACACATAACAATTATATATAAACATACATCCTCTAGCATGTCATTCTAATTAGAAGTATATGAAAATATATAAACTAGTTACTTCAAGCTATTTGAGGAAATTAGGTGGTCAAAACCTAAGTAGTTGTGACACACTTCATAGGTTTAGAAAATTTTACTTTGATCTTCTAGTGAGCTGGGATCTCATTTAATTTATATGACCTTGAGTGACTTAACAAATTAAAATAAACTAAACTAGGTAAATAATATAGCTTTACAATCACATCTATATGTGACTCCTAGATCAGTCAAGTGACAACTGTTTGTTTAAATATATCTAATATGTTTTGTCTAACTATTGTATCTAATCTTATATGATCATAATATCTTATCTTAATCATATAAGTTTAGTTAAATGGGATCAAAATTCTATAACAGTAAACATATTTGATTTGCGACAACTTGGAGTAACTCAATAAATTAATCATAAATGAAACTCTCATTTTATGCTTATAAAATTAGAAAACAAATTATATTCTTAATATGCACTTAATATATTAATGATAAATTTTTTATTAATTTGATCTCATACTTCAATATGATTAATATATCATATGTAATAATTATACACACACACACACACACACCTTACCATGTCATTCTTAGATGCATATTAAAATATCTAAATAATTCCTTCGAGCCATGAAAGGAATTATTGACCAAAAAATTCTTTCAAGCCTCAAATTAATTTTAAAAAAAATTGACCAAATTTATTTGGAATAGTAACCAAAAAAAATTATTTTTAAAAAATACATGAGAGAGTTATTTTATGGGAAATCATTGTTTTACACATAAATTTAATTCACATTTAATGCCAATAACAACCAAATAGATGCAATCAATAAACTTAATTATTTAATGATGGCTCGTATATAATTGTTGGGTTTCCCAAAAAGACATAAATGCAGGGAAAATAAAATTTTAAAATTTTCAAGAGTCTCATAGTTCTCATTAGATAACATAGGATTGTTTAAATTTTGAGCAAAGATTACCTGAAGAGATGAGTTCTTCCTTCAAAGGTTTGATCAAATCTTCAAGGGGGGTTATTGTAAACCACAAGCCATCAATACTTAAGAATATTTTGATTTAGACATTTGAGTATATAGTATATCTGCTTTGTCAGATCATGTTTGTTCTCAACATCATAGTTATTGATTATTTGAATAAGATTTGAAAGCTTTTTTCAAACCTCATTTCACTTTACACAAGGATTTCACAATCAATATTATTTGAGAATATATAAAACATTTTCTCTAATTTACTTGAGGTGTTAAATCCTCTCTTGATAATTTAAAGACTTTCAGATAATTTATATTATAACTAATATCTACTCATTTATTACCCTTGATTAAGACAATATGTAATTGAGATAAAAACATAGCATTTTGTATATAAGATAACTTGGGGATATGAAGTCTAATGATCATTTATATAATTACCATATGAATCTTTCCATAGACATGAGTAATCTCTCTATATGAAATCTTTATTCGTGTTAGTTCAAAATATTTGACATTTAACAAGCACTTAAATATTAGTTTCAAGTATCTCTCATACCTCAGTTATAAGAATATCTACTTCCTTTTATAAAGAAAATAACATAATATGTATTAGTCTCAACAACTATAATTAATATACAGTCTTAATAGAGCATTGAACAAGAATATTTAGCAATAATAATTTGATGTAATATAAATTTTCATAATGATAACCACTTTATAATTTCATTTACAAAACATTTTTATCCCAATTATTTTATCTTAACTCTAGACTCATTAATCAAACTAGAATAAATATTAAAGATAAAAAATGCATTTACAAATATAATTACATGTTTTACATGAATAAAATTAGTGTCGCATGTAACCATCTAATTGGCTAGATGTATACACTAACACTTTTCTCATTTACTTGCGGAGCTTTCCATATCCTTTTGGATCAATACTCTTTTTAGGGTAATAGCACATGATCTTGAACCCTTGCAATATTTGCACATTCTTTTATATCCCAACCCTCTTTCTCTAACATTTGTTCTCTATTCACTACCAAATTTTAACAGTTTTATCGACAAAAATTTTTGTCGGTATTTACACTCACAGTCCACTGGTACATATACCAACGGGTTCACAAACAGAAATAGTTAATCAGAAAAAATCTCTTTTATAATTTATTGTCTACCGGTGAGTCTATCGATAATAAATATATCGATGGATTTACAGACAGACAAAACACGCCAAAAAAAATTACTCGCTTATTCTATCAGTATCTCCATCGGTAAATTTAACATATCATTGATAGGAAAATTATATGTAATGTCATCGGTGTTTTTATTTGTTTGTCGGTATATATATCAATAAATATAACATATCACCGATATAATATCATATGTAATTTTGTTAGTGAGTAAACAGTAGCAATGACATTTGCAGTAATTCTTTTCAACTCTCTTAGAAATATATTGACAGAATTGTCCATTGGTAATCCCATCAATAATATTTTAAAAATATTTTAATATATATATTGAACAGAAGTAGAAAAATAATTAAAATAAATTAAAAAATCAAATATTTATTACAAATTTAAACATTTGTATGTTCAAATACAATAAATCTAAAATAAAGGCAACACTTGAGAAAGAAGAGGAGATTGGTCGTAGTCGGGACCATGAAGCCAATTAGGGAGTGCACATGCACTATTCATCTGTTATCTCATCTATATTACCAATTGGAGAAGTTCTTCATAATCAATAGTGATTCATTCACATTTTTCATTAAGATGGGTCGTTCGAGCCTGTACTTGTTAGTCTAACATCATCGTGAACTTTGGAATTTGAGTACTCGAAATCAATTGTGAGCATCCAATGGTCGAAGCACTATGGGTTATCCACAAGTTCTCAGGTGTAGTGTTAAAAAGCTCGTACAACCATAAATCTGGATCGATATCTGAATGGGTCGAAGGATTATTCATATATCTTTCCTTCAGCCGACTATTATAGGTATCTTGGAAAGAAAAAATAAATTCATCAAATTCAAGGAAATAATAACTTACGGAAAAAAAGTGGTTCAAAACCAACATACCACAAAGTGCTAAGTTCGGCTATTCATGAGCTGCTGCACCTTTTTTTCGTGATCATCACTTCATATATGCGTTTAAAAAAAAAAGCTCCATTAGGTTTGGCTCATGTCCAAGAACCATAGTTTGCAAGAAAAAAATATTGTCAACTAAATATATTTATAAAAAACAACTAATAAAAAAATTAATGTAACAAAAAATGTTATCATTCACTTCGCATGTGAAACGAACAAAATGGATCGCTAATGTGCCTTGTAAAAGAACTATGAACACACCGATTTTAATTTTCCGCACTAGACTATGACTGTCTCGTGAAACTCGTGGACATCACATGTTGAATGTATTCAGCTCATACAACCTCTAAGACGTACGACGGTGTGAAATCCTTTCAAACTACTATGTCATTCCAGCTTGGACGCTCTTTTTCTTTCACATATTTTTTGGCTTTATTTTGTATGACATACCAAAAATCATACAACCTATATGATACAAATTAATTATCTATTAGTAAATGAAAAATAAAATTTTAATATTTGGAAAAAAAATTATCCTGAATTCAATCTTACTTTATTGCAGCGTGATTCTCCTAAACCCTCCTCGCAACATTATTATCAGCTCTCTCCCATTCAAATTCCCTTAAAGTAAAAATTCAAAAGAGGAAAAATTCAGTAATTTCAATAAACTAACTAAATTAACATAAAAAAATATGTAAGTTAATATTAACCTTGAACGTTGAAAACTATGTATCAACCTATTGTTTCAATTCAAGATGTTTCAAAACTTGGTTCCATTGAAACAATAAAATTTCCATCGATAATTTAAAGGTTGATGTTGTTGTTCTCACATCATCAATGTTTGTAAACTAGAAATTGCATTCATTAAATGAAATTATTTTTTCAAAAATTATTAAACATGTCATTGTGAAATCAAAACAAACTTACATTAAAAGGCCATCCTTCCATTGAGCCTCGTACATGCGGATAAATAGATCTCGTTGTGAAGGGAACCCCTCAATGTTGTAGCATCGCACTGACAAGCTCGCATCATGAGTCGATATTTGTGCCTCAAGTGCCTGTTCCTTGTTGGCCCCCTAATGACTCGTGGTCGTCAGTATCGCTGCTTAAAGAACTAGCAGTTATCCTTTCCTCACGACATGCAATAGACTTTCCCTAGGCATCCACACAAATTAACGGATAAAAAAAATTAAACGATTCTTATTTTAAAATAAAAATCAGTAGCACCTCCCCTATACGAGAGACTACCTACAACTTTTAAACCTGTAAATACACAACATATATGCCACAAACTAGTTAATTTTATTCAATTTCTTCTAACAATTTAGAATAATTCAATTTTGTATAAAATTTTCATTTTCTACATGATAATATTTTTAATCCTAAATTTACAAAAACTTAAAATAATAATTAAAATTAATCCTACACATTTAATTGAACTCGAACAACAAAATTAAAAAAACAACAACTAAAATTCAGAACAATAATGCAAAACTTATTACAATAACAACTAAAGTTTAACACATTTATTTCTAAGTGATAATATTATTTAATCTTAAATTTAAGCAAATTTATTCTATATGGAATAAATACAAAATATTAATTAAAATTAATTCTACATAGTTAATTGAAATTGAACAACAAATTTGAAAACAAATAATGAAAATTCAACAAAATAATACAAAATTTATTCCAATAACAACTAAAATTCAACACAATTATTAATTCATAAAATTATTAAGAACACAAAATTGAACCAAAAAAATGACAAAAAAAATTATGCAAAAAAAAATGAAAACGGAAGGAAAAAAATGAAAAAATCTTACCTTGATCGCGTGGTTAATTTAACTGATAATTAAAAAAAATAAAAGAGATTTTTAATAAACCCAAAAAAAAGAAAAATGAAGAAAGACAACAAACATTAGGATAGAAAGAGAAGAGAAGAGAATGCTTGATTTCAACTGAGAAGAAGAGAGAGAGAGAGAGAAGAGAAGAGAAAGAGAGAGAAATAGATCTGTGAGAGAAGAAAAAAGAAAAAGATGAAGCCATGTCTATTCAGATTTTGGTCTTTTAATTTAGTTTTACCGACAGAATTACTGACGACTATTCATTCCGTCGGTGAAGTCAAATGAAAATTTTTTAAATTTCATGAAAATTTTCAGAAAGACCCTCCAAATATTATCAACGACTTTTCATTTCGTCGGTGATTTTGTTGGGAAAAAAGTCAACAGTCAAAAGAACATTTATTATCAGCATATTGAGAAGTGAACAATTCTCATAGTCTCTAGAATATACCAACGAACATATTCTGTTGGTATACCCGTATGTAATGAACATCATGAACAATGTTAGAGAGAAGGGGAATAATTCCCACAGTCTTTGAAATATACCAATGGACACATTTTGTTATATACCCATTGTAATGAATATCATGAATAATGCTAGGGAGAAGGGAAACAATTTTCATAGTCTCTGAAATATACCAACGAACACATTCTGTCGGTATATTTCAGAGAAACTATTCTCTGAAATATACCAACAGATATATTCTGTTGATATACCCGTATGTAATGAACATCATGAACAGTGTGAGAGAGAAGGGGAATAATTCCCACAGTCTTTGGAATATACCAACGAACACATTTTGTCGGTATACTCATTATAATGAATATCATGAATAGTGCCAGGGAGAAGGGAAACAATTTTCATAGTCTCTGAAATATACCAACGGACAAATTCTGTTAGTATACCCATATGTAATGAAGACCATGAACAGTGTCAGGGAAAAGGGGAACACTTCTTATTGTCTTTAAAATATACCAATGGACATATTTCGTCGGTATATCCATATGTAATGAACACCATGAACAGTGCCAGAAAGAAGGGAAACAGTTCTCATAGTCTCTGGAATATACCAACGGACACATTCTATCAGTATACATGTATGTAATGTACAATTTGTCAGTATTTCTATTGGTGTAAAATAGTGTCTGATGTCAAATTGTATCTGTATTCCTTATCTATCCATAACAGTGTCTGTCGTCCTTTGTCTTCCCCTTCACGTTCATAACTATGTTGAAAATGTTATCAAATACGTTCTTTTCTATATGCATGACATTAAGGTTATGGAAGAGAAAATTGATCTTTCAATAAAAAAGCTCCTAGAAAATACTTTGTTTTCCCTAATTGTAAGTCAAACCAAAATCAGGAAACTTTTGCTTACTGTATTGAAAACTAAACATAATATCACTGTACTCCGACACCACGTCATACAATTCTTCACCTGAAAGAAGTGGCGATGCAACATTCCTTTCAACTATGCCAACAAAGAAGTCATTTTTGTTCTTTCTTAACTTATGATCTGTTGGGAAGAATCGCCGGTGATAGTATAAAAAAGATGTTTTTACTATTGTTTGTTAGCGTGATGCCTTGTTATTTTCCATGTAGTATGAACATGCTAGTTTTTCATGCGTACTCTAACCAGAAACCATTCTATAAGTTGGAAAATCATTAATAGTTCATATCAAATCTACCTATATCAGAAAATTATATTTTCTCAATACATCATAAGTCAAAGCATCGGATGACTACAACTGCTTTAACTTATCAATCAACAGTCGACGACAAACATCTATATTCCGACCCAGACTATTAGGACTGAGTACAATCATAGATAAAAAAATAAACTTCGGCCTCATACGCATCCCCGTGGCAAGTTGTAAACCGTGAGTATCATCGACCAACAAGAATTAAGAGCAACAAATGACATGAATGGATTGAATCTATTTGTACATAACCCAAGACACACATTCTTTGTCTCCACTAAAAAATAAGGATGCACATTGTTAAAGTGTTTCCAGGCTTTACCATCGGAAAGGTGTACCATCACTCCATTCACTACATTATATAATTGGTGTTATGTCATGTACTCAACAGTTTTTAATGACATAAATAACTTCTTTTGTCTAGGTGTGATTGGAAAGTATCTAGGTTTTCTATGTGTGACAAAAGTCTTTCCCTTGTCAGTCATGGGTTTATAACGAGAATGCCCATGTGTTTTGCACTTGATCAACTCTGTATTTTTAAGGTAGTATAACATGTAGAAGTTTAGACACATGTCAATTTTCTAGTATCCTAGACCGAGGGGTTTCATCATGGACTTAGCAGTATAAAAGTTCTTTTTCAGTCTGTTCCCTTCAGGTAAAATGCTTCTCGCCCAATCGATAATTTTATCATAATTAGCCTCACTCAACCTATGATCTGACTTGATGGTGAACACATGTACAACGATTGATAATTTACTGTGATTTGTGCAAACATCCCCTAATGGTTCGTTAGAATCTTTTAAAAGATAAAAAAAACCTGGTTGCATCTGGATTAAGTTCTTCATTTATGACTAGACATTGACCGGCATGACCATGATTCATTCTGATCGCATCCATAACTATATTCCTATAAGGATTACTATTGTCATCTACAACTCCATGCATGTTGTTATAACTAGAAGTTGACCCAACTATACTTTCTATCATGGTATCGTGAGGAAAACATGGTTCTCCGTGTGCATATCAACATAGGTATTTCTCCATGAACCCTTTTTATAGAAGATGCATCGTTACAACATCTGGATCAAGAAACATTTTATTTTTACACCTCTTGCATGGACATTTAATACCCCGTCCACTAATATTTCTCGGATTAGATTGTTCGTAATTAATAAAAATTTGAACCCCATTACAATAATCCATCCTCCGCAACTCATAGGATAAATCTCTATACATCCATGAATGATCACCCATTACTTATATTAAACCTATATAAAATAACGATGACAACATATATTAATTAACTACGTTAACTAAATAAATTTGCAAAAATATTGATGTAACTCATACTTATTCAATCTATTTTAATAGTACTCTTAATTCATTATCAATTATCTATATAAATTCAAATTTTTACACATTTATCGAAAATTTCAACTCAGCAATAAAATTAACAAAATATAAAATGGACCCATTAAATAAGCTATTATTTATTTCATCACAAAACACCTAAGTCAAAAATTTGACATAAGTTTCATTAATTTACAAACAAATATAATTTTACAACATCTAAAACAAACCATAACATGTACAAATCATAAATTCATACAACAAATTTGTATGAGAAAAAAATATAAAACAAGTAAACATCCAATACACACACACACACACACAACAAAAGTATGAAAAAAAAATTAACATTTTAAAATTGAGTTCAAATAAAAAAAATGATAGATTTGTTTGCTTAAAATCCTCCATAAAAAATGAATCATAACACAAAAGCTAACAAACTAGGTGTTGTTGTGGTCAGATTTGTTGTGGGATGTTGAAATTGAGGAGGATGGTTGTTTATTATAGAAAAAAATGCACAAGAAAGAAGGAGAAATGGGAGAGGAGGGTCGATCACTAGGTTATAAATTAAATATTATCGATGGCATAACCGATGGAATTATTCCGTCAATAACTCTGTTGGTAAAATATCACGTCACCATACGATTTATCTTTTTTGAATCCTACTATAATATCTTTTTTATTTTTCTCGTTATATATCAAGAGAATTTTTATGTCAATATATTTACAGATGTACTTTACCGTGTTAGTGTGTAATATCTGATGAGTTAGCATACTTATCTAATGAGTCAGTGGTTTGTAAGATCCAAATGAATTAAAATGTTTCATTGAACAACCTTTTCTTTCTCTTTGTCCCAATGTTTCAACTCTTAAAATACAAGAACAAATGACCGTTCACTTGACAATTTCCACAAGCTTAACGAGAAACAACAAGGAGACAGAAGTTGGAATGTGAAACAAAAGCTAAGATTTAAAAGTTTGGTCAAAATAATATTTTCTTGAATGTTGGGATGTGAACGCTCCTTTCTCCATCAACATCATTGGTGACGACAAATATATAGCATACCGCCTAGTTATGATCGATACTGATGGATAGTTGAAAGATCGATGCAATCTATGAAGCAATTAACATCAGCACAGCAAGGTAGAGGCAGAAATATGCCACCTTTTACGTGCACTCCTCAGTTATTTATTCATGATAAAAACCCAACAGAGAAAACGACATAAGCAAGCTTTGGACGCTGGTTATTTGCAATCGCTAGTTGACATGAGATAGAACCTTATAGGTAATACCAACACAAAAGACGGCCGCATCTCTATATATTCCTCTCTATGTCCAACCGAAATAGTTGATGTTCATTTGATTTGATAAGGACAAAGGGATTGATTGAGCAGGAAAAGAAATATAAACAAATAAAACAATATTCTATATATCATTATAGTGCACATCAACTAGAACTAAGCTCCGTTTCTATTATATATGGTCCCCGAGTGAAAGAGATTGTACAAAATTAATTGAGACTATCTTTTGAGTTTTGATTTTTATGTGATGAAGAATGTTAAGGAAGATTTTATATTGACAAAGGGATTGAGTAATGCGCTTTTATTTTTATGAAAATATGAAAATTAAAAGTGTTTTTTTTTAGCATTTCACTTTTGTATTTTATATAAGGAATAATAAAAATGATATTATTGATGAGATAAGTTGTTTTTTTTTTATCATTTGAAAAAATTGTTGGTTAGTTCAGAATTTTTTCTTTTTAATGGAAAACTTGCATTATACTCCTAATAGGTAAGTTGAAATTCTGTTGGGAGAATTTTTTTTTTTTTCAATATGAAGATTTATTATCAATAAAAGTGTTACTTGCCTCCACTAAAAGTAGTTGCTAATAAATTTAAAGTAAATATACTTTAATAACTAATACAAACGCATCAAATATCTAATTAATAATAATGTATGCTAGATTTTCTAAAAAATATAGTAAAAGATAAAGTTGTATTTTTAAAATCAAACTAATTGAGAAGCAAGGGGAGGTTGCTCGAAACAGTCCATGACATTGGATGATTTGGTAAATTTTTTCAGCAGTTGAGAGTAACACCATAATTAAGAAGCATGGCCTAATCAGGAGGCATCTTCATAGGTAAAAAGCAGTTTGTTATCTGAAAAGACGGTTTTTTATACTTGAGAAAAACAACCCACATAAGCACTTTTTTTATGATGGTTGAGAAAGAATATACATAACCAGATCAATTGTGGGCAATTTGAAACAGAGGACTTGATGAACTCTTTTAGAAATGTGAGCAGTAAAGCACTACTTGGAAGGTAGACAATGAGTGTGTAATGGCGCAAAACATACCTCATTTGGGGGGCAAAGTCATGATTTTCTCAAAGAATCTAGAGGGTAGTGACATGATTATATTGCAGTTGATTTTCTCAAAATGATCGGTGAAATAGGAAGATTCAAGTAATGAAAGCAGGAGGCAACAAACACTATGAAAACCCTAGGTTGTGCACTCGCATTTGAGCAAGTCGAGTCGAGTAATCAATCATCTAGAAAAAGACAAAAAAGATAAGTCTTGCCATCATTGAAGAAGATGGACCGCAAAGAAGAGGGACTATGTTTCAAACACGTAAGATGCATGCATGTCCTAACCCCAAATCATTTCGCATTATTTTTGTAGAAATTTTCCAATTAAACCCTGGAATCAAAATATATAGGTGCTTGCAATCAAGAAACACCAAAAAAATCTACTCTGTAATTAAGAAATCCAATTAAACCCTGTCATTAAGAATCTCAAATTTAACCTTATTATCAAGAATTTTCATTTTCAAACCTGCTATCAGGAAATCTAACCCTAACATTAGAAAAGGAAAGTTTAATCTTGTAATCAGGAAATCCCACATTACCATTGAGAATGAAGAATTTAACCCTACAATTAGGAAGTCCAACTCTACCATTAAAGGAACTTCCTGGGTGGACAGCCACTATTTCTCATTTGAACCACTACCAACCAACAAACCATCCCCGAGCCAAGTACCTCCTTTACTTCTTATTTCCTTATATAATGAATCAGTGCATAACAATGTACAAATGCATGGTATAATGGATGAAAAATGTAACAATGGTTGCAAGGCATTTACCTCCCTTTTTCTTCTTTTTATTGATAATGGATCAGGCCTTCAAGGCCTTTTAAAGCTTTAGTGTTGGGTTGGGCTTTGTAAAAAAAAAAGGATTTTGGATCATACACATCATAAAGTGTTTTATCTAACACATTCAAGATGTACTTCTTGCACATGAAATTAATATGATTTCATGCATCCACAATCACAATAATAATAGGGTTAGATTTATTTTTGATGATTTTAACGATTCCTCGATCAAGAATTTTACTAAGCTCAAGGTGGTCAGATAAAATAATATTTTTTGTTAACATCTTTTAAACTTTAATCCATTGAACTTTTTAGGTTTCTCACAATACACCACAGAAGATGATAGTGGAGTCTTCGCTACCGAAGTAGTACATGTTAAAACAATTTTGGTTGGCACAACTAAATCTTAAGTAAAAGGAGTAGAAGACATGATATAATCTATAAATAATAATAGCCAATAATATTTATAAATAAATATTATGACTCCACAATAAGCAAGTATTAAAATAAAAGGTTGTAAAAAAACAACTTAATAAATAAAAATATTTAAACTATGCAAGATAAAAACAACATTCATTCTCTTTCTTGGATTACTATGTTAAGCCATATTTTGTTTACTGTGATTTATTGAATTATCATCATTTTACTTATGAATTGTACCATATATAAAAAAATAGTATTGTGTAAATAATACTTTCATTAAATAAGTTCCCGAAAAAGATTGGAGCGGTAAAAAGTGGTCTAACTTAAAATATAATCTTCTTAGACAAAACTTTTTAAAACATATTTATTCATTACACTAATTTTCTATAGATATGAACAGTTAGTATAAGCAAAATCGAACGGATAACTATGATGTCAATCTTAGAAAGTATAAGCAAGATAGCATGAATTATCATAAACAAATCAATAATTCACTTATTGAAAAATATAAATCATTAAGTTATATGACATGCATCAAATCATCTAAATTGCATGAGAATAATTTTAGAAGATAAACTATAACTTTAAAACAAACATAAATAGCAACCTTTGAAAGTTAAATAAAAGGAAAAAATCATAATAAGCCAAAAGGTTATAGATTAAAACATATAGAATTAAAATTAAGTTTATATGTGAGGATATAGCAAATTAAAAAGAAATTAAATTATAAATTAAATTTTAAAGATGTTAAAAACCTCTATCACAATCAATCCATGTTATTATTATAATTTGTTTCAAGATAAATTAAACAAAGTGTAATATAAAGAATAAAGCCTTAAGATTGTAGTTTAAAGTTTGTAAATATATTAGAATAATAAGTAAAGATATTTAGTTTATCATAATAAAAGCATACAAAACATTAAAAAAATTATTCAAGGAAAGCCTTGACTGCATACATGTCCAAAACTATAAACATGTAAACATAAAACTCAAGACAAACATGCTTTCAATATAAATATAATAAGAGAATACCAGCATGCATGCTAAGTTTATATTCAAACTTTTAATTGATATAAAATCAAAGTTTTAGCACTTATACTAATAATAAAATTAATTGTGCTTAAATTAAAATAAGAAAGGTATTTACTTGTTGAAGCACTTCAAAGTAATGGATCTTGTGTTGTTGTCAATGATGAATCTTTTATTCATAAGGCTTTTGTAACAACCCGGCTTTTCAAGCCCAAAACAACAGTAATTTTATATATATATATATATATATATATATATATATATATATATATATATTTATACCTGACACACATGGTGCTGGTAATCAGCAAACCTGATCCCTCACATCATCAAAATACAATCCATATAATCAACATTTCATTTAAAAGTGAATCTTACATAAACACATAATATTATGGTTGCATGATTAGAAGTTCATATTAAAAATATACATACATAGACATGAGTTTGCATTCCTATCCTACTAATAACCATTACGAATTTAAACAAAAAGATCTAATAAAAGTTATACATTCAGTACATTGATTCATACAAAATACATTGTGATTTAGAATGCATCTACATGATTCCTTGTGAATAACTGATGATTTTGTATACCAATACTTTGTATATCAAACTTGCAATTAATATCAAAATAAATTTCTAGTATGTATACTTATTATACAAAATATCTAAGTTTAAATTAAAATAAAGAAAGATACTTATTTATGGAAGTACTTTAAGCTTTTGTTCTTGTCAATGATAAATCATTTGTTCTTAAGACTTTATTACTCTTCTCTTGGTGCAAAAAATATTTGCAATAAATCTCTCAAGTTTCCAACAAAACCATCTTAATTTAGATGCACTTTTAAACAAGGTTTTTGAAATAAAGTGAAATGACTCAATTATCTCTCAATAAAGTGGGACATATGCTCTAAATTTGAAAGGAAAACCAAAACATACAAAATAAAAGAAAAAACTAAAAAAAGATGAGGAAAAGTGTATAGTAGAAAACTCCCCCGCCCCATCCCCCCCCCTACAATGGATTTTGGAAACTAAAATGTTGAAGAATTAATTATGTTAATAATCATAATTAACTTCCACCATTATTAACTTTTGATTAGCCAACATAAATCAAGAATTAAAATTGAATATTTTTTCCATATATCTAAATATTTTTAGCATAAAAAACTTCTTAGTCTTAAAGAAAATGTTTCTTGAAAAGACTATTCAAGTGCTAACATTTAAGGGTCGGATTGGACAAAACAATAGGTCGGAAGAAATAATTCTTCATGGATCAGACCTAAGTTCAAATTTCAATTGAAAAAAATAATTTTTTTCTAGCCCAAAATATTATTTTACAATAAACTCAGGCCCAAAACCTTACCATGAGTAAGGTCGGGTCGACGCACGTGCGCAAGTTTAAATACAAGACCCACTTTGCTTAGGGCTTCTCCTCTCTAAAAGATTGGGTGTCCTTTAGAGCTGATTTTTTTACTTTTTAACTTTTCACTTTCTAAACACCAAGAAAGTTTTGTTCCTTTTTTATGTAGGATAGAGTTCTTTTAAAGGGTTTGGGGTTTCAAAAAAACATGACAACCAAAGGTTATTTGAGATAGTTTAAATTATATTAATGTTTCATGTTAAAGAACTTATGTTGAAGATTAAGTTCCAACAAAGTGTTAACCCAAAAAGTAAATGGACCCCAATTTTAATTTAACCTCAAAAGTGCCCATTAACCATGTTCTAAACAAAATTTTCCAACAATCCATAATATGAATAGAAATTATCTGACAAGTCTAAACAAGATTTATTGAGATACATTGATTTGATAGATTACTACATCAGGATATGTAGTTTTTGGCTTTAAGCATTTCTTAATGAAATACTATACTATTTACTCGACTAAATGGTGAACAAAATGTCTTAAACTATTCAGTCTTTTATATAAACCAAGACAAGAGTACTTACATAGTTATCTACCTAAAGATTTCATTTGGTTTTTATTGTTATAGTCATTTTGGCCCTCAATAACTTATGAATTCATGAGTGCTTTAGAGAATTCAGTCTTTATCAAAATTCTCAAAGAAACTGTTATATTTCTCACTTATATAAATGTCACTTATATAAATGATCTCGTTAAAAGTATTGTGTTATACTCCGTCAAGACATGCAAATCATTAAAAGCACAACTCACCCTTTATCACACAATGACTAGCACTTATTTTTATCATAAGAATAAATAGGAATAATAATTTCCTAATGCTATGAATAATGTTATATGACTTGATTTTTCATTTGAACCTAGATCTTAAGATCTCAAATCATCTATGTATGGTTACCATCATCACACTTTTTCATCTTTAAAAACTTTAAGTTCATTCTCTTTGATGATTAGCTCTCTCAATTATAAACCTTTGGTTAATAGATCCATAATATTTTCCTTTAACTTTACATAGTCAATGGAAATAACTCCATTCAACAAGTGTTTAATTGTATCATGCTTATAATGTATATGCTTAGACTTACCGTTATACATATTGTTTTATGTCATTCCAATTGTTGATTGACTATCGCAATGAACACAAATAACTAACACTAGTTATGGCCAACATGAAATATTCTCTAAGAGATTCTGAAGTTATTTGGTTTCCTCTTCAACTTTATCAAGAGTAATAAAATGTGAATCCATTTTAGAACTTGCGATACATGTTTGTTTAGAAGATTTTCATAAAACAACTGCTTCACTAAGTGCGAAGATATATCCACTTGTAGATATTAAATTTTTAGTGTTAGATATCCAATTGACATCATTATACTCTTCTAGTACTACTGGGTAACCAATATAGTATAGCTCATAGTTCAATGTATATACCTCAAATAGTTTAATACCCTTTTAATTGTCTTTTAATGATTTATACTTGGATTACTTATAAATCTACCTAGTTTCCTACCGAGTAAGCAATATCAGGCTTTCTACAGTTCATAGAGTACATTAAGCTTTCAATTATTCGAGAATATTCTAATTGGTTTGTTCTCTTATCTCTAATCTTGGACAAGTGTACACTTATGTCAATTGATGTTTTGATAGTGTTATTGTCACTTTTAGAAAATTTATTGAGAGTTTTTTCAACATAATGAGATTGGAACAATATTAATCCATTAGATATTTTAGAAATTTTTATTTTTAGAATGACATCTACAATACCAAAGTCTTTCGTGTCAAACTTGTTGGTTAATATTTTCTTAGTGGATTTGATCATGTGATCATTATTATCCAAAATCAGCATATCACACAAATATAGACATACAATGACATAAATTTTTACATAAACACATTTATCAACTTTGTTGATTTTGAACTCATTTGACAACATAACCTCGTATTTGCTTGTAAAAAAATAGATATAGTAATATCTTGTGTAATCATCTATAAAAGTAATATAATATTTTTTACACCTGTAATTTGCACAAATTTTAAATCATTGACATTTGAGTGAATTAAGTCTAGAGATTCACTACTTATAATTGATAAAAAAAAAAAGGTTTCGTAAAATTTAATTCTACATAAATTTCATTTATATTTTTCTTCAAAACCATACTTAAATTCTTAGTCTATTAACTTTTTTGTAAAATTATAATTCACATGACTTAACATGTCATTATTGTTCTAGGATTAAGGCAATAATATACCTAGGGAGTAAATTAGATGTTCCACTAATAATAACAAATAATACAATTTACTTGGATTAAACACGATTAACTAACAATATAATTAAATTGCGTAAAGTAAAAAGTTAAGAGATAGAAATTAAAAACACGGTTTATAACGTGGTTTAGATAGTACCAAACTGTACTTAAGTATTGTATCCTTCACTAATTCAAGCTCAAGTATACAATGTCATTTGATGAATCCACACCAAATCTTTTTTCACCACATAAAGAAAATCCATCTTCAAGATTTTACTGAGGTGATGTCTCTCACCAATAACTAAGAATTTTTTACCTAAACTTTCAAAGGTTTACAATTGATGATTTTTCTTTATAACAAGATACTCTTTTATTAGAGTGGATAATACAATTAAAAGTTTGTATCTCTTTATATGTCACGAGATAACACTTAATGAATTGGAAAGTGTTTGAATATTTTAAAAATAAGTATACTGTTGGGCAAAATTATGAAAATTTTAATGTATAAATATGATTATGATCAGATATTGATGGTTTTGAAGTGTTTTTACTTTCAAAATAGCTTGTATATGATATATATTTGGATTTTATATTTAATTATACAAGTAGACAAGTTTTATATATATTTTTAGCAAAAACTAGTTATTTTATAATTATTATTGTTTTCCTAACAGATAAAATGATTGACTAGTTCTTATAAATTCTTAAATGTTCATTTGAACAAATAATCGACTAATTTATTTGGTTATGACATGTGCTAGATTCAATGGAGGAAATAATAAGCTGCGAGAAATAACAAGCATAAGCTAGCAATCAACTTGGAAAAAAGGACCGCATTCCAAATTCGGACATCTCAGATTAATGGACATACGAAGAGCATCTATCACAAAGTGAAAAAATGGCAGACACCAGCTCGGATACCAATTACCTTTTTTTTTTCAAATTACGAGCTAATTTGTTTGTCTAGATTTTCATTCAAAGCAACCTCAAGTCTAGTACCGAACGACGCAGCTCATTGCTAGATTATTGTTTGTAAATTTGGCTCTTTTTATTTCCAATGTTCCCAGAATGCTGTGAAATGGAAAAGGCAAAAGTAGGACTTGCAGACCGTCACTTCAAATGTAGGGAATAGTTGAAGATATCTGAATTAAATTGGTAGCTTCTGCAGCAATCAGGTTGTTTTCTGAACCACATTGGAAGAGAAACCTGACCTAAACAATTATTTCTGTGCATTGTTTAAATCAAACCATCAACTTTGACAGTATATTACAGCGAAGTTTTTATCCCAAACTAGATGGGATCAGTTACATGAATCCTTTTGCACCATTCCCGCACAATCATATCAGATTATCATCTGTATCCTGGTAATGATGTGGTTGACATTTCACTGCCTATATAAATAAGGTTTTTTTTTTAAAACGCGCACAAAATGTATACCTTAAATGGGCATTTTCATTACAATTGCATACCTTATATTCATAATGCAGCATTTGATGAGTGCAGTACATACCTCATAATTCACCCAGCTGAGGAGAAATTTTGGAGTCTGTACTACAAAAGGGACTGTTTTTCACAAAATTGGCCATTCATAATCTTACAACTGGGCCTCCTTGGTAGGGTAGCTGATCATTTGCAGCCACATACAAAACTGTCCCTGTCAAAATCCAGTTAAGCTTTTGCTTGGGATTTAAGATTTCTTTGAACCTTATCAAATATTGGATTTTCCACTAATTCCTTAGCAGAAGGCCTCCGGATGGGATCAGGATCGACCATGACCTGATAGAATTACCAAACTATCAGATCAAAAAAGCCATGCAATTTAAAGATTTTTTTTAATGGAAAAAGTTTATTGATATTTCATAAAAATAGTATACTTGATACATGATGAAAGAACAAGATTCATCTGCAACAAAATGCTTTCCAACAAAATAGTATACTTGAAGTATATAAATTGCTTCAAGCAGGTTTAGGTTATTACAAGGAACAGCTACTTAATGGGACAACGAATTTTGTTTGTCACCTTAAGAAATTCAAAAAAGGCTACTAACATGTTATTTTGTTAGTGCTCCACATACAGTTCCAGCAAACTATAGTACACAGGGACAATTCTAACCAATGAAATAAGATAGAGCAGGAAGTGCAGGTAAGAGAACATTCTGAACTAAGAAATTGAGCAAAACTGGATGTTTTTCTTATAAGATGCTGCCTTGAAGACAGCTTAGACCCATTTCCATAAAAATCAACAAGCACAAGGGCAATTTGACCTGCCTCGCTGAATATCCAACCCAACAAGTCTGGAAAGGACCCAATTTTTAGGGCACAAACTGGTTTATGATCCCCAACCCAAACTTGCACACTTAACTTGATACGAACCAAATCAGGTCTAAATTTAGCCTTAAAATGTTTGCTAACTAGTTTTGCGAGATCGGACATATCTCTCAAACCGTACATAAAAACGAGTTGAAATTTTATAAGGAGATACTAGACACATGGAACTAAATTTTGGTAAATTTTCAGGTCAAATGGAGTTTGAGAACATATTATTTTAGATGGTCGAAGTTACTAGACAAATCTTGTCAAATCTATCACTAAACCTTTGTGTACTGTTTAGGACATATTTGGAGCTACGGGTGGAATTTTTTGTGATTCAAGTTAGTTTGGAAACTAGATATCTCAAACTTTCCAACCATTTATGGTAAGCCCAGCAATTCATCCACACAGGAGAGAACGACGTGTTTAAAATAAGGACTGAAAATCTATCAAAAATATACGAAAATTGAAAATTTGGGTCGTTATCTACTTTGTTAGGAATTGCTTAACCACGTAATTAAAAGATTCACATCAGTTGATATTAGAGCTAGGTTTCAAAAATTAGATTATATCTTTTATTTTTTTCTTTTTAGTTTCAGCTTTCTTAGGTTTAGTTGTCTTTGATTTGGTTTTCAATTATTTTGTGTCTAAAGTTTAGTAGTTTGCATCTAGGGTTCCTTAAAAAAAAAGGTTTTATTTTATTTTGTTGTTGTCTCAAAATATATCAGTAGCATAAAGAGTTTAAAAAAAAATGTCCAAAAATCATTTTTGTCGAATCTGCCACAGAACACAAACAAGAGAGAATTTGGACCAAACCAAATCAGAAAATTCTCAAATTTTACATACTAGTTCTAGGAGTCCTAATTGCACCCCATATAAAATTTGATCTCATTTGAAAATCATTTGCTATAGTAACCAAGATCAGGATCAAAACTTGTCGCAACAAGTTTGATTCGTATCAGAAGGGGATCTCGAGTCAAATAAATTCAGAAAATTCTCAAATTGTATATATTGGGTTTTAAGGTTCTAATCTCACCCCATATAAACTTTAAGATCATTTAGAGTTCTTTTGCCATAGAAACTAAATTCGAGATTAAAACTTATTATAACAGATCTAATTCGCGTTAGTAATTCAAACTTGTTTTATTATTGTTATTTTTCAATTATAACAATATAATAACATCATAATTGATATATTTAGGTGTCAATTAAGAAAAAAATTATAGAACCTTTGCATCTTTTTTTCTTTCACGTCTTTAAAAACATCCATTTTTCAAAAAACAATCACTTGTTACTCGCGAAATTATAATCGTAGTTTTGTCTTTGCTTGTTTTCATATTTTTCTTGCTTTTTGAGCCATATACACATATTTGGATATATTGCTAGAGTTGTTATATTTGGTGTTGATTTTAATTTCACAAGAGTCAAAGAAAGGTGAGGCGAGAGGAAAAAAATGTAGCGAACATATTTGAGTGAAAAACCTATATTTAAGTGAAACAAGAGAGTGTAAACACATGAGGGAGTGGATGAGGAATATATATTTCTTGTTGACTAATCGATTTTCAGATTCAAAGATGTCTAAGGCAAACAACAACATGGAACTACATAAAGGAGATAGTGAAATTATAATTCGGTTACGTATTATGAATCAGTGGATGGATCAAATAACCAATGAATTTGGAGATAGATTGGATAGGTTGGAGAGGCAGCGTGTTAATGATCATGATATGGTTCAAATTAGGCCTGAGCGAAAAGAATTTAATGTTAGGAGGGCTGTTATGCGAGTTAACACTAATGTGGATACGTTTGTAGCTGATAATACGAACATGAGTAATGTTGATTTTGAAGATGTGTCCGTGAGACATGAGGAACGTTTTGGACACCAGCAAAATTGTTAATTTGTAAGGAAAAGATATGGTAATAATTTTGGGTATATGGGTAATTATAGATACCAAGACCATAATGTTGAGTTAGGTGAAAATTTGAGTACAATTAAGCTAAAAATACCGGCTTTTCAGGGTAAGAATGATCATGAAGTTTATTTAAAGTAAGAGAAGGTATAGTGGATTTTTTAGTGTCACAATTATCTAGAGCCCAAGAAAGTCAAGTTTGTTGTAATTGTTTTTACTGACTATGTCATTGTGTAATGAGATCAATTAGTGACAAACCACATAAGAAATTATGAAAGGCAAATTGATATTTGGGATGAGATGAAATTCCTTATGAGGAGAAGATTTGTGTCTAGCCACTATCATAAACAATTGTATCAAAAGTTGCAAAATTTGAGTCAAGGTACAAAGAATGTTGATAAGTACTTCAAGGAAATGAAACTTGCTATGATTCGAGCTAATGTTAAGGAGGATAAGGAGGCTATTATGTCTAGATTCATGAATGGCCTTAATCATAATATAGCTTATATTGTGGAATTGCATCATTATGTGGAGTTAGAAGAGATGGTGCATTTAGCCATGAAAATGGAGAAATAGCTTAAACAAAAGGGTACCATTCAGCAAAGTCAACCATTAAGCCCTTTAAAACCTTAGAAACCCAATTGGAAGGCTAACACTGGAGTGGTCCATCACAACAGAATGAGGAGGGCAAGGTCAAATACCCTAAAGAGAAGAAAGACATCTCAGTCGTTGTTAAAGGTAACAATGTTACTCCTACTTCTCGTAATCATGGGTTTTGGTCATGTTGCTTCATAATATCTAAACAAAAGAGTCATGGTTATAAAAGCTAATAATGAGGTTGAAACTGGTGGGGAGGATGAAGAGGAGAAGATGCCACCATTGGAGGATGTTGATGATGTTTGTCTTGAGTATCTGGTTGAGGGAGAGGCACTTGTGGTGAGAAGAGCAATAAATATGCATGTCAAAGTGGATGATTTGGAAGGTCAGAAGGCGAACATATTCCATATGAGATACCATGTTCATAATAAGATATGTAGCTTAATTATAGATAGTGGTAGTTGCACTAATATCATTAGTACTGAATTGGTAAACAAGTTGAATTTGCACACTATCAAACATCTCATACCTTATAAATTACAGTGGTTGAATAATGGCAGTGAAGTGAAAGTGAATAAGCATGTTTTGGTTGCTTTTTTTATTGGTAAATATTGTGATGAAATGTTATGTGATGTTGTGCCAATGCAAGTTAGTCACTTATTGCTTGGTAAATCATGGCAGTATGATAGGAGAGTTATGCATGATGAATTAAAAACTTATAACTCTTGTATCTTTAACACCGAAGCAATTATATGAAGAGCAATTGAAATTGAAAAAGTAGAAGATAGTTGAGAAGGATAACTTATCAAGAGGACCTTCTTTGCTAACAAGGTTCTTCTTGATTTTAATGATGATGTTATTCTTCGGCTTGGCACTGATTTGTTTACCTTAGAAGATGTTTTCTATGATACAAATTCAAGGTTGAATATTTTTAAAGGGGAGGAAGATACAAACCAAGTCAAGTATGAATTTGACCTTAAAATATCTATTGACCAGATTTGCGAGATTGAGCATATCTCTCAAATCATATATTGAAATGAGCTGAAATTTTACAGGGAGATACTAGACACATGAAACTAAATTTTGGTAAATTTTCAGGTCAAATGTAGTTTGGGAACATATTACTTCAAAGGGTCAAAGTTACTAGACAAATCTTGTCAAATCTGTCAGACTAGACCTTAATGTATTGTTTGGGACATATCTGAAGCTAAAAGTGGAATTTTTCTGAGATTCAAATTAGTCTACAAACTAGATATCTCAAGCTTTCCAACTATATATGGCAGGCCCAGTAATTCATCCAGACAAGAAAGAACGATGTGTTTAAAGTCAGGACTGAAAATCTGTCAAGAATGTACGAAAATTGAAGATTTGAGTTTGTTCCAATGGAGGAATTTTGGCATGAAAACTTTGTTTTTATTATCCTATTTTATTTATTTATTTATTTTTAAATAATTATTTTTAATTTGAGTTTGTTCCAACCTTTTAGACATTGTTTTGGAGTTTATTTCATTATTTGACTTATGTTTATTGATTACTAGTTTAAACTCATTAGCTTGCAACCCAAAAAGGATTTATTAGGGTTAGTAGAGGAGACTATATTATGTTTTTTAAGCTACAAATTTCAGCAGCAAGTTGAGAAATAAATGTGAGTTTTCTTTTTTATTTATTTGTGGCAAAACAATCTTTTTTTGTAATGACAAAGATCATACACTAACTTATCAAAAATTAACTAACTTCGTATCATCATTCGCATACTTCGGGTTTTTAGATACAAGATTATCTCTGGATCCAAGTCTTTTTCCAACACCTTTGGTTCTTAGATACAGGATTATCTCTGGTTTAAGGTTCTATCAAATCTGATTTTCAGCTTTTTGGGTTATCTATTTTGTTGGGAATTGCTTGACCATCAAGAGATTTGCATCATGACTAATACAATTGTAATTTTAATTTTTGTGCATAAATTACCAATTTATTACTATAGCTTATTTCACATAAATTTTATAAGCCTCATGATGGTTCAAATAAATCCTGATCTGCTGAAGGACAGGGCAGAAAGCCAGGATGGACCACGAGTAGAGAAGACAAGAAAATAGCATGCGATACCTTTAGTAAGTTTTGAAGTTGCAACGAATGACCAGGAAGGAGGGGCAGTTTTCCCTCCCTAAGGTTCATAAACTGGTATCCTGATTGTGGCAAAGTTGACCCCCTAATAAGCTCATAAATAGCTGCTCCCAAGGAAAAGATGTCAACTTTGTCAAGATAATTGTAGTTCTCATTCAGGATCTCTTGAGGCATATAACGTGCATCACCCTCTTCAACTGGTAGACTCTGGTCAAGAAGAGTTGCACATCCAAAATCACCAAGCTTATAAACTCCATTCTTGACATAAATATTATCAGGTTTCACATCTAGGTGAGCTATTCCTCTCTCATGAATAAACCGCAATGCCTTTGCAATCTGTAAAAGTTCTGGTGTAAGTAATAGCATATGAAATTTGCTGACATTTTTAGAAAAAGTTAATTTGTTACAATGCATATGTCACCACTGAGAATTATCCAGTTCATATGAAGCTTTGAGTTTTATATGGTCCACGGAAAATCTTCACCTGAAACAAGACTTGCATTGCTTCTCCCTCTGTTAAGGATTTGGAAGATCTATTGACAGATAAGCTGCAATCACAGAGTTCCATCTGAATGTAGAGTTGCTCATTTTCAAACCAAGAAGAGTAGTATCCAACAATGTTCTCATGACATCCTACAGATATAAGACCGTTAAACCAACTAGGAAAATTTTCTTTCATGCCACGGCAAGCAGAAGTACAAAAGGCTCGGAAAATAGTACTAAACTAACCTAAAGCTGCTAGAGCTTGAACCTCCATCAATGCTTTCCTCCTGTAAAATGTAAACAGCACAGCATAAATATGTTGGTTGAACAAATGATTTTGGAATCTTAAAAACATGAAGAAACTACCTTTCTGCCTCCTGATGCAACTGCCTTGTGCTATGCTTCACCGCATACAAGCAACCATCGATTCTTTTCAGAACTTTGAAAGCACAACTGAAGTTCCCAGTTCCAATTTGCTTTAAGGGGAAGCAATGTACTAAAAGTAAGCACAAGAAATGAAACATAGTGATTTGAACAAGAACAGAGCTTTTAGAATCTGGATACATACCTGGATCTCGTGAAAATCTATGTGATAGCGTGATAGGCCATCTCCATGGACAAATGCAGGCAAAAATTCTGTAGATTGTAGCATAAAGTAACTAAATTATTCGAAATGACCTTTATCTGGAGCAAAATTTTGAATTTTTAAAATTTATACAAAAAATAATGGATACACAATTTTAGGAGTCCCAATACAATCATGTTCACTGATAACTAACAAGGATGCACCTGCGCATTTTGATCTCTGATTGCCAAATGGATCTATACCCACTTCTGAAGCATCCATTAAATATGGGTTCTTGATGCAAGGAGGGGGCATGACCCGACAGCGTAAATAAACAGCAGATTGTGATACATAATTTTGAGGCTTCTTTATTTCAGCAGTTGATGTTTTCTCAATCATCATTTCCTCTGAATTGATGTTATCTTTCCCAATATCCACAATTTGTTGCTGGTCCGGCAATGTAGGGCTAAGAGGATGAACTGGGGATAGCACAAAAGAGAAGCAATATAAAACCCATCAAGCTTTACTGGTCAAGAATTCCGCACAATTTTAAAACCCATCTTACCCTGTCGAAGCTTTTTTATTTTGGCAGTGTTCACTTTCTCCGGTGATTTGGGGCACTGAATGTTTTCCTGTGGTAAATCAAACAAAAAGTTGGAAAAATCATTTTCAATCCACAGCATGTATCAATCAGTACAACACTGCTTAAAGCATCACCTTGTTGCAATCAGAACTGCAAAGTAGATTTTGATTGTCTGGTGTGATATAATCTGGAGTGCTGCATTTACAACAAGAATTGTAAGGGGAAAAAACAACAGATTATAACTTCAAATACTTGCAGAATGCATATATAAATTCATCGACGCCGAAAAGGGATTGCATTTCAAATAAATTAAATTAATAATATAACTACTCGTCCAGTTTTCGGACAAAACCCTAATTAAAACCCATTATAAAAAAAATTATTATTAAATTCATATTCATCTATTGTCCAAATAAAGAAACACAAATTACCAGAAGAAATCCTGGCTGAGGATGAAATCTCTTTCATCAACATCCTCGGCAACCAGCCGAGGATCGGTTAGTTCGGAGTCCAAAAGGTTCTGGAATCGAGACGATGATGCTGCGGAGGTGGAAGAGGATGATTGGATTTGGTGGTGCTGACCTTGTTGCAAGTGACTTACTAACGGGCGCTTCATTTTGGCGGTGCTGCCACTATCCCTCCTCCTATTACTCTTCCTGTAGCTTCTCTTTGTTAGGGTATTCCTCTTCATCGACTCTCACTCTCTCGTTCCGTGGCTCTTGAGTCTCTTCGGCTTCTCTCTCTCTCTCTCTCTCTCTCTCTCTCTCTCTCTCTCTCTCTCTCTCTTGCTTGTTTTGTGAGAAAAATCGGATTTGTATTTTTTTTTTTTTGGTTAGATTTTTGGAAAATCAAAATGGCGCGGGAGGCTTCTACTTTTGCAGGGATCAGGTGAGGGACGGACTACTTTATGACGGAAGTGTGATTGATTTAACTGGTTGAATTATTGATAAGATCTGATGTTAGACCTTTGAATCAGGGATCTACGGTATGATGATTAGTTAGAGAGATGCTTATGTTGCATCAGCGTACCAGGGAAGTGTTTCCTCTAGTGGGGGTGGGGGACAGAAAAGCGCGCTTTTACAGAATTGTTTTGTTTCTTTTCTGGACGTATAATAACCCAACCATTTTGTACACGATGGGTTTTCTCGGAGTGTATATTTTTTTAGGTTAAATTTCAATATACCGCCTAAGGTTAATGTGTAAAACAATGTTATATAAAACAAATTTTCAAAACAAGAACTCCCAAATGCTTTGATATTTTTTTGAGATCATAGTAACTTTATAAAAAATAAATGAAAATTAATTATAAAAACTAATTTTTAATTAATTTAAATTAACCTATCAAATATATAATTGGGTAATTGATTTAACAAAATTTGATAACTTTATTTTATAAAAATTAGTTTTTATTTAATATGCAAATAACTATTAAAACCCATGCAATAATATCACAACTAAAAAAAAAATCAAACATAGAAATTTAGAGATTGTCGCGCGTGAATTACATTACAAAAAATAATTAAAAATAAGCATGATGGATTGGATGATTGGATGATGGGTGAGGTAAATTTCTTCAATATCACACCCACCGGGGCCGCGGAGTAAGATTTGGACTTGATGGTGATCGATGATGTTGGGCCAGGCCCAAAAACTGAAGATGCAACACTTAAAAAAGACTCCCGTCAACAAGAAAAGAAACGAGGTTCACTTGTCGCTTGTTAATTAGCCACCCTGAAAATGTGGCGGCAAAATTCTTTCCCGGTAGCGGCAAGAGACTCTGAAGTTCTTCGCACGTTCTGTTTCATTTTTCTGTTTTAGCGAGTAATATTATTCCTTTAGATAATTGCTCCTTTTTTTTTCAGGGAAAATCGGATTCTGATCATAGCATTTCTGGTAATTTCAGCTACATTTGCATAATTAAATCTAGTTATATTTTTTTAGGGTTTTTCATTGATTTTATTTGGCCACAATTTAACAGACGAGGAAGATTTTGACGGAGATTTGAGAGAAAATTGTGTTTCTTTGACTGGGAATACACTGAAAGAGGTTACTTTATTTACTTCCCTTTTTAACTACTGCAATGAGTGCAAGTTTTACTCTTAAATCAGTGATCAAGTTCTTATCATTTCTTTTTTAAAAAAAAAAAATAGGAAGGATGGGAACTTCAGTCACGACTGGATATCCTTCGAGGTATCTTTTCAATTTTTGCATATGATTTCTAAGAACATGCTGTGCTGACATTGTATTTTTTTTTTTTTTTTTTTTTTGTAAATTTCTCGTGCAATGTGTTAGATTAGAAAAGCTAGTCAGTTACTGCTCGCTATCTCTGATGATTTTGAATCCAATTTTTTTTTTCCATGACTATTCTCCCCGTGCGTGCAGGTATGAATGCGCAAAGTTGTGGAAATAGAATTAGCAATTTAGCGCGTGAGGCATGTGTAATGAGATATCCTTTGTAGCTCTCCTTTTCTAGTCTGTTTGGAATATATTAAAAACTAATGCGATGATGTTGCCATGATCAGAAGCAAACAAGTTTCAAAATCGACGATGAGCTCGAGATGCCTGATTTCCCTAATGAGGGTACTTTCTTTTTCTCCCCTAGAAAAGGATCTGCACATAACTCTATAGATGAAGTCGATTGTGATGACGAGGTACTTTGTGCATTTCTTCCCATTACTCCTTCCTTTTTTTAGTGGTCATCATCATCATTATTTTGCGAAATATGTTGGAACAGGATAAATATGCATTGTTGGAATATTCAATTATGTCTAGCGACACAAAGTCTGATAAAGGTAATAATCTTCGAGGTTTTGGAAGGGAGAAGCAAGCTGAAGCATGCACATGGTCCCTGGTGAATAAAGAGGCTGAGACACTAATCAATTTGAATGAGAACGCACTCTCTTCCCATTCTGCTTATTCTAAAGGAAACAAATCTCATAAAGGTATTCTCTCATTCGAAGTAGTGCTGTATCTACATCTCTCTTGAGATTGGTGGAGTGCCTTCTTATTCAAAAACTATAGGTGAATTCAGCCCTTCTATATTTGTTTGTGTTGGGAGACAGATCGAAGACCGAGATGGATTGGCAATGAACCAAACTAAGAAATGAACAAAAGCCTACGTAGAATAAACAATATGCGTGGTTTGACCTTTGACACATATTCACATGAAACTGTAAATAAAGTACCAATTACACCTCTCAGTGAGCTTTCCTATTTGGGTTTCTCGCACTCAGCAACCATTATTGAACATCATAGGAAAGGAAAATGCTAAGCCTACAAACACTTGATACCAAACTTGCACAAGAAGTGACTCGGCATGCAGCCCAGCCATGTTCTATCTGTTATTGCTGGGTGATGGAAATAAGATGGAGAACCCAACCATGATATTAGTGAGACATGGCTGGGACAAGGAAAAAAGTTGAAGTTCAGAGACAGTTTTTCATTGAGTTGACTCAATTAACTCGCACATCAGTTTTAGCTCTGTTTTTCTTTTCAGAACCCTCACTTTTGTGGCTAGCCATCCTGACAAGCCAGCTCAGCTTGTAAGGAAAGTTTCTAAGCATTATTCATGAGTATAGCAGCAATCTGTAGGAAATTCCCAGCTTGTGCATGTTGAGTTGCTAAGGAAGATGACTACTTGCTTATAAACCTTGAGTATGCTGCATCATGTATGCTTGGGTTACGGACTAGATCTGTTTTTCTTTTTTGTTTTATTTATAATTGGTGAGCTGGAGCTGTATTGTTTAACTTAATTTTCTGGCAGCCAAGTTGTTCAGTCTGCTGCTTTATGTGGCTTTGTACAAGGATGATGCCTTAGTTCCTCAACTGTGAGTACCTTCATGACCTGCAGGTATCAGAGGCAAAGCCAAGCCAAAATTTGCTTTCCATTTTCAGTCACACAAAGATGGACTTTATCAACCTTTTATTTCTAAAGATAAAAATCCTATCACATTCAAGGTTGATGATGGGCCTGAAAGATCGGAAACAATTGAGAATAAAAATCTTGAAAATTTAAGTCCTGTGTTTCATGAGGAATTTTTTGGAGAAAATGCGAACCTGTCAGAGATTGAGCCTGTGGAAGCTGAAGCTCTTGGCAATGGCTTTGTTGACCATTCAATGGCTGAAATTTTAGATGGCCTTCAGGATAAGAATATTCATCCAAGGGGAAATTCTAAATGGGTTAGCATTCTTCTCTGAACTTTAAATTTGCTTTCATATACAGTTCTCTTTTCTGAGTTTGATGAAGTATAAACTGCAGTATAGCAGAACAAAATCAAGAAGGGGACAGATAGTCATGAAGAGAAGTATGTCTTTATTGGGAGATAGAATCATTGATGATGAAGACCAACCTGAGCTGATGGCTAGTGGATCATCTAGTGATGACGAGGTATTACTTGGTTGTCACTAGTTTATGATGGTTCGTGTTAAAATCATCAATGGCATCTGTACATTTGAACTTCACAGACCAATCATCAGAACATAAACCTTGCTGACCTGGAGATGAAGAAGCGAACTATCGCGGATCGCTTTCAGGAAGCTTTAGCTGCTACCTCTGTGAGTGATGATGGGGTCATTTCCGCAGCAGCTAAACCATCAGGGTAAAGGATAGAACTAGTTTCTTTCTGTTACTAGGCATGCTTTTGGTGATTGATTAAGTGAAGTCTAATAGCAGTTCTAAATCAAGTATACTTCTTCTCCGCCAAATTCTGCAGTGTTGGTTTGTTTGGGAAGTTGCAGCAGGTCATGCAGACTGAAAAGGAAAGAGATTCTGAGTTTCTGAAAACGCTACAGATGGGAGCAAGCCCAAATAGTAAAAGCCTTATGATCATACACTCCTTTCATTCATAAAGCATTTCTTTAAAGTGGCTTGCATAAAACACTTTTATATGGACAAATGATATAAAGAGGCTTGTTATTTGTCCATGTATCCACCACTAATCTTTGGCACTTGTGTGATACAGGTGAACCATGCTCCATAGTTGCAAAGATCCTGTCCAGATGCTTTGATGCAAAGCTGATAGTTTGTCATTGCACTTTTGGTGAGAATATAAAGGTTGTGTTAAATTTCAGACCATGTTTCATATGGATTTTTTCAACTACTTCAGACCTAGATGGCAGTGAAAATGTATGAACAGGCTTGATGTTGTTAAATACTAAGTTGCTTGTTGATGTTATCTTTTCTTTTGGAAGTTTTGGTGCTGAGTGCCAATTTCTCATCAACACCATGTGGATCATTCAATCTGAACTGAGTCTGACTATTGTGGTGTCCAAATCATCTTCTAATCCTTAAATTCTCTCTTTATCTCCGCACCCCACTTTGAAATACTGACACTAATCACAGAGCAATATGTGCTTCTAACATCAAATCTCTACTCAAGCTTGCTCACATGTTTATGCTTCTGTAAAATGAAAACAAAAGGTGCATATCTATTTCTGCAGGATTCCCAGTCACCAGAGAGCTCCAAAACATTTGTTGATAGACGAAGGATTAGGATGGTTATTTTTAGTCCAAGAGTTTGCAGCAATGTTGACCTTGATTTAGGGAACTTGATTTGTATTTACCCTCCCTGGTATGTACATATCTTTTACAGAGACAACAACTCTGATTTATTTCATTTGCTGAATCTTAGCTGCTCAGAGAATGAACTAAATTTCCCTTACATAGAATCTGTTGGAAACTCTACTGCATAAGTGCTCTAGATGGAGATTGCAATAGCAATTGAATTGATGTGATTTTTATGCATTTTGGGTGTATGTGCTGATTAATTGACATGGTTTGTCTCCCTTTTAATCTTTTCTTTTCCTTTGTTTCTTAGTTTGATAAATATTCATTCCATTTTCAATCAATGATTTTGATGGTTGAACTGTTGTGGACAGGAAGGAGGTTCAAGTAATCGGGAGTGATGAATTTGTTATTCTAACAACATATTTCTCCCACGTTTCAGCGTGATCTGTTCAGGCTCAGGGAGCAGGAGATGAGTATCTGTATTATTCTCGTGGTAGAATAACCTGTTTGGTTGCACTTTTTTGTATGCATTCATGCTCTCCATCCAACTGACTAGGAGGAGGAATACATATGGTGTTAACCCAATTTTTTATCCTCTATTTTGTTCCTTTAATTGATGCATAAGATACCTGTGCAAGTTGGCTCTTGATGTTTAGAAATCTATTCAGATAAATACCCTTCCCAAATTTTGTAGAGCGCCCCCCCCCCCCCCCCCCAGCACTGTTAAATTGTAGGCACGGGGATCATATATCGCCACCTTCTATTGTTAGAACTTTGAATTGGAATTTGTCACCCTGAGGTAGCATTATCCATGTAATACGCGTATTGTGAAATGGTTTAGTTTCTATTTTTGCTATTAAAGATTTAATAGTTATTGCTCCCTTGGTAGATAGAAAAAAGAATTTTTTTACTGCTCAAACTATAGATCATTTTCTGAGCAATTAATGTTGTTCTATTTACCTAAGCAGCTTTGTGAGAATAAGTTCTTTCACCTGATCTTAGCAACTTTCTGGCTTCTTTGCTATTCAAGTTTTTTTATAAAAAAAAAGTTATGAATTTAGAGTGGAGTATATTGTGCAATATTATCTAAAACAATGCAAAGAAAGCTGATGTTAAATCACCCTAACCCGTCCCAAATCATATGATAAGGCTAAGTGGGCAATGAATGCGTTGACTTAATTATGATAGCTCAAAACATTGACTTCACTCTCAACAAGTCAAAAAAAGGTTCCTCCCTGCATATGTCAATAATCATAATTTAGCTTGTTGATAGGAGTGTTGGGTGGGTTATTGATAGGGCACCCAGTGAGTGAGGGGGCAGCTGCGTAAATGATTGAAAATGCGATAAAAATTAGATATAATTTAATTATGCACAAATTTTATTTATAAAAACTAGTTTGTTTGTTTTTTTTTTCACTTTTTAATATATTTTTTTGAGTTCCATATACAAATTTCAATATTTACTGTATTTTTTAAAAGACTAAGAGTATATTTAGAATTGTGACAATGATTATGATTTTTACTTAGAAATGTATTAAAATAATATTATTTTATTTTTTTAAAATTATTTTTTATAGTAATATACTAAAACTACTTGAAAATATATAAAAAATAATAATTTTTAACTAAAAAAATTAAAATATAAAGAAACGTAACTTATACTATATTTTGAAATATGTTCTAATATTAGCCTTAATAGAGGTGGTGATTATGGTTGTTGACATTTGAAGTCTCCAGCTTCTTTTTCCCCAACTTCTGTCATTGGACGTGTGCGTGAATAGTCTGTATTATCCTTTTCCATAATTTCTCATCCTGCATTCTAGATTTTGTGTTCTGGTTTGTGAACAATGTGACAAGAGGTTGATTACTCAATTTGTTGAGTGTTTTAGGATATTAGCATGGTAAAACAAAAATAAAAAAATAAAATACCACCGATCATAAAATATTTGGAGAATAACACTTTCACAAGTTGCAAATCTCATAAATGACTCTAGAGTTACATGTCATATCTATGACTCACAAATCGAATGTGAGGCCTGCAAATCTCTAAGAAAAGTGGCAATAATAGATTTTTCCAGGCTTAACTCCTTGCCACATAAAAACCAACATAACGATAATTATATTTCACAAACACAATTCACAATCCATCTTTAACAAACTTTACAGCTAAAAAATCAACACATTTTAGAAATCATAATTAAACACAATGAAAATTCATAATATTTTATTAAATTTATACTAAATTCATAATTCTTAATACATAACACATATAATCTTCCTCGTCCTCTTCAACTCTATCAAAAAGACAATCATCTTTGCTGCCATTTAATTCAAATTTTTCATAACAATATGAAACATATATCATACCCAATTAAGCGCTTTCATATCAACAACTTATACAAATGTTTGGTTCCTTGTATTACCACTTAAACTAAATGTACTAGCTATATATGATGCTTGTGTTGTTTTTTGAGTATTACTTGACACCCGAGTCATTTTCATACTAGATGAGTTTTTTCTTGTCTAGATCTACTATTCAAGTAAAATTCTAGCATATTCATCCCATTAATGTTGGTAAACCTAAACATTGAATTCACACTTCCATCATTACTAATGGGTACACTGATATAATGAGTTGAACTAATTCTAATTTGCATCATTCTCTATGTAATATCAACTTCAATTTCGAATATATTCAAGTTAAGTCAATCACGTAATATTCTAAATAGTTTGTTAAGAGACATCCAATGTAGCATTTAGGAAATCAGTACTTATTCATTATAAGTTATACCATTGTCAGTATTGACAATAATAGAACTATAAAAGCATGATAATCCAATAGTACGAGACATTCTATGAAACAACATAACAAATTCAAGCCTAATTTATCAATAACATAGGGCTAATCAAGCCTCATTTATCAACAAAACCCTAATGATAACATAATTGATAGAACCTAATATCACTGATTTTCTTTTAAAATAACAAAATTAACAATTTCATACAAACATAAAGTAGGGAATGTTGAACTGCAAGTCTTCCAAACATCAAGGAAAATGATACATTAAGACGAGCTCAAGTATGGATATGTTCCACACAAAAAAGACAATAATACATTTTGGTCCCTATAGCTCATGAGTTCATAGATAAATCCTAAAGAAGACCCAAAAAATTTCTCTTTTTTTTCCATTAATGTATAAATAAAAACAAATATGCATGCTTTTCCATTGTCTTTTGACATCAAGTAAAAATCTTGATCATAAATCAAAAGGTTGATGCATGCATTTAATTAAAAAATCAAAAATCATTTCTGTCAATAAATGTAAAAAAAAATATCTTTGAAAATTAAGAGATAAATGTAGATTAAAATATTTAATCTTGCAACATAGGATCCGATAGGATGATCTTGCAACACAAGACTAAATTGAAAAGTTGAGAGATAAATATGATTCTAAATATCTGATCTTGAAACATGGTTCATAAATCCGGTTATATTTAATAATTTATTTCTCAGAACTAGTTTTTTATTAAATAAAATGATAATAAAAAAGACACGCATAGAAAAGTGATAGAATAAAATTAAAGAAAAAAAATTAAGTTGGGTTGTACAGAAAGAATGCCTACGAATGTTAAAAAGATATTGTGATCTTATTTATAAATTGACACAAATGGAAACACGAACAAGAACATGTTAAGCTAGAAAGACAAAATTGAAGTCAAATAGTGTTGTTATTTAAAACCTTAATTTATAATTTTTTTTAAAAAAATAAAAGTATGATATTTTTTTTTTAAAATACAGGTTAAACAACCTTATTGATACTAGTCTTAGGTCTACCTTGAAGAGAAAAACAATCTCAATCAATGATTATAAAGTTATTTTAGGGATCCTTAAACTATAAAAAATAAAAAAAATTACCAATCTTAATATTTTATTTCCTAAAATAAATAGGAAAAAAAATAAAAACATCATAAAGAAAAATATTTTTCTAAACTAAATCGAAAATAATAATAACTAAGAAAAATAATTTTCCCTAAAAATATTCTTACATCAGTCTTTCAGGTTGGAGAAAACTTGTTCTCAAGTTCAAATTGTTCTTACCCCGGTCTCATGGGTTGCAATAAATGTATCGATGAATTAAAGGTAAAAATAAAAAAAATATGAGTTGTCATATAGTTTTATGGTAATTAGAAACCTAACTAGTCTTTCTAAGATTATTGCATAAGAAAATGGTTATACTAAAGAGAAGTTGAAAATCACCTTAAAACATTCTACATAAGGTACGTCGCTTCGTATATGTATTTTATGACAAATTATACTTATGATCTTTACATGCTAAATACTTAGCTAAATTGATATATGTATGATAAATGATGACTAAAACTTTGAGACAATAATTTGGGATTTGGGCCCAACAATAAAACCTAATCCTTACTTTTGAAATATAGACATTAGACTTAAGAGGATAGTGAATGTTGAATTAGACTTTAACTCATTTACTTTATTTAGTTTTACAATGGGCATGAAGGCCATCATTTACACTCAATGAACTTTGATGGAATCATGTTGACCCGACCCAAATCTATTCATAATAAACAAGGAAATATTCCTATACAAGCCTTATAATAAAAAAAATACTTACAAATAAAGACCAAACAATATCTACATGAAATATGTGTGTGTGTGTGTATTTTAAAATCAAATGTTGTTACCTCAAAGGTTACTTTCACGGTAAGATAATGATTTATTGTATGATAGAAAAGTAATTAAAAAAGTAATGTCAAAGACATCCTTCAACTCATAGATCTAATCATGCATTAAGAAAAAAACATAGCACATCAATCATAATTAATTTCCAAAAAAACATAGATACAAAATATAAACATAGAAAATCAAACACTTTTGTTTATTTTAAAATAATAAAAATGAAAGAATTATTTTTTAATATGAAAATCCCCTTTATATATGTATATGTATGAAAATAGTACAAAAAATAAACATAGAAAGTCAAACACTTTTTAATATGTATATGTATGAAAATAGTACAAAAAAATCATAGAAAGTCAAACACTTTTGTTTATTTTAAATAACATAAATGAAAGAATTATTTTTTAATATGAAAATCCCCTTTATATATGTATATGTATGAAAATAGTACAAAAAATAAACATAGAAAGTCAAACACTTTTGTTTATATGAAAATTCCATATATATATATATATATATATATGAGAATACTCCTACTAATTGGTTTTTTTAAAATCATTATATTCCATAAAAAATAAAAATCCACATTGACACATAAAACCAACACATTCATGTATAAAATCATGCATATCCACATACAAATTTAAACACGTCTACATCTAAAAATTTAACAATCCATAAGCATAAATTAAACATATTCAGATATAAAAATCAAACATATAGAGACATAAAATTAAACACATCCATACATAACAATAATCAAACACATTCACATCCAAGCAAAAAAAAAATCATTTGAGATCAAAAAGACCTTAGAAGCTGTTGGAGCTAGTCGTAAAACACTAGAAACAACTGGGTAGCCGTTGATATGTGAGATCCATACATTAGCAAGTGGATTATACTGAAAGGTTAGAATGCATGTTTCTTACGCGCAATCAACAATCATGCAAAACGAGTAGAAACAGATCAATTTCTTTGGATGATTAGAAATAGAGGTATTGTTATGATATGGAGGTGTTTCATAGTGTTTAAAATGATTGAGGAGGCTAATTTGATTGAAAAAGGAAGATCAATTCGATTTTATTGACTGGAAAATAAAAGGAAAATGTTGTTCTTTTCAGGTTATAATTGTGGAATAGACGAGAAAGAGTAGTAGAGCAATGGAAATCACGACATGGTTTGAGTCGGATTAGTGGAGGCTTTAATAATTTTATTTTATTGTGGTGAAGCATATGGGTTTTGAGTGTTTTTTTGTAGTGGAAGGTTAATTAACTTTGGAGTAGGGAAGATGATAATGGTGATGATTTAATGATTACTATTAGTAGCGTGAGTGGTCTTGGAATGTAAGTTGGTTAGAGTGGAGTAGTAGTGGCTAGTTGGTTTTTCGAGTGTTGAAAGATGAAAGAGAGAGACAATAGTGTGGTGACAAGTGGTTGAAAGAGAGAGAGGGCAATGGATATTTCTTTTCTTCTTTTTTTTTCTCTCTGTTTTTTTTTACTCGAAATTTCTGTCTTTCTCTAAGTTCTTATTTTTCTTTTGTTTTTTTTTTCATGTTTGCATGTTCTTATTTACAATCTTATATAAAAATGAAAGGATTAACTTAGAATCTAACTTGGGACCAACTTGAGATACATGCAAATAAAAATGAAAGGATTAACTTAAGATCTAATTTTCTTAACAATTAAAGGGTCTCATCCAAAGTTGTTAAAATCACGTTTTGACTCGTAAAATCATAGGATTTTACGAGTCAAAACATGCATTACGGGTTGAATCGCTTGAAAAAATCGAAAATGAGTAAAATCGGGTTAAAATCAGGTGAAATCGCGCAAAATCACGATTTCAAGACCAATTTTACAATTGTGCCAAAATGATGCGCTGTAACAAAATTCTCCCTCCCATGATCCAGCTGTCAAGCGTCTATTAGCTGTGGAAATGCTAAATCACGCGACTGTCTTCACTCTTCCCTCTTCAGTCTATACATGGTACAAGTAGCAGCCTGCCTATCAAAAGGACCACAAAGAATATTGATATAGTATATTAAAATAATTAAAAATTATATTAAAAAATTTTAAATAAAAAAATAATTTTTTTTCTAAAAAGTATTTTAAACAAAAAAAACATATTTTTAAAGATAATTTATTTTTGTGTTTAAAATTGTGTTGGGATATATTTTAAAATTACATTTGATATGAAAAAATATCAAATTAATATTTTTTTCAGTATTATTTAATAATTTTGATGTCAATATTATTCTAACAACTTTGGTCATAATATTAAAAATAAAAAAAATCTAAATTTATTTTTATGTATTTTCAAGTAAGAAACGTTCTCATTATAAATACCAAACACATATTAAAAAGAAAAAAAAAATTTAAGTGCGATCATATTTTTTTAAAAATTATTTTTTTCATAGTAAATTACTAATAACAAAAAAAATTAATATTATTCTAAACGAGGCAAAAGCATGTATTTTAAGGTGCTTGAACTATGTATGAATTTTTATTTGAAGCATGAATTTTTTGTTAATGTATTTTAAAATTTCTTATGATTTTACGATCCGTTTTTACGATCCGAGTTTATATTGTATTTTCCGTGCCGTGTCAAAATCACGATTTTAACAACCTTGGTCTCATCAAAACCACCCTTAACATGAGATGTTACGTTAACTTGCCTGATTCTAAGATTCAACCAAAACTTTTCTAATAAAAAAGCTTGGCTTGAACTTATTATCTATCTATTTTCTTATATTCTTGATAGAAAACTGGAGAACAATCAAAACATAGTTGGTTTATAGAGTGACCAGCTTAAAGGATGGTATTTCTATATAATAACTCGTTCAAAATGGTTTTTAACTAAATATTTTTATAAAGTAATAAACCCAAGATGATTTTAAAAACATGATCATTTTATTGAGTGACAAACTCAAACTTATGTCAAAACATGGTCAATTTATAGACAAGAAACTTGAAGTGATTTTGAAACAATTGTCATTTTATAGTGTGATGAATTCAAAGTGATTTTAAAAAAATATAATTGAACATGTCATAGAATGATGAACTTGAAGTGATTTTAAAAACTTATTCATTTTTATAAAGTGATGAACTCAAAGTGATTTTGAAAACATAATTGAATCTCAAAGTTATTTTTAACCTATTATTTTATAGAGTGATGAACTTAAAGTGAATTTGAAAATTGTCATTTTAAAGAGATGTGCTTGAAGTGATTTTAAAAAATATAATTGAATCTTAAAATGATTTTTAAAATTATAGTCATTTTATAAGGTGACAAACTTGAGGTGATTTTGATTTTTTTAACATTTTATAAAGCAAAAAACTCGGAGTGATTTAGGGGTGATAGAAAGCATAAATCACATATTTTGAAAGCTTAGTCTTTCTGTCTTATATCATCTTTATCTTTGGATTTAGGGTGTCAAGAATCAGACACTAGCTTGCTTGAATTGTTCAAGTGACTCCATTACCTCAAATGATTACTATAAGTTTATCTTTCCATGTTTTTTTTTTATCATAGATTGAGCATGGTTTATCTATTCTTATTAACTCAAAGTATTGTTTGAAGGTGTGTGTTTATTATTGTATTGTTTGGTGTTTATTATTGTATTGTTTGAAGGTGTATGTTCATTACTATTCATTTCTCATCTCTATAAATAAATTGTCACCATATTTTATGATGGAACTCACGAACCATAATTCATCATTGTATTTTTTTGATGGAATTCACCAACTATAATTTATCATTGCTATGGACTTCTTCAAATTGAATTTCTTTTAATTGAACTTATTGTGTTTATTTTTCCTAAATTCCATTAAAAAAAATAAATACTTATATGCATCATTATCATTTTCTTTCAAGAACTTTGCAAATTTAGTCAAAAGAGAAAATCATATTATAAATCATCTTTCTTGTTTTGAGACTAAGTTGCGAATCTTAATGATTGTGTCTATGTAACAATTATTGAAATGGAATCATTGAGTTGTAAATTTCAAAGTATTTTTATTGAGTGTAGAAAAAATTTGATTTTTTTTTTATCAAAAAACTAAAACATATCATTCAAGAGCTATAATGCAATTTAGGATGTTTTTGAAATATAATTAAATGGGTTGATTAGGATTGTGAAAATGAATGATTATTTTAGAATTCTGATTATTTTAAAAAGTGAATGACTTGTTACTAGCTTGAAGAAAACTACAACGACGCTTCTAAATTAGAAGTCGAGTAAATCCTCCCTCACACCATCAAATGTTGAAAACTCTTGGCTCTTTAGAGGAAAACCAGATTTGGGGTACCTATATTTCGAATATCTGCCATGTACATTCCATAATTCACAAAAATAGATGCATATAGATGTATGATTATGCATGATGATGTATGTTAGATATTGATTAGCTATACTTCGGGCTGATATATAGCCACCATTTCTTTATAAACATGAAGGGTTCAAGCCCTTTTGTAGCATCCAAGACAATTCAATCTAAACCAATGCTTAATAAAAAAAAAAAAACACAAATCATAAATAGATATTGCTCACAAGGTTGGGCGTAAGCTCTTCTCATTAATACTTGATGAAAACTTTTACATTTAAAATCTAGTCAATTCATCATCATTGTTTATAGGGAGAAAGACAACTTTTTTTTTTCTATATCTTTAACAAAGACATCAATCCCAACCATTCTTTATTGATATTGGTAGACATCCTTTCCAATTTATCGAGCATATATATAGCAGGTTCTTTAGGCATTAAAATAGATAGATCATTGAATAACCTAAATAATTAGGATAACCTGGACTTTTTTGGCACATGTTGTACACCCCCAAGTTACCTCACAATCAAAGCAGGTGTATAGTTGACATATTCAATCATTCCCACCAGAGGCACTCATTGTCTTTACCCACAACTCATCAAGTAATTTGTTGCTCTCATCCATTAGGCTTTCACTTCACTTCTCATTGCGGGATTCCTTGCAATTTTACTTTCCAATTCTCCTTACTCGGGTCCTTTTATTCCTGTTTTTTAAGTATCTTCAATGGTTTTTGACTAAATCACCAGGAGTTGTTAAATATTAGCCTCTCAGTTTTTAAATGGCTAATCAGCATATGTACAATAATTGTTCACAACATCCCATTGATCCCTTGTGAACCCTCTTACAATGGTTGAGTGTTAAAATAGTTTCTGCTAGTATTGCCGTAGTGATATTTATCTGAGTGTTTTCATATACAATAAAAGCTATTGTCGCCTCTAAACTAATTATTCCAGTGAGGTTTGGAAACAACACCAACCCAAAGATTCTTAAAGCAAATATTTTGTCTTTTTCTTCAACAAATCTAGAGTCATTTTTTCTCTTTTCAAATAGCTCTTTGATCATCTTTCATTTTAGGCCAGTAACACTTTTCTCCAATATATCTTATATATCTTATGATCAATTCAACCAATTCAATTAGCACTTTGTCATGTCTTTGGTGGAAGTAGACTTTGTATAGATTTTAAGGGAATTCGATCAATAAACCATATTCTTTCAAAGTAGAACACATGTCAACATTCCTAAAAGTGAAGCATTGATACTCAGGGTTCTAAAATGCATCAAGGCCTTATTGTTGAATTATGCACGAAAACCTTCGTGATTCCCATTATCCTCCCATATTTCTTTAAAAACTCATCATCGCGGATGCTTTTCATGTGTGAGATGAGCTTCTTCAAGTCATTCTCAGAGCAACTCACATTTCTGATAGGTGGTAATTTACTATCATCCAGTCTCAAACAATCCTTTTTAAACAACTATAGGGATTCTGAATCCAACCCATATTCAACAAAGATCATGTCTTTAATGGTGGCCATGTTATTAGCCATAAGTCGTGTAATCCAAGATGTTTTTTAGGGTTAAACATGTTTTAATGCAACAATATTTATTTGTGGAGCACACTTTCGACATGCAAGTTCTATGTCCTTTTACGTAAAATATTGAGGTAAACACAATTTAGCCTAAAAAAAGTCTCTTGTTGTCCAGATGATTACCCTTATAAAGATAATATGAGGGCCTAGTAAGTAGTTGGATGGTAAGTATACTAATTTCTGTCAGTCCAAACACTCAGCAAAGAATTTGATGGTTTCATAGACTTAAACCCTAACTGAAAGTCATAGGGTAAATCGCTACTCTTACCCAACTTGAAGTTCCATGTGTATGTATTTCAAAGCGATATATCATAACTAAACTAGTACTGCATGAAAATATTTATCTATATCCAACATATATGCATGAACAAGATAAAACATACTAAAGTGTAAATAAAATAAAAATAAAAAAAGCCAAATGCAAAAACACACCAAATCATATAAACTAAATAAAACATATAAAGCCTAATCCAATATTGTAAAAAAATAGAAGTTCTCAGCGGAGTCGTTATTTTGTCGCACGTGGGCAAGAGATGTCGACGGTCAAGGAGTTGTCACCTGGTTATTTGGTTTAGAGTCACTAGAAGACTCGAGTGTATTGTTCTTATTATAAATTCTAGGATAATGGATTGGTTGTGGCTAAGAAATATATTAGCATCCCTAGCGCACCTTACCTGAGGTAAGCTGCAATGTGTAATCTTTATATGGTTTAAAGGTTTTGATGGATTTTTAATTGATGGTGAATCTATAGCTTAGGATAAAGATTTTCTCTTATGAATAAATATAATATTTTGAATTTATTATGGGCTCATATGTCTAGATAAATTTTTATGGAAATGGTCTATGTAGGTGCCACCTATCCTAGAAGGCGAATGAGTTTTCTACAATTCGTATATTGTGGTGAAAATACTCGCAATTAAAATTAGTGAATATCTAATAATAATTCTAAAAATTTTCTAGTCAATTCCTGATATTTAAATATCAGCCTACCTATAGGTCCAACATTTATACCAAGATGTTGATAATTAATTTTCATGAATTAAAATTTTTAAGATTACTGAAATATGAGCAAATTCTTATAAAAATTTTATTTTTATTTATAAAAAGAAAATTTTTTAATATTGTTTTAGAAAATATCTGTGTTGATTTTCCTTTGTATTTTTTTTTAGAATTTACAGCAAGTTTGTAAAATTTATTAAGGATTTGACCAATATTTCAATAATCCTAAAACTTTTAATTAATGAAAATTAATGGCCAACACCATGGTATAAATGATGAACCTATAGGTAGGCTGATATTTAAATACCAAGAGTTGACTACAAAACTTTTAAAATTAGTTTTTGATATTCATCAATTTTAATTAGGAGGATTTTTTACCATAATATATGAATTATGAAAAACCCTTTCACCTTTCAAGATAGGTGAACTTTGTTAAAGCACATACACAAACCCTTTCCATAAGAATTTATCTAGGCATATAAATCCATAATAAATTTAAAATATCAGATTTATTCATAAGAGTAAATCTTTATCCTAAGCCATAGACTGAGTATTGATTAAAAACCCATCAAAACATTTAAATCATATAAAGATCACATAATGTAGCTTACCTTAGGTAAAGTGCGCTAAGGATGCTAATACCTTTTATAGTCACAATCAGTCCCTTACACTAGAATTTCTACTAAGATCAGTATATTCGGGTCTCCTAATGACTCTAAACTAAACAACTAGGTGACGACTCTTTGACCCCCGATGTTGCTCGCCTCGTGTGACATGTATGACAATCATCATTCATTTTTTTATTTAAACTTTAAATTTTAAAATCCTTTAGTTTAAAATTCTTTCAATTTCAAATACTTTTTTATTTAAAATCATTTAATAGCTCTCCAAACCATTTTGAGTTTTGAAAGGAGACTAAATTTCATTTTAGTCATTCTTTCCCCTTTCACTTGTCATTAAACCCCTTAATCTTCATTTTTTTAAATTTTTCTTATTTTTTTTATTTTGTTTGAAAATATATTTAAAATGGGGTCAAGATTATGTTATGACATCATGGATGTCCAATCAAAAGTTTTCATCCATTTACGTGCTCAACATGCTTGCTAATAGTATTAGCTTTACAAAAAGCATTAAACTCGAGAGATGTGAACTCTTCACTCCTATCTGTGTGCAGACAACGAATAGAAGCTCATGTCTATTTCTCAACAAGGTTTTCATAACTCTTAAAGATAGTAAAAGCTTTAAATTTCTCAGCAAGAAGATAAATTCACACCTTACGATTCTAATCATCAATAAAACTTATGAAGTACCCCTTTTTACTACTGAAAACAAGTTTGATGGGCCCGTAAATATCAACATGTACCAACTACAGTCTTTGTAATGCTTTCCATAAACTCCTCATTGGAATTGCATCCCTATGTTGCTTTCTTACTGTGCAATCAATATATGTTTTGGATGGTGCCTTCAACTGTGGTAACCATCTCACCATTTGCTTGTATTGCAATATTCTTAGACTTTTGAAACTTAAGTGCCCATATCTACAATGCCACAAGTGATTATTGTTTTCAAGAGTTGTTTAGAAACAAGTGAGAGCTTTCAACAAAACTCTTGCAAACAATATGAACATCTTATTTACAGACATTGTTGTTTGCATGATAAGCTCTTTTTTAGGATGATAGACTCACATTACTATATATTGTATCAAAATAACTACATCTCTTTCTTGCATTTATCCAATACTTAATAAATTATTTCTTAACTCAAATATATAGAAAACATTAGCGATTATATGAGTAACTCTAGCAATTTGCAACATAATATTACCTTTTCCCAACACAACCATCTTGGAATTATTCCTCCTGAGCTTTATAAATTGCGAAAATTCCTCATCAAGATTCAAGAACCACTGCTTATTTACACACATATGATTGTTACTCCTTGAGTCAAGGAACCATACATCTTCTCTCCTTGATTGATTAAGCTCTACATATGACATCTTCAACATCTCTTTTTTCTTTTCAAACTCAACATAATTTGCTTCCTTCTCCTATTTAGGACACTCATACTGAAAGTATCCTAATTGATGAAATTTATAACACTCAACTATAGCTTTGTTGAATGCTTGTCTGCCTTTTCCTCTATCTCAAAAAATTCCACGACCTCAACCGCTTTCTTTTCCACCATATCTATCATAGTAGGTCACTTTTAATGTCTGCTCATCTTCTTTATGCCCATTCATCCTCTGCTCATGTACCAATAACTTGCTCTGCAACTCATCAATGGTTAAAATGTCTAAGTTATTAGACTCTTCAACTGAACATGCAACATAGTCGAACCCTAAAGTCATTGATCTTAAGATCTTTTCAATGATTACCACTTGCTACATGTTTTCATTATGAATCTTCATCTAGTTTTCTATGATGATTGTTTAAGTGAAGTAGTCATCAACACTCTCACCCTCTTTCATTTGTAGAACCTCAAACTCCTTCTAAAAAGTCTGAAGCTATGCTCCTTTGAATCTTGTGGAACCTTAATACTTCTGTTTCATAGAGTCCTAGATATGCTTGGTAGTGTCTCTATTGAGGATGTTCTCCGTAATGGTTGGATCAATAGCCTAGAATAAATAATTCTAGATCTTCAAGTCTTTTAACTTCTAGTTTATACTTGATTTTTGTTGTGTTTCAGTAAGTTCCACTCTTTCTGCCATAACAAGAATTCCATTCTCCATCAAACTCTAATACTCATTCAAACAATTTTTTCCCATAAGCATGGGCCACTAATCATAATAGCCATCATACTTAGGAATTATTGGTTGAATGAAATTATTTTTAGCTATCATGCTTTAATTCTCTCATTGTTTTTACCTTTCTTTCTTTTAACTCTCTTTTCTTAAGAAACTATAATTTATTTTCTCTCACAATAAAGCCTAGTGCTTTAATACCAAATTAATTATATTATTAATAAATTTATAAAAAAAATACAAAATAAAAAAATTTAAATTATTTATATATTTAATGAAATTGCTTGTATAAAAATCAATAACTTCTTCTATAAGGATAGAAGCAGTTTTTTCTTAGGTAATGACAAATATTTTGCTTTATAAAAATATTTTATATTCCGGTTGAAAATGTATATAAATGTGTTTTAAAAATATAATTTGAAAAGATATTAAATTAATATTTTTTAATAATGTTAATATATTAATATAAAAAATTTAAAATTAATTATTTTTATATGAAAAGACTTTTAAAAAATAGTTTACAATTCCGGTATCAAAGCTAAAGCAAAGCATCCTCCCAAGCTCGATGCGTGTCCGTAAATAAACGAATCTCCACGAACAATAAAATAATTAGACGAAACTATCCCCAATCTGAACCCTCTCACAAGCTAACCAACATGAACAACATAGTAATTGCAGATCAACCCGTATAGTCACCATTTCTGTCTTCTGTTTCCGTTTTACAGTAACCCCCTTAATTAAATCGAAAATTCTCTTTTAGGTCCTGCCTCCATGGCTACTCTCTCAGAGTACTCCTCTCCTCCATGGCCTAACCCGGACCCTAACCGGGAACTTCTGGCCCCTCAAGATGAACTCGATTCCCAAACTCATTCCCTGTCTGAGCCTCAATCTTGCGGTTCCCTCTCTTCTATTATGCCTCCAAACCCTAACCCTAACCCTAACCCCTTTTCCAATTACAACACCTCTATATCTTCTCAGCCTCAATCAACCTCACAGCCGCCTCCGATTTCTCTTCTCCACGTCTCCTTCAACCAGGATTCTGGGTGTTTCGCGGCAGGAACTGACCACGGGTTTCGGATCTACAACTGCGACCCCTTCCGCGAGATCTTCCGTCGCGACTTCGATGGCAGCGGAAATAGTGGCGGCGGGATTGGAGCGGTTGAGATGCTTTTTAGATGCAATGTTTTAGCTCTTGTTGGTGGTGGACCTGACCCTCAGTACCCTCCGAACAAGGTCATGATCTGGGACGACCATCAGAGTCGATGCATCGGCGAGCTATCGTTTCGGTCTGAGGTCCGGTCCGTGAAGCTAAGACGGGATAGGATTATTGTTGTTTTGGAGCAGAAAATATTTGTTTATAACTTTGCGGATTTGAAGCTTTTGCATCAGATTGAAACCATTGCGAATCCGAAAGGGCTTTGTGCGGTTTCGCATGGAGCAGGATCGTTAGTTTTGGTTTGTCCAGGATTGCAGAAAGGTCAGGTTAGGGTGGAGCATTACGCTTCAAAACGAACTAAGTTTATTATGGCGCATGATTCGAGGACTGCGTGTTTTGCTCTCACGCAGGATGGGCAGTTGCTGGCTACTGCTAGCACTAAGGGTACTCTCGTTCGGATTTTCAATACAGCTGATGGCACCCTGCTTCAAGAGGTATATATTTTCATTTCTTTTACGCGGATTGTATTTTCGAAGCTGCCTAGTCTGTATAGCTAGCTGTATTGATTGTGAACTGTTGTTGGTGCATTGTGGTTTGGAAATAGTTGAGGCTGCTGGTAGATATTCTGTGTCGTTTTGCTTTGTTTCGTACAACTCCATAGGGTTTGAAAACTTTTTGTGAGGTGTTGAATTCTCATTTTGACACTTCCAAAAACGAGGGAAGGCAATACAAATGATGATTTAGTGTTAGTTGATCTAGACAACCGTTAGTTTGGTATAGGGATGTATCCACTGTATGTGGCTTTTGTTGATCTTTCTTTTTTCTTTTTAAATAGAGCTTCAAGTCCAGTTATAGATAGGAAATGTAGTTTGTACCATGACTAAGGTTTTGCTCTCATCAATTTGTGATATCATACGGCCTGCTCTTAGCCTCTTACTGTAATAGTTGTGGTCATTCAGGTCAAAATATAGGAAGAGTTCTTTCCTATATGGTTTACTTAATGACATATGAAATATGATGTATTGATTGTCAGCGCTTTCAATGTATTGGCATGTAATTGCAATATTTGAAGGGGAAACAAGAAATTGTGTGTGGATATGCTACATGTGGGTGCTATCTCTGCTCTGAATGCTTTTAGTTGATTTATTTTATATTCACATCTGTGCTTCAAATTACAATTGTCATTTAAATAAATGGACTATGAGGGCTCAATTACATTTCCTTCACTGGGTAATGTCCTTTTTATATCCAAATCATGGCTGCTCCCCCAACAACTATGCCATGCCAACATTTGTCTGTCATGTTATTTGTGAATTGTAGATAAGTTTTTTTTTCAGCAAGGATATGATTCTCATAATTATTATATTGTGAAATTTCATATATGCCAAAACTAACTAGATGCTTGAATGTAGGTGAGGAGGGGTGCAGATAGAGCAGAAGTTTATAGTTTGGCATTTTCTTCAACTGCCCAGTGGCTAGCTGTCTCAAGTGATAAGGGCACAGTCCATGTCTTCAGCCTTAAGATTAATCCAGGATCTCCAGTGATTGACAGGTCACAGAGCACAAATGACCCTAATCTTGCTGTTACATCACCTGCCTCTTCATTATCTTTCTTCAAAGGTGATGGCCTTTAACCTTTCTCGCTTCCTATTGTAAATTGAACATTATGCTGTAGTCACTTTGGACATTGTAACTTAATCACATGCACTTGACGCAACAGAGTTTTCTTAAACAGTATTAGTAACACTTGGGAGTGATTTCCTTTGAAATTAGAATGCCAAACATTTTCAATTTGTAAAATAGAAGAAACAGATAATGAATCATCTGAGATCTAACACTAAATATAGGTGAATGACTTTTTAGCAAGTTGTTATGTCCGACTAACATTGCTAGTTAAAGAACATTAATAATGAAAATTTGTATCATCGACCCTGTTGAACTGTTTCCTAATAGTATCACTTTGAATATGGCACCTGTAAATCCAGCAAGTAGGGATCATATCCATTCACTGGAAGGAGTTTTTATTTCTAATCCATATGCAGCAAAATTTTGACAATTTATACTTGTTTTGAAGTTGTGCACTTAGATCAAGGGTTATGTATGCATGTTTTGTTGTATTTTAATTAGGATTTCACCTGCAGGAGTTTTACCAAAGTATTTCAGCTCAGAGTGGTCGGTGGCTCAGTTTCACTTAATTGAGGGTTCTCAGTACATTGTTGCTTTTGGTCACCAAAAGAATACGGTGGTTATTCTTGGTTTGGATGGGAGGTAACAAGACATCAGTTCTATTCTGCTGCTGTAGAAATCTTACATCGATTTCATTTAATATGATTTTATACTGACATCACTGGTAGATAGTGATGGGGAAGTAAAGGAGAGGAAGGCTTGAAGTGGAAAGTGCATGAATTTTCTGGGGAATTTTCCCCATAATGTTGTGCTTCAGTGTACCTTCAACGATGAATGACTTTGCATCATTTTTCCATGTTCTTTTCATAATCTCTTGCCATCATGCTCTTCTGGCCTCCACATTGCCCCCAACTCTACCCCTCATCCTCACCGGAACCACCACCTCAACTTCTTGCCAATTTTTTTTTTGGCTTGGCATTATTTCTTGATAAAAGAGATTTCTGGAATAAAATTGTTGATAGGCAGTTTGGTTATGTTTGCAGTTTCTATCGGTGTCAGTTTGATCCTGTGAATGGTGGAGAGATGACTCAGCTGGAATATCACAACTTCTTGAAGCCAGAAGCAGCCTTTTAAAGAGGCATCTCATTCATTCTGGAAATATATATTTTTTCTCCTTTTTCTATTTGGGTACTTCCTGCATTGCCTCGTCTATATGGCTATATTATGTTGTAAATATGTAATTATAAAACTGTGAAGTAAGTGAAAAAAGAAAGAAAAAAAGAGAGGAGATTATTAGTGGAATTATTATGCCATTTCGAATTGCAAACTATGATAAAATGGTATTGCCTTCCTCATTTAACAGTGCAGGAAGGATTTAGAAGTCTCAGGAGTCGTCTGCTGTGTATTCGGATGTGTGGTTTGAGCAGTGACTATAAATGCAACTCTGAATCCTGACTCTACAATACCAGGTTTGGCGTTGCTCTAAGTCGTTGTTCTTTTCTTCCCCCTCATTCCCTGTTAACGCGCAAATTCCACTTTGTATACAAATCTGTCGAATTTTAAAGGTGGTTTTCTGAAAAGATTTCTCGATAATATAGTGATTAGGAGGGAGGGAGCAAAAGTCCGAGGTGGGGATGGACATTTCCTAACAAGTGTTTACCGTTGCTCCGACGGTGGTACGAAAGTAGAGTTGTTGAGCAACGATTAGCTTAAAAGTCAAGAGAGGCAGAAGAGCCTGTGCGTGTTTTCTTCGAATAGACATCAATAGTAGTTTGAATGTCTAACAAGGAAGTTCATTTTGGAGCGTTTGTTACTTGGTTAAATGGTCCCTTAATGTGTCTTGTGACCGCGTTCTTCGCTTCATGTTATTAGTGACTCTGCAGTAGTAAATCCTCTTCACAGGATAGCGGAATTCCAGGATGCGAATGCATTTTTTATTTTTGTTCTGAAACTGGAAATCTGATGGCAGAAGTAATTCTGGTCCAAAAGCGCCATCTGCTGCCATGCGAATAGTAGGGAAATAATGCTGCGATCAGCTTCTGTTCCGCAAAACCGACTTCTGTTCCCATCAGCACGCGTGACCTGTGCTGCTATGTATGTCCGTCCACCTTATTCCGCAGAGGGAATCCATATGCAGCTTTTGGTGGCCATTGTTCTTCCTGCTGCTGCTGCTGCTGCAGCAACGGGTTCACATTTTAAAAACAATGAAATCCAGGTGTCTACCGGTGCTGTCAGAAATTTTAGACAACTTTTTTTGTCGTCCATGCCCAAAGAATTAGTTTGCGAGGTCTGTATGATTGTTTATTGTTTTTTAAAGTAACTTTTACTAAAATAAAAAAAATATTAATTTAAAATAAAAAAAAATTAAATATTTTTAAAAATACTTAAAAACAAACATGATAAATTAGCTATAGACCCCAACCCCACCCTATATATATATTGGTAGCTTATTTGAATGCTACTTCGTCGGATTAAATGGATATTGCTCTTGGCCATGAGCATTCCAATTACCTCAACCCTTGCTTGCTTCAGGAAACTTTAAGAAAGCAAGACTTGAGTATTATTCTCTCTGCTGTTAAATGAGGTTGATTCTCATGTATATGCATTGAAGTATCAAAATTTATTGTTAATGCTTATATCAACCCTTGTGATGAATAACTTTTGAAAGATGAATACAAACATATGAAATAAAATAAAATTTCATTACAAGTATAAAATATCATATGATAAAATTTGAGTTGAAAAATAGAAGGTGCTTGAGCATTTATTTTGTTTACATGAAGAGTCTTTTGAAAAATCTCCAAGTCTGTTATTGGTAATAAAAAAATCAAATTCTAGAACTGTTGTTGATTGGACACATAAAAAAATTCTTGATGATTTAAAATGGTTTTTGAGAGTTTTTTTGATTTAGAGCTTGTATTGAAGGTTCATTAATCAATATTGATGGCATATATTTATATAGGTAATATGATGAGAAGTTATTGATTGCAGTTGTTTTTTATGTAAATAATTGGATATTTTTGTTGGTTTTTGCAACTGTTGATGAAGAAAATAATTTTAATTAGAGATGATTTCTTATAGAGATATATTACAGGTGATAAAACCTGTATATTTATAATATTAGATAAACATGCAGACATAAAAAAATATAGCAGAAATTTAGCGTAAACCTATAGGATACCATTTGTATTGTGCATGATAGTTTTTTTGCAACTTCAATCATAAATTCAAAGACTCATCTACAATTTGTTTTTGATGAAGATGTATTATGAACCTTCAAGCTATTATATATTTATGTTATTATATTTTAAATTGTTATGCAGGATGAGTTTATGATGAAACTACATGTTGTTGATATGACATATAAGTGGATGAAACTACATGAGCGGGTTCAACCATATGTATTCTAGGCTAGTTTTTTTATACATCCGTTTTTTAGAACACATCAAGGTTGACCACGACTTAATCCATGTACTAATTGAGTGACGAAGATGTGAGATTCATACATTTCATCTAAGGCATGAGGAGATGACACCGACATTACAGGATATTGTAGTTTTGCTTGGATTTCTTATTAATGCATACACAGTCACATATATTAGGGTGTGTAATCAGGTTGTTTTATGCAAGCATTCATTTAGATTAACATCTCCTCCTAATGAATTGAAGAGAGTAGCGTACATTTTAAATGGATTGATGATATATTTACCACATGACTAGATGGTGCTAATGACAAGGTCTTATGGAGGTCTTCATTAAATTATGATTTGAATGTGTTAATTATTTATTAAGTATATGTGAATTAGTATAATCATTTAAATGTGTGATGTAGGTATGTTAGAGTATATTTACTGAATATGTTTGAAAATGTATTATTCACAGACCTTACAAGGAGATATGTGTTTCTAATTCATCTTACTCTTCTAGATGATTTTGACAAGATTCCCATATATAGTTCAGGATTTGTTATCTTGGCAAGTATGTACAGACATATATGTCTTGCATGCATGAAGGTGGCCAAACAGGTTGTGAGATATTTGCTACTTCTACATGTATGAATGGAAGAATTTAAAATAACTATTTACATTTTAAATGCTTGTTGTTAATATGAAAAAAAAACAAGTCATTTTTATTTAATAACAACTATGGTCCTATGAGCATCTCCATGTGGGTCGGTCTTAAATTCTCAAATTGCCACTTAAAACCATCTAGACTATGAAGGTTACACTTCAACTCTATTAGGATGCATAAAATACAATGTTCTTTTGCAATTATATGAATTTATATTGTCTAATTGTAACTTTAAAAATTCAATTAAGTTGATATATTTGTAATGCTAGGTGCTATTCTAGTAGAGTATTTAATAATAATCCAACACATGTGCTGTTATTTTATCGAAGTGAGCTAGATAGGCAACAACCTATCAAGATATTTTTGAATTGTTTATTAAAGACAACAACTTAACTTTAACAAATTATTGTTGCTTAATACTTATTATTGCTTATCTTTTATATGTCATGTGAACTCCGTATGAGGATGATAAATTGGTAGTTGTTCTAGCTGTTTGCATTAACAAGATCACTATATAAACATCAGCAGTCCCATTGATATATTTTTAGATGACAATTTGGCTATAAACAACACATTTCAGTCAACATCAATACAAGTGATGTGTTGCACGTCTTAAATTGTTAGGTAAAAATGATGATTATGATTTGTTAAAACTCTATGAAGCTTATGTATCATAATAGAATGCATAGAGGAATGAGATATTTATAGAGATGCATCATATGATTATAGAGGAGTAGTATATGATTTGGTACATGGATATCACATGTCAGGCATATGCAATACGAGCAACATGTCTAACGGATTCAAAATACCGTAAGTAATCAAATATTTTTAGAATTAATTTATGCTAAATGTTGTATTTTATTTATTGATCTTTTAATCTAACATTAATTTTTTTTATTAATATTAGGTTAGCTTGTTGTTACAGGAAGATCGAGAGGCTGCATCTATATATCGTAATATTGACAAAAAACACAAATGTATACCTATGCATCTGCATCTCAGTAGTTCAATGTTTGTTGTAACGCACTTGAGAACTTTGAAGAGATGCTAACTCTTAATGATGTTGTGGAAAAGAACAAGACCACTTAGCCAAGAGCAGGAGCATGATGCAATTGTGTTATTGATGAGCCCAAATCATCCAGTAGATGACATAAATGTAGATAGATAGATGAGTTATATTAACATATTTTAGGATTTCAATTAGTAAAATGTTGCATTATTTAAACATTTCATATTCCTTTTGTATGTATGTATGTTTATTTATTTGCATTAATCTCATGAAAACATTCTTAATAAAACTACAGTTCATAAATGTGATGGGTGAACATAATTGAGATTTGTGTTTTGAGTTGTAAGTATGAGGCTGGCTGCTTGTGATTATAAAATATAAAAATTTATTGTGCTTAATTATTGTGGTTATTTGTAGGTATTTTTAAGCGGAATAAAATTTTAGATAGTGTTCCTAAATAGAAAAAACTTTGCTAAAATTTTGTTAAAATAAAAAAATTTCTTATTATCTAAAATCATTAACTAAATTAAATATAAGATTAACAAACTAAATAATCAAATTATTATTATGTAATTTAATGATAAATCTCATAAGAATTTTTTTTTATTAGATTTAGACGAGGAGGAATTTTGTTGTGGATTTTCATTGGAAGACTGAGGATAGTTACTCACAATTATAAAACACGATATAATTAATTAGATGTAATATTTCAGAAATGCGCATCAAATAATCATCGCAATTATCGCGTTACTGAAACTTAACATTTTAAAGTATAATTTGTGCTGCTGGATAAATTCACCAAACCTTTTTTACTTTCCATGTTAATGGCACAATATACCCAAATATATCCAATTTAATTAAGGGACGCCCACCAGTTAGTCATCACAGTTGTTTTGAAAGATTGACCTGCAGGTTTACACGTTTCCGGTGAATAAGAAAACACGCGGCAAAACTACCCCGAGCACATGCATTTCAGAGACCACTAGCTGGCTAGATTAGCAGAGAAGCCAAAAAAACAAGAAAAACTTTAGCAAACAAGTCACTGGGTTAGCTAGACAGCAGGTAACTAGTATAATAATTAAGCAGTGAAGGAGTTGGGTTTTCTTCATCTACAAAAATATAAAACTTACCAGTCTGTGAAATCTGTTGCTCTGTCTTCATCAATGGTGCTTAAGTTGTATGGAGCACCCATGTCCACATGCACCTCTCGCGTGCTGACATGCCTCCATGAGAAGAACTTGGATTTTGAGCTTGTCCCAGTTGATCTTTTCGCTGGCGAGCACAAGCAGCCTCCTTTCCTGGCCAAAAATGTAAGTTAGTACCAAATTCTCGTTTAGTTTTGTGTTAGTTTCTGATTTCATTTTCTTACACTGTTGAATTGTTTTCTATATGCATGCAGCCCTTTGGTCAGATTCCAGTTCTTGAAGAAGATGATCTTACTTTATTCGGTAAGCTATGATTTATTTCTAACTACTTCACTAACACACACATGAAACTATCTCCATAGGTGATCTTTTCAGAATGTTGTTGGAGATCCTGCAGGCTGGTTGGTGTGTTTAAATTTAAAACTAACCTGCGGTGGTCAAAGAAGCATATTTTCAAGGCTCAAGTAGCCTATAAATTAAGCTGCCATAAATCGAAGTTAAGCTGGAAGACCTTGAATTTAGAGAGAATATTTCGCCACATTTTAACTTCATCATATCAATACATCTCTAAGATACGTACAAGAGTACAGCACTTTATAAGTCATAATCCCACTTAATCATTCATAATTACATAAACAAAAATATTTTATTTATTTTTTCACAACAAGAAAGTGAAAAAACCATGATTTGAAGTCATTGTTGCAGTCCCTCAATATTTTGTGTCTTTACCAGAATCCAGGGCAATCACATCATACCTTGCTGAGAAATTCAAGGGGACTGGCTACGATCTTATAAGGCACGAAAACCCCAAAGAAGCTGCATCGGTGAAGGTATGGACAGAGGTAGAATCCCACCGATATAACCCTGCGATAGCGCCGATCGTCTTTCAATTCATGGTGGCTCCACTTCGAGGCAATTCACCTGATCAAACAATCATCGACGCCAACGTAGAGGAGCTAGGAAAAGTGCTTGACATATATGAAGCTAGGCTGAGTAGCACCAAGTACCTTGCTGGGGATTTCTATAGCTTGGCTGACCTTCACCACCTACCATACACGTACTATCTCATGAAGACTCCCGCAGCTTCGGTGGTGAATGAGCGTCCCCATGTTAAGGCATGGTGGGAGGATATTTCTTCTAGGCCAGCTTTTAAGAAAGTGGCCGAGGGTATGAGTTTTGTTAAGAAATGAAACTTGAGGAGTGTTCTGTTGCTTTATTTCGAGTATTTATTTTGATGAAGTCGTGTTGATTGGGATCTTAATGTATCGGAATTTCGAAATAATTTCTTAGGAAAATTGTGAGAATTGATTGATTAGCGTTTAAGAAAAGTGCAGAAATCTGTTTTTTTTTTTCTTGAAATGTTTCTCCAAAACTTTGAAGTAAGCTGTTTCTCGCTCAATAACTTAAAATCAAGATCATAAATTGCTTTCAAGAATGAAAACTTTTACTGACACTGAAATAATTATATAGAAAATAAACTATAAAATAATTATACAGAAAACAAACTGTAAAATTTAATGAAAACAAAATTGATAATCATGGTGAAAAAAAAATGACACTAGTGGATCTTAAAAAATTGGCCTTTTTTTTTAATTGTATCCTCTAAAAATTCATTTTAGTATTTTTTATGACATTTCATTATATAATTATTATTTGCATGTTTATAAACACCTACATATTGTATTATCACTGTTAAGACCGTTAAGAAGTATATTTATTTTGTTTTATTTATTAAGAGTAAAATAATATTTTTAATTTAACACACACACACATATATAATCTTTTTGCATTTAAGTTAAAATAATAACTTCAGAATAAAGTGATCAATGAAAACCCTAGTCTTCTTTTCTCTTTTGTTCGTATTTTTTTGTGCTAATTTGGATTGCTTTAACATGATATCAAAGCTGGTTTTATAGAATGAGACTTAATCTCAAACATAATTTTTATATTTCTTTTCATATTTGTTCAGTATTTGCAAATTTGGTATTTCATCTTCCTTTAGTTTCTGCAATTTGGTATTTGCATTCTGTTTTTATAATTTTTTGTTTTGGAGTAATTGTATAACTTCGAGAAGATATTTGTTCAATTTTTGCGATATCTGTTCAGTTTCTGCAATCTATTACTTTGTTTTTCGCTACGTTTGCATTTTGTTTTTTTATTTGTTGATTATGACTACTGAAAGAGATGATTCGTTTCAGTATGTAAGTATGAAGTTTGGGTGGAAAGAACTATTCGTATTAAAATTATGTAATGAAAAATTTCCTTAAAAGTAAAAAAATATGGGGATACATTAATGTAACTTATGTGATATCTAAAAATACTGAGGAGAGACATGTTGCTTTGATAAATGCATGAGAAGCAAACAATGAAAAAATTATTATTTAGATTAACAATTATGTTGAGCATTTCATCGGTACCAGTTGACAAAGTATGAAACAACGAAAAAAATTTAGGATCATTTGTAAAAATTATTCACATAATTAAATTTTATAAAGTAGTATCAATTAGAACATTCATTGTTTGTTAAAGCATCAAAATGCTTCTATGGAGGCAAAAGTGGAGTATTTAGGTAAATTTGATATCAGCTGAAGGTGTTCAAACTATTCCAAAAAAGTGGAAGTTGTTCTTGGGGTTGAAAGTTCTTATTTTTGTTGTAATTATTTTATTGGAAAAATTAGTCTACGCAGAGTTTAAAAGCGATGATGGCAATCATAGCACCGGGATTTTGTTACACGCGTGACTTTATGTGTGGACAATAACGGGCTATTTGAAATTTTTTTAATTGAATTCAATTTAAATATTTTAATAAAATTTTATATTTAAATTTTTTTAAATATCAAGAATTAAATTTTAAATTAAATTAAATTTTTAAAAATGATACAAAAATAAATTAGAAGTCAATTTTATTTGACACTAATATTAAATTTTATGTGTGTGTCTTTATAATACATTGAACCTGATTGAACTTTACAAATAAAAAGGGATTGAATTGTATAATATATATTAAACTAATTCAATCCAAAAGTTTAAGTTGTTGGGTGAGGTTTTAATATATGATTTATATTATTCTCTAACATACTATCTTGAGTGAAAGCGCTTTGAACTTGAAATTTGCACAGACTCACATTACTTTGTACTTAATTTTTACCAAATAAATAAAGATAATGAGATTTGAACTCGTAACCGTTTGATCATTAAAGTTCTGATACCATATCAAAGAACCAATTCAACTTATTATATCATAACTTATTACATACTATCATATTCATTCATAATTTCTATCATATAAAAATAATCTCTTTCTGAGCAAAAGATTGGAAGATTATTTAAGGGACCAAAATTCAACAGTTTGAAATTAAGGGATCAACTTGTCTTATAACCAAAATCCAAAAGCACCTCCTACGCAAGAAAGAAATAGCCAGCATATAGGCATCTTCTTTCCGCGTTCCATTATTCACCAATATATTTATTTATGTTACTGCGTCTAATGATACGATATATTTTGTTTTCTAGTGTGATTAAAAATATTTTTTAATTTTAAATATATTAAAAAATATTTTTATTTTTTAACATTAATATGTTAGGACTATAAAATAAATCATTTAATATATTATTTTAAATAAATTTTAAGAAAAACACTTTCAAAAACATGTCTGTTTTCGCATTTTAAAATTCTTTAAAAAAGTTAATTTTTTTATTTTTTTATTTTAAATTAATTTTTTTTAATATTTTCATATTATTTTTACATGTTAATATCTAAAATAAATTTTATAAATATTATTTAAATATATTTATAAATAAAAAAATATTTTTAAAAACAATTATACACCATTTTTTTCTCATAAAAAAAAAAGCCAAAGATTCGTCGCCTTTTTGTGCTTTATGTCAATTCAACTCGACACCAATAATGGCTTTTGTGGGCGTGGTGCTTCTAACTGCTTGCAGACTTCTTTTTCACATCCCACTTTCTGGAAACAAATGTACGTGTTGTCTCATCAGATTGCCAAGTTGGAAGAGTTCTTTTTTTTTTCTTCTAGGATAGTAAAAAAATAATATAATGCAGAAAATATTTAAAAACAATAGTAAAATTTGACTCACAAATAATATTCGTGATTAGCAACTCATTAGTGTCGACCCTCTTAAATTACATAATTGAAATTCAATAAAAAAGAGAAGGTAAAAGAGAAAAAAAAAAGACATTGAAACACCAATAATAAAACAAATTTAATGATACAAAAAAAAATCATCAATGATAACCGAAGTGAATTACACAAGTGATCTAAAAGTAAGTAAGTTTTGATATCTTTAGATGACTCATGTGGTCCATTTTATTATTTTTTTTACTTAGAGAAAAAACAAATAAAGAAAATAATCATGTAAGCATACCGAAGCTCTAATTACGACACCATCGTAACTATTTAAAAGATCTTAATAAGATAAATTCAACGGCATCCAAGAAGGTCACAAACAGTAAACGGAATGGGCCACGCAAGTTGTTCAAAAGTGTTGGAGCTTACTTGTCTTTGGACCACTCATGTGGTTCACTCCGGTCACCGTTGATGACCTTTCTTAGTATCGTTGGATTCGTTTTGTCGAAATCTTTTCAACGATATCAGTGGTGTCTTCATCGAAGTTTTGGGCTGTCTCCGAGGTCTTTTTCTTTCTTTCTTTCTTTCTTTTTTTTCTCTTTCTTTATTGAATCTCATGTCCAATAATTTTGTAATTTGAGAGGGTGATAGATGATACAAATAACATAACTCTCTAAACTGTGTTATTTTCTTAAATATTTTTTACACCATGTTATTTTATCATTTTTTTACTATGCTAGAATCACAAAAAACTCCAAGTTGGTACCACATGTAATAAATAAAAGAAAACAACCTATTGTGAAGATTAAAATTTTGTTATAGGCACTGCACCCGTAAAGCAATCTGTGTTGACATTACTAAATGAAGATATATTTGGTATTATGATGCAGAATGTTTTTTAATTAAAAATATGTTAAAATAATTTTTTTTTATTTTTAACATCATTATATTAAAATCATAAAAAAAAACACCTAAAGAAACATCAATTAATACTTTTTAAGACAAAAAAACACATTAAAAAACTACCACAAAATAAAACACTCACTAAGAAAAATAGGTTAGGTATGTTTGGTGCAAACATTTAGGAAAATAGCATTTTTGGCACCAGAAAATAGAGATTACTTCCTTGGTTGCTGCTGTAATTTTGATCTCATATCCTTGAATTTAAGATTAATTAAAAAATGAACAAAAAAGTTTTGCATTACAATATTCATGCATACTAGATAGCTTACTTGCTCTTCGACGTGGGCCGAGCTCATTTTTTTAAGCGTAAAAAAGCAATGCATAATCGTTGTAACTGTATTTTAAAAAGAAAAACAAATTAATAACTCTTCATCACAGAAAGAGATTTGGGAAAATAATAATGATTTTCAATCCCCAACAATCAAAATGATGAAAGAAAAAATAAAAAAATAAAAAATCAATGAAAAAAAGGTAAAACAAATACCAGCAAATTCAGGTGATGAAATTGAAAAAAATATCAAGATTATAGATCCAATGATGAAATTTAAAAAAATTAAAATTTAATAAAAAGAATAAGAATTCAAATTAAAAATCAAAACATTAAGGGTCAAAATCTCAAATATTGAATTGAAAGGCAAATTTGAAAATTCCTAAGTGAGTGAGAATCAAATTTGAAAAAAGAAAAATTAAAAAAATCAAAATCAAAATACACCATTTGACGCCCAAGATACTCGACTCAACATGTTGACTTAAGACCTGGACTTAGGTTGGCTCGAGTTTCAAAAGTAATTGGAAAAAAGCATAAAAATACATTTGCTTCTTATATTTAATTCATAAGCAAAAATCCTTATTAAAAAAATAATTGAACAAAGCCCAAAAATAAAGCTTTAGGTAAAACATTTTTTTTAAAAAAAATGGAAAATACCATAGGAAGTGGAAAAAGGTAAGAAAACGTCTGAGAATAAAATTGGAAAAAATGAACAAAAAAGGGAAAAAAAAACAAGCAAATCCAAGTGAACTTTCTAAATTCAGGTTAATCTCTCAAAGCCGCAAACTGTCAAGTTCCAAACCTACACTCAATTAAAAAGCTTAATATAAAACAAATTTAATGCTGAAGGGTGAGATAAATTAATTTAATTACAAAAAATTATTTTTAAAAGAGAAAGATCTAACAAAGAGTGCCAGAAAAACCGAGGCAATACCAAACCAATTTAATATTAAAGGATGAAATAAATTAATTTAATATAATAAAAACATTCTTTCTGAAAGAGGTAGATCTAGAAATTTGACTATTTTTTAATATATATATATATATATATATGACTATTTTTGTCATTTTTTAAACTAATGATTAAATAAAGAACTATGAAATCAAAGGACATTAGAGAAATAAATAAGAAGGAATTGAGTTCTTAGAAATTTGGAAATAGATGAGCTTGAAAAGCTTGTTGAGATGAAACTTCAAACTTTTTGCAGGGATTTCAAATTTAAAGGGTTGAAAGGATAATTTTGTCCCATTAAGTAAATAGATGTGTTAAATGCTAATAATCTCATCTAGAGGGAAAAACAAAGTTATGGTAGATCGTTTTACATCCCTAAAAGAGTCTAAAAAGCTTGAAATGGGTCAAATATTGTGGAGCGTGCTTCACATTTCTCATTAGTTACACTCGTAAGGGCCAGGGCCACCTATATACAACATTTTAGGTTATTAAGTATTTTAAAATAATTTATTCCCTCCCTCTTATAATTAGAGATGTTCCATTGTTTATCTATTTATCTATTTTTTAAATGAATGTATATAGAAAATTATAGTGTTTATTTTATCCTTAAGAATAACAAAATATTATCATCTTTAAATATTGTTTGAATAATAGAAAATTTATTTCAAAATATAGATGTATATGCTTTTCTATATTGTTTTTAAAAAGATAGTTTTATTATTGATAAAGGTGTTTGGGTTAGGTTTTTTATATTTTTTTCAAAATATAGATGTATATGCTTTTTTATATTTTTTTTAAAAAGATAGTTTTATTATTGATAGAGGTGTCTATGTTTGGTTTTCTATATTTTTTCAAAATATAGATGTATATGCTTTTCTATATTTTTTTTAAAAGATAGTTTTAGTATTAATAGAGGTGTCTGGGTTTGTTTTCTATATTTTTTCAAAATATAGATGTATATGCTTTTCTATATATTTTTTTAAAAGATAGTTTTATTATTGATAGAGGTTTCCGAGTTTGATTTTCTGTATTTTTTCAAAATATAGATGTATATGCTTTTCTATATTTTTTTAAGAAGATAGTTTTATTATTAATAGAGGTGTCTGGGTTTGGTTATTCTAAACTTTCTTGTAAAAATAAGTATCCTATTAGGATAGGAGACCATCTCATACTTTAATTAGTAAATTATATGAGAAAAATAGTTATCTAATGATAAAGAGTACGAAGAGTACATGAGGTGTATATTTGTGTTAGTCATGTTTTGTATGGACTATATTGTGATCTTGTATAGTCTTGTGTGTTATCATATGCTGACTTGAGGTATTTAGATACCTTAATCATATGACAATACATTGTGAAACATGGAGTTGCAGACATATCGTGTGGAAGTACTGATGAAGAGAAATTATTTATGTTGCATAGTTAAAGTTGTGTTGGTGTTGTACTAGAAGGTTAGGCATCACAACTATAGATGGAAAAGTTTGGTTGTTCGTATAGGGTTGTACTAGTAGAAATTGTTGTCTTAAGTAGATAAGTTATTTATTATTTCTTCTTTTTAGCACATTAGTTACTCTCAACTCTTGAAAATTGCATGCAATTTGAAAGGCTCGTGAATTTCTTCTCATCAAGTTGTAGGGCATAACATGGAGAATGCTTGATGACCGAGAAAGTTATGTCAAGGTAAAAATTATGCTAATGACAATAGAGAAATTGCCACAATAAATGTTTAAAGAGCTCATTACTTAGAGACGTGAAGACTTTGTTGAAGACACTGATATTTTATATAGATATATGGAGATTTTTCAAGAGATATGGAGTTAGGCTCCTTGAGAATTTGCATGGGATTGAGATTCGGTCCTGAGATAGTTAGGGGTTAGGGCAAGGCCTACATAATGCTATTAACAGTTTGTTATTACGCAAAGGCTTATAACACTATGGATATAGGTTAATCATTCTTTTTTTGTTTCTTTTATTGGCCTATTAGCTACCTCCTAGTATTTGAAATTGTATGTTATTTAATAGACTCATGAATTTCTCCTTATCAAGTTTTAAGCATAAAATAGAGAATGCTTTATGATTGCGAATTTTATATCGTGGTAAGAATTTTGCTAATGATAAATAAAGGGTCAACAGAGAAATTTACATGATGAATGTTTAGAGAGCTCATGGCATTATGATAATGAACATTAATAGGAGAAGTGAATATTTGTCTGAGACATGAAGATTTTATGTGAGGATTTTGTTTGGAGATATGAAAATTTCATTTTTGTCAAAAGCATGAAGCTTTTGTATGGAAATTTCATTTGGAGATATGAAGATTTCATCGAAGATACAAAGATTACATTTGGGAGGTAAGTAATTCTACAAAGAAAAATGTATGGAGAGTACTTAGAAAGACAATATTGATTTTTTCATTGAAAAGTTTAAAAGATTTTACCTTGGTACATTACCCAGGGATAAATTGATTTTAGGTAATGTATTGTGAGATGTGACCACCTTTTTTTCGTTTTGATCAGGTTGTTTTTATTTATTACAAACTGTTAGAAGTAACCCTTAACGATCAATTTTTTTTATGGCATAGCTATCCTCAATGTCATATCCGTTATTGTGGTAAAAGAAATAAAATTTATTGGAGTTTCTTGTGTTCGCACTGTTTTTTATAGAAAATGTATATATTATACAAATTCTTGTTTCTTAATGACAACCAATGTCTTAATGCATATGGTGGCCAAAGGTGTGGGCATGAGCTGAGAGAATGTTAATTGATCGCTAATTGATCCCTTTGTCATACTTTTAGATGCCATAGGATTTTTATAAGATCGATGACACTTGAGAACTTAAACTCTCTATTACCAGAACCAAGGGTGTTCTTACCGGGTCACGTTCATTTCTTTTACTCAAATATGATTTTTCATTGCCTATTTTACATTGAAGAGAGTTCAATCAGGAAGAGTATATAGTCATTCCCATCGAGGATAATTGTCGATTCCATTAATTAGAGTTTTAATAAAAATGAGTTCAAGTATACTTTCCACTTTGGGCATATCCATATTAAAATTTTAGAGATATGATCTAATACTCTAATTTTCTTGTTTTGTGATGCCAAAGAACTTAGTTATGCTTTTTTTAGCTGGTGTGCTTGTGCTAAAGCATTTAGTGATAAGATCGTGAAAGTCAAGGATGAAGTTATGCTTCAAGCTATAGTACCACACTCGAGAAAATTCATGGAATGTTATCGGAAGAACTTTACATATAACATCACTATCTTATATTAAAAGCTCTAGGCCACTTTTTACATTTTATAAATGCTATCTTGGATATGTAAGTCCATTGTAAGTGTCTAAATTGGCATTAATAGACACACAATCTTTGAAAAGATAGGCATGCAACATTCAATGATAAAGTGGAGAATATCCCACTCGGAGGAGGCAATATTCATTTTCATAAGCTTATATTGTTATTGATCTCACTCGCATCAGGGTCTTTTTTGATAAAGAGTAAGTGAGTAAGATTTATAAGAAGATCAATGATAGCAGCCCCTCATATGGTATAGACTTGCTAAGGTTTCTATTTTTCATCTTTGACTTTCATGTCTATAGCATCCAAATTAAGAATGTTCTTTATGGTAGGAGCAATTTCTTCAGAGGGGAGGGTTAGAGTGTGAGTGTTCTCATGTCTACTTGATTACACATTGATTTGCCCTATTCATTTAAAAAACCAAGGTTGTCTGTGTGCACTTAATTATGCATGTAGTGAAGCTAGGTGTTGTGTTATCCATTGAGGAAGTTGAATAGTGTGAAATTATTGTACTTAGAGGGAATGGGTAATTTGTTAAAGATTTAGAGGAGCTTATGTACTTATGGTAAGGAAATTAGTTACTCTCTCACGTTCTTGTGTTTCCAAGTCATCAGTTATGAAAAGAAGTTTTGGATGAGGTGTGAAATGAGAATGAACTAGATTTTGTTTAGTTTTCTATAAACATTGTCACTGATAAAGTCGGGAAAAACTTTAAATTGGTTTGGGATTTCGATGGATGCTTATAAGCTAAGGTGGCTTAGTCATTCCACACTCTCCTGCAAAAAGAGTTTCATATCAGGATAAGTGACCCTCCGATATTTAAATCAGTAAATAACAGGAGGATAATAATGTATTTAAAAATAACAAAAACGATTAGTGTATAAATATATATATTATATGTTGGGTGACATGTTTTGTGATATTCTAGTTATTATCTAGTAATTTTAGGTTTTTATATACCTCAATCACATGTAATTACTTCATGGAATATGGAGTTGCAAACTGAAGTAATAAAAAAAAAAAACAATTATTTATACCACCTAGGTAAACCTATATAGGCTTTCGTACTAGAAGGTTAGACAACGCGAACATTGATAGTAAAAGCTAGCATTCACAAGTGATTGACCATAAAATTAGCATTATACCGACAAGGTGTATATCATACTTAATTGTTAGTGGTAGTTATTGGAAAGAAAGCCAGGCGCGGCACTAATCTCTTGGATGTTATAATATTGTATTGTTGTGTATGCCAATACCATGGTTTTCAATGATTTGTTATTGGACCAAGCCCACAACTTAACGACCAGGGATGTCCGTTATTTATTTTTTCAAATCCACCTTGCTCTAATAAATAATTAAAAATTTAGTGATGGAAAAAGAAAATCAGATGGAGCGAGTATTCAATTAACAACATCAAATATGTAATCGCTTGGTTTAAATTTACTAAATTAGATACGAGTGGGATATGGCCTCTCTTGATTGGACCACGAATTTGGCCCAGCATATTGGTCCAGCTCCATAAATCCTACTCCTCCTCCCGTAGGAATCCCGTCGTCACCCAAGGCATTAACGAAACCGAATTCTCTCTGGGTTTTTTTTTATAAAGAAAAACATTTTCTGGAAAAAATCATGGCAACCTTGAAACTCCATGGAACCCCTATATCGACCAACACACAGAGAGTTCTTGCAACCCTTTACGAGAAAGAGGTAGAATTTGAGCTTGTTAATGTCAATTTGGGAGCTGGGGAACACAAGCAAGAGCCCCATATTTCCCTCAATGTAAGTACTTTACTAATATTGAAAGAAAAGAGCATCTATTTATTTCCCATCACAAATGATCACTACATCTATCGATTTCTTCATCTAATATAATATCATTTCCTCTTCGAATGAAATAGCCATTTGGTCTAGTTCCAGCTGCTGTTGATGGAGATCTAAAGCTCTTTGGTGAGTAAAATTTCAACCCCTAGTTACTGTAGAAGTACTATTTTACACGATTTGTTGGGGGCTATAGTTTATTTACTCTTTCGGGTATTTGCAGAATCAAGAGCAATTTCACAGTACGTAGCCCACCAATATGCCAGCAAGGGGACTCAACTGGGCGCTGCAGGCAACCGGTATGCAACAATTTTGGTATGGCAGGAAGTGGAGTCTCACCAGTTCGACCCATCAGCTTCAAAACTGGTGTGGGAGCAAGTTTTTAAACCAATTTTTGGGCTACCAACAGATGCGGCTCTAGTTGCCGAGACGGAGGTTACTCTCGGTAAGGTTCTAGATGTGTACGAGGCAAGACTGTCTCAATCCAAGTACCTAGCCAGTGACAGCTTCACCTTGGCCGATCTGCACCATCTCCCTAACATCCAGGCCTTGTTGGGGACTCCATCCAAGAAATTGTTCGATTCTCGCCCCCATGTTAGCGCATGGGTTGCCAGTATCACTGGAAGGCCAGCTTGGGGCAAGGTGCTCGCTTTGCTTCCAAAGTAAATTAGAAGGTAACCATGCAGGGTCTCTTGTCCTAATAAATAATAAAAAAGATGAGTGTGGTCTCTTGGCCGGAATAAATAACAGTACTGTTCCCCCCCAAACATGTATGGTGTTTAGCGTTTAAGCCCTCAATCTTCCGTGCAAAGGGTGATTAAACTTCAAATAAAATTTGTCTCTCCTGTGTGCTGTTTGCGGCACTTTCTGTGTAGAGGTTTCGAGTCAGGATTTACTGACGAAGCACATATCATTTGAACATCCTGGTGTCGTTCTTTTCTATTTTTGTTCCCGTTATGTTAATTTGCCTCTTGTTTTTAACAGATGAGGGACGAGGGCATAGTTTTGCTTTCATTAATTATTAATTAATAATATTCTAAAAGGTGTGGTCCCATGCCTTTTATTTCCATTATACTAATTTTTTTTACGTGTTTATTTTTTTTCTTTTCTCATGATTGACTTCTTTTTCTAAAATATTTTTTTTTTCAATTTTTTTTTGATATTTTTAATATTGAACTGGTTAAAAATTTAGCTGTCATTTAAAAAAAATATTGTGAATTATTACAATATTTTTATTTTTAATTTTTTTATGATTTTTTTTTAAAATGATCATTTTCAATTTTTTTTTATATTAAATTGATTGAAAATTTAGTTTTTTAGTTTTTTTAAATAAAAAAACATTGTAAATTACTATAGTATTTTCTCTATATGGTTTTTGTTTTGATACAATATTTCTCCACATATTTTTTTTAAATTATCTTTGTTGAATTTAATTTTTTTAATATTAAGCTGGTTGAGAATTTAGCTTTAGTTTTTCTAATATGTTTTTTCCTTTATTTTTTTATTTTTATTTTTGCTTTTTTTTGTTTTTTTTCAAAATTATCTTTTTTTTTAATTATTTATCAATTTTAATTTTTTAATATTGAGCTGATTGGAAATTTAATTTTGTAGTTTTTTTAAAAAAACACTGTTGATTGCTACAATATTTTTCCATATGGTTTTTTTTCTTTTTCTTTGTTTTTTTTTTCAGAATTGTCTTTGTCAATTTTAGTTTTTTTCATATTGACTTGGTTGATAATTTAGTTTTGTAGTTTTTTTCTTGAAAAAAAAATATTGTTGATTGCTATAGTGCTTTCCTACATGATTTTTTCTTATTACAGTGTTTCCCCACATGTTTTTTTATCAATTTGTTTTTCTAAAATTATTTTTGTCGAATTTATTATTTTCATACTGAACTAGTTGAAAATTTAGCTTTGTATTTTTTTTCTTTAAAAAACCGTTGATTGCTAAAGTGTTTCCCCACATGATTTTTTTGTTATAATTTTTTAAAAAAAATTATCTTTATCGATTTTATTATTTTTAGTATTGAGCTGGTTGAAAATTACAACTGTAGATTTTCTCATGAAACACTATAGATTACTATAGTGTTTTCCTGCATAGGTTTTTTTTGTTTTTTTTATGATTTTTTTTAAAATTATCTTTATTGATTTTATTTTTTTAATATTAAGTTGGTTGAGGATTAGAATTATATATTCCCTCACATAACACTATAGATTGCTGCAGTGTTTCCCTACATTATTTTTTTTTTTATGATTTTTTTAAATTAAAATTTAGCTTTGTAGTTTAATTTTTCTTGAAAACATTATAAATTGTAATATTATTTTTTTATATAATTTTTTTTAAAAAAAATATAAGTTTTTTTATAAATCCATAACAACATATAAGCATACCATAAGACCACGACAACATGCAGTCCTAGCAACTAGTCTCCCACCGTGTAGACATTTGACGAGGGCAGTTTTGACCTTTCCGAAAAATAAAGCGATATTGATGCTAAATTAAAGCGAGACAAACATATTTTTCGCTTTTTTTTTTCCCAAAAAGCTAAAGTGCTACAATATCTTTATTCATTCCCATGGCTTTTCGTAAATAAAATCACAAGGATGAGATGATAGTTGATGAGAGCGGTGGCCTTGAGTCATTTGATAGGGAGCAGCCACTTTTGGGCCCTTAAATTTCTAGCTTGGTCGCAGCTGGAATTTTGATCTAATCTTGTTGAATTTTAAATTAATAAAAAAATGAACACAAAAGTCTTGCAATAAAAACAAATTATAATATAGAAAATTTCATATATGTTTTATGATGCACGCTATTTTGATAAATTAATAATTGTTTCGGTGTTTTCTTAAATTTTCATATCTAATTTTCAAAGATTAAATATTTTGTTTCATATTTATTTGATGATATATGCTATACTAATTAACTAATAATTGTTCAATCTATTATTATTTATAAACTAGATTATTTTTTTGATAACATATTTACATTATAAAAAAAAACTAAATTTGGTGGACAAAACTTACCGTGTACACACGCTCATTGAACATGATGAACTAAGGTTGTCAATTTCATTTCGTTTTGTCCGGAATGACTGAAATATTTCATACCAATTCAAAAAACGGAACAAAACGGAACAATTTTTATCTCATTTTAAATCTCGGTCTGTTCTGGATTTTTCAGCTAAATTTCAGCCGGAACGTTCTGATTTCATTCCACATGTTACGTTTCGCTCTTAAAAAGCCATTGAATCAAATTGAACCTTGTTCAGTTTAATTAATTAAACCACCCAAGTATAAAAAGCTCTTTTTCATTACTATTTTCAATAACAATAATATTAATAATAATATTGAAAATTATTATTACATTTTCATTAACAATGATATTAATTTTTTAAAATTAGATTTATCACTAATATATATGATTTATATTCATGTTTTTTTTTTCATATTTATACTTTGTAGGAATTTGAGCAAAACAATGGATGTTTTAGATTCCATTAGCCTTGATAACATTGACATAACTTTATATTTAAAATATTTGTGTTAAAACATTTTACTTTCATAATATTTTGATATTTTGTTTAAGTTGAATTACTTTAAGTTATAGATCTATTTAATCTTGACTATTTAGAAATATTTTAAATTTTAAAATTATATTTGTTTGGTATTGTGTTTGTATTGTATAATTTATAATTAATTTATCTTGAATTTGAATTATGTTTGTTGAATATATATATATGAACAGTACAATCCCGAAACAGCACACCGAAACACTTCGAAACTGAAACATTCCATTCCAATTGAAAAAACAAAACACCTACTGGAACGGAATTGACAACCTTGTTATGAACAACCACAATGTTTTTTTTATATATAGTTTTGTGCACAAAACCTGAGGAAAGAGAGAGGAAGGGAGGGGAAAAAAAACTATCAAAGCCACTTCGAGACTTCAACACCAGCATGTACCATGCGAAGAGAAAAAAACTCGATGAGACAATACTCGCAGCATCAAGAAAGGCCATGATCGGAGCTCGGAGGAGGACACACTTGCCTCCTCACACGATTGCTCGTGTCGCTCATGCGCTAGACGTTTTTTCCCCCTCATTATTTTATGCCATTTCAATTTGGTTCTAGATTGCAAATAATTGTTTTTGTTCGGGCTCCAATTCTTCGTTAACTCTTCAATTTAGTTCTAAATCTCATTTTACCCAAGGTTAAATGAGACCCAACTAGGAAAAAGAATAAGACATATTATCCAACCAAGTTATCTCATTATGGTTATATTTATAACTTGGACCATGAATTTTGCAGGTTAACCTAAGTTGACGGGGGCAATGTAATATAACATTTTTTTTGTATAAAAAAATCATTCCTAATTTTTTTATAACCCTTTCATTTAGTCTTTTTGATAATTTTTTAACGTGATATCAAATTTCATCCCACCAGAGGATAATTAAAGCCCAACTAAGAAGAAAATAAAAGATAAGAAAAGAAGGACATATATTGCCCAATAGGGTTTTCTCATTGTGGTCGTGTCCATGACTCGGGTTATGATTTTCACAGGTTAACGCAGGTTAACCAAGGTCGATATAATGTGTCATTTTAAAAAAAAAACAAATTAGATGCTAGTTCTTTTATAACTCTTCAATTTAATCTAACTGATAAGTATTCCATTTAGTAACAAATTTCATCATACCTAATGCTAATTAAATCCCAATTATAAAGAAAATAAAGGATGTGAAAAGAAAAGGACATACTGGCCAATTAGGTTATCTCATTTTGGTCATGTCCATGACCCATGTGAATTTTGTAGGTAACCCAAGTTGATCGGGGTCGATCCAATATGATATTTTGAAAAAAAAAATTCTCAGTTCTTTTATAACTTTTCAATTTAGTCCCAGATTTCAACTAACATGAGACCAATCGAGACCCAATTAAGTCTCAACCGAGAAGAAAATAATGGAAGGAAAAAGAAAGAGACATATTCCCCAACTAGGTTAGTTCATTATAGTCGTGTCCATTATTTAGGTCATAAATTTTACAGCTTAACTCGGGTTAATACAATATGTGTTGTCTTTTCATTTCACTTCTTGATTATTATTATTTTTACATTGGACAGTTCATTGTTTTGCATTTAAACCTAATGGGTTTAGGCAGAGGTTAAATCAACATAGAAGTGAAATTTTTCGAGATTCAGATTGTCATTTGAATGAGGTGACCAATTTGCCTCTTGGTTTGCTAGGTTGAATGAGCCACTAGGTTAAATGAGCTACAATGACTTTTTTGGCATTTATTAATGCACATGGCAGTCGATTAATTTTATTGAGCACATGGGTCAAGTTTTCAATTTATATTCAGATTTTTCATTATTTGTAGAAAAAATTAATGACGCCACATGTTTTTTATGCAATAATTAACTTTTTCTCTAGCTTCTTGCGAAGCGTGGGCACTAGGCATAGTCAGATTTATTAGACACGAGCTTGCGGGAAGTGTTACATTAAAGGACATGTCTTAAATTTTTATTTGTTTTTGTCTTTAGTTATAAATCACAATTCTAGCTATATCTAACTCAAGGCCCGAATCATTAGTTTGGTAGGTTAATTCGAGTCAACCCAAATCAATTCAAATCACTATCTCTTTAAGATTTTTTTTAAAATAAAATTAAAATAACATTGTTTTGAATTTGTTTTAGCCAAATCAGGTTTCACTTAGATTTTGATCGGGTCAACCAGGTCATGAGTTGACTTATTGGGTCAATCAAGTTTGACTAAGACAACTCCATCTAATTTGACAAGAAATTCGACCTGTAATAGGTTTAATAATACAACTTTAATATCTCATAAATACAATATTTATATTGGTACTGTTATTGACACTTTTTTTTTATAATGGTATTTTCAATATCTTCTTTAATTTATTTACGAGTTGATAAAATTATTCTTCTTTTTGCATCTGCATTTACCCTTACAAATAATCTAATATCTGATATTAGTTATTGATGTTCTTAATCTTAAAAAAATAATAGTATCAAAATACTCACTAGACCACAAACTATTAATTAATCTTATTTTTCTTATTTATTTATTTAATATAATGTCCATGGTATATTTTGCAACATATGTCTTAGCTCGTAGTTAACAAAATATAGATTCTCAAAACAAAATTAAAATACATAAAAAAATGTATTATATATTGAAAAGGTACATTTCAAACAACAATTAAAGATATAATTTCTCTTTAAGTATTTACTTTATATTTATAAATGCAGCATTGAGAAAACTAACTTATAGACGCTATGATGATATGAATGTGTTTTTATAAATAGTACAATTCATGCACTCCATTTCAGTACTTTGGATTTTTTTAAAACTTATATTCTAGTATTTTAAATAAATTTATGTATCATAGATAATTTTTACAAGATTGTATATACGAAATTGAATGGTAATATGAATATAAAAATAAAAATGAAATAAGAGATATTTTTTTAACTAATAGAATTTTAACTCCTACAACATCAATAGATTTAAAATTCAGACCTATTTATTTATCAGATTGATTCGAGATTTGAACTAATAAAAATTAAAAAAATAAAAATAAATTAATTAATATGGTAAAACATTTAAGTCATGAATCCATTAATTTAATCAATATGGGTTTGATCTAGTTAAAACTTAATTCTTAACAATGCTAATTTTTATTTAAAAAAAATACAAATTTAATCAGAACCAACATAATTTTTTTAAAAAAAAATTAGATGCAACCTTTCTAATCCAAAATTTACCCTATGTTAATCTCTTTTTGGTTTTTATTTTTATGAAGGTGTTTGTAAATATGATGGTTATTTTTCAAAATATTTTTTATTTAAAAATATATTAAAATAATATTTTTTTATTTTTTTAAAAAATTATTTTTAATATAAATATATTAAAAAATTAAAAAATTAATCTTAAATAAAAAAAATTATACAATCTCGTTTGGAACGCAATAAAAAAAAAACGGCTACGATCACTTCAATGATTTTTCTTATCAATAGATAGAGGAACAATCTAGCGTGCCAGGCGCGTGCCCACGCCTGGGCCTAGGAAGTAGGAAGCCAGGCTCGTTTTGCTGGGGATGGGGTTGCTATGGAGCAGCTATCAAATAATGCATTGCTCCAGTCATATCTTCTTTACCAACCAACTAGGCTAGAAATCGGTCACGAAAAGTTAATGTCTGCTGCTAAAAATACAGGTGACCCTATATAACTACAAATAACATTGCTCAATTTTTTTTAATTTACAGGTTGTGCCCTTGAAAATTAACATGTATAATCTTTGAGTCAAATCTTTGATTAATTTAGTATCAAGTCACCAAGTTTGTTTTCAAAATTGTTTGGTTAAAAAAACATGAAATGTCTAAAATTTAGACAACCTAATATCCAATTTTGGACAAACGTATGTCCAAGTTTTTTGACAAATGAATGTCCAAAATTTAGATATTTTATTTCTCCCTCCACCTAATCTTATTAGGTGTTCTTTGAAGAAAATATGTTGAAATGGTTTTTTTTTAATCTTAAAACCCTAGCTCGACTTTCCAGCTACCCTTCGATGGTCGAAAATTAAATCAACAGTCGACATGTCATTTGTTTCTTTAATAAAATTATAGGTACGTGAAAGATATCGATGAATGAAAATTTGATAGAAAATACATATAAGACATAAATGAATTGAATTTTTATAATTTTGAGAAAAACAAATTGTTCCCTTCAACCATTTACAATAAAAAATGAGTTGGAAAATATTTCTCTTTTTTTTTTCTTCTTTAATCTTATTTATTTTAGGAAGTTATGGAAAACGATTGCGTGTTGGTTATTTGTTTAAGAAATGAAAGTAGATAGAATTAGAGAGAAAGTTGTTACCTAGAGGAAGAAAGTGCCCAATTTCTTTTTTCTCTTTCTTTCTTCATTAATGTTATTAAAATCAGCCAACTAGTTATCTACTAATATGGGCAAAATAATTTTAAAAAATATTTTTTAATTAAAATATACTAAAATAATGTTATTCGATGAAGAATATGACTCACGACAGTTATTATTAGTGATTTTTTTTTGTACGATAGGATTTATCTTATGGGTCATAATCAAAGATTTAATATGCATTTGATATATTTTTTTCCTCTCATCTTTTTTTTCCTCTCATCTTTTTTTTTATTGAAATTGGTGTTAGCTTATTTTAACAATTCCTTAAAAAATTGCTATTCCCAAATACGACTTCTTATAAAGTAGTTATTTTTAACAGTGAAATATGTCAAACTGGCTGTTTCGCTGAAATTTTTTCTGCTTGTGTTATTTGGGGTTTTTTTTTTATAAAAAAAATGGCCTGTTTGGATTGTGAGGAAATAAATGGTCAATTGATTTATTCGGCCTATTGGTTCATAAATTCCACTCGTCCAGCCATCGGAAATCCATCGTCACCCATTGGAAATACCTCTCTATTTGGTTGAAAATGACGTGATTAATGAGATAAGAAGGAGATGTACTGCCCTATTTATTTTTATGTTTTAAATTTTTTTTTAAAAAATTAAATTTTTTATATTTTTTAAAATTAATATTTTTAATATTTTCGTATACATTAATATCAAAAATAATATTTTTAATATAAAAAATATTTTTTTAATATTTTTTTAAAAATAACATTTTAAAAATTAACTTTAATTACACTCCCAAACACTCCAATAGCATCAATGGATTGTGAAGGAAACAAATGGTCACGTGATTCACGCGGCTTATTGGTCCATAAATTCCACTCGTCCACCCGTTGGAAATGCACATCGTCATCCAAGCCAACAAGAACCGAAATCTCTCATTCTCTGCTTTATTCACTGAAGAAGTCATGGCCCCTTTGAAACTCCATGGAAGCGTTTTATCAACCAACACACAGCGAGTTCTTGCAACCCTTTACGAGAAAGAGGTAGAATTTGAGCTTGTTAACGTCAATTTGGGAGCTGGGGAACACAAACAAGAGCCCCATATTTCCCTCAATGTAAGTGCTTTACTAATATTGAAAGAAAAGAGCATCTATTTATTTCCCATCACAAATGATCACTACATCTATCGATTTCTTCATCTAATATAATATCATTTCCTCTTCGAATGAAATAGCCATTTGGTCTAGTTCCAGCTGCTGTTGATGGAGATCTTAAGCTCTTTGGTGAGTAAGATTTCAACCCCTGGTTACTGTAGAAGTACTATTTTACACGATTTGTTGGGGTCTATAGTTTATTTACTCTTTCGCGTATTTGCAGAATCAAGAGCAATTTCACAGTACGTAGCCCACCAATATGCCAGCAAGGGGACTCAACTGGGCGCTGCAGGCAACGGGTATGCAACAATCTTGGTATGGCAAGAAGTGGAGTCTCACCAGTTCGACCCATCAGCTTCAAAACTGGTGTGGGAGCAAGTTTTTAAACCAATTTTTGGGCTACCAACAGATGCGGCTCTAGTTGCCGAGACGGAGGTCACTCTCGGTAAGGTTCTAGATGTGTACGAGGCAAGACTGTCTCAATCCAAGTACCTAGCCAGTGACAGCTTCACCTTGGCCGATCTGCACCACCTCCCTAACATCCAGGCCTTGTTGGGGACTCCATCCAAGAAATTGTTCGATTCTCGCCCCCATGTTAGCGCATGGGTTGCCAGTATCACTGGAAGGCCAGCTTGGGGCAAGGTGCTCGCTATGCTTCCGAAGTAAATTAGAAAGTAACGATGCAGGGTCTCTTGTCCTGAATAAATAAATAAAAAAGATGAGTGCGGTGTTTAGTCATCAATATATATATTTCTGTTTACAGAAACAGCTAGACTGAAAGGTCCCCTGTTGGCTTCTCGAGTACTTGTATTTTGATCTTGTGTATGGTGTTTAGTCATCAATCTTCTATGCGAAGGATGGTTAAACTTGGAATAAAGTTGTCTTTTTTTTGTGTTGTTCGTGGCATTTCCTGCATCGGTTTGTAAAGTGGGACATTGACGAGCCTTGAAATTTCAGTTCAGATTTTATGGACCAATATCATTTCAACATCCTCGAGTTTTGATCATAATTCTCTCTTCTTCTTCTTTTTTTAACGAATGCGTCGCGATCATTCTCTCTCTGGAAACACATGAACGACCAGAGCTCCTTTGTGCTCTTTTGATGCTGGTCAGATGACACTGTCGTCGTTGACCAGATATCAAAAACGTACGCTTCTTTCATTAGGGCATCTGCTCCCCTTCTGGTTTGGTCGAAATATGGCAGAAGCATTTGGTTCTATGCTAGCCATCCTCCTTGCAAGAGTAAAGCTGGGACAGGTTGTGCACACAAGTAGGCAGTGAAGTGATCATTCGTCTTGCACTTGATCAAGGCAGTCTTCATCGTTTTGAAAAAAGAAGTGATCTTCTTCATACAAGGCTTTTTATGTCCACATCATAAAACCTTTAATTTTCAATTGCAATGCTTAAAGTAAATTTATCAAACTTGCGAGTTGCGACTTCTTTTTATTTATTTATCAAACTTTAAAGTAAATTTAAAGCTTCATAGGATGACGTGAACGGTTAAAAAGAAAAGAAAAGAAATATACGCTAAAAGGAACAGGAAGTTGTTTGGATTAGGTTTTTGTTTTGGCTAACTAATGGCATCAATGTAAATAGAAAAAAAAAGAAGGATGAATATATTTCTAGGAATTGGCTACTGGCCACTAGGCTTTTCGTCCATGCCATTCAAATTAATCGACAATAAATTGTAATTATTGAGTATCGAGTAGAAGCTATCTTACGCGTGGCCTGTTAAGTCCTTCCTCAAATGCATGTACGTGTTTTTACAACTATACGCGTGCATTTATTAATCTCAAATTTATGCTGAGCAGTTTACTGAAAATTGGTTTTTGAAAAATTATTTTTTAAAAATTTTATATGTTTATTTATCATTAACAAAGTTAGTCAATAAAAAATATCTTTTAGTTAAAGAAAAATTTGGTTTGGTTTTTAGAAAAATATTTTTTTTTATTTTGGACGGAAAACATCTTCCGGAAATTATGAAAAATTTAGAAATATCATATTAGAAGTTATGAAAAATATTTTTTTATATGTTTATTTTTTTAGATTTGATCTATATTATTTTGATTATTATTTATTTTATTTGAGATAATTTATAAAATTATATTTTTTTTCAATTTCATTCTCATTCAACTTTTTAATTTGTAAGATTTGTTCCTTATTATTTTAATAAACTTGAAAAAAATAAAACATTAATAAGTTATTTTTCAGCTTATTTTTCATGACACAATCAAACACTAAAAAATATTTTTCAACTTATTTTTTATTATATTACCAAACATCATAATATAATTTATTTTACTAAAATTTACTTTTTAAAAAATAACCTACTTTTCAGTAAATAAAAAGAGTTATCTCCTTTTGTGATGGCATGATATTGCAGGGAAATAACACTAGGCCTACTACCATAAACAATCAAGCCCAAACATTATAGCCTCTCCTCTCCCATGTTCTATAGTTTCGGATTACTACTACTACTAATCTAAATTGCTCATATGTAGATATAAACTTGATTTGTGGTTCACGCTTCAATGCGAGCCTGGCTGAATTTTTAGTAATGTTAAAAAACGATATTCAAACGCCATCAATGCATTTTAAAGAAGAGGAAAAAAATCCACGACTTAACATTATATAAAAAAAAATTACCATAATCAATCCCCGAGAATCAAACATATAAGAATGAAATTAAAAAAAAAAATTAGTTAACATAAAAAAATCTAAAAAACCAAATAACTTGCAAATCCAGATGAGGTCGCCAAAACTCATGAGTGAGATCATGCGAATGAGATAACCTAATAAAAAATAAAATAATAGGTTGATCCGTGATTCGAGTGACTTGGGGCTTAGGATGGATCAAGTTTTAAAAGAAATTTGTTGAGAATCGACCCAATGTGAAATGATTAAAAACACTGGTTGACATGTGACCTGGTCAACCCGTGATAAATCTAGTCAAAATCAGGTTAAAACTCATTAATTTTTTTCTTTATTTTATTGTGTTTTCAAAATAATGTAACTTTTACCTTTTTATATAAAATATAAAAATTTATTTGACTTGGGTTAACTCATTTGACACGTGATATAATATTTGTCTCGAATTGACTCTCAGACTGACTCATGAAAAATGAAAGGACAACCTAAAAATTTAAATTAAATGGCAAAATAAAAAAAATCAAATTAACATAAAAATTCTAAATAAAAAATAAAAATCAAGAAAATGATGACAACACTTGAAAATATAAAATCAAAATTATATATCCAACGATAAAATTAAAATCAACCTTCTGTCTTTTTTTTAATCAAACTTTAAAGTAAATTTAAAGCTTCATAGGATGACGTGATTGGTTAAAAAGAAAAGAAAAGAAAAGAAATATACGCTAAAAGGAAAAGGAAAAGGAACAGGAACAGGAAGTTGTTTGAATTAGGTTATTGTTTTGGCTAACTAATGGCATCAATGTAAATAGAAAAAAAAAGAAGGATGAATATATTTCTAGGAATTTGTGGGGCTGTTGGCTACGAGGCTTTCATCCGTGCCATTCCCAATTAATCGACAATAAATTGTCAAGTCCTTCCTCGAATGTATGTTACGTGTTTCTACAACTATATGCGTGCGTTTACTAATCTCAAAGTTAGCTCCTTTTGTGATGGCATGATATTGCAGGGAAATAACACTAGGCCCACCATTAACAATCAAGCCCAAACATTACAGCCTCTCCTCTCCCTGTTCTATAGATTCATATTATTATTATTATTATTATTATTAGAACTATCACCACTATCATAATCATTACTATCATCACTACCACCATTACCACCATCACCATCACCACCACCATCACCACCACTACAAGCTTATTCGGGATTGTAGTTGTGGTTCAAAGTGTTTTTTGCTTAGAAATGCATCAAAATGATGTTTTTTTATTTTTTAAAAATCATTTTTGAGATCAGCACATCAAAACAATCCGAAAACATAAAATAATTAATTTTAAGCAAAAATAATTTTTTGAATTTTTTGGAAACGCCGGTTGGACCGCGTTTTCAAATGGTCCCCACCACCACCACCACCACCACCACCACCACCACCACCACCATCACCACTGATTAGTACTTAAAAATACATTTTTATCAAGGTTTTATATCATCATTTCGCACTTGAAGTATCAATAACTTTTTAAATAAAGCATGTTTTATAATGACAAGTCTAATACCATACGATACCTTTAATTTATGGTAAATGTTGATATTAAATGAAGGCCTATCACATAAATGAAAGGATTGATTTATGAGTTTAAATACAAAAATTGAAAGGACAGAGAGGGCCAAACTAAGAAAAGAGATGTTGGTTCAGTCCAAATTGGAACACTGTTCGATTATCGGGTTATATCTGGAGCTGTAGATCTTGGATTTAGGTTTGCTTTATATGTATGAAAAGCTAAGACATAGGTCTAAAACTTTCATGGGAGTCCAAGATTTAAAAAGGTCGTTTTCAAGTCCAAATTGTACAACAACGAAGAAGTTCGAATTTGTCCTGCAGCCCAGATACTGTTCAGTGTTCAACCTATATCTCGAGTTCTAGAAGTCCAAATGATCTTAATTGTTCTTTCTTGGAAAGCTTAGACAATGTCCTAGAACTCTCATGATTTAAGTCTGTTCAAATTCTGATGTTAGAAATGACGTTTTGTTCAGACAAGAAGATAAGAATTGTCACCAAGTCAAGATGTGGTCACCCACTCAACAATTAGTCATCAAATCAATAGTTCTAAATTTTAGCCTATAAAAGGAGGTATTTGCCATACATTTAGGCATCTTGATTTTCAGATCAAGATCATGTTCTTGCTCTCTCTCTTTATATTTTTGTAATGCTGAAGTTTTGTTTATATTAATCTCTTGTTTATACTTTTTATTTTCTTTACTTAGTTAACTTATATTTTATTTATGTTCTTATCTTGTTTATTTATGTTTCTTTTCTTCAGTATGTCTAGTTAAGTTTATTATGTTAAGGTGAAAATGTTACACTAATAGTGTAAGAATAAGTATAGTATAAAATCAACATGGACATTAATGTTTGATACTAACATGTCTTATATTTGTTATCTTGTTCACTTTTAATACTTTGCTTGTTAAATGGTTAATCTAGATTTATGTTATATAACCCTTGGTACAAGAAATCCTTGGCACTTTCATAGCCCAAACCGTATGGTATAACTGACACCTGTGCTATGAAAGGAACTTGATTTGTTGTCAATATAAGTTATAATCATGAATGCCTGACAACATTTACAAGTATTAGCATTATTCAAATAAAATAACTAATGTAATCATGTTAACAATTTATAATCCAATTGAAACCTTCTTTGTGTGTGGTTTCCAGTTGAATAATAAGAGTTTATACTATACTTGTTTAAAATATCATTAGTGGATCCTCTAACATTGACAATTATTCTTATCATTGTTTAATTCTTACATTAATCTTCCATCTTAAAGTCCTCTTTAACTTCTTCTTATTATTAGTACTACTGCTACTGCTGCTACTACTACCCCTACTACTATTACTTCCATGCGAATGGGATAACGAATAACCTAATAGAAGGCAAAATGATTGGTTGATCTGTGATTTAGGTGACCTGAGGCATAGAATAGGTCAAGTTTCAAAAGAAATATGGTGAGAATCAACCCGAAGTGAAACGATTAAAAATACTGGTTGATCTGTGACCTAGTCAACCCGTGGCAAACCTAGTCAAAATCAGGTCAAAACTCGTTAACTATTTTTCTTTATTTTATTGTACTGTCAAAATAATATAATTTTTACCTTTTGTATAAAACACAAAAAATTATTTAACTTGGTAACCCACTTTACACGTGATACAGTACTTGTCTCGAATCGACTCTTAGACTGACTTATGAAAAATGAGAGGACAACCTAAAATTTTGAATTAAATGGTAAAATAAAAAAACAAATTAACATAAGAGTTTAAAATAAAAAATAAAAATAAAGAGAATGAGGTCCAAACTTGAAAAAATAAAACCAAAATTATGGATCCAATAATAAAATTAAAATTTGATTAAGGGGTTAAAAATCAAAATCTGAATCCAAAATATTGAGGGCCTAACTTTAAATATCATCAAACTTTGAATTGAAAGGTAATATTGAAAAGAAAAATCTAATTAACAAAAGAATCCAAAACAAAAAATAAAAATCAAGAGAATGAGGACCCAACTTGAAAAAACAAAACCAAGATTATAGACTTAAGGATAAAATTGAAAACAAATTAAAATTTGATAAAAGAGTTAAAAATTAAAATTTGAAATCAAAACATTGAGATCCTAACATTAAATATCATCAAACTTTGAATTAAAGGGTAAAATTGAAAAGAAAAATTAAATTCACAAAAAATCCAAATAAAAAATAAAAATTAAGAGAATGAAGATCAAACTTGAAGAAATTAAAAATCAAGATTATGGATCTAAAAATGAAATTGCAAACAAATTAAAATTTGATAAAAGAACTAATAATCAAACTTAGAAATCAAAACATTAAGGGCCAAATATGAAATGTCATAAAATAAGAGGATAAAGTTGATTTTTTTAATAACTAACACAAAATTCAATTGGGAGGAGAGAGAGAAAAGGAAAAGAAAAGAAAAGGGCGGGCGACGACAGACCATCATTGAAAACACCATACATGCCGTCCCACATGGAAGAGGACGTCGTGGAGCTTTACACACCGTAGCTAAAGCTAACTTTCTTTCATTGAACGACGACTCAAGCCTCGAGTCAACAATTGTTTTTTAATAATTTTTAAAAATGGAGAAAGATTGAATCGTCCCTAACCCAACTTAATAATAATAAAAAAACTATAAGAAATGATAGAAACACCCTGGACCCAAAGATTAAAGGTTGTTTGAGAATGTGGTAGCAGTTGTTTTTTAAAGTGTTTTTTTGGCTAAAAATGCATCAATTTTTTTTTAAAAATAATTTTTGACATCTGAACATCAAAATGATCTAAAAACACCAAAGAAATATTAATTTGAAGAAACATCAATTTGAAGAAACATCAATTTTTCTTAAAATATTTTTGAAACGTAAAAACAAACAGGCTATTAAAAAATTTGATTTTAAGCACAATTTAGTCATTCTAATTTTTTTAAAAAACATAAGAAACAAACAATACCCCTTGAAATTTCAAGATTAAATGAAAATAACTTTCAAGACTAATTTAGTAATCCTACTATTCTAAAAATAAAATAAAATATGAAAAGAGTATAATAACCCTTAATGAATTTTACAAAGACGTTTGAGCTCTTATAAAAAGATTGAAGTATCCTCTCGGCAAAGTAAGTTGTTTTCGGAGGACAGTGATAAAATAGTAGATTTATGTTTCAAATCACAATGAAAAATCTCATCTCTTTTAGCTTTAGACTAGTTAGGTTACCTGCAATGTATTCTTCTTTGACATAAAAAATATATATAAAATAAATATTCAAGAGTGTGTTAGGTTTATCTACAAAACATGATTCAAAAATTTTTGATTAAAAAATTTTAGGTTTGATTGCAACGCCTAACTTAAGAATAATATTTATAATATTAATTATAATACTAATAGTAATATTTATAATACAAATAATAATATTTTAAATAATAATAATAATATTAAACTTGTTTGACCCAACTTTAAGTGAGTTTGACTGCAACACTAGACCCAAAAATTTTGGATGTTAGTCTAGCTGCAAGATCGTATCATAAAAATATAATAACTAAATAAAAAAATTAATATTAAAATAATTAAAAAACTATAATATTAATTGAAAAATAAAATATATCTAAAAGTAACCGCCTTTATTTAGACAGTGAAAAGCTGAGCTTTTTAGTTATAGTTAATAAAAGGGTTTTATTATCTGATATTATTTCCTGGACTTTTACATAAAAAAAGTCCAGCAATGGTCTGATAAAGCGAGGAAAATTGACAGTGATTGTTACATGTCTTACAACATGATTTGTTTAGTTTTTATAATTATTGATTGAAGTGACTAAAATTCAGCTAATTTCTTCATAACTGGTGTTGTCAATTATTTTTCCTACATAACAGAAAAAAAGGTAATGATTAACAAATAAACACGTAATTCAGGGACGGAACTAAAAGTACAGAAATAGTTGAAAGAGCCATAATGTTAAATAAGTATAGAAATCAAACCCTAATAAACAAAAAAAAAAAAACCTTGTCGTGGGAAAGGGGTGGTCTTTAAATGGTTCCGGGTCCCACGGTGCCTCAATTGCCTATTTTTTTTATTCAACTGGGGTGTTCGGGCCAGCTTGCGCGCACCACGACTATTTCCCACGGTCCACTGGACATCCTGCAAGTCCAGGGACAAGTTAGGCACCACGGGGCGACAGGCGTGCACATAGAGAATCAAACCCAGAACAGGAGCAAAACAAGTTATACCGTTGACCATAGCCGCTAGACTCTCCGGTACCGATTGCCTATTTTCTTTCTTTATCATGTGGTGGGAAGACTTTGAGGTCGTGTGACGCAATAGCGTGCGTAGGTAGGGTGGTGGTTGAGAGGTTTGAACTTGAAAGTTTCTACTTTTAATTAAGGTTTTATGGCTACCAAACCCCCCTTTGTCCTACCTGGGTGAGTTAATTATAACTTAGTTTTTCATGAAAGAAACTGATCAATTAATGAAGCAGATCGAGTTGTTTTTTTTTTCCTCCAAAATATCCAAAATTCCCACCTCCCCTGTTGGTTATTATAACTATGGAAAAAAAGTGGCAGACCAACTCAAAAGTTCTAAGTCAATAAAAGCCTGCAGCTGACGGTAGACTATTATTGTTCATGAGTAGTGCCAAGAATATGTAGATATTTTATCATTTTAAAAATATATTTCACAATGAACATGACTCGCCATTTGTTTCTTTTAATCGCGCTCTCTCTCTTGTCTTTTTTTTATGGTGCAGGATTCATGTATACTAGTCGTCACATGGAACCTTCTGGAGGAGGAACCAACTTATATATCATTGCCCTACTCCCCTTCATCGTCACTTGTGTGCTCAACTGTTCCTTGATCAGACTCCAATCAAAGAGATGGCAGATATCATGAAAGTCCACGGAAGCGCCCTCTCAACAGCTGCACAACGGGTTTTTGCTTGCCTTTATGAGAAGGAGCTTGAGTTTGAGTTTATTCCTGTCAACATGGCGGTAGGGGAGCACAAGAAAGAGCCATTCCTTGCCCTCAATGTAAGTGTGAAATTTCCATGTCTAATCAGTACAGAATGAAGACATTTCCCTAACCTCCATTCAGAATCTAATACTTCGTGGTGTGGATATTTCAGCCGTTTGGTCAGGTCCCAGCTTTTGAACAAGGAGATCTTAAGCTCTTCGGTATACTTTCTCTACCTATTATTACTTAACTACTTGGTGACCATGTGTTTGGATGCGTACTGATCAGTGTTTATATGGCAAATTGATCGTTTTGGAGCGCAGAATCAAGGGCAATCACTCAATACATTGCCCACGGGTATGCAGACAAGGGGACTCCGCTTGTTATCCCAGGCAAGCAGATGGCAACATTATCAGTGTGGATGGAGGTTGAGGCTCACCAATTTGACCCAGTAGCTTCAAAGCTGAACTGGGAGCTAGTTTTTAAGCCAATGTTTGGAATCCCCACAGATAATGCAGCGGTGGAGGAAAACGAGGCTAAGCTCGTTAAGGTTCTCGATATCTACGAGTCAAGGTTGGCTCAGTCCAAGTACTTGGGAGGCGATATCTTCACCTTGGCTGATTTGCACCATCTCCCCAACATATCTTGCGCGATGAGGACACAGGTGAAGAAACTATTTGATTCTCGACCCCATGTTAGCGCATGGGTAGCGGATATCACCTCGAGGCCAGCTTGGTCCAAGGTCGTTGCCATGAACAAGTAAAATTAAAGCAGCTGCTATCCACTGAGTCACAACAAATGGTTGGTAGCCATAGTGCCCCTGAATAAGGTCTTTCTGTGTACCTGTTATCTTTTTATCTTGCTGTTTTGTTGAGACTTCAATCCTCTAGTCGAGGACTGATTCTCTCGTCGCTGTTGAATTTGTATGGCACAATGGCTTTGTATTTTGTCGGTGGTCTTTTCCAATTCAGTAAGTACTCTTCAAGTTTTTTGTTTTTTGAGATGGATTTGGAAGCATGAATTTTAAGTTAGATTATAGTAGTTAAATAGAATAAAACATGATAGTCTTCAGCTGGAGACCGTCAGCACTCGTTATTTACAGTGTCGCCGGAAGGCAGCCTGGTTCCAACTCCATCTGACAATATTCTGTCAAGAGGGTGCGCGACAATGCGTTTCTCAAAATACCCAAGTTCTTTAAAAAATGTAGCATATGTTTCTTAGGGGCGATTCAGCGATTCAGTCAAATTTTAGCCTACCAGCATAAAGGATCTAAGGCTATTTGGTACAGTTTTGTCTGAACCGACAAAACTTTTGCCATTCAAAAAAAGTCAATGAAATGGATGGTCTGGAAACATGACACCGTTCGGTTTGCATATGCCTCACGGTATGCTCGGACCAGTTCTCACCGGACTTTAAGTCAAAAAGACAGCCTTCGCCATGGGAGCCTTTAAAAGCCCACTGGGCCGGACGGTTTTCAGCCTATTTTCTATCAGAAGTGCTGGGAAATAGTGTCAAAAGTCCAAAAAGCATTCACAACAGCGGAGGAGAGTCTCAACATACCTTCATCGTCCTAGAAAGAGGTAAATAGTGCTAGACTGTACTGTTAATGGGCAAGGCAGCCTCAATAAAATAGCTCTTATAGCTGAATGAATTGATTGACCACAACCTCCTTGAACAGCCTCTAGAGAGGATCACAGAGGCCTTATTTCCTTAGTGAAATAGAGAGATAATTTTTTTCCATTAACTATTTACTAAAAGAGGCCAGAACCCGATTGGTGACCAAGCTTAGCCTTAAAAAGGTATAAAAGTCTTTTTCACTAGATTTATTAGTAATTATGTTAGAAAAAAATATTAATTAATAATTTCATGTTTTTTCTACAATATAATTATCAAATAATCCTTAAAAATAGTTCCTTTAGGAGGCTTTTCATATTTTTTTAACATGTTAATTATTTAAATATTCTTAAAAAATAAACTATTTTTATAGATGCAAGGTCATTTTAGGTTTTTTGGTATGATTTTTTTTGAAATTCTCATATGGGGGTTAGGGATGATTGTATTTTAATACATATAAATTAATATTAAATTTCAAAAGTTGCACTTGCCAGTAAGTGGGCGTGCCCGAGCCCTTCGGGTGGCGCGTACTGCGCCCACACGGTACATGTTGAGAGTTTTTCTCTTTCTCCCCTTTTTCCCTTTCTCCACCTAGAAAAACATGTTGGCTATTGCATAAAAACAAGAAATTCTAGCTATTTATTTGTTAAGTTAAATTAGGTCCCTATAGTTGCAATGTATTTGGTTTTGAATTATTTATTGTGTTAATTTGTTTTTCAATTTCTTCCCTTAATATTTCATTTTTATATGAGGTTTGATCCTTATTTTTTTAATTGCAATGTATTTGATTTTGGATAATTTATTAAGTTAATTGTTTTTTCAATTGCATCTCTTTACACTTTGTTTTTATATTAACTTTAGTCCTTATTCTTTTAATTATGATCTTTTTGGTCTTGAATCCTTTATTGAATTAATTTGTCTTTGGATTTCATTCATTGACATTTTATTTTTATATAAAATATGAGCATCATTATTTTGATTGTTATTTTTAGTTTTTATTATTTTCTTAATTGAAATTGTTTTTCAATTTCATCTCTTATGATTTGGTTTTATTTTCTTTTTGTGGCAAATTTGATTCTCTTTCTTTTCAAATCTACATTTTTCAAATCACTTTTTTTGATTTGTTTTTTCAAGTTTATCCCTAATTATTTTGGTTGGTTTGGAATTTTACATTGTTATTTTTTTGGGTTTGCCTTTTGCATTGTGATCCTGCCTTATGATCCATGTCATAAATTTTGAAGGTTGGACTGGGTTCGCTTTAGTCATTTTTTTTATTATTTTAAAAAATCTCATCCATTAACATTGATAAAATATTTTGGCGAAATAGCACAGTTTGAGGATGTCGAGGTTATGAATCGGGACATTAGTTGACGCGGTTTTGAAACACGATATTTGATCAAATTTCATGTTTCTAAACGGCGACACTATCAAAATGTCGCGTTTCTAAATCTTGACATTTGACTCAATATCCCGGTTGAGAACCATGACATTCTCAAGGATATCGTTTTGAGAAACAACTGGACATTTGATAAAACGGTTGGGAAGTAGCCAAAATGACCATTTTGGCTATTGCAAGATTTTGGGTCATTTTTGTGTTTTTAGCCTAAAAACATTTATAAAATTGTAGTTTTTGTTAATATGCGATTTTATTTAATTTAAGATTTTAGAGAGTTAGAATTTTTAAAATTTTACCAAAATTGGATTGAGTTTCCTCTATATAGGAACTATACTAAAAATTTTATCCTGGTTAAAAAACTCTGCAAAAAACCACAATAACCCTAATCAATAAATTCTAACTAAACTCAACATATTCTCATATTTCTTAATCACAAGTAGTCCAAAAAATATATATAAAAAAACAAACAAACACACACACACACACACACACAATATATATATATATATATATATATATATATATGCATGCAAAATGAATAAAAAATAATTCAATAATACTCCCAAAATATATAAATATAACTCATCTATCTATCTATGTCTACGTCGTCTACTGGATGATCCGAGCTCATTAATAGCATGATTGAATCCAGCTTCTAATGGTACCTGAGTGGCATTGTCCTCTGTCATGACATCATCAAGAGTTAGCCTCTCTCCAAAGGCTTAAAGTCCAGTACGACAAACATTTAACCACTGGGACGCTACAATGTGAACTTCACTTTCTTTGCTAGTACTACACAAATAAGATTCGCTCTCTCGACCCTCCCGTAACAAGAAGCCAACCTAATATTAATAAAAAATTAATGTTAAATTAAAACATAAATACATAAAACTCAAAGGTTAACATATATTAATCATAAAAAGACATTATTACTTACGTGATGTTGAATTCGTTGGGCATGTTGCGATACTGTATATATCCAAGTGGAGGAACCTGTTCGGGATCCAGAGTAATGATCCATCGTGTTATACATATGTACCAAATCATATACTCCTTGTCAGTAATCACATGATGCATCTCTATAAATATCTCATTTCTCTGTGCATCCTACTGTGATACATAAACTGATTGAACGAGACCAAACCGAACCGGTTAAAAAAAAGGTATAAAACAAATCATCCCTAACCCTAAATTACTTTCTCCTTTTCCAACTGCCACCCCCCTCTCCCTTTCTAGCCTTCCCTTCCCTTCCCCTTCCTAGCCTTCCCCTTTCCCTTTCCCCAAAAGCAAGTGAACAATGGTTATCCAAGCTATACAATTTTGACAATCACCCTCCCTGCAGATCGTAAGCCTAGAGGTAAGGAGGGCTTCTAGGAGTTATTCTATTATGTCAAAATTGTATAGTTTGATTATTAATATACAAATATTTCTTAACATCATCTGAAAGGGGAAGGGGAAGCAAGAGAACAATGGTTATCACTGTTACCATAGAAGAGTCTGATTTTTATGGTTTTCTTGGCTAAAAAACTGACCTAAATGAACAAAATTGGTTTGGTTTGAACCGGTTTTTGGTTTGGTCTAGGTTGTATTAATAAAGAATATTATTTTCTGGTTCGGTTGTATTTTTGAGTTAAAACCGGACAATGAACACCATTATATGACACTAGTAATTATGTCGTGGGTGCTATTTTCGGATAAAGAAAAGATAAAAAAACCTTATATGATTTACTATGCAAGTAAAACTTTAAAATAATGCTCAAGTGAATAACTCTACCATTGAAAAGGAATTACTTGCAAGTATTCGATATCATAATCAAAGATAAAAAAGACATCAAAAATATTGTCGTTAATTATTTGTCAAGATTGACAATAGAGTCAACATTTGACATCACACTAATCAATAGTTACTTTCCTGATGAATAATTATTTTATATTGCTGCAATAGCTTAGTTTGCTAATATTCTTAATTTTCTTGCTACATGAGATTTGCCAACTCATTGGAGTATCCAAGACAAAAGAAAGTTTTAAGTGAAGTGAAGAACTTTTATTGGGATTACCCTTACTTATTCAGGTATTGTTTTCATCAAATATTTTGAAGATGCATTCCTGACAATGAGGTAAGTAGTGTCATTAAATTTTTTCATTTTGAGGAATGTGAGGGGTCAATTCTCATAATAAAAGATGACTGCAAAAATCGTACAACGTGGATTTTATTGTTCCACTATGTTCAAGGATGCATATGTATTTTGCAAAACTTGTGAAATTTATCAAAAGTTAGGATCCATTTCAAAACATCATATAAAGCCTTTAAATCATATTCTTGTAATTGAAATCTTTGAATGTTGGGGTATAAATTTCATGGAACCATTTCCTCCATTGTTTGGTTTTTTGTACATATTAGTCATATTATATTATGTTTCAAAATGGATAAAGGCAATTCTAAGTCCAAATAATGATCACAAAATAGTGATCAAGTTTTTGACAGAAAATATATTGAGTCGATTTGGAATCCTCGAGCCAAGATAAGTGATGGTGTAACACATTTTTGCAACATGCCATTTGAATCTTTAATGAAGAAATATGAAATCACACATAAAGTTGTCACCCTTTATCACCATCAAATAAAGTGACAAGTACAACTAGCAAATAGAGAAATCAAACAAATCTTGAAAAAAATAGTGAACCATAATAAAAAAGACTGGTCTTTAAAACTTAATGATGTATTTTAGGCTTATCGAACTGTTTTTAAAACATCTTTAGGTATGTTTATAGGTTAGTTTATGAAACACCTTGTCACTTGCCTGTGGAGTTTGAACATAAAGCTTACTAGGCTATTATAGCTTTCAATTCAAACCTTGATAATGTTAGCTAGATGCATAAGTTACAAATAAATGAGCTTGAGGAAATAAGAAATGATGCATATGGGAATTCAAAATTCATAAAGCAAGAATCAAAATGTTTCATGACAAGAAAATCATAAGAAAAACATTTGATGTTTGTCAAAAAGTTTTGCTTTATAATTCTTGATTCACTTATTTACTGGAAAGCGAAGATCAAGATGGAGCGATCCATTTCTTGTAAAACATGTGTATCCTTATAGGGCTTTTGATATTAGGAATCCAAAGAATGGTAATGTATATAATTTTCAAGCTTAATTTGATAATTTTCCTAGTGAAAATGAATCCACTGGTTTGAGTGATCCTGTTTATAAAGATTGATTATTTTGTTTTTCTCACATTATTTTTGTGTTTTTTTTTCTGTGACTTCTGTTTTACTAGTCTCTTTCCAACCTCGATCAAATGGTGGATAATGATACTCCGTGACTCTCAAGTTGGTTCTTTCAGTTTCCTATGATAACTGATAATTGTTTATATGTTTGTTCAATTTCTTGTTCCTTCTCATTTCTTTGCATCTCGTCTCCACCTCTCATCTGAAAAATGGACACCATTCATGAGAAATTAAAAAGTACTTTTCTACTTTACCTGAAAATACGATAACATAAATTTACCATGCTAAGTGTGAAAGATTAAGGTTGTTAATGCACCATGGAATTCTTGAAGATATTTGCTAGATAATTGAAGCAAAGGTCTGATTATCAAGTGAGTTTCCAATTATTTTATTTCACACATGCATGCCTAGGATAGGTAAAAGTACTTTAGCAAAGAAATGTCATGTAAAATGATTGAAAATCTATCATAAATGTGCTAGATGGACTTGAAATGTATAATGCCATTCTTTAGGAATAGTATCTATAAACTATAAAGATAAAATACAATTCCTTAAGGATGGCCTGAGTAAGAAGTCTTTAGATAATCTTTTATTGACTCTTGAGATGCATCCTAGTGGAGATGTGCATCGTGTAATTCATGATTTATGGCCTCATTTTCATAAAGAATATGCTAGACATAGTTTTGGGAATCTGACTAAAAAAACCATGCTTTTCAGTTTTTTTTAAAACAAGATGGGAAGCTTATCTCTAACCCATAGAGGGCGTTTAAGCCATTCTTAGATGTAAAACCAAAGGAAGATGTGAGCCACAATTACAACTACTTGTATATATACATGTTTTGATAAAAACAAAAGAGACTCCAACTAGCCTACATATAAGCGATATGATTGCATTTCATTTTTCTTATTTGTAAAGTCTTCTCATCCTTCCCTTCATTTTTATTCACCCATACATTTAAAGAGTATAAGAGGGGTGTAGAAATGATAGGTTCCTTAACTCATAATATAAAAAATATTTGTGTTTTTTGTGGATCCAGTTCTAAGAAAGAAAAAACGTTTTTAGAATCTTGATCGGGACTTGTTGAGAGAAAGACTCATTTAGTATACGGGGGAGGCAACCTTAGGTTAATGAAGAATGTGTCAACAACTGCATTTTGAGGAGGCAGTCAAGTTTTGGCTATCAACCCAAATGCTTTATTCAAAGAGAACATCACTGGAAAAACAGTTGGAGAGGAACTAAAGGTCTTAATAATGTCTGATTGAATAGTTGCAATGCTTGAACATTTTGATGCATTTACTGCCATACTAGTTGGTCTGGGCATATTAGAAGAGATATTTCATATTCCTCCTGGACCCAATTGAACATTCACCGAAAACTTATAATTTTGTTAAATGTTAATGATTTTTATAATAATTTGTTGTTTTTTCTTAATCATATTGTGGAGCAAAAGTTTGTAACATCTTCGACACAATGAATCATAATCTTTGCTGCAATTGCTGAATAATTGATTAATCAACTATAATTTTTCATCCCTGAAATTGATTTCTTCATGAATCGAATAGATTGGTAAACCATATAAAGCCATGAAAAGCTTAGATTGGATTTGAGCCTTAGTGTGTAAATATCTATGTCTTTTTGTTTTACTCATAGCATAATATTTTGTATTTTGGTTATATTTGTTTAAGTGTGTTTCAAGTATTTCAGCAGTTGCTATTTTAGGTGATGTCTTCTATACTCTACCTTTCTGACTTTAAACATTGAGAACAATGTCTCATTTTTTTTCGAGGGGAGAAGATGGTTGAAATCATTTTAAAAAAACTTTCTTTTTGATGTTAGTAAAACTATTTGATAGAATTGTTATTGTTAGGATGACAAGGTATGAAGAAATTTTATTAACTTTTGAGATGCATCTTGGTAAATATTTTCTAGTAGTTATTTGCAAAATTCATAACAAGATTTTATCATACATTTTTTTTAATTATTCAAGTTTGCAAACTCTCATGTTGTTATCTCTAAATGCTTCTCATATAATTATTTAACAAGTATTCATAAACCATCACACACACACACACACACACACACACACACACACACACACTTTAACAAATAGTTGTGGATTGCAAATTAGATTATTACATTATTTATGTTCTTTTTTTAGAGGTAGCAACTAAGAAAAATTGAGATTATATATATTTTAAAAAATAAACAAATATAATAAATATAATATCAATTATAATAAAATAAATAAATAAAAACTTAGATAAGTTTGGTTTTATAGCCTCCCTAACTAAGCAATTAAGCCTAAAGATGTGTCTTAAAATTCAATACGCTAAAGTCAACTAACCTGGAGCTATTGGCCCAAAACTTGTTACATGAGTTGATTAAAAAACTTAAAGGAATTAAATATTGCACTATCTATATTTAAATATCTGTAACCCGAGTTACCCAGCTTGTAAGGGTGTCTCAACACCTAATGCCACAAGACCAACTAGTCTGGGAGTCATTAGCTTAAAGCTCTCTACATGGGTTAAGGATGCATTGTGTTTTAAGTTATATATATATATATATATATATATATATATATATATATATATATATATATCCAACCTGAGAAAGTTAACCATAGAAAACATTAGAATTAATTTTGTTTTCTTTCCAGTAAAGCCTCATAACTATGTGTTGATATATTGAGCATAAAAAAAGGTTTGTTAATATCTTGATTAATTGAGAGGTATGTGGCAGACACATAAATCTATTAAGAGTTTTTTTTTATTTGAATAGATTGGTGAAAGTAAAATGATGAATACCTTGGTTTTGGATTTTGTAAATTATTTTTCTATTTTAACACTTTAATTAATAGGGATCGGTAATAAACTGGTTCGGGGGTGTGATAAGTACTTAAAATTGCATTAATATTAAAGTTTTATATCATCATATTGCACTTAAAGTATCATTAAATTCCCTAACTTAAATATATTTTATAATAACAAGTCTACTAATATAAGATATCTTTAATTGATGGTAAATGTTTGTTTTAAATGTAGGTTTGCAAAATAATCATATCTCATAATTCAGATGATTAATTAATGTGTTTAACTATTAAAATTGGAAAGACAAAGAGGGCTAGGCTTAGAGAAGAAATTCAAGTTGAGTTGGTTCAATTCAAATTGAAACACCATTTGGTTTTTATGTCATATTTAGAGTTGTAGACCTTGGATTTAGGTTTGGTTTATCTTGATGGAAAGTTAATACAAAGGTCTAAAACATTTATGGAGAGTTTAAGATTCAATACTACCTTTTTAAAGTTCAAATATTAGCAATCAAAGAGAAGTTTGAATTTATCTTGTAGCCAAAACATTGTTCGGTGTTCAGCTAATATATCGAGTTCTAAAAGTCCAAATAAGCCTCTTTTTTTAAAAAAATATGAGACAAATACCCACAATTTTAACAAAAATCATTTGTTCCAATTCTAATGTTATCAATGATGTTTTGTCCAGCCACCACCACTAAAGCAATAATTAGCCACCAAATCAATAGTTTTAAATTTTAGCCTATAAAAGGAGGCATTAACCATATATTTACACATCTTGGTTTTCAAATCAAGATCATGCTCTTGCTTTTTTCTTTTTATTTTTGTAATGTTCAAGTTTTATTTCATTGTATATTCTCATTAATCTATTATTTATGCTTATCATTTCCTTTATCATACTTAATTTATATCATAACTATGTTCTTATCTTGTTTATTTATGTTTTTCTTCTTCATTATGTTTAGTTAAGTTTATTTTTGCCAAGGTAAAAAGGTTACACTAATGGTGTAAGAATAAGTATAGTACAGACTGAACATGGACTTTAATGATTATATTCAAGAAAATTTGCTATTAACATGTTTTATAATTGTTATCCTATTTGTTAAGTGGTGAGTTTAGATTTATGATATACAACCTTTAGCACAACAAATATTTGATTATTTCATAACCTATTGTATAGATAACCGACACTTGTGCTATGAAATGAACTCAATTTGTTGTTGATATAAGTTAGCACCATGAATGCTTGATAACATTTACAAGTGTTGACGTTACTCAAATAAGATAATTAATATGATCATGGTAATAACTTAAAATGAACCATCAATGATAAATCATCTGATTGGAAACTTCTTTATATGTGGCTTCCAGTTGAGTAATAAAAGGAGTTTGGACTATACTTATTTGAAATACTATTAGTGGATCCTCTAACCTTAGCTATTATTTTATCTTCGTTTAATCTTTATATGAATATCACATCTCAAAATTCTCTTCAACTCTGTTTCTTTTATTATTTATGATTTTGTATAATTAACCCCATCGTGAATTGACCCAAGTCTTGTTGGGTTATTTATTACTTTGACACTTCTACACTTGAGATAAGACATCAATCATTTGATCATTTGATCGTGTCATTCGTAGTCACCCTTTTAAGCTTGGTTGAACCATACCTTGGCCTTATAATTTTTTAAAACAATATTATATTCCCTACCCTATTTGAGTTTAAACACTAATATCCTCATCTTTCAAAAGAACTAAGTTTATGCAATTTTATTCTTAGAATAGTATGTAAGGTGTGAGAGATAGAAAGTCTACAAGTAAAACAAATCATTTATGAGCTAATAATGAAGTGAGAATGATAGGAATGCATGAATGAGAGAATTGATAAAGGTGTGGAATTGAATTTTGAATTAACTTTTAGATTTGTGTAATATTGAATGAGTCCTTTCAATTATAAACTTTAGGCAGTCTTTGAGGCAATAAATTTTATGAATTAACCAATTCACGTTTTAATTTTTTTTTCATTGTTTGAGGACAAACAAGAAGTAAGTTTAGGGGTATATGATGTGCTTGATTTGTATATGATTTTTACCTGCTCTTACTTTCAATTTTATGCTAGATTATCTTAAATATTGCTATTTTATATAGTTTTTATGTATTTATTTTTATTTATATGTAGGAAGAAATAAATTCAAGAAAGTCCATTTAAAAGAAAATTAAAGGGTGAAATTTACATTAAAGAGATTATGTACATGTTTTGGGAAATAAAAGAAGGAGAAAAGTGAAATTTCCTATTGCAAGAATAGGAAGTTTTCATACCAAAAATTTCAGGAATATATATTGATAAATTAGACATAACTTTCTCTATAAATATCCAAATTATATGATCTTGATGTTAAAAGAAAACTAAAAGGAATATATACAACTTTTATATTTATGACTTTCTCAAAATAAGTCATTATAATAGCAAAAATAGGGCTTGCATTTAGGGGTTAAAATCTGTCAATTTTGAAAGGAAAATCAAGAAATAAATAAAAAAAGATTTTGGACCAAAGAAAGAGGAGAATATTAAGAGAAGAGACCACAATCACATATGATGAAAAAGAAGGATTTTTTTTTACCATTGAAACTAGAGAAGGAGAGGAAAGGAGGATGGTCATTCCCTTGGGTGTACCAAGAAAAGATGGTTGTTATCTTGGACGTGGTTAACTGCTAGCTCCAAGTGCCTTAGATCTGACATGTTTGTGAGACTCATGTTGTCTTAGACCTGACTGGCTGTCAAGTCTAAGTGCCTTGAATGTGACGGACTGCCAAATCCAAGTGCTTTGGATCTGACATGTTTGTCAAACCTATATTATATTAGACTTGGGTGATGGCCAAGTTCAAGGGTCTTGAGTTTGACATGCCTGTCAGACCCACTGTACTTCATTTTTTTTTGGCATGTCAAGGAAGGATGGTTATTTCCTTAGACGTTACAAGGGAGGATGTGCACCCTAGTGGGTCTGCAAATGGCTTACATACTGTTAAGTTTAGCGTGTCCGGTGCTTGGCATAACGTCTGAGTGTGGCTGGCGCCAAACTCAGCATGCCGGGGCTTAGCACACTGTCAAGCCCCCACTCGGAGCATGCTTATTTTCTTAGACGTGCACAAGGAAGGAACGTGCACAAGGAAGGAGGGTTATAAGAGTTTTTCAAGCCTGTTAAAAATAAATTTATCATGTTCCATAATATGGTTTTGCTGCCGCTGCAATTATAATTCAATTTTGACTGCTACTATTATTATTTAAATTATTCAATGTCTAGGTTAAAAAAAAAATCATTTTGATTTTATGTTGAATTGGATTTTTCAAAATTTAATAGCAAGTAGCTGCATCGACTTCCAGTTAGATATATGCATACCAGTGTTGCAAACATAGATCGAGATTCAATTGATTGTTAATGGATTTTGAAACATATGGTTTAACGCCAAGTACAATCAAGGAAGGAAGGGGATTTGACAAGTCTCTTGCATGACAATTGACAACCATTTTTTTTCAAACGACCAAATTATCTGCTGTAAGCTATTATCGAGCGTGTAATTAAAGATAAACAGCCCTGTCGAAAATCAATCATCATTCCATCTTGGCGTCGTAAAGGTGGGAAAAAATTGTATCCTCTGTAATCATCTTCTAGATCTTCGACCCAAGTCTTGAAATTAAAAAGAAAAAATAAAATGGAAACCAGGTTTGGTTCAAAGTCTGTTATATTTGGGTTCTTAATGGGAGGATTCATATTGGATGAAATTAAATTTGAATTAAGTTCATGGGTTCGACAAAAGTAATAATACAAATAGAGATGATTATATTTTTTAGAGCAAGCTTTCGATGAGACTATCATTCACTTAAATGAACAAACCTCCGATTAGGTATATAATATTTTCTTGTCTGAAAAATAAAACGTTAACTTCTAAGAAGAGTACTAGATGCCCCTTTTCCTTTCAAGAAGTGCACGGAAGGCAAGTATAATCCTCCGAGGATATTCTACTGTGGATTAAAAGGCAAATTCAAGGTGGAGGATGGGTTCCGAAAGTGATCATGTTTTGGATTCAAGGTTCTTCATGTCGTGTGATTAAAGCATCTTCATTTTAAAGCAGTTGTTATATTGAAAGCCGCTTTTCAACCTCTACTTGTTAACCAGATTTTGGATCAGAAGGCAGTCCTCTCAAAGATACAGAGAATGTATCTACCCCGATCGAGTGCATGATCACCTTATCCTTTAGACGATTGAGAAAAGACTGATCACTTGATGGTCCCAATTGCCAGGACGCAATCTAAAAAGAAGAGAGAAAGCTAAAACCGACCATATGTAAGAAGTGGCACTCGCTTTGAGAGCGAAAGATGTTCATGAACAGAAATGTCTTAACCGATGGAAGGGATTGCTTTGAAAAAGATAACCTCAACCATTTCCGATTGGAAAATGCAAATCTTCATATATATATAGCATTCACCCACCAACAGAAGGGTGAATTAGTGGAAGCAAACTTGCTGGAAATGCCGATTTTACAGTTTCAGTCAGCAAAGAGAGCTATATTATGATGTTTCATAACCAAAAATCTCATTTTACACGAAAGAAACAAGGCATAGAATTAACCAAACATTACAATGAAGGCTATATAAAGTATAGAAGTACAGAAGCAGCAAATAAAGCTAAATAAAGACAAAACATTAAACAGCTTGAGACCCCATAGCTGCCCTTTTTATTGCTCCACTATCTTCACATTTATGTTACATATTGCAAAATTAATCCATCCACCTCCCGCACAAGACACTACACTATATTAGCTCCCTAGTTTAAATTTTAACTTTCTTTGTATACGTACCCCACATTACATCACCCCTTACAAATATTCACATGACTGAGCATCCGGTCTCGTTATCATCATCACCAAACTCCTTGATGAGATCGGATGGCGGGGCTGGTGGCTGGTACCTCTGCTGGTGATAGTGAATCTGAGCATGCATGGGATGTGCATAACAGGAGTCACTAGCACTACAATATGCTGTGTTGTAGTTTATTCCATAAACTGGAATAGGTTGATGATACATTGGTGGATACGGGTATACATGCTGATGTGGAGGGCTATGACTCATCAAGGGCATAGATGGAGCTGAGTCAAGATCAGCCATGGAAGAAGACCCGGTATCAGCCGGTACACCACCAGAATTATCACCACTGGCACCATTGTTAGAATTGCCACTTGGCTTTTTCTTTTTCTTCTTCTTTTTACCACTGCCACCACCACTAGCAGCCGCAGCAACAGGAGCAGCACTTTCTAAGCCGGCATCATCACTTTCCGCCCCTGAGTTTTGATCACCACCACCATTTCCACCACTAATTTTAGCTTCCGTCTCGGCTTTTCTGCTAGCTGGAGTATTCTTCTGATGATCATCACCACCACCAACTTCTTGGACATCTTTAGGACTCTTCTGCTTGTCATTGTTCTGGGATTTTCCAGACTTTATCTCCTTATTCTCGAAGTTTTTTGGCCAAAGCTCGGCGTATTTCCCTGATCTCATCAGCTTCTTGATAAGAATCTGCGCGTCCACGTTGCCAGTTACTGTAACCTTATGCTGGTGAGAAATCAACTTCTGTTTTATAAACACCTAGTCGAGAATATTAAAAGAAAACATGCAAAGTGAATACATGCATACTAGCTAGTATAAGTTGATAGATAAAGAAATGAATCTCAAATCTGAGTATTTTACACAACATATACCATCAATGCTTTGAAGAACTTTCTTAACTTTCTTTTTGCATCCTTCACAGTGGATTGAGACTTTCAAGACCCATGTCTGCAAAAGCAATTGAGAAATGGATTCAGGAAATGGAGAAGAAACAGTCCGTAATGATGAAAGAAGTGAAAGGAATAGTAGGTGGACGTACTTCTATCTATGATAAGAGCATTCTTTACCTGGTATTTCAGCTGTTGTAAAGCCTCTTCAGCTGGTTTTGTGGCCATCTCATAGAGATGGGGCAGTGATGGCCCTATTGGGAGGAAGGAAAGGAGAGCTTTCGAGTGTAAAGGCAATGGCTTAAGAAGTAAGAAGTACTGAGAGGAAGGGCTGGTGTAATAAAGCAAGAGAGAAAGAAAGGAAGCATTAGGTGTGGATGCCACGTCACTACCGGACCCATTAAACTAAAGACTGCTAGATTAACACAATCAGCAAATCACATGACCACCAATCCACCATAGTAGCAGTTGTCTCCTGTAGGCTGGAGGCAACTCCTCCAACAAAAACTAATTTGAAAAAAAAAAAACCCTTTTAACTTAAAAAAAAAAAACACAAAAAAAATCCGGATCTTAATCTCTCAATTTTGAGTACTTGCGAGAGAGAGAGAGAGAGAGAGGATGAAATTGTAAAATTAGAAAAAAGACTTCTACAAAAGACTCTAGAGAATTTGAGTTGTCATATCAAAATTGACACTTTCATGTATGTTTATGCACTGAATGATTAATCTAAAGCTAAAAATATTCAGAAGTATTAAACAATTTTTTTTTAAAAAAAAGACATAATTTTTTATTGAGAAACTCTAGACACTGTAGTTTCTCATAAAAAGAAAATAATCCTGAACAATAATTTTGTCAAAAGTTATTCTTGAAAATGACCTACAACTATATACTCGAATGATTTATGTTGAAAACAAAAGAAAAACATAAAATAAGTAGAAAAAGTAAAGGAACGAAATATCTAGGATAAATAAATAAAAAAATAGCATCCCTTTAACTTTTTCAATCTTAACCATTATTCTAACAAAAATTCAAAAACGAACTAACCAATCTGTTAATTTTTTTATTTTTAATTTGTTTTTAAAAATTAAAAAAAAAATTAAATTAATTTTTTTTTGATATTTTCAAATCATTTTAATGTGAAAATATTAAAAATAATTTTTATAAATTAAAAAAAATATTTTAATATATTTATAAATAAAAAATACTTTAAACAAGAAATAAAATCACAATTTGTAAATACATGGTATTCCCATTCTCCTTGGAATCCTAATCAATTTAGTTTCCGACTGCGTGAAAAACTATTCCATTTCATCAGCCTTTTTACAAGATCTACATCTAAAATCCTGTAGATGGATGTCAGATATGATGATAATAATAACTTGCTAGCAATATTTTTTAGTAGCTGGCAAATGTTGCCACCACACCAGCTGCTGCAACAGGAAACAGCAGGTGGAAGTGAAAGTTCTGGACCCATCTAGACCAAGGATGCAAGTAATGTCTCCAAGGATGTTATGTCACTAAATCACATGTAAGCGAATTTACAACTTTATAAGAAATAAATTAGCCTATAATGCCTTCTAGGTGCCCCAGCTTCTACAGAAAAGTCATAGAGGGCCAAGTAGCATTGGATCAAGCAACCACAAATTAAGAAGACTTGCTTTGCTCCTTGAACAACTTTAAACATTGTAGCCACCCACTTCCTGGTGCAAAGGAGGACAAACAGTCTTATAAGGCAACATGATCTGCAAAAGGTGATGGCAATATTTTCGAGAAAAGGAATGGCAAACTGAAAACTAACCACTATTTTGGCCCTTGTTGATTTTCATTTATTTTGAACTGGAGATAGAATAGTAAAGCAGGACAAATGAAAGCCTCCTTTCGTAAATGTTGCTTTACTTGAGCCAATGGAATTGCTAAAGCTTTTTGTGACTTGCGGCAACACTGGGCACTAACCACATGAAAAATCAGTACGGTTCAACTTCATGGAAGACGACACCAGCAAGAAAGTTACCAGATTATATGACCTATCGTCCCTAAAAAGGGAGCTCCATGCACTGTAAAACCAGGCTCTCGTCACATGATATCATCTACAGCAAGTTCTTAAAGCATAAAAGATTATCCCGCTCGAGTGGCAGAATTCAGTTACAAATACCTAGAAGCAGAATAAGCCCTTTCATATATGGTATACGATAAGTTCTACGCAAGATCAGAATGCATTCTTTTTTCTCACAAGCTCATTTGAGTAACAACTGTATTTTTCAGACTTGAAAGGATACAAAGAATAACTAGTTTTTTAACAAACGCCTTACCGGTCGTTCCACTTTCAAAGCCAGAGCTCCAATATCACCCATGTCCTACAGAAAAATAATTTTTTGGCATCTCTTCTGTTGAAAGCATCTCCCAAGATCTCTTAGATGAACCTTCATTCAGAGTTCGCCTAAGACAAAGCACCACTCTTTCAAACTACCAAGTAACAAAAATATCCACCTTTTCAAGAAAGCAGTAAGATATCTATCGTGAAGCAATACAAATTCAAGATTCTCTACGATAATGCGCCTAAACATTTTTCCCTACAACTCCAATATTAACAGACACGAGAGTTAAGTTAAGAGATTGATTGTATGTGACATACAATGGTTGTTAATGGCTACAACCATTCTTTGTATTTATATTTTTAGGGTTGTGTATAATATAAAAATAGAATATACTATATATGATAATTATTTCTATATAAGATATTCACATGTATAAGGAATCTAGTCTCTTTCCATAATACACCCCGTCAAACTAAAGGTGAAGACTCCACCTAAAGCTTAGATCCAAAAAAAGAAACGAGATTGGTGGAAGAAGCTTGGTAAGGACATCAACTAGTTGGTCCTTTGAAGAGATATAAATCATACCTGAAGTTCTTGCTTAGCAACGTGATCACAAACAAAGTGATAGTCAATTTCAACATGTTTAGTGCGAGCATGAAACACTGGATTAACAGATAAGAAAGTGGCCCCTAAATTACCACACCATAACGTAGTTATGGACGACGATTGAAGCTGAAGTTCTGACAATAACGAGCGAATCCACAAGATTTTAGCAGTACCATCAGTCAGGGCCTTGTATTCTGCCTCTATAGAAGACCTAGCCACAATATGTTGCTTCTCTGATTTCCTTGAAATAAGAGTAGAACCAAGATACACAAGAAAGCCACCTGTCGATTCGCGATCATCAATACTGCTAGCCCAATTAGCATCAGTGAAACCATGAAGGGACAAGGAGGAATCCCAAGTAATGTGCAGACAATATGAAGTTGTAGCCTGAAGGTAACGCAAGATGCATTTAACAATAGACCAATGATCCTCAGTAAGGGCATGCATAAACTAACACACCTTGTTGATTGCATGAAAAATATCAGGTCTAATAAAAGTAAGGTAATGTAGAGCCCTAACAATCTATCTATATCGTGTTGGATCAGAGTGAAGAGTACCAGACACGATGCTCAGCTTAGATGAGGTAGACAAAGGAGTAGCAATCGGTTTACAAGAAGTCATATCTGCTCATTGGATAATATCAAGTGTATACTTGTGTTGACTAAGTAACAAACCCATAGAAGTGGACTTAACTTCAATGCCCAAAAAGAAATGATTAGAACCTAAGTCCCGAAGCTTAAACTCTGAACTTAGCAAAGTAATCAATCATTGAAGCAAAGTTGGGTTACTCCTAGTCAATAAAATATTATCAACATACACAAGTAAATAAAATATAACATCATTGAAAGAGAGAATAAAGAGAGAAGTATCAACCTTGGATGCCTGAAAGCCAATGGAGATCAAAAACTCATTTTACCGGTTGTACCAGGTGCTTGTTTCAAACCATATAAAGATTTATGAAGACGACACACATGAGACGGGACTGTAAGGTCAACAAAACCAGGTGGTTGTGTCATGTACACCTCCTCCTAAAGAATGTCATTCAAGAACGTATTATGGACATCCAACTGATGAATCGACCAACCATAAAAGATAACGACAGTGTGTACAAGTCAAACCGTTGTTGGCTTAACCACCAGACTAAATGTCTCCAAATAATGAATCTCCTCTTGCTAAGTGAGACCTCATGTGACCAACCGTGCTTTATATTGTTCAACACAACCATCAGCGTGCCTCTTAATCTTATAAACCCACCGACTGCTAACTACATTCATAGATGGAGCAAAGGGCATTATTACCCAAGTGTCATTACCGTAAAGGACCCAAAGTTCTTCTTGCATGGATTTATGCCAAATCAAGTACCTAGCAACATCCTTAAAAGAGTTTAGTTCCTATTGAGGCAAAGAAGCAGCCCGGGAGGCAGGTGAAACACTTATGTTGGTAGTTTTGGGTGGACGTGGGCGAAGCACTATGGAATGAGTGCGGGCAACCTAAGATTGAGTGGAAGACATACTGGTTGGGCCTTGTTAAAGAGAAAAGTGAGATGACACGACCAAAAGATTGATGTCTTCCCCAAGTGTAAAAGTGTCGAAGTAATAAATAACCTGACAAGACTTGGATCGAACCATAGGGAGGTTAACTATATAAATTATAAACAACAACAACAACAACAACAACAACAATAATAAGTTAAAGAGGACTTTGAGATGTAAGATTAATGTGAGGATTAAACACTGATAAAAACAAATATCAAGGTTAGAGGATCCACTAACGGTATTTCAAACAAGTATAGTATAAATTATTTTTATTACTCAACTGGAAACCACACACAAAAGAGGTTCCAAACGGATGATTTGTCATTAATAGCTCATTATAAATTGTTAACATGATCATATTAATTATTTTATTTAAGTAACACCAAACTTTTAAATATTGTAAGGAATTCATGATGCTAACTTATATTAACAACAAATCAAGTTCCTTTCATAGCACAGGTGTAGGTTATACCATACGGTTGGGCTATGAAAGTGCCAAGCATTTGTTGTACAAAGTATTATACGACACAAATCTAGATTAATCATTTAATAAGCAAGGTATTAAGAATTAATAACATAAAAAATGATAAGACATGTTAATAGCAAGTTGTTTAAGATATATGCATTGAAGTCCATATTGAGTTTATATTATACTTATTCTTACATCATTAGTGTAACCTTTTCACCTTGACATAAACTTAGCTAAACATAATGAAGAAGAGAAACATAAATAAACAAGATAAGATACAAGTTAACTAAGTAAAGGAAAGAAAATGAAAAGCACATGATATTAATGAAAGCAAAACTTAAGCATTACAAAAATATAAAGAGAGAGAAAGAGAGAGAGAGAGAGAGCAAGATTGATCTGAACAACCAAGCCTCTCAATGCATGGCAAATGCCTCCTTTTATAGGTCAAAATTTGGAACTACTGATTTGATGACTAATTGTTGAGTGGGTGACTAACTCTTGACTTGGTGACAATCCTTATTTTCTTGTCTGAATTCGAACAGACTTGAATCATGAAAGTTCTTGGAAATTGTCTCAGCTTTCCAACAGTGAACAGTGTTTGGGCTACATGACAGATTCAGACTTCTCCGTTGTTGCTACAATTTGGACTTGAAAATGGCCTTTTTAAATCTTGGACTCCATATGAAAGTTTGAGGCTTATGTCTTAGCTTTCTATCCATATAAAGCAGACCTAAATTCAAGATCTACAGCTCTAAATATGACCCAATGATCGAACAGTGTTCCAGTTTGGACTGAACCAACATCTCTTTTCTAAGTTTGGCCCTCTCTTTGTCCTTTCAATTTTAGTACTTAAACTCATCAACCAATCCTTTCATTTATGTGATAGGCCTATATTTAAGATGAACATTTATCATAAATTAAAGGTATCTTATGGTATCATACTTGTTATTATAAAACATGCTTTAGTTAAGGAGTTAATGATACTTAAAGTACAAAATGATGATATAAAGCCTTGATAAAAATGCACTTTTAAGTACTAATCATGAGACAAATCAATACATAAATTAAGTCCAGGAGGGAAACAGGAGAGGAAACAAGTGGTAAAGAACTCAACAGAGGACTAGGTCGAGTAGCGGAAACAGGCCAAGAGAGAGAACCAGCAAGAGAAACAACAGGGAAGATGAGCAAATTAAACAGCACAGGGGACATAGAGGTTGCACGCGAAGCAGGGAAACTAGCAAGGGAGAAGACCACATCAGGTGAGACAGGAGTTATAGAGGAAGCATGTAAGAATGGTGAGTCTGAACCTGAACCAGTTGAATGAGTATGACAGTGATATGCAGGCAGAGGTAAGGGGGTTAAAGGAGTTGAAGTAGGTGTAGGGGGCATTGTGGGAGCACCAGATTGCAATGAATATGGTACAACAGTTGATGTGAGAGGCTATAAAATAGCAGCAGAGAATTGTATAGGTGGAGCTACACTCTGTTCAGACTTGTTAAAAGAAAAGATATTTTTATGAAACCGAATATGACGAGCAATATAAAGGTGATTTATCGACAAATCAAGACATTGATAACCTAAATGAGAGTTGCTATAACCTAGAAAAACACAAGAAGAAGAGCAAAAATCTAACTTATGATCATTATATGGACGAAGTAGTGGAAAGCAGAGACACCCAAAAGTACAAAAGAAAGCATAGTCAGGAGTCGATTTTAAAAGACATTCAAAGGGTGTTTTATGATTAAGAACTAGAGTTAGTATGCTATTAATCAAATAAAATAAACTTTCAAAAGTAAAACTCCAGTATTTTAAAGTAGCTTTACAATAACCAAAAAGAGTAAGCCTAGTTTCAACAATATGTCTATGACGACGTTCAACCATGTCATTTTATTCATGAGTATGAGGGCAGATCAGACGATGATGAATACAAATTGTTTTAAAATAAGTACTGAGTTTTTGATATTCACCACCCCAGTCTGTTTGAATAGATTTAATTTTTAAAGAGAACTGGCACTGAACGTGCGCTTGAAATCGATGAAAGATAGTAAAAATATCAGATTTAGAAATCGAAGGATAAAACTAAATAAACCTTGTATGGGCATCCATAAAAATAACAAAATAGCAAAATCTACAAATAGAGGAAGGACCCCAAACATCACTAAAAATCAAGTGAAGAGGAGCTTGAGTTTGATGACCTGTAGGACATGTTAGACAATTAAAAATAAAATGTTTTGACGTATAGGACATCTTTTTATTTGACACTAAAAAAATCAGAATACGCAGACTAAGATATCCAAGTCGACGATGCTAGACATCAACTGAAGTATAGATTAATGTGGATAAGAAAACTTGAGGCAACAACGTTACAGAGGACTTAGATAAGACATATAGATCATCTCTGCTTCATTTGGAAAAAAACACTTCATTTGTCATGAGATCCTTAACATAAAATACAAAGGGATGAAATTAAAAAAAAAAACATGTTATTCTCAAGACAAAACTTCTGAATAGAGAGTAGAGGTTTTTTAATGTTAGAAACATGTAAAATATTGGATAACGTAAATGTGCATTTGGGCGAACGAATGTGAGAATGAGCAATATTAGAAATAACAAGGCCTTTACCATCGCAAACATGTAATTGATCATTATCAAAGTAGTGTTCTGAGCTCATCATACTCACAAGGTCCAACGTCATATAATGATTTGCACCTATATTATGAAACCAAGTAACAGGAGAAGTTATAGGGACATTATTAAACGTTAAATTGGCATTAGCTTATAGATGATGAGTAGATAATTGAGGCAATTGCTGGGTAGTATGTCCATAATCATATTATAGCTAACACTTGATGGTTCAGTTATAACTTCAAACCGGTTGCCTTGTTGCCCAAAGTGCTAACTAGAGGAGAACCGATTTCCCTATTGTCCAAAATGTTGACCTGAAGTATAACTTGCAGTGCTGAAATTCTAGGTTGAACCATAACCATGATTTCCATAATTATAACTATTATGATTGTTTTATTGTCACCCCCACGAAAACAACCCCTTCTACCAGCGTTGGAACCAGACTGACGCTGCAAAAAAAAAAAAAACAGATGGCTATTGTGTTGGAGTTGGTAACAGAGGAGTTGTTACAAAAGATTAAAGAGAGGCTTTGTAGAAAAATTCATGTATGAGGAGGTGGCTATGGAGGTCAGTGTAGGAGATAGGATCAACTTTAATGGACAAGCTGGTTATAAGATCCTTAAAATCATTGTGTAACCTTCGAAACACATACAAATTAAATTCTTTCATAGAGATCGGTCTGTCGGCAGCAACAAGTTCATCAAACAAGGCCTTTGTCTTTTTACAGATAGGTGCTGACAGAATCATCATTCTGTCATAACTCTTGGAGGAACCATGAAGTTGTATAATTCATGAGTTGGAAGGAGAAGCAAGGGCGATTTCAAGCATTATCCAGATATCGTGGGAGGTTTTACAATCAACCACTAGGTGCAGAACTTCTATAGAGATAGAGAGGATAAGAAAGCACTCATGATTATATAGTCTTATTGCTTCCATGATAGATATGATGCATTCACAGTGGGTAAAGATGTGTCAGCATAAATCATATAAGAGGGAGTAAATGGTAATGAGCCATTCACAAAGGGGAACACATCTTGGCCTAATAGAAAAGGTTTCATCTGCATCATCCAATACAAAAAATTGGTGTTGGAGAGCTTTAAGGAGATAACCTGCTGAGTATTGGGAAGAAGGATGATAACAGGAATTGTGGTCATAGTAGTCATGACATCTAAAGAAGGATTCAGAGGCGCTTGGCTTGCTAGAATAGTAATGGAAGCACCATATGTAGCAGCTGACAATGGTGGTAGTGCAAGAGAGGAAAAAAAATGAGTGAGTGGTATAGCAACAACAATCTGTTGAAGTTCTTGATTGCTCATTGATAGAAGAAAAGGAGACTAGAATTTTTAGGAGGAAGAACAATATCAAAAGCAAGGGAGAAACAAGATTGGAAGAGGCTAGATGTGTTGAAGTTTGTGGAGAAGAATGAACTTGCAATTTTACTACTCTGATATCAAGTTAAGTTAAGAGATTGATTGTATGTGAATTGCAATGATTTCTGATGGTTGCAACCATCCTTTGTATTTATACCTTTAAGGTTATGTACAATACAAGAGTAGAATATACTACATATGATAACTATTTCTATAGAAGGTATTTACATATATAAGGAATCTAGTCTTTTTCCATAATAACGAGAACAAAGAAGGCTCCCTGTTTCCAAATTTCGATTTATGTATGTTAAGGCCATGTAACTTGGTTTCGAAGCGGTTTCTCTAGGTCTTTAAAAGAGCCAATATTATGATGACAATGTCAGCCTTGGACCTCTTTAAACCTAGGATTCGAGTGCTTATTTTATTCCTGGCATCTTCCTCATAGTTCTATCTCTTTCCATGAGTCCCCAAAGTTGCGTTTCAATATCTATCCAAACAACAACAATGCCTTTTGTTCACTTATCCATCTTGGATCCAAACAATAAGGCGATGTTAAGGACAATTAACTTGTAACCTTCAACCATAGCTTTAAAGTTTCCCAAGAAATGTCAGATGATATCTAAGAAACCAAGCTTATATTGGGTTCGGTTTGACCGTGGTCAAACCAAGCCAACATAGGATTTGGTTTGATCTTGGTCAAACCGAACTCAACCAAGCATGCATTGGATTCGATTTGACTCTTTTTGAGCTCAGTTTGACCACAGTCAAACCTAGCCCGACATGGGATTCAGTTTTACCTAGTCAAATTGAAACCAACTAAGCCTACTTTGACCTCGATTTGACTCTGAGTTTGGTTTGACTACGGTCAAACCTAGTCCAACATATGGTTTGGTTTGACCCTGATCAAATCAAACCCAATCGAGCCCATATTGGGTTTGGTTTTACTCCTTTTAGGCATGGTTCAATTGAACCACTTAGTCTTCTTCTTCTTTTTCTTCCCTCTCTTTTACCTTTTTCTCTTTATTCTATTATTATTATTCATGTCAACTACCTATATGTCGAGGAGGATGTCATGTTGTATATAATAACCCTTCATCTATGTTTCACCCACGTCATTCATTTATTAAGCATAGATTATACATATGAAGAGTTATACATGTCTCAACTATTTATAATTCATAATGAGTTACTTTTAATATTTTTTTGCCCTGAGGTAAGCTATATAAACAAGGTAAAACAAAGAATAAATAGATGAATATTCTCATTCACAACTACTTATCTGCAATTACTTTGTTTATATTTACATATTAAAAACTCTTCAAACACTACACTGACTTAGCCATCAAAGTGTTATTTTACAAGTAACACCTATGTCTTTAGCCCATTATTATCCATGAAGAGAGCCTAGGTCCAAGCGAAGTTTTTCTAAATTTCATCAATGGTGTTATTTGTGGAAAACTGACAAAAAGCCTTATTCGTTTCTTGTGGTAATATTTCTCATTTATCTAATTCTAATGTATTTATGGTGGATAACATAGAAACCTTGGGAGAAAGGGTCACTAACCCCTACCTTCTTCATCATCTCCTCATATGGATCTCCATCACCTTCTTATGGATCTCCATTAACTTGCTTAATAGATGATGACATTTACTAAGGTTGTTTTAGCTACCCAGCAACAACTCAATTCTCTCCAAAACTTTCCAATTGCTATACAAATTATTGTTGTCTATGTGGCATCAGTTGCCCCTATTGCACCTCATGTGCAACGTGAACTCCAATATCCTGATGAAAATAAATAGAATGAGGTAGAAAGTGGACATCATACTCACACACTACAAGAAGTAGATCACGTCACCAAGAGTAGTAATCTTAAGAAGGTCATCTATATATGATCTCTATAGATCAAAAGGCAAGGTCAAAAACCACAATCATCCTCTTCAATAAGCTCATTTTCCTCCAAAGTATCACCCATCATTTTAGAACCAAAGAGACAATGTAAAAATATAGATAAAATAGACTCAAGTCAGGTAAGAAGGTCACCATTATATGATAGTATGTTGAACACAACCCTCCCTAAATACTTTATAGCCAACAAAATGAACTTTGATAGCTATGATGGATTGTCAAACCCTAGAGAACATATTCAGAACATGAGGAGCAGTTTGGAATTGGTGATGCAGGATTTGAAAGTTATGTATAAGGTTTTCTCAATTACTTTTAAGAGGTCTACACGAGTCTGGTATCAGAACCTGAAACCTAGATCCACATCCAGTTTTTAGACTTGTGCAATAAATTGATCAATCATTTTAGCACAAGCATTCTTGCGAAAAAAAAGCAACTAAACTTTTCTTTATTATTCAATTAGAGGGGAAAAAAGCACCAGAGTTTATTCAAACAGGTTGAACAAAGAGTTTATCCAAACAAGTTCAACAAAGCATAATTTCTTTCTTTTTTTTTTAAAAAAAAGATGGGCTTGGCTGAGGGCCCAACCCATTTTACTTTACTGTTGGCAAATCCTAGCAGTAGTAAGACATGAATTAATTCACATCTTCCATGCACCTATTGAATGGTGCAATGTGAGAACAAAGAGATGAGATTACCTAGCTTGAGGGGTGTCATTACCGTAAGGATGGGTTGCTATTGTCGATAGGAGGTCCAGTGTGAGTATGGTGGAGACGCTGGTGGAAGAGTTGACGGTTGGTGAGGCTGGTCTAAAGAAGAAGCTGGCAAAGCTAGCATTGTTAGAAGAAGAAGAATTTAAAGCTAATGGAGGGAGGTTGGTTCTTATGGTGGAGAGAAGGAAAATGTTGTTGTAGTGGCTGGAATGGATGTTCAAGGTGGTTTTTAGAAAAAGAGAAAGGTGACTGGTTGGGCAACTAAAAAGGGTGTGTAAAAGTTGATTTCTAGCTTACTTTCCCTTTAAATTTCTCCTCCTTTAATGAACAAAATTCACCCCTATTTATAAGAGATGAAAAAGGGATATCTGGTTTTTATTAGGAATAAATCTTAGCCCTTAATTTAAATAGGAAGAATCTAACCGTTGGCCAAACGTCATCATCATAAGCTATGAAATTTGGCTACAAAGGTTGATCAGGTCATCCTTTTTGGGGCAGCGCGGTGATTGCTACAAAGGCAACCAGCCGGCAAGAATTATGTTAAGGTGTAATACGGTGTCAAGCCATGAAAATGTTGTCTTATTTGTCCTGTTTGGTGGAGAGATGAGGAAATAAATGCCCTTGAAAACTAGTCACCCGAGAAGCCTTAAGATACAAAAAGCTAAAGATGATGAACAGTGGCTAAATGACAAGTCGTTTGGCACCCCTATTTTTTGTGTTGGTCAAAACAATGTCATTTTAGTCAAAATGCACAGTTTCATTTAAATGAAACGACGTCGTTTTGACACCCTTTAGGTTTTAATTAAGGATTTGACTAATGTTCAATTTAGTCCCCTGTCTTTTGATTTCTTTTACTTCCATCCCTAATTGACTTCAAACTTTTAATTTTATGTGAGTTTACCCTTGTCAAACTCAAATATCAACATTAAAGTCCAACACCTTCTCATTTTGATCCTTGGTTTTGGATTTATGTAAATTGATACGTAATTGATCATTCAACTTTTAATTTGCTTCAATTTCACCCTTGTTTTCACCCAAATTAAGTCCTAGAAGGTTAGCGCCTTTTCAAAAAGATTCTTATTTGTGAATTTCTTCAATTTGACCCTTAATTAACCCTAAACTTTGATTTTCTTGCAATTTTGTCCCTGATTTCAATCAATTGACTTTGTAAAAATTAAGTTTGGTACTTTAAAATTCCAATATTCTCGATTAAGCCTAAATTAGGCTTCCAAACTTAATTTTTCACCAATTAAGTCCTTAATAAAATTAATTTGATCCATTAAAAATATAATTAAATCCTTGCACTTAATTAAATTTAATCATCCAAACTCTCAACTTGTAAAATCCTAGACCCAGGTTCAATCAATAATATCAATTCCCAACCAATTTAATGTTGAAGGATGAAGTCATATAAAAAAATGAAAATAAAAAAAAATGACAAAGCAAAAAGAGTTGTAACAAAAAGAATTAAAATCAAATCACATACCAAGAAAAAAATGCAGGATGAAATTGTAAAAAAAGTTTAATTCTGAAAAGCCTCTAAAACAAAATAAATAAAAATTAAAAGAATGAAAACCAAATATGACAGATAAAAAATGAAAGGAGAATAAAATTGAAAAATAAATAACTATTAAAAGATGAAACTGAAAAAAAATTTAGCTTAAAAAAATAAGAAAATAAAAAAAAGCAAACCTACGTGAATCTTTTAAACTTGGATTAGTACTTTAAACTCACAATCCGTGAAATTTTAGACACGGGCCCAATCAAGACACTTAATTTCCAAATAATTATGAAATCATAAAAAAGATTAAATTATAGAAATTTACCACTAAAAAAAGAATTGCATAAAAAAAAGAAGAATGAGGATCAGACTACATAAGGAAAAAAAATGAAGGATGAACTTGTAAAAAAACTTTATTTCAAAAAATTGTCTAAAATAAAATAAACAACGTTTAAAAAAATGAGAATCAAATCTAAAAAATAAAAAATTAAAAGAGGATGAAATCTAAGAACAAAATCCAAATTTATAAACCATTTGAAATAAAAAAAATAGTAATAAAAAAAACATGAATCAAATCTAAAGGAAAAACAAATTGAGGAGCTGGTTTTGAACTCTGAAATGCCTGATGTAAAGAATAAGGTGGAGAGAGAAAAAAGAAAAAAATCTTATTGGTGCCAAACTAGAGGTCATAATGCCACACATCTTATTATGGAATAGAGGGTCTACTGAGACAAATTCAACCATACCAAAGAAGCTCGTTGTTAACCGTTGTAAGCCTCTATATGTGCCACCCAAAGTTAGCGAAGTGACTGACACATGTTATACAGGCGTCAACAATGTTTTTTTAATATATTATATTTATCAAAAGACTAATTTTCTCTAAGCCAATATGAATATTGCAACAAAAAAAAGAGAACAAAGTGAAAAAACAAAATAGCCCATGGTTGTCAGTTCATCAATTGTTTTCCTTTTAATGGTACCATTTCACGATACTAATAAGAAGAAAATGATGAAAATGACATTGTAAGGTAGTTCATTATTTTTTCCTTTCAAGGGTAATAAAGTAATTCCATTATACAAAAAAGTAAAAAGACTGAGTTATCCCCGGTTGATCTTATAATAATTAATAGACCATATGCAAAGATCAAATTACCCCTAAAGGCAAGTTGTTACAAATAGTATGAGAAGCATAAATGTGAACATGGAAGAATGAACAGAAGTAACAAAAGAAGAGAAATGGCAGGAAAAACTGTTAAAGTTCATTAGCATATTGAAGCATTAAACACATGGGAATAAAAGTAGTTAAATAGATGAAAGATATATGATGTAAATGGAACTCAAGTATTATGAAGTATTATTTCTGTAAATTTTATAGAGTTCTTCATTCTCTTATGTTTTCTAACTCTCAATCTCATATTCTTTTCACATCAACTATTTGTTAAAACTAAGTTCTTAACAAATTGGTATCAGAGCCTTGAATCCAAGGCAATCATTAAAGAAAGAAGACTTAAAATGGCAGCAAACAAAAAAGTTAGAGCTTTGAAAGAGCATGGTAGGTAATTGGATGAAACAATACAAGTTTTCATTTAAAATTATAAGATTCCACAACTGACAATAAGAGAAAGTGGCAAGAGTAAGCTAAATGGAATGAACAACTGAATGCATAAATGAAAACCTTAATGACTACCACTCAAACATTCAAGGCTGCAAAAGAAAGCTGAGAAGGATGGAAGGAATCAAACTAACACCAAAAGAGTGATTCATCTACAAAAAAATCATATTCAAGATGAAATTATAGGCATTGATAAGAACCATAGGGGTGCATACAATATGTATTTACTAAAAATGGATCTATCTACATTCTATAAAGATAATCCACAAGGATGGATTAGGAAATGTAAAAAGTTTTCAAGTTGCATTTCACTCCAGTTCACCAATGCGTGGAAATAACTTAGCTTTACTTTGAGGGTAAGGTAGAAGTATAGTTTGAAGGATTCTTGATAGGATATCATGAACTTATTGATTAGAAAGAGTTTTTCAATCAATTTATACATGATTTGGCAACAAAAAAGATATAGTAAAGGAGTTTAGCAAGCTAATACGAGAGAGAAAGGTAGAAAAGTATGCTGAAATTGAGGAGCTCAAGTCCTTAATGAGCACATTGAACCCTTTACTTATAGAATCATACTATATCTCTATCTTTTTCAGTGGCCTCAAATATGATATTAAACTAACACTAAAGACATTGAAGCTTGTAGCATTGATACAAGTATTTGATTAGGTAAGGTGGCAAGAATAATCTAACTAGGCTATGGCAAAAAGGAATGTAATGATACTTAGAATATCTTATTCTTTCAATAACGAAAGACCATTAAGTAAACCTTCTTCCAACACTCCTTATAATACAAGAATTTTTGTGACTATAAGAGGTAAACAAATGCATGACACTTTGTACAAACAAAGGAGGAAGTTAGGTCATTGTTATAAATATAGGGAGAAATTTTTTCCATGCCACTAATGTAATAAGAAGAACTTGAGTATGATGAATGGTGTAGATGAAAAAGGTGGTCAATTTTTAAAAGTAGAGGAAGGAGATAACAATGAAATGGTAGCTAATAAAGAACAAGTAGACGATTATGGTTTATCTCTAAATGTATTGGCTAAGAGTTATGCTCATAATACAATAAGAATTAAAGGGAATTAGAAAAAAAAAGAACTTTATAATTCTTATTGACAATGATATAGCTTCATAGATGAACATATGGTTAAGGGAATTAAACTTACCATTAAAAAAACTAATTTGTTAACAATAAATGTTACTAATGAGAGTGTCATGAAATGTAGTGTATTCTACCCAAAACTTTGATGGAAGATACAAGGGCATGAATTTCAGGTAGATTTAAAAGAAATTGTATCTTCATGGTTTCAGGAGTGGATTGGCTAAAACTTTACTTGCCAATTCTATTTGATTTCATCAAGATAAAATTATCTTTTAAGAGAGAAGAAAAGATGATTAAGCTAAAAGAAATCATTTAAAGGCTAGCAAACAGTTAATCATATCATCGGATGTTTAGAAAAAATTGAAAGAAGCGGTATATAGTTTTTTGGGACAACTTTTCTCAATTGAAGTTGAATGGGAATCTAGATAGAAAAAAGTGAAACTTGTGATGAAAGCCTTTCTGAAAGAATTCAAATAAGTATTTGAGGAACCAAAACGGTTTTCTCTAGTATGGGTATTAGATCATAAAATTCTTTTGATTCTAAGTATTAAGCCAATAAACATAAGAGCTTGTAGAAGTTCTTTTATACATAAAAAGTAAATTGAAAGATTGGTGAAAGAGATACTTAATGGGATAATTCAACTCAACAATAGCCCATTTGCTTCTCCGATATTGTTAGTAAAAAAGAAAGACAAAACTAGAGGTTTATGTGGACTACAGGTAGGTAAATGAGTTAACCATAAAGAACAAGTTTTTAATTCCATTAAAATATGAATTGATAAATGAGCAATATAGATCATAAAATTTCTCAAACCTAGACTTAAGGTCAAATGAGCAATAAAGATCATAAAATTTCTCAAACCTAGACTTAAGGTCATGTTATTACCAAGTAAGGATGCATATTGCTGACATTGAAAAGGTTGCCTTTAAAACATATCACTGGCATTGCCTGATTTTAAAAAGATTTTTATACTGAAAATTGATGTTTGTGCTACAGGAATAGGAACAATAATTACTCAGTAAGGGAGACCATTGGTTTTCTTTAGTAAAGTTTTGCGTTTTAAACACTTGGGAGTGTCTATATATGAGAATGAGTACCTGACAATTCTAATGGAGTGGACATATAGAGGCATAATGTCATTTTAATAGTAATGCCAACATGTTATAAAGAGATTATGAAATCCTACAAAATGATTATTAACTATAAGAGATCATCACTGAGAAACTAGTAGAATCTGATAATTGGCCTCAATATAACTTTATGGATGGAATACTCATGTATAAATAAAGAATTACAAATGGAGAATAAGGTGAAGGGGAAAATAGTTAAAACAACTCATAATTCTTGTATTGGAGGCTATGCAAGAATTCAAAATTCTTATAGGAGGTTTAAAGTTGTGTTTTACTAGCTTTTAATGAAGAAAATGGTGAAACATATGGTTAAGGAGAGTGATGTTTATAAATAAGCAAAAATAAAAAGGTGGGGCTTATCCTGAACTCCTATAACCATTGTCAATACCTAGTAGAGTTTGGAGAGATTTTATAATGGATTTTATGGGAGTTCTAAAATATAAAGGTAAAGATATTATAATGGTGATTATGGATAGATTCATTAAATATAGTCACTTCATTGCCTTATCACATTCTTTTATCGCAAAGATGGCAACTGAGATATTTTTTAATCATTTCTATAAGTTCCATTGATTGTCAATAACCATTCTGACTGAAATGATTTATTCATGTTGTTAGGAGTCGAATTGTTCATGAGTTCAACTACCATCCAAAATCTAATGGGAAATTAGAAAGGGTGAACCAATGCCTGGAAATATATTTAAATTGTATGTCTATGAATAATCCTACGCAATGGTGCTCAGGACTAGCTTTAGCACATTGGTGTTACAATTTCAGTTATTCTAGTATCAAAATGAGTCATTTTCAGGCTATGTATGGTTATCCATCACCAACTACGAAAAGAACATTGTTAGAGACTATTATTATTGCTTCAGTTGCGGAATTATAAAAAAGAAATGAACCTTGATTTGCAAAAACAAATAGATATGGCAAGAAACATGATAAAGCAATTGACTGATAAATGAAGGACAAAAGGAGAATTTGTGGTTAGAGACTCGGTGTACTTAAGTGCAGCCTTACAGGCAAACAATTGTGGCTTTGAGGTGGAATATAAAGTTGAATCCATGTTATTTTGGTCCCTATAAAATCATTTGAAAGCTTGGAGTAATAACATATAAATTGTTGCTACTAGCAGCAACCAATATCCACCTAGTATTTCATATCTCATGTGACAAAGAAGATTGGAAGTAACGTAGTAGTATCCTCAATGTTTCTAGTGACAAATGAATCAAAGAAAGTGAAGGCATATCATGTGGCAATACTAGAATGAAGGATTATGAAAAAAAAAAAATTGAGTTGTGGGAGCTGATTTGATCAAATTATCAAATTTGTTTACTAAAGATTCAACTTGAAAAAAAAATGATAGGAAAAGTTGTTAAAGTTAGTTAATATATAGAAGCATTAAACACGTGGGAATAAAGGTAGTTATAAAAGAATGATCAATTAGTTAGAATGATGGTATAAATAAGACATGTAAATGGAATTCAAGTATTATTTATATAAATTTTAGAGTTCTTCCTTCATTCGTTTCTTCTTATTGTCAATTTTCTATTCTTTTCACTTCAACTCTTTATTAAGACTAGGTTGTATTTTTTTTGTGGGTTGTGGCCGTGTTTAAAAAAAAATATTTATTTCAAATTAATTTTTTAGTATTTTTTATTTTGATGTGTTAATATCAAAAATAAATTTTAAAAAATATATTATTTTAATATATTAAAAAAAATATTTTAAAAATTAATCATTACTATAATATCAAACAACACATATCCTTAACACAAGTGTACTGATTTAAAAAAAAAAAAACAAAGTAAATTGTCATGATTACAGTATTTTTGCCTTTCATTTTTTTTTTGTTATAATCTATATCTTTCCTTTTATTAAAAAAAAACTAGCAATATGGAAAAGGTTGCTCGCACCGGCAACCTGCAGCCCCTCTCCAACAGCAAACAAGATAATCCATCTCCTAAAAAAATACCCTTCTCCAACAAATCCTCTATTACCTTCATTCCAACACCACACTTGCCTACTGTTGCGATGTCGCGGTCGCACAAATTAATTACCCTAACTTAAAACATAACACACAGGACAATATAGAACAAGCAAGAGGTTGATCCAACGAGGAAGGTTCAAGTCAGATTTTTATGCTAGATGATATCCAATTTGGGGGGGGGGGATTGGATGTTATTTAGGCTAAAGCAAAAAAAAAAAAAAAACTATCAAGCGAAATTAAATTGAATCAAAAAATTATCAAGAGAACAAACCTTGGTCGCAAGTAAACATCCACCTACAAAAATCAAAACTGATCATAGAAACGAAATGTCAATTTATACTCTGAATATCTATATTTTTTTATGTTGATTAGTTAACAGATCGGTTGTATAACTAATCCTAACCATCAAACAACCACAGTATTCACACTAGTATGACCGTCTTAAGAACTAGATGAGTTGATTAATCTAGACAGCATAACTGTCTGAAGTCCATGTTTGATTTGATCAATCGAATGCTCTCCCTAAGATGATTAATTTGGATCCGCCATAATTATTAATCTCAGCTGCTTCATAAGTTTATATACCACAACTCCAGTTTTAATAGCAAACTTAGCAATAGATTATTCACAATAATAACTTAGAGTTCGCTCTAGCAATTAAAATAAACAATCATAGAAAATAACATAGGAGAACAAACATATTCATTCATCATATAAATTGAAAAGAAAAGATAGAATAAATCTCATAGTTCTTGAGATCTGAAGGTTTCTGTATCCTTGTAACCAAGGAAAAGAGTTTAGTCTTGCATGTTTATTGAACAACTAATCAAAAAGAAAGAAGAAAAGATGATTTCGGGTTTGTGGAGGAGAAAGGGTGTTTTTTTCTCTCTTGGATGGCTTTCCCCTTTCTCTTCTCTCATTCTTTTTATATCCTAGGAAACCCCAATCTCTATTTTACAAAATAATTCTCCCTTAAGTAGACAATTTATATTTAAAGTACTTCAATAACTATTTTTCAACAAAAAAAAAAGAAATATCCTTGCATGAAATCTTCAAGCTTTGACTTAGAGAAGCTAAATTGCTGAAATAAAAACTTGGATGTTGGTTTGGATGCTTCGGGACATAATTTGGACTCGTTTCTTCACAAAACTTGTTTGCTGGCAGAATTCATTTGTCATCTTAGAAAAATCATATCTCTCTCATATGAGATTGTTTTTTATTGAAATTCAGAACGTGAATAGGTCTTTGAGTCAGGAATCCAAAACAATTGTGCTTGCATCAAATCGAGTTCTATAGCTCAAGATATTCAAGTCAGAATGGTTGAAGGTCAACACTGGCATATTGCAACTTTTGACTTTGAAGGCTGCGATTTTCATGCTCTTCCTTATTTTATTTTCTTGCCTTAGATTTCCAGAAAGGTATGAATGTTAGATTTTTAATTCCACTAGAATTACTTTATTTCAACCTTTAAAGCTTACGCTCTACAAAAAATATCGACTGAAGGTCAAATATGTCAATTACCTCCAATTTACTTCTTTTTGTATCTTTCATCCAAAAGTACTTTCAAAACATAAAATAAAGAATATCAAGGTATTATATATAAAAAATATAGGCAAAACATTAGTTAAATGTGGATGAAACTATCGAATAATATGGTTGTATCACCTACCACTTTATAACTGGCTCCCAAAACTTTTCCCTCTTGCACTAATCGTTACCCAACTTCATAAACCACATGGTGAATGTCTGATAGAGATGTTGTGTCGTGGACTGTTTTAATAATGCGGGTATAGGAATGCTAAGAATTATTCTGATGCTTTGAATTGCTTTTGATAAAATGTATAATGCGGGTATAGTGCCTAATCGTGTTACTATGGTGAATGCTTTGGGTGCGTGTGCAGGTTTTAGAGCGATGGAAATGGGTGTTAGGATACATGATTTTATAAGGAGGAATGAATGGGAGTTGGATGTGATTATGGGAACCTCTTTAATTGATATATATTTGAAATGCGGGAGAATTGATGAAGGGTTGAAAGCTTTTATAAGTATGAAAGAGAAGAACGTTTCTACTGGGAATGCACTTATTCAAGGGCTGGGTTTTGCTAAAAGCGAGCGGGAAGCTGTTTGCCGGTTCAACAGAATGGAGCAAGAATGGTTTGAGGCGGATCATGTCACTTTGGCTACCGTGCTTAATGCTTGCAGCCACTCGGGGTTGGTTGATATGGGTCGACAGATATTTAGTTCTTTGATCAATGGAAATTATGGATTCTCCCCTAGTGTCAATGCATTATGCATGTTTGATCGAACTCTTGGCATGCGCTGGTTGTCTTGATGAAGCTTTCAAACTAATCAAAGAAATGCCTTTTGAACCCTCAAAGTCTATCTGGGGATCATTTCTGACCTGTTGTAGGCCTTATGGCAACTTAGAATTAAGTGACATTGCAGCTAAGAAGCTTGCGGAACTGGAGTCAGATAATGTACTTATTATGTTTCTTCTGTCTACTTTACATGCTGAAGTGGGAAGACACAGTGATGATGCTAGCGGGGAGGTAATGACTAATGAAAGACAGTGGACTTATGGAGTTGGATAGCAGTTCTGTTGAATCTGGACGCCTGGAACATGATTATGAATCTCTTTGTCTTTTCATGTACAGAAATAGTTCTTCACTTCTGTCCACTATAGGTGTTTGTGTTGTGCCTAACCAGGTCATATCAAATGCGATCTTGATGGCCTGAGGAATGCATTATCATTGTCAAATACTGGTTCAAGGACTGATTTCACTGTCTGGTAGTCTAATAGTCATACCTCATCGAAGTCGCCAACATTTTTTTGCAATCTATGAAGGTTATTTAGGTTTTTTAAAAAAACAATGAGCCTAGTAAACTTGAAAATTTGGAGAATGATACTAAAATTTTTTTAGTGAAATGACAGTTTGATTTTGTCGTGTTTCAGAAACATGATATCTACTAAATATCGTACTTCTAAAATGCAACAATTATATGTTATGCTTTTAAAACGTGATATTAACTAATATCGCACTTCTGAAGCGCTACAACTTAAGATGTCGTGCTTCATAAGTGCGACATCAATTAAAATTTAAATAAATCGACACTAGCAAAACACACAAACACTCTCTCGAAAAAAGAAAAAACAACCATTGACGCCCTCACATCTCTCTTAAAAAACTTGTTAATAACTTAGATTTTGCTCTTAAAACAACTAAAAATCAAACTCATCCTAATCTTCAAATATCATTTGATGTTTTTGTGTTGAAAATTCATCGCTCCCTTTACTGCCATCACTGGTGCCGCCGCTGTCATAGCCATTCTTGTAGTCCTATAACCAAGGTAAACATGCTATATTGCTATGAATTTGTATTTGATTTGGTTGAAGTCAAATAATTGTTTAGGTTGAATTTGGGGTTTATGGTGAATTTAGGGTTTGTTGAATCAATCATAAATTAGTTAAGAATACAATCAATTAGAATTTATTTGATATAGTTGAACATGAAAATAAGATGAATTAATGATGAATTAATTATTTTAATTAATTATATGTTGCTTTTAATTTAGGTTAAGTTGCCGAATTAGAAATTTTATGTATATTGTTGGAATTGGCCAATAATTTAGTTAAATACACACACACATTCATGCAATTGAGCATAAATGTGATTGAATTATGATGAATTACATGTTTCATTGAATTATTGATAAGTTGATGAATTTAGTTTTTCTTTGAATTATATTAATTTACTATGAATTTATGTTTGATTTAATATAATTGAGCATGAAAATATCAATTGGTAATGTATCATAAATTATATTTAATTTTTTATTAAGTTTGATTTAACGTTAAATTTTAAGAATTTGATTGAATTTGCTATGAAATTTTCCAATTAGGGTTGAGGTAATGCAATTTAGTTAAAATTACATTAAATTAACTAGAATCTGATTTTTTGTATAGAATGTCTAATAACATATTTATGTTATGTCATTACAATGACGATATTATTCCTGAAATGAACAATAGTATCACATATAATGACAGGAGCAATTTGTTGTTAACTAGTAATTTAGGCATGTCACATGTAAAAATAAAAGAAACCATTTGTCATGGACATGGGTTGGATTATAATGATATTGATGTTTAAATAACTTGAAGGTGTCAAATTGGTGAACAACAGTATTATCTTGTACTGATTGTATGTGATGGTAGTTTTAAGACAATGATTGATTCTCTCATTCAAATTGGTAAACAACAGTATTATCTTGTACCGATTTTGATTTGAATGTGATAATATTGTATATGAGTAGTCGACAAAAATTTATGTATCCCAACTTCTATTGGTCTTTCAAATTTAGTTGGTAGAGGTAAAAATAGTTTATTGTCAGATGATTTGCTGCAAATGATAGATGATATTATGTTTGACAATTTTTTTGCTGATCAGCATAGATTTGAATATTATAAACCTAGTGACAATGATGATGATGATGATGATGATGATGATGATGATGATGATGTTGATGATGAAATTATTCATCATGTTCCTGAATTTGGAGATGCTTCTGGGTCTAGTTTTGTTGTTTCACGTGATTTGACACTTAGTCATATTCCAAGAAAGTCTAATTTAGAGGTTAGTAAAACATTTAATAGTAAATATGAATTGGTTAATGTTGTTAAATGGTGGCACATTGCACACTCGGTTGAAGACCGAGTCCAACAGTTAAACTCAACATTTGTTCAATTACAATGTGTGCAAGCACTAAAATGTAAGTAGGGGATATCATAAAAGGTCATATTCATTTGATATAACAAAGTTAAAAGGGTCATCAATCGAATAATGATTAATATGTAATTGATCGAACACTACTTGGAAAAAAAAAATCAGCTCTTCTTCTCAGAAATGAAATGTTCCAAATGTTCTTGGAAATTATTGCTCCCATTAGACCATTTGTATCTATATGAATTAGGATCCCAATTCATGGATCTTGACACAATCAAAAGATTGATGTCTTATCCCAAGTGTAGGAGTGTCGAAGTAATAAATAACCCGGCAAAACCGGGGTCGAACCACAGGGAGATGAACTATATAAAATTATAAACAATAAATGAAAAGGAGTTGAAGGAACTTTTGAGATGTGATATTGATGTAAGGATTAAACAAGGATAAACAATTGTCAAGATTAGAGGATCCATTAATGGTATTTCAAATAAGTATAGTATAAACTCTTTTTATTACTCAATTGGAAACCACATACAAAAGAGATTCCAATTGGATTATAAATTGTTAACAGGATTATATTAATTATCTTATTCGAGTAATGCCAATACTTGTAAATATTATCAGGTATACATGGTGATAACTTATGTTAACAATAAATCAAGTTCCTTTCATAGTACAGGTGTCGGTTGTACCATACAGTTGGGCTATGAAAGTGCCAAGTATTTGTTGTACCAAGGGTTGTTCAACACAAATCTAGATTAACCATTTAACAAGCAAAGTATTAAAGAGTGAGTAAGATAATAAATACAAATATGTTAGTATCAAAAATTAAAGTCCATGTTGAGTTTATACTATAATTATTCTTACACCATTAGTGTAACCTTTTCACCTTGACATAATAAACATAGCTGAACATAATGAAAAAGAGAAAAATAAATAAACAAGATAAGAACATAAATAAGATACAAGTTAACTTAGTAAAGGAAAGGAAATGAAAAGCATAAACATGATATTAATGAAAACAAAATTTAAACATTACAAAAATATATATATATATATATAGAGAGAGAGAGAGAGAGAGCAAGAGCAAAATCTTCCTCTAAACAACCAAGCTCCTAAATGCATGGCAAATGCCTCCATTTATAGGCTAAAATTTAGAACTATTGATTTGATGTCTAATTGTTGAGTGGGTGGCCAACTCTTGACTTTGTGACAATCCTTATCTCCTTGTCTGAACAAAAAGTCATTGCTAATGTTAGAATTCAAACAGACCTGCAAGAGCCATCTCTTTAGCATAAGTAGACCAAGATTTCTTTGCTACTCCGAGTGCCTTACTCATAAATGCAATTGGTTTGCCTTGCTGGGATAAGATGGCGCCAATACCATCACCTGAGGCATCAGTCTCTACAGTGAAGACATCTTTGAAATTAGGCATTGCTAACGTTGGTGTCGTTGTCATGGCTTGTTTGAGCGCGAGGAAGGCAGTTTCAGCTTCCTCATGCCAAATGGCCTCTTTCAATGTCTGTGGTTTAAACATGCGTATTCCATCTGAAATCTCAGTTTTTAAACCACCCATAAATGTACCTACAAGAGCCTTTTGAGTCCATCCGCGTACTCGGTTGCCCAGGCGCTCGAATTCGCGTTGATAATCTCGCAGTGAACCTCCTTGCCTGATTCTAGAAAGACTCTCATCAAAATCCTCACATTCTGAAGGACCAAAACGCGCCCAGAGTTCGTCTTCAAAGTTGGCCCATGATAAAACTCTTCCTTCTTCTTCAGTCAACCGTCGAACCCATTGCCACTACTGGTTGGCTTCCCCTTCCAAATGATAAGAAGCCAGGGAAACCTTCTGCAGTTCTGGAGTGTTTTGAAATGCAAAAAATTGATTCACACGATTAAACCACTCAGTGGGATCATCTCCTGAGAATCTAGGAAATTCAAGTCTTGCTGTCTTGGATGAGACAATTAATCGTCCCCCTTCTTGTCCTTCACGTTGCTGGTTGGCTTGGTTTGGAGGCTCCTGGTTAGCTTGGCTTGGAGGCTCCTGATTTGCAAGCAATACATCAGAAAGTCGGTTAAGCGTGGCCTCTAGATGTTGCAGCCTATCAGCCATGTCCAGCTCCATTCGGTGCAACCCCTCTTCCAATTGCTCAATGCGTTCCTTATTAGTGCCCATAAGATCCTTTTTAAGCTCTGATACCAATGATAAGTTCAACAATTATTTAGCAAGTAATTGCTGAAACTGTTTGTTTCTCTTCGGGTGAGAAAGAACCACAAATTGTGTTAATATCAAATTGACTGCCTCTTCATAATTCTTGGTTGCCTTAAATAAGCAAAGCCGGCTGCTTTAAGTAAGCAAAGCCATTACAGATAACGTCTAGAATTAAGGAAAAGTTGGTAACGCTCTATGTGAGTTTACCCACGTACAAACTGGAATTAAACGTACTGAATATTAATCGCAACAACTATAACAATAAAAGCAATAACTGATAAATCGCAAGACCCGGTCTTGTATTGAAACTGCTCCTCTTCTTTCTGTATAATTGCATATCCATGTAAATATTGTTCACGTTCCCTATTGCTGCATGGCTTATGCAATTACTTTCCTTCATCATGTATACTTGGAATTTGGCCTAATGGCTCTGGTTGATCTGCGTGGCTTATCACTTGAATCTTGAAAGTTCTAGGAAATTATCTAAGCTTTCTAGAAAAAAAATTGAGGTTATTTGGACTTCTAGAACTCGAGATATGAGCTGAACACTGAACAATGTCTGGGCTGCAGGACAGATTCTGACTTCTTCGTTGTTGCTACAATTTGGATTTGAAAATGACTTTTTTAAATCTTGAACTCCATATGAAAGTTTTAGGCCTATGTCTTAGCTTTCCATCCATATAAAGCAGACCTAAATCCAAGATCTACAGCTCCAGATATGACCCGATGACCGAATAGTGTTTCAGATTGGACTGAACCAACATCTTTTTTCTAAGTTTGGCCCTCTCTTTGTCCTTTCAATTTCAATACTTAAACTCATCAATCAATTCTTTTATTTATCTGATTGGCCTGCATTTAAGATGAACATTTACCATAAATTAAAGGTATCTTATGGTATCAAACTTGTTATTATAAAGCATGCTTTAGTTAAGGAGTTATTGATACTACAAGTGCAAAGTGATGATATAAAACTTGATAAAAATACACTTTTAAGTACTAATCACACCCCCCAACTACCTTATTACTAGTCCTAGTAATCAAAGCGTTAACATAGAAAAACAATTTGCAAATTCCACAAAGCAAGACATTCATCATTCAACTTCCATTAATTTATTCAGATAAACAAACTCTCATTAAATTTATATATATGCGCAATACCTCTTAAACAAGATATTAATAAACCTTTCTTTTGTGCTCAATATATCAACACATAGTTATGGGGCTTTACTTGGAAGAAAACAAAATTTTTGTTCTAAAGTTTAAGGTTAACTTCCTTGGGTTAGGATTATTATCTTTTTCTTCTTTTTTTTTTCTTTTTTTTAATATATATACATATAACTTAAAACACAATGCATCTTTAACCCATATAACGAGCTTTCAGTTAATGACTCCCAGACCAGTTAGTCTTAGGGCATTAGGTGTTGAGACACCCCTACGAACTTAGTAACTCGGGTTGCAGATACTGATACGTAGATAGTGCAATGTTTGATTCCCTTAAGCTTTTCTCCTCAACCCATGTAATAAGCATTGGGCCAATAGCTCCCAAGTTAGTTGACTTTAGGATATTAGGTGTTGAAACACCCATTCGGGCTTAATTACTTAGGTTAGGGAGGCTACGAAACCAAACTTCTCTATGTTTTTATTATCATCATTTTATATATATATATATATATATATATATATATATATATATATATATATAATATCCATTTCTCTTAGTTGTTACCTTTAACAAAAGAACATAAATAATATAATAATTCAATGTGCAACCCACAATCATATGTTAAAGTGTGTGTGTGTGAATGAAGGTTAAGAATACTTGTTAAATGAGTATATGAGCGGAATTAAGTGATAACAATGCGAGAGTTTGTAAACCTGAATATTTCAAGAAGAATTCTGATAGACCTTGTTAAGAATGTTTACTAAAATGCGTCTCAATAGTCACTTTAACAAAAGAACTTCTTTACTCTGACATCCTATTAACAACAGTTTTGCAAATGGTTTATGAAATAGAAAACAAAATTAGTTAATTTTTTTAAAAAATATCAATTACTACCCTTTTCCCCCAACCAAAACGAGAAATTGTCCTCAATGTCCTAAGGTGGAAAGATAGAGTATAGAAGACATCACCTGAAACAACAAACACTGACAAACCTGAAAGACACTTAAACAAATATAAGAAACAACAAAACACAATAATAAAACCAAAAGACACAAAGTTTTTACAAACGAAGGCTCAAATCCATTCTAAGCTTTTTACGGCTTTCCGTAGTTGATCAATTTATGCGACTCATGGAGGGATCAATTACAGGGATTAAAGATTATAGTTGGTCAATCAATTATTAGAAATTATGATTTGTCATGCCGAAGATGTTAGAAATTCTTATTCCACAGCATGATCAAGAAAAGACAACAACTTATTATAAAAACCATTAACATTTAACAGACCTATGGGTTTATGGTGAATGTGTAGTTGGGCCCGAAAGGAAATATGAAAGATCTCTTCCAATGTGCCCAGACCACCTGGTAAGGCAATGAAAGCGTCAACATGGTTAAACATTACATTCATTCGATCAAACATTGTGGAGACCTGTAGTTCCTCTCCAATTGTTTTTCCAACGAAGTCCCCTTTTGCTAAAGCTTTGGGGACAACCCCCCAAAACTTGACTGCTTACTAAAATTCAGCTATTTACACACCCCCTATTAACCCAAGGCTGCCTCTCCTATACACTAAATGAATCTTTCTTTCAGCTAGTACCTGACCAAGATGATTTGTTAATTCTAAAAACTCTATTTCCTTTCCAGGACTGGATCCACCGAAAACACAAATATTTCTTATGTGATGACTTGAAGAACCTGCCATTTCTACACACTTCTATATCTGTTGAATGTATGGGTTGAGTAGAAATGAAGGGAAGGAAAAAAAGATTTTATAGATGAGAAATTGAAAATGTAATTATACCATCTATATATAGGCCAGCTGGAGTCTCACTCTCTCTTTCATCATTGATTTATTTATTTATTTATTTTGAAAAAGCATGTGTATGTACAGGTAGTTGTGATTGTGGCTCACATCTTCCCTTAGTTTTACGTCCAAGAACAACTTAAATGCCCTCTATGGGTCGGGGATAGGTTTCCCATCCAATTTTCTTAAAAACTAGCAAACAAGATCTTTTTTAGTCAGATTCCCAAGACTATGTCGAGCACGTTCTTTATGGAATTGTGGCCATAAATCATGAATTGCACAATGCACATCTTCACTAGGATGCATCTCAATAGTCAATAGAAGATTATCTAAAGACCCCTTACTCAGGCCGTCCTTAATGAATTGTATTTTATCTTCATGGTTTACAGATACAATTCCTAAAGAACGACGTGTTGCATTACAAGTCCATCTGGCATATCTGTGACAGATTTTCAGTCGTTTTGCACGATGTTTCTTTGAAAAAGTACTTTTACCTGTTCTAGGCATGTATGAAATGAAAGAATTGGAGGACTCACCTGATAATCGGACCTTTGCTTCAATTAGCCAGCGAACATCTTCAGAAATTCCATGATTCATTAACAACTTCAATCTTGCACATCTAGCATGGTAAATTTTTGTAATCACATTTTGAGGCAGAGTGGGAAAATACTTTTTTAATTTTTCAAGAGTGATGTCCATTTTCAAATGAGAATTGTAGAAGAGATTCAAAGAAGGGAGAAAGAGCAAAGAATTGCACAAATATATACACAGATATCAGTTATCATGAGAAACTGAAAGAATCGACTTAAAAGTCACGGAGTACCATTATCTGCCATTTGACCGGGGTGAGAGAGACTAGCAACACAAAATTCACACCAAAACGAAACACAAAACAATATGAGAAAAAGAATCAATTTTTATATACAGGATCACTCAATTCAAAAAAATCATTTTCAACTGAAAAATTGTCAAAGTAAACTTTTAAACGATGTCCATTTACCTTGAAAACATTGTCATTCTTTAGATTCTTGATATCACAGGCTCCATATGGATACATATGTTTTACAATAAAATGACCGCTCCATCTTGATCTTAGTTTTCCAAAAAATAAATGGAGTTGAGAATTATAAAGCTAGACTTTTTGACCAATATTGAATGTTTTTCTCAGTATTTTCTTGTCATGAAACTCTTTGATTCTTGCTTTATGAATTCTTGAATTTTCATATGCATCATTTCTTATTTCCTCAAGCTTATTTATTTGTAATTTTCGCATCTAACTAGCATCATTAAGGTTTGAATTGAAAGCTTTAATAACCCAATAAGCTTTATATTCAAGTTCTACAGGTAAGTGACAAGGTTTTCCATAGACTAGTCTATAAGGTGACATATCTAATGATGTTTTATAAGCAGTTCGATAAGCCTAAAGTGCATCATTAAGTCTTAAAGACCAGTCTTTCCGATTATGGTTCACTGTTTTCTCCAAGATCTGTTTGATCTCCCTATTAGCAAATTCTACCTGTCCACTCGTCTGAGGGTGATAAGGGTGGCAACTTTGTGTATGATTCCATATTTCTTCATTAAAGACTCAAATGGCTTGTTGTAGAAATGTGTTCCACCATCACTTATCATGGCTCGAGGGATTCCAAATCGGTTCAAAATATTTTCTTTTAAAAACTTTATCACTGTTTTGTGATCATTGTTTCGACTTGGAATTGCCTCTATCCATTTTGAAACATAATTTACTACGAGTAATATGTACAAGAAACCAAATGATGGAGGAAATGGAGCCATGAAATCTATACCCCAACAGTCAAAGATTTCAATGACAAGAATAGGATTTAAAGGCATCATGTGACGTTTTGAAATAGATCCCAACTTTTGACAATTTTCAAAAGTCTTGCAGAATGCATGTGAGTCCTTGAACATGGTGGATAAGTAAAATCCACTTTGTAAGATTTTTGCAGTTGTTTTTCTTGATGAGAAATGACCCCCACATGCCTCAAAATGACAAAATTTAATGACACTACTTACCTCATTGTCAGGAAAGCATCTTTGAAATATTTGATCAGGACAATATTTGAATAAATAAGGGTCATCCCAATAAAAATTCTTCACTTCGTTCAAAAACTTTCTTTTATCTTAGGTACTCCAATGAGCTGGCAATTGTCCTAAAATAAGAAAATTAACAATATTAGCAAACCAAGGCATTGTAAAGACAGAAAATAAAGATTCATCAAGAAAGTAGTCATCGATTGGTGTGATGTCAGATCTCAAATATAGTGTTTCCTCAAGATTTCTTCTAGGAGGTGCATATCCATGAGAATTTTGAAAAGTGTGGTGTGCTTGAAACGTGGCTGTGAAGTTTACGCATTATTGTTACCACTCTTCCAACTTAAATTTGGGTGATTTCTCCAACCAGGATTGTATGTTTGCGAGTATAAGTTATGATTGGGCCTTTGAAAACTGTTTAAAGCATGAGTTTGTTCATGAAGGCAATCCTTGAAAGAAAGCAAAGTTGGACATTCATTGGTTGCATGTTCATTTGTTTCACAGATTTGACACACAATGTCTTAAACAAATTTTAATTTACCATTCTTTTTACATTCAAGTGCCTCAACTTTTCTAGCTAAAGATGCAAATTTGGCTTGGAGGTCATGATCTTTCCTAAGGTTGTACATACCTCCACTAGATGTATGAGGTTGAGTTTTACTCAGTGCCTCATAAATGCTTGTAGTGTCCTGATTTTGAGCATTTTCTGCTAGCAAGTCTAGGTACTCCATTGCTTTATTAGGGTCTTTATCTTTAAAAGTTCCATTGCACATCAATTCCACCATTTGCCTATCTTTAAGTGTTAACCCTTCATAAAAGTGTGAAACCAATCTCCATGTTTCAAAACCATGATGAGGACACATATTAAGCAAGTCTTTATACCTATCCTAACACTAGTAAAATGTTTCTCCTGATTTTTTAGTGAAAGTGGTGATTTATCTTTTGAAAGAGTTTGTTCTATAAGACAAAAAAACTTATTTAAAAATTCTTGTTGCATTTCATCCCAAACACGAATGGATCCTGACCTAAGATTTTATAGCCATGTTTTAGCTTTATCTTTTAATGAAAAAGGAAAAAGCTTTAATTTGATGGTGTTCATACTACAATTTAAGTCATTATAAGTATTACCAACTTCTTCAAATTCTCTCAAATGCAAGTATGGATTTTCTAGATCTAATCCATGAAAAGAAGGTAAAAGTTGAATAATGTCTGGCTTAAAATTGAAGTGAGACGCATCGGGAGGGAAAACTATACATGAGGGTGCACTTGTTCTTGTGCGATTCATGTGGTCTCTAAATGTTCTAACTCGATTATTCTCATTATGAAGCGACTGGTTATGTTCTTCGCCCATATTTTCTAAAAATGATGAGGATACCCTACAAAGTCTACCACTGAATGTACGTGACCAAACTCTCATGCACGTGTAGAAAGAGAATAAAAGGAAAAAGAAAACAAAAGAAATAAAAGTTAGATACAAGAAAAGTGAAAAGAGAAAATGAAATAAATATTATAATTTATACAGTAATTTACCTTCCCCGGCAACGGCGCCAAAAACTTGACACGATCAAAAGATTGATGTCTTATCCCAAGTGCAGGAATGTCGAAGTAATAAATAACCCGACAAGACCGAGGTCGAACCACAGGGAGGTGAACTATATAAAATTATAAACAATAAATAAAAAGGACTTGAAGAGAACTTTTGAGATGTAATATTGATATAAGAATTAAACAAGGATAAAATAATTATCAATGTTAGAGGATCCATTAATGGTATTTCAAACAAGTATAGTATGAACTTTTTTTATTACTTGAAATATAAAGACCATTGTTGTCCTAAAATATGGGCGAACAAGTATAGTATGAACTTTTTTTATTACTTGAAATACTTGTAAATATTATCAGGTATGCATGGTGATAACTTATGTTAACAATAAATCAAGTTCCTTTCATAGCACAGGTGTCGGTTGTACCATACAGTTGGGCTATGAAAGTGCCAAGTATTTGTTGTACCAAGGGTTGTTCAACACAAATCTAGATTAACCATTTAACAAGCAAGGTATTAAGAGTGAGTAAGATAATAAATACAAACATGTTAGTATCAAACATTAAAGTCCATGTTGAGTTTATACTATACTTATTCTTACACCATTAGTGTAACCTTTTCACCTTGACATAATAAACTTAGCTGAACATTATGAATAAAAGAAACATAGATAAACAAGATAAGAACATAATTATATAAGTATAGTAAAGAAAATGAAAAGTATAAACAAGAGATTAAAGAAAATATAACATGGAATAAAACTTAAACATTACAAAATACACAAAAAGAGAGCAAGAGCAAGATCTTGATCTGAAAACCAAGATGCCTAAATGCATGGAAAATGCCTCCTTTTATAGGCTAAAATATTTGATGACTAATTGTTGAGTGGGTGACTACCTCTTGACTTGGTAACAATCCTTATCTTCTTGTCTGCAGAAAACGTAATTGCTAAAATCAGAATTTGAACAGATAGCCTTCATGAACGTTTTGGAAAATTGTCTCATCTTTCTAACAAAACAAGAATCGACGCATTTGGACTTCTAGAACTCGAGATATGGGCTGACCACTAAACAATATCTGGGTTGCAGGACAGATTCTGACTTCTCCTTTCTTGCTACCATTTGAACTCGAAAATGGCACTTTTAAATCTTGGATTCTCCATGAAAGTTTTAGGCATATGTCGTAGCTTTCCATACATATAAACCAGACCTAAATCCAAGTTCTATAGCTCCAGTTATGATCCAATAACTGAATGGTGTTCTAGTTTGGACTGAACCAGCATCTCTTTTCTAAGCTTAGCCCTCTCTTTGTCTTCTTAATTTCAGTAGTTAAACTCATTAATCAATCCTTTGATTTATGTGATAGGTCTGCATTTAAGATGAACATTTACTATAAATTAAACGTATCTTATATTATTAGACATGTTATTATAAAACATGCTCTAGTTAAGGAGTTATTGATACTTCAAGTGCAAAATGATGATATGAAACCTTGATAAAAATACACTTTTAAGTATTAATCATATATGAACAATAGTGGTCTCGCTAAATGTTTTGAGATGGTCGAGCTACATTGTCTGAATCGAGTAATGTGATAGTTCAGCTACAAGATAGCACATTTGGGTCTATATCAATACAAGTGATGCTTTGCACGCCATTACTCGTAAGGGTAAAAATTATGATTACTAGTTAAGCCAGCATAATGTTTAAGCTGTTTTGAATCAGAACCGAAGCAGACCGTGTAGTTTTTTTTATTTTTTAATCGGTTTGATTTTTTCGGTTAATTTTTTCTTGGTTTTTTCGGTTTAATCGGTTGGTCAGGTTTTTTGAACACCCCTAATGTCACATATTGTTTCAAAAGGTAAAGATTAATCAAAAGGTTGAATGACTTGAACAAATGTAAGCAAGTTTTTAAGTTTAACAAACATTTCTTCACATATTCAGTCTATTCAAAAACATTATCGTTTATTAGGAGCTTATACAATGATTTAGATATTGCACTAAAATCTTTCATAAACCTCCTATAAAAACTAGCATTTCTAAGGAATGATCTAACATTTTTAATAGATTTTGATGTTGCCAAGTTCATAATTAACTTGATTTTAGACTTGTAAACCTCAATTTCTATCAATGAAATAATGTGACCAAGTACAATACCGTTTCTTACTATGAAATGATATTTTTTCCAATTCAGTACAAGATTCTTCTCTTCACACCTACTCAAAACCTTTTCCAAGTTAGTTAAACAATTATCAAATGAATCACTAAAAATAGAAAAATTATTCATGAAAATATAAAGAAAACGTTCAACCATATCACTAAATATGCTCAACATACATCTTAGGAATATGGCTGGTGCATTTTATAATCCAAAAGAAATCCTTTGATATGCAAAAGTACCAAATGGAAAAGTGAAAATTATTTTCTCTTGTTCTTCAAATGCAATTTTAATTTGGTTGTAACATGAATAGCCATCTAGGAAACAATAAAATTCATGACTTTAACTCTCTCTAGGATTTGATCTATGAATGGTAAAGGAAAATGATCTTTTCTAGTCATTGAAGTAAGTTTTCTATAATCAATTCACATGCGCCAACCAGTAATAGTCCTAGTTGAAATTAACTCATTTTTCTCATTTGTTATCACAATGACTCTAAACTGTTTAGATACAACTTGGGTAGGACTTACCTATTTGCTATTATAAATAAGATAAATGATTCCATTATCTGGAAGCTTAATGACTTCATTTCTCATTACTTATGTCATACTAGGATTAGGCCTTCATTGCATTTCTCTAGAGGGTTTAGCTTTTTCCTCCAAATAAATTATGTGTGTGCAAATCAAAGGACTAATTCCTTTTATATCAGCTATGATCCATCATAATAAATTTTTATGTATTTTTAGAGTTTGTAATAATTTACTTTTTGATGTGCATTAAGTTTGGAAGAGATTATTATTGAAAAAGTTTCATTTTCTCCCAAAAATAAGTACTTAAGATAAGATGGTAATGGTTTCAAATCAAGTTTTTATGGTTGAAAACTTGAAGTTATGGACTCAATTGATCATGATGGAAACTACTCAGTTTTTGGCCTCTAACTACTTACCTTTGATTCTTCCTGAAAATACATCATTTACAAATCTTCAAATTCATTAAACTCAGTTTCACTAGAAGTAGTTTTAAATTGATCATAAACTAATTTTTCAATAAAATCTACTTCTTATAAATCATTATTATCTCCAGGTTTCTTGCAAATATTATAAACATTCATTTCCAATGTCATGTTTCCAAAGGATAACTTCATCACTCCATTCCTACAATTAGAGTGTGTTTGGCAGTGTGGTAGCGGTTGCTTTTCAAATAGCTTTTCATGCCGAAATACATGCCAATGATTTTTTTTATTTTTTAAAAATCATTTTTAACATCAGCACATCAAAACGATCCAAAAAGTACAAACCGCACTCAATTTTAGCAAAAAAAAAATTCAAAATTTGGCAAAACGCAGGTTGAAACGCACAACCAAACAGACCCTTAATCAATGCATTAGAAGTTGTAAGAAATGAACATCCTAAAATAATAGAAATTCAATTGTGTGTTTCAACAAGTTATGTATCCAAGACAATAAAATCCCATTGATAAATGAATTTATTAACTGGTATTAACATATCTTTAACTACTCCTCTAGATAATTTTATAGATCTATCAACAAGTAAAAGAGTTACAGAAGTTGGTTTTAACTCACCTAGATAAAAACTTTGAAAAACTGAATATGGAAGTAAATTCACACTAGCTCTAAGATCTAGTAAAGCTTTTTCAATTTTATGTTCTCCAATAAAGCATGAAATTTTAGGACAACAATGGTCTTTATATTTCAAAACATTATTGTTTTGAAGAATGACACTTGTTCGGCTAAAAAGGTTTTTTTCACATTTAGTTTTCTCTTCACAATACACAATCTTTCAAACATTTAGCATAAAAAGGTACTTGTTTAATAGCATCCAACAAAGGTATATTGATACTTACCTATTTGAAAATCTCAAAGATTTTAGAATTATGATTCACTTTTCTTTGATCGGTCATGGCATGAGAAAATGAAAGTACAAGTGGGGAATCGGTCTTTTTTTTTTTTGCAAAGTTCAGGTTTAACCTCTTCTTTACCCTTAGAGATTGACTCATCATCTTTCTCATAAGATTCAAGAATAGAATTTTCAATAACCTTACCACTATAAAGAGTTATAACTAATTTGACTTGATCCATGTGTTGGCTTTTGAAGCTACTCGCACTTGAGTTGTATTATCCTTTAGAATTTTGTTGTGGTTGAGAAGGAAACTTAACTTTCTCTTGAAAATTAAGAGTAGATTTGAATTTTGCAAGAGTGTCTTTCAAATATGCCATAGTTTGAGCATTTTGAGTGTTGATTGACTCTTATTTTTCAATGAATACATGCAGTGTTTTCTCAAGATTTATTTTAGGAGGGGGAACATAAGAAGGTGCATATCCTTAAGAATTTTAAAAATTATGGTTTGCTTGAAAGGATGACTACGAAGTTTGTGCATTATTGTTATTACTTTTCTAACTAAATTTTGGATGATTTCTCTAACTACGGTTGTATGTTTGTGAGTATGGATTAGGATTTGGCATTTGAAAATTGTTTAAAGCATTGGCTTGTTCATAAAGACATTACTTGAAAGAAAACAAGGTTGATAATCATTGGGTAAGTGTTCATTAGTTAGGGACCTTGTGGACTAAACGTTGTTTTTGTCTGATCTTTATGTTTTGTTTGGTTGCGTGTTTTCTATTAATATGCTTATTTTATTTTACATTTTAATTTATGTACATATTTGATCATGCATTGAATAAAACTGCCTCATGCATTACACAATTTAATTTTTGGGAAGCACACATAACTTTATTAAGTTAGGAGGGGGATTAGAGATCTGTCCTATGACTATTGGTCAGGATTCAGATGCGTGAAACACCCAACTCATATCTGAGTGCCTACTTAGTAATGGTGGGCATACATGCCTTAACTATTCCTTGCAACACCCCCAAACTGTCTTTACGAAGACCGTCACTGGGCAAATATGAGACCTTTTCTAAGACTTAGATAGTCAACCTACCCTTTTTTTTACAAGATATATACTTTCATTTGCATCAAAATTAATCATGTTAAATTCATCACTCTAGGTTCCAAACTGAATTCATTAAGTATTGTTATTTTACCAAAACTTTTTGCTTTCATGTTATTTCACCATTTATTTTAATTTTATGTGTTTATCCCAATGCATAACAGGCTAAACACACAGTGACGATAAAATTGGAAATTAGCACATAAAATTAATATAAATGATGAAATGATACAAAAACAAACAAAATTTGGCTAAATAGTGCACTTATGGATATCATAGTTCTGAATTATGACATTTATTAAATCTCTATGAGAAACATAGAATTATATCATGAGATGACGGATAATTACTTAATTTTTAGTCCTATTGATTCCAAGATTCTAGCTTTCCAATAAAAGTCTTTTTTTTTCTATGTGCTACCTAAGTACGAAGAGAAGCGCATAATCTAAAATGAAAACATACATTGTGCAAGTCAATTATTTATGCTCCTCTGTAATCATTAGGGAAATGACATCAAAAGAAAATGAAGTCTCTCATAGAAAGTTAATAGATGTGTTGGAACCGTGACATTTAATTAAATGTCACGGTTTCCAATCATGACATCCAAAAGCATGCTATTTCGCTAAAACATTTTGCTTCCATGTTATTTTGCAATGTATTTTAATTTTATGTGCTAATTTCCTAATTTATCTTGGGAAATCAAGCTTTTTTTCTCTTGTACACCATCACAGGCTAAACACACAATGACGATGACAATTAAAAAAAACATTAGATATTTGACTCGTGCTCTATTGTGAGTTGTAATTTTTTTAAAAAAATAAATAGATAGACTATTTTGATATTTTTTACATCAAAAAATTTAAAGTGTAAATTTTATCCAAGCATCTAACCAAACCAATAGATAATTATTAATGTAAATAAACAAAAAAAAATTGTTAACAATAACTAAAAGTTATACTGGACAAATTGAGAGGTAGATGTAGTTTAAAATATTTAATCTCGTAAAATAATATATTTACTTGTTTGTATCTACCAAATTTATTTCTTACAACCAATAAAAGATAACAGAAAGAAACATATATGAAACTAAGTGAATAAAATAAAAGGAAAAAAAATATTATGCAAGGCCGGACATATCATAAATATTTTTTCAAAAGAAATATTTTTTTATATAAAATAAAGTTTTTCTGTATAAAACAATCTTCAAAAATTAAACATTAAACAAATAAAAAAAACCTTTATTTAAAAAAGCTCTAGAAAACCTGTGGCCTAAGCCATGAGACCGGGATAAACCGATAGAAAAAAATTAAAGATAACAACAAATCCAATCTTTTTTTAAATAATGCAAAATGATAAAACGATAAAAGAAAATGAGAAAAAAAAATCTATATCTATATCAATTCTTAAAACTCGAGACTCGTGTCATTAGATCGGTGGCACGAGAAATGAAAAACCATGAAACCCAATTCTAAACAAATCAAACGTCGAATAATAAAACCGGGAAAAACATTGTAGCACAAAAAACTGCACTTAAAAGAATGAGTGTGAAAATAAAAATAAAAAATAAATTAGAGGGAACAAAAAAACTAATATTGGAGGGTTATATTGAAAAGAAAAAATCTTTAACAAAAGCAAAAAAATATATATCAAAAGAATGAGGGCTGAGTTGAAAAAAATAAAACAATATAAATTTTGATTAAATGATGAAATTGAAAATAATAAAACTTTCATAAAAAAAAAGCCAAGAAAACAAAATAAAAAATCAAAAGCATAAAAACTGAATTAAAAACAATAATATATGTTAAGTTGTAATTTAAGGACTAAGATGAAAACATCAAAAACCTCCCCAAAAAGGCCAAGGACTAAAATAAGAAATAAATAACATAAAGACTAAAATTGAAAAAAAAGAAAGAAAAGAGAATAAATGTGCACTTTTGTTGGAAGAGAGAAAAAAAAAGAAAAAAAAAAAAGACCACCAGCGACAAACCACCCATCAACCACCATCGCACGCTACATGAGAAGAAAAAGGGTGAGATGTCACTTCCAATGACACGTCATACAAATGGCACAGATGCCTCAAGCGCGCCAACGCTTGAGGGGCACGTGCCTGTTGCTTTTTGATTTAAGAATTACTTATTTAAAAGTCTAAAACACCCTTTATGATTGTGGTATTAACAAAAAAAACCTATGTGAAAAGACAAAATCACCCTTGAACTCTTCCTTTATTTTTTTCGATTCCAAGGGCAGAAGGGTCCTTTCATGATTTTTCAAAAAACATAAAGGCATAAATACCCTTAGCCAGCAATTCAATTTTTTTAGTGCGTGGGTAAATAAGTAATTGTACTTTTAAAAAAAGTTGCAAAGACAAAAATAACCCGAACAATCTTTTAATGATCAATTGGTCTTTGGAAAAGACAAAATCACCCTAAAAACCAAGGATCCTCGTTCTTTCTTCAAATGACAAAACCGTAAGTTAACTGTCGCAATGAATAGTTCTGTGTTTTTATGTGCACAATATTCCTTATAATGTTTGGGCTATGTGATTTAGTGTTTCTATTAATATGATTTTTTAGAATATAACTTTTTGTTTCATTAGAAAAAATATGACAAGCTTGTCCAATTATCTGCACATAAATTATTATTTATAAAATAACTATATTACCTTGTACAAGCAAATAAAGGACATATCTGTGTAGGGGTTACTTTCTCTTTTGTTTCCTCAGTCCTCCAAAAATCTGAATATTTTATTTTTGTTATCTGATAAAAATATTATCGAAGCCCACACGCCCTTTGCTCTTTACCGTGCTTTTCCAAAAAGGTATGGGTTTTTTCTCTCACTTTCTCGCAGACTTCTCTCGAGAACCAAATAGAATCACCACAATTAGCACTTCCTTGTCTCACTTACTTATTATCTTTCTACACGACTGTATCACATTTCTAAGAACATATATCAAAGGCTAATTATTGTTTGTTTCTCCTCCGACAAATAGATTATAGAGAAGGACCAAAAATGTGGAGGTTAAGGATGGCAAAAGAAAGAAATCCTTATATTGTATCAATTCATTGAACCAAATCTTCTTCATCCTTAGAAAAAAAAAAGTATCATCGTGAGGATTTAGGCAAGTAAGAATTCTAATTCAAAAGCTTTCCATCTCATAAAATTAGTTATGATATTAACTTAATTGTAGACATATTCTTATTCTTAACTTAATACTATACATAGTAGGTTTACTTCAAATATATAGTTGCAATATGTCATGTTCAAAGTTTGGGATTTTATATTTTCCTTAAAAAAGCATAAAATAAAGATGAGTCACTTATTCAAAGCATCATTAAATATGAAGATGACATTGTTTACTCCAATGATACATGAAGAAGACATAATGCCCAGTTTCCCACCCATGTTGTCACATCATATCCAGGTGAAACATTGCACTTGCATTGAAGCATCTTTATGGTTTTGCGGGCTAATTTATGTTATTTGCATTTATCGTGGAGCATTTATTTGTATAGCATTTATTTTCCCAATTTCCCACCCTTTTTTTGCAATAGAGACAAAAATATAGTTTACCTCTTAGTTGGGATTCTTTTGCTGGCTAGGTGGATTTATTTGTAATTGGACTTGTGTAGGTGTAAAGGCCTGAACTCGGGCCTATCCAATTATATCTTTTTAGCTTAAACTCTAACATTGTTGGTAGAAAAAATGATAAGAACAAATTCAGTAGATCAAGTAATACATGATGAAAAGGAGAGAATCATTTTTAAATTGTATGACAAAACACCTTAAGAATCGGAACACCAAATTTGAGTTGATTAATGCTCGTTTCATAATATGGTGGAAGGTGACCTTAATACCAAAAATGTGCTCATCCCAGCACATTTATAAACAAGGCAACCAATCTGTTAATATTGATAGTACATCTCAATAATATCTCAAAGAATATTTTCTAGTTATTATAAATCTCCTAAAATTTAAGAGATTTTCTGTAAATCATAAGGGTTTTTATTGTATGTGTGTGTTCACTCATAATATCAATAAAAAATATTAGAGATATTCATTACAAAACTTTTGTTTTTGACATGATATCAGGGTTGTCTCTGATTTCCTTTCTATTTAAATGGAAATGATATCCAATCTATCAAAATAATTATGTATTTTCAAAATAAAAACTTGATGGCTCTTCAACCTAACAAATTCAACTCATGTTTAAGGAACCAATTTCATTTTAATATCACAAATTCTCACATGCTAGTTTCTTTTCATATTGTATACAAACAAGAGGACCATGACCATGACTAAAGCACTCCAAGGATTGTAGAGATAAGTTCTGGTCATCTATATTTGGTGTAAAAAATCCAATTGCTTGGTTAAACCTTAATCCAATATTTCTATTTTCTACTCTCGTTCAGTATTTTCTTTTTGGGGTTAGGTGATGAAATCATGGAAAAACTTCATTGAAAAATATTGACTTTCCCTGTCTGATGAGATCTGAACCCGAGTTGTACTTGTAAAACAAATCCCTCATGAAATAAGAGACACTCCGATGTTTAAGTTAGTATTTGAGTTTTTTTCCCAAGAAACAAGTGGGTACAAATTAAAGAAGATAAAAATGATGTTTTTATATAGAGAAGAGATATGTGTGTTCTTTGTCTTATTGAATGTTCTTTATGTAGTGAAGAGATGGTAAGTATAGTGTTCTTAGATGAATAATCCTCTAGAACTCTGGATCTCTCTTTCTCTCTCTTTCTATCTCAAAACGAGAGAATATATAGCTTGAAAAATATTTATAAAATTTCTGAGAAAAAATATTATTCATGAATAGTAAAACAAGGTGAGACAAGGTAGCTCGTTCAGGCCAAGCCAAGGGAAGATAAGGAGAGGGATGAGAGAGAGAGGAGGGGGTGAAGCTTGGTCTAACCGAGTATGGGGGCTCAAGACTCAGTCTGAACGAGCTTTACATAGTAAACACTATTCATATATATAGTAAGCAACATTATACTGAGCTAAAGGATGAGAGAGAAATGTAGAAGAGAGAGAGAAAGGGATGAGGCTTTGTTTGATCGAGTATGAGGACTCAGGACTCATTCTGAACGAGCTTTGCATAGTAAAGAAGACCATATTGAGCTAAAGGATGAGAGAGAAATGTAGGATAACAAGAGAGAGAGAGAGAGAGAGAGAGAGAAAGGATGGGGTAGAGCTCAGTTTGACCTAGTTTAGGGACTCAAGACTCGTTTTGAATGAGTTTTGCATAGTAAGTGTTGCACCCAACATCACGACGACTTTTAAAAATTTCGATGCGAAAAAAATAGATTTCTAGCATCTTGTTCTTAGATGGGAAAGGTCTTGTTTAAGAAGTTCTCACCTAGTATTATGGTTACTAGAAATCCTGATCAACAAAGATTCTATGGTATGAGACAAGTTGTGCAAAATAAAAGATATTATCACCCTTTAAGCGTCCTACCTGAGGTAGGCTGTATTGTTGGTTATGTCTTAAATTACTAAGATTTTGTTGGTTTATATTATGATGGTCTGCTTATAATATTTCTAACTCTAGCGTTAATGAATGTTCAACTACGAATACTTCTAACTTTGGTATTAGTAAGTATTACGTAGCCAAAAAAAAATATGTTATTTCTGACTTTAGCGCTAGTAAATAAACAAATAAAAAGAATTGAAATCAAAGCATATATATATAATTTGGGCTAGGTCTAGCCTAACCTGTTGAAATTGGTCTATTAAGAAATACTTTTAGGCATTGTGGGAATTAAAATGTGTTGGGTTTAAAATTAAATATTAAAAGTTTGGAATGCTTAAAGGGGTGTTTGAGAGTGTGATAGTAGTTATTTTTCAAAATATATTTCGCCCAGAAATGCATCAAAATATTTTTTTTATTTTTTTAAATCATTTTTGGTATTAGCAGATTAAAAAGATCCAAAAACATAAAAAATTAATTTTTTAAGCAAAAACAATTCAAATTTATAAGAAACGTCATTTGAAACGCAATCTGAAATGGCACCTAAGTAAGGATATAAATCCCTACATGAATATGAATTCAGGAGTTGACTTAATAGTAAGTTGATAATTATATTTCACTTTAAAATTAAGAGAGGTATCTATAGCTAGACACTTAGCAGAGTGAGTTTGTTTGGGAAGAATACCAAACATATGCCTGACATCACACTTCTTTATTTAAAATATGTTTTCGTTAAGATTTATATACTTGCAATATATGTATGGAATGGGTAAAAAATAAAAGTTTTAAATATAAGAAAGTCGGTGGTTTGGATAGAAACTATTAACATTATTAATATGTGTTAAAGTTAGTTGTTTGGAAGGAGACTATTTGAATTAATGTTTTAAAGTTAGCCAAGACTCAAATTAATTATTTAAATATTAAAATCAACTATCTACACAGGTACTTAATTGATTACTAGAATATTAAAGTTAGCTATTTGGATGAGGACTTTATTGATTTCTTGAATGTTAAAGTCGATTAGGATTGAGAAGTAAAGTTGGTCATTTGGATTAGGATTTAATTGAATGAGTAATAAAGTCAATTCTTTGAACAAGGACTTGATTTAAATAAATATGTAAAATTGATCATTTAGATGGGAATGGATGTGAGGAACTAAATAGATGAAACGATCAAGCTTATACCTTGAGATTTTTATAATAAAGTTGAAATAACTTGATTTATTTAAGATAATATTAATAAAAGATAGATAATATGTATATATTGGTTGTTTCCCTTTTTAGGGAATATTTATAAATAGATAGATTTAATAATTAATTATTTGTCATGTGTATTGTGGTTCACCTTACCTAATACGACAACACTAATTGGGCAACACTAATTCCATGTATTTATTATTCATTAATTCCATTGCATAGATATCATATAGTTTTGTGTTAGGTATATATAATTGATTTATGTATAGATATTATAAATATCAAGATGTTGTAAAGCTAAACAAAACTAATAATAATAATCAAGAACACGTCAAAATGCAAGATGGGAACTATTTTATAAGTCTTGGCCAGATGCAATATTCTCCTACTCTTTTTTTTCTCCTCCTTCCACCTTCTCTTTTTTCTAAACACTAGACCCAAATTTATAATGCAGAATAATCAACTTACCTAAAATCATTAAGGTCGTTGGATTCTCAAGCAGAAAATCAAACCATTCAGGATAGCTAAAAAAAGAACATCAAGGTTATGACAAAAGAGTGCACAAAAACACTATATTGCCAAGTTTAGCGAAACAATCATTGAACCACAACCAAACAAAATAAAAAAAGTAAAGGGAAAGGACATGATTAGCTATCAATTAGTGGAGAAGATTACCCAGACATGAATGATGCTAAAATCATGGAGGGACGACACTAGAGGTCAAGCGAAACAACACCAAGATCAGTGAAAATGACGGTGGGGTGAGTGTTCAACTGAGGGTGAAAAGAACAGCTACTAGGGTTCTCTCTTGAGGAAGAAGATAAATTAGAGAAACTTTTATACCCTATCTTCAAAACGACATCGTCGGGTGTGATAAAAATTTCATGTGGTCCTCCAATGTCAGTGTGTTTTCAAATTTAGTATCCTGAAGCTTTGATTTAACAATATGGCCCAAAATCAAACCAAGAAATTAAAATCTTTCAATTGAGCCCCTAACCGAGTTCAAATAAACCCTTCAATGTCTTTGCCTTTCCCAAAATGGCCCTTAGGATTTTAAAATATTTGCAATTGAAGTGAAAATAAGTTATAAAAATCCAATTAAACCCCTAATTGAATTAATAAGACCTTTCAAATTTGATCAAACTAACAATTTTAGTCAGTGGTCCTATAATCATCTCAATCACAACTAGTTTTAGTTCAATTACACACTTGAGAAATTTATCATGCCTGAAAAATTTCAACCATCCAACTTTAAAATATTTATCTGGATTTTCTTGTTTTTTTAATGTTTTTGAATGTACTATAACCATTCAAAAAAAATAAATCAATGGTAAAAACGGGTTATAACATTGGTTTTGTGTCCCTGCTCATTAATAACTTCTTCTTTTTTTTCTTTCTTTCATAACATAGAGATGTATTTGTGGATTCCTTCGAGGCGTCCTCCATTATAGGATGCGAGCCCGCAGGTTTAAGGGCAAACGGCCTGGTGGAAAGAAAATTCCCTAGCTCACCAAGGCAAGAGTCGAACCATGATCTTGTCAAACCAGAGGCTCCTCTTGTGGGTTTACAACTACACATTAACAAAGAGTGTTCAAATTGTTGTATTGAAATCATAGATTTGGTCATTTACTTTGCCAAGTCTAACAAGGAATAGCCACTTAAACGGCGCAGCTAAAGTTTTCTCATTTGCAATGATAAGTTTTGGTCGTCTACTTAAACGGCAGATCCAAAAGGGAACAATTCGAGATATTCATCGTCGAGCTTATGGAAGGGTTAATAGCTCCCCTGAATTCCCTTAAACTAAAGCACATTAAAAGCTTTTTTTTTTTTTTTTACAAGTAGAAAATAAGTCACCAATTGTGGGATTCAAAAGATAATCCTTCCAAACCTTTTCAACCAAATTTTGTTCACAATTAAACAAGAAGAAAAGGACAAACAGAAGAGAATTCCAGCTGTTTATACTTGAAAATATTGGTCACAAAGATGCAGCAACTTTATGGTAGCAATTGTCACATAGCATCAAGCAAAGGCGACATATTTCATTTTACCGGAACAACCAGATCAAGAAATCGTTCTCTTTCGGGCATTACAGCTCAATTAATAGTTCTTGAAAGCTTTGGCTGAAACACGTCCCCTTGCTCTTTCCCAAGCATCAGCCATATCATACACGTGATTATTTACATACATATTCAATTAGTTAAATGACTTGTTGATCTTGTACACCAATTAATCATCCATGGTGATCCAACTTAACAATATTTGGTTTGATCAAAGTCAAGCAAGAGAGCTTGTTCATGTATGGCCCCATGACCCTAAGAACATCATAGTTCTTATAGGTTCCTCTGCCTGAGAGCTCCAGTTTCGTCTTTCAATTTCTTTTGAATATAAGAGAGCACTGTTTCCCTTACCAGCCCCGTTCCGAGCCACGGCCATGGAGACAGCAGCCGCATCAATAGCCTGCTTGAGCCTCTCTGCAATTGTTCTCTTCGAATCACGAGGAAGAGAACCATCGCTGGAGAGATTATGTGGCTTCATCTTGGTAATTACAAAAGAATGAATGAATGAATGGATATTTTTTGTGGTATTATTTAGGGTAAGATATTAGATGAAGACAGGGACCCTGCGCATGTATATATAGAAGAAATGAAGAACGAAATGGCCTGAGAGAGTTAATGGGGTCTTGTCATGTTCTATTCCTATTGGCTAGATTCCTCATTGCAGTGGATTACAGATCAGCTTAATAGTTGATTGACAGTGAACTGACCTAAATAGTCCATTTACTTTTCCTATTATTGGTTATATATGCCTACCCTCTTTATTCTTTTTCTTCAGTCAACTTCATTTTTTCCACTGTAGATTCGTTAGTGTTCCATTTCTTCCTCTATATATATTTTTTTTAAAAAAAAATTCAATTTTATCCTCATAGTTTCCAAGAGTTTAAATGCGGAAAAAAAATGAGAGAAACTAGAAAGCGATGCGGAAAAAAATGACAAAAAAAAGTTAGCTTTTCTTAGTTATGAAGTAAGAAATTATTTGGAAATGTGGTGCAAACCGTGTTCTTAAAAAAATTAATTTTTTTGTTAAAATTTAATATGATTTATATGTTTTGGATTGTTTTGATGTATTGATATCAAAAATAATTTTTTTAAAAATGAAAAAATATCATTGACATGTATTTCGATACAAAAAATTATTTGAAAAATAATTATTACTATACTGCCAAACACATTCTAAAAAGAAAAAAGCATTAAGTTTAGGGTTAATATTAGGTTATTTTACACTATAAGGATGGGAAAGGAATATTGATGGGCCTCAAGTGTAAAAATATATTTACTTTTGCTTTTCAAGAATATTCTTAAGAGATATTTATATTTTTTTCAAATTGATTTTTTTAATATTTTCATAGATTTAATATACTATTATCAAAAATAAATTTAAAAATAAAAATATTTTTTTAATATATTTTTGAATAAAAAATATTTTTTAAAAATAACTATTATTATAATACCAAATAAAATAATATTCTTTTTTTTTAGCTTTTTTAATTAGGCAGAACACGCACGTGGAACTTTCTTTTTTAATTGGCACAGTATCCTTAAAGATAAGGTTTCCTTATATTCTCTTTGGAGGATAAGGAGAGTACACTCATCGTCGCAACTCGCAAGAGTTCGTCTATATTCTTGTTTTTTACACTTTTTATTGTTTTGTTTTACAATAATATATATAAAAGTGATTATTTAAGATTTTAAAAATTGATTATTTAAATTTTGAGAATGAAAATTATTTTTTTATAAAATTAGGTTAAATGTATATTAGCAATGTTTTTAGAAATTAAATGTTTTTTGTTTTATTTAAAAGATAAAAATAATATTAAATATTTTAAAATTAACTAACTTCAATCATTTTTATTTTGTACATAATTACATATTTAATAACCTTAAATATTTTAAAATTAAACAAACGTCATTATTTTATTTTAAATATATTAGCTCTCAACTTGTATAAATCCTAATTAAATTATTTAGTTGTTCTATTTATTAAAAAAATAAATGTAATGTTTTGATTATTTTTTCTTTTTAATTTATGTTTTTTTATGATATTTGTGTGTTCTTTAAGAAAGAATTCATTTCTTAAGAAATTCATTTATTTTTTTTAAAGAAATTTATTACTTCAAATTATGTTTTTAATTATAATTATAATTATAATTATAATTATAATAACAACACAATATAATAATTCATTACTCAATATTTAATATGTGCAATCTCATAACACAACACGGCAGCTTTAACAAGAGTCCAAAAGGCTCCAAGCATGGGGTTCATGTCTTACCATTGACACATTTTATATGACAACATATATTTTTATATTAGTATCATTTGTTAATATATTTAGGTGATGTTTGTTCAATTATATTTTTGAAATTTTAAAGTATTAAATTAATATTTTTATCATTTTTAATACTGATATCTAAAATAAAAAAATATTTTAATATATTTTCAAGCAAAAATATACTTTATAAAACAATTTTTATCATATTTTCAATCAAACACTCGTACTTCAATCACAACACACATTTTATTTCAAACAAAAAAATATCTATTTTTATTGATAAAATAGAAAACACATTGTATCCATCTATAATTCTGTTTGTTTTTGTAGTCTAACCGTGCTTTTAAAAAAAAATTAATTTTTTTTTCAAATTAATTTTTTATATTTTTGAATTGTTTTGATATGCTAATATCAAAATTAAATTTAAAAAAACAAAAACAATAATATTTTGATATATTTTCAAGTAAAAATACTTTGAAAATAAATCCCTACCACAATCTCAAATATATATATATATATATATATATATATATATATATATATATATATATATAAAAGGAATAATCATACATTAGGAATAATCAATACATTAACTTTACACCTCTTTCTGAATTGAATACATAAGCTTTAATTTTTTTCATCTGAGTACACTATTATTTTTCAATCTTAAATTATTCACTCTTAAATCTCTATTGTTGCTCCACCTTTTATTTTATATCAATCAAGCACATAAACTTTATTTTTTTTATTTTGATACACCAATGTTTTTTTATTGTTCCAAACAAGTAGTCAAATTTTCATTTTTTTTAATATGTTTTTTTAAAATAATTAAGCGCCCTCTAAAATAAGCTTTTTTAATAAAGTAAATATTTTAAATTAAAATAAATTCTTTAAAAAAATATTAAATTAAATACTTTAAGATGTTAACTCTTTTCATTCATGGTAAGTTGTCTTCATGAATACAAAAAATCATTGTATAATTAATTAAAAAAAATTTATAATTAATTAAAACTAACAATACATTATTAATATAATTAAAATATTTATTATTTTAACCATATAAATGAATATCATGTGATTGTAATATGAAAGGAGAGTTGATGAAATCATGATAGAGAGAGAACATATAGAAAACTACTTGAGTAAACAAAAAACTAGTCAATTTAAAAACGAGTAAAGGTGCCACATCAAAACAATAAATTTCGTGTATTAATAATTTATTTACTACTTTTAATTATTTATAAATAGATCTTAGTCTTCTTGTAGAAAATTAAAAATCTACTAAAGTATTTAATTGGGATAATAAAAAAAGTTGGTATATCAAAATAAACAAGATCAAATTTCACGTCATCAACTAATGAAAAAAAATTGATGAGAGGTTGATGGATGTAATTAATTAAAATATCTTAAAAAGTATATGTACTCAAATGCAAAAAAATAAAATAATAAAGTTCATGTACTTGATTGAAAAAATATGTAGAATTAATGTACTAATAATGCAATTGTCCCTACTTGTAATATTATTAACATAAACTTTAAAATATGTGGTGTTTTCACTCTAGCAATCCATAGTGAAATGATTTTAAAATTTAATCCTCAAACCTTATTTATATCCTATAAAATCTTTTTATACCCAAATTCATGATCAATCTATCAAGAAGTGTTAGGGAGAGATGAAATTGAAAGAATAAAAACTAAAGTGTAAGCTAATGAGAAAAAAGGTGGTAGTTTGAAAAATAGAGAAAAAAAATCACTTTGATCCTCTTACTTTTTAAATTATGATTTTTTATCCAACAATATTTTAAAGTTTTAATTGAGATACTTAACTTTAGTTTTTATATTTTTTAGTTTCTGATTTGAGAGATAAGAGAGAAAGTTAGAAAATTCTAATAATAAAGAGAGGCTCGATTAATATCAATTTAACATAAAAAAAAAGTATCAATCTCAATGTCAATAAATTTCATTTTATGAGCGAAGTGTTACCCGAGGTAACTGAATAAATGAATTTAAAATGAGTTTATAAGTTAAAAAAACCACAAACCCAAATTTTCTGACCACCACTGTGGTCGGAAACTGGAAAAACTAGGCGGCACATTGCTTATCTTTAATTTTTTTCAAAATCTTATGAGGTGGACAACATATTGTACCCCATTTCCAATTAAAAAAATAATAATAAAGGCCTATACACATGAGCTTGTCATTGTAGGTCTATGCACATGCCCTTTTTCAAAATGGTTTAGGAGCGTGCCATGCCCAAAAATACCTAAAATTTTTTTTCTATTTTTTTAATTGATACTTGTTTTTGTATGTATTTTTTTAAATAACATTTTTTTAATTTATATTTAAATTTATGTCAATTCTCTCTGATATTTTAGATTGTTTATTTATCCTATTTAAATAGAAGTTGTTTTTTTAAAATATTTTTATGTATTTAATATTTTAAAAAGATTATTTTAATTCATTTATAATTTTTTTTGTTTTATATAAATAAAAATTATTTGTTTTTGGTAAGAAAATGTGACCTTTAAGATAAAAAACAAAACATGTGCATTAATGGAGAAAGTTGAGGTTTAATATCATATTTATCTATTTTTTACTTTTATAAAGATGATTATATTTTATTTTAGAATTTTATTAGCATTAGCAGCTCTTTCTTAGTTTATTAGTTCATACATTTTAAGATTTATCTCCTTTAACATAAATAGTGTCCTTACATATCTTAGTTAAGAGAATCATGATACAATAAAATATACTCTTAATATTGTCTAATATTTCTATTTTGGTAAAAATTAAGTTCACATCCTACACGCGGCTTTGCGTTTACAACTCTTTTTTATATTTATTAATGTATATGATTCTCTTTATTATATTATATATAAGTATCAACTTTTTAATTTACAATTATTATTTTTTCTTGATTTCAAAAAATATGTTAACAACAACTATCCATTCATTCTTTTGCATTAGAAAAGAAAATATCTGACTCACAGAAAAGTGAGATGAATAGGCATGTTAACACTTTTTTTTTATTTATTGGCACAAATGGTTCTTGATTTATTTAATTAAATGTACGCATAAGTTTTTTTTTTATTTATGACTAGGATTTTTTAATAAAAAAACACATTGAAATCATGCATATATATTTTTTTTTTGCTGAAAAAAAGCATTTTATCCCTTGATGAAACGTGTGTCAAATAGCTAGTTTTATCTAGAACATATTGAAATAATTTGTTTATTTGATTATTGTATTATATTTTACTGTTAATTTTAGTTCACTTGTCTAAAATCATTGTATATGACACTCTTCAATGAACAATATTGTTTTTTTTTTATTTTGATCATCAAACTTTATTCCAATGCAATTTTATCCTCGCATATTATGTTAGAGTCATTTTAAACATTGTAATTTTATTTTCTTTGCATGCAATAACATATTCAATAGTTTGAGAAAAACATTTTTTTTTTGAAACATAATTGAAACTTATATATGAAAGAACAAGGATCAAAGTATATGAAAAATACAAAAACAAAAAATAGATCCTTTATTATTTTAATGGAAAAAAATCAATATGATCCCTAAATTTTTATTTCACATACCAATTTATCAGTGTTGTTTAGGCATTGTTGCACTAGATGGGACTATATTCTTTAGGTCCTTCTCTTTTTTCTTGTAAAAAGCTTTTTTTTTTCAAATTAAATCCTATTTAAATAAATAAGTAAAATAACATTTTAAAAATTATGCCATTAGTTTTAAATAATATTTAATATTTTTATAGTTATATTTACTTTATTTATAATTATATATGAAATTGATAAACACAAGTTTAAAAAATTACATATAAATATCCAATGAGTATAAAATAATATTTATTATCATTTTTTATATTAGTTTTTGAAATTAATTATTTTTTATTTTTTCATTGTGATTGCATACAAATATTTGAAATATTATTTATTATTTCTTGGTTTAAAATTGTTTTACAAATAATGATAAGTTTTTTTTTTTGGAAAATCATGCTTCTAATAAAAACAATATTTATTCTAAAATTAAAAATAAATTAATAAATAATAAAAAGAGAATTTTAGCTAAAGAAATATATTTTCCCATTTAATTTGAATTTTTAGTTTTTTATGATATTAACTTTAATTACTCAAAGTTTGTTTTTTATTAAATAACTAGCTATCAATTAAAAATAATTGTTATGTTAAAAATATGCATAAATAAAATATAATAAGTTTAACAAGAAAAATATTTTTTTTCCAACATAATTTAAATTACTAACATTTAATTTAATTATACAGCGTGATAGAAATATTTAGGATAGAAACAAATATGAAGTTGGTTTAAAGGCATGAAAACACTTTCTTTAAGATTTTTATTTGTTCCACATATAGACAATACCTTTAGGATACAACTAAACCTCTAAACCTTTAAAAAAAATAAGAAGATATGATCAAGAAAAAATATATGTTTTTTTTTTATGTTTTTTTTTCTGTGTAATAACATGCTTTTATAGACTTGAAACATAATGATGAAACAGTATCACTATTGATGAAATATTATGACTGTTCATCAAACAATATGACTGCTGATGAAACTTTAAGACTGTTCATCAAGCAATATAATTGTTCATCAAATATAACTGTTCATAAAAAAAATATAACTATTTATAAAACCATATGCCTATTTATGAAATAGTATATCTATTTATATTAAGTTTCAAGTTTCAAGTTTCAAATATTATCTTTTAATATTATAAATATTTATATAATAACATTAGAAAGCCAAATAAGAGAGTTCGTCCATCATAATTTAATTTACTATACAATAAAAATCCATACTTTTAATATTAGAAGAATTTTTTTTATTAATATGAAATAAATATTTTTTTTATTCATTTATAAACCATACCAACACAGCGTGCATTAAAACTAGTGTTGTCTAATTAGATAAAAAAATTAACAGAGAATCAAATATATATAGCTGCCATATACTTGCGATCGTGGTTCGAATATAGATGAAACATGCTTTATTCTTTTCTCATCCACCTGGGATTTTCTGTGACGTTCCTTTTCGAATCGAATTTTGTATTTCGAGGAAGCTTGGATTCCAAATGTTGCTTATTGTGGAATATATATCGAATGGAGAACCATGCATTTTGCTTACGTGTGAACTGTGAACCATGACGCCATTAAAGTTTACAATGCGAGCCCAGTTGAAGAGTTGAGAAGAGACTTGTTTTGATGCTTAGCATGGAGAATTTCATGCATGAACAGGGAGAGTGACGGGCCAGCCTTAGCACATGGCAAGCAATGAGTGCTTGGTTGACACATCAAAGAATATTTTCGTTTTTCTTCTTCTTGTTTTTGTTTCTAGACATATTTTACTTGTAGAAAACGCGCGAAATATTATAATGTGTGTGGGGTCTAAAGCCAACTCATAATTTACTAACAATTATGAGCTCAAGTTAAATAAATTCAAGCCGAAAACAAGTGCTGAAAATACATTAATCTATATTATTTGGTCTTAAAGACCTATAAGCGACCTAAAAATTCCTTGTCTTTGTATTTTATTTTTTAGTGAAAAAGCAATATCCAAAATATCATGCATAAGTGTATTTTTTTTTGGTGAAATTGAGAATAGATATATAATAAAGAGAAAAAACCTGATCAATGTGGCAAAATTTTAGCTACATAAATTGTAGCCTAGGCATCAGCCTAATTATAAAAAAGAAATATAAGGAAACATAAGACCCTACTAATAAAGCAAGTAATACAAAACCATACGAAATCAAAACTTAAACAGACCAAGCCGAAATGCATTCGTGATTCCTATATAGATTAGCACCGGTATACCAAAAAGAAGAGTTCAGATTTCTGGTCCAGCCTGCAGCAAAGTAAAACAAAAGCCATAGGATATCTGCCTAAATTGACTGTTTTTCCTCAAATATCAAGGTGTTCCTAACATTTCATATAGTCTAGACAATGCTTAACATAAACCCCCCCAAACAGATCTTTCAAATTTACAATGATTGGCCTGCAGAAGACCTAACCATTGATATTAAAGGTCGATAAGGGCATATGACATTACCCAGCTCAGACCTTTCCAGGCTTCAATTTTATTCTATAGTTTCTAGACCACTGGGCAATGCATGAGGATGTGAAAGATAATTTCTGAATGCTGCTAACAAAAAGAGCACCAGTCCTCCTAAGAGCTTAGAATGTGTCTCTTCACCAGGAAGGCTTTTGTGCAAAGGCTTTCATTTAAGGCCAGCCATAAAGTCAATAATGTTTTTGGAGGACAAATGGATTTCCAAACATCTGTGACATAATTTATAGATCCAACATACATGATCCTTTCAAGGGCAAGCATACAAGAGTTTACAATATAGCCTCTATCCTTCCCCCATTCTATAATCAACATGTCTTCTTTCAATTATGAATAACTTCAAGATTAAGATTAGACAATAATGTTTGAAACAACAGGTTCTCACTAATACTAAAGGGCCTTATCCATTTGAGATTCCAATGCCAAGTATCCTCTATCCAGTATCCCATCTGACTAACAATCCCTGCTTTGGAGGAGGACATGCGAAAGAGAGTCAGATAAGAGTTCGCTAAACAGAAACCGCTCAACCAAGTATCTGACCAAAATTAACATGGTTACCATTACCCATTTTAAGTTTACAACCAGCTCGAATAAGAGAGCTATCAAGATCCGTACTAGTAATGGTAGAGCTGATTCCTCGCCACATCCTTGAAAGTTTTTTCCTAAATTGGGGCATCCCGTTTATGAACCGTGGACTATATTTTTCCTTAATGAAGTCCGCCCAACTAGCTTTTTCATTGCTTCCTAATTTCCAAATCCACTTGAAGAGGAGAGCTTTGTTTTTTGCCGATATATTCCAAACACCCAGACCGCCCCTGTCCTTTTCTTTTTCCACTGTATCCCAAGCAAGCCTATGAATTTTCCTATTATCAACACTCCCACCCCACAAAAACCGAGACTGCATGGTTGTGATCTTATAGGCCACTGTCTTTGGAATGCAGAAGATGGACATGTAATAGAGATGAATGGTAAAGATTACACTTTTGATCAAAATTGCTCTTCCCGCCATCGATAATAGCTGCCCCTTCTAAGAGTTGAGCCGCCCTCGAATCTATGAGAGAATAGGTTTCCATATGGAAATCCTATTGGGATCAGCACTTAGAGGGAGCCCAAATTATTTGATTGGAAGAGTATCACATCTGCACCTGAGAACACCAGAAATCCTTTTAGCATATATCCCATCAACGTTCATACCCACCAAACTACTCTTATGGAAGTTGACATTGAGCCCTGAGCATAAATTGAACCATCGTAACATTCTCTTGGCATTTAGCAGACATTGAAGATCATTTAGTAGGAAGAGAAGAGTGTCATCTGCAAATTGCAGATGATGAATATCTTTTATTCCTGCAGAATCCATGCCATAAAGAGCACCCATTTTCAAGGTCCTGCTGATGAAAACTGAGATACCTTCAGCAGCCAAACTAAAGAGAAAAGGGGAGAGGGGATCCCCTTGCCGAAGACCACAAGATGCTGTGAACTCAGAAGTAGGGGAACCATTGATTAAAACTGATAGTCTTGTAGTCGAGACACATGCCATAATCCATTTCCTTCATCGAGCACCAAATTTCATGTAGCCCATAACATCATTAAGATAAGACCAGGACATAGTGTCAAAAGCTTTTCTGAAATCAAGTTTAAGAAGGAAACCTTGACATCTCCAAGATTTCATGGAATCCAACATTTCATTGGCAATAAAGACTAAGTCCAGGATGTTTTTGCCAGCAATGAAAGCTTATTGGGAGGGACTAACCACACTCTGCATAACTTCTTTTAGCCTAGTGGTGAGAATCTTAGCAATAATCTTATATATCCCATTTAATAAACTAATAGGTCTATAATAATTAAAAGAGGAACTGCCAGCAACTTTTGGAATTAAACAAATATAATTGGTGTTAATACCTTTAGGAAGGTGACCTCTCCTGAAGAATTCAAGAACCATTGTGAATAAGTCGTGTTTCATTAACTCCCAAAACTTCTTATAAAAATTAAAGTTGAAACCGTCAAGTCCTAGGGCCTTGGAGCCTTCATTGCTAAAGATGGCCAAGTGAACCTTTTCTATGGTAACATCTCTTTCAAGCCATATAGCCTAGTTCTCATTAAGCTTCTTAAAGTCTACAGTACGCATCGTGGGTCTTGGAGTTAGGGATTCAGAGTAAATGTTTGAGAAGTATGCTTTGGCTCCTTCTTTGATTTCAGTTGGACTGGAGAGAATCTTCTCGTTGTATATAATCTGACGAATATAGTTTTTGCATCCCCTGACTTTTGCTGAGATGTGGAAGAAACAAGTGTTTTTGTCCCCCAACTTGAGCCAAGACTGTCTAGCCTTTTGTCTCCATATTGATTCGACATATCTACAGAGTTTCCATTGCTTACCCTTCAGCTCATATAGCCTTTTTCTTTCAGAGTTAGACTGATCATCGAGGAGCCGAATAGAAGACTGGATATTATGCAGAGCCCAGTCTTGATTCCCAAACTCAGTTTTATATATGCGTCTTTATGTAAAAATATTTTCAAATTGAACCCACTTTCTTTGTTTATTTAACATGATAATACTGTTTAATAGTTTTTTTACACGTAACGTTTTTCATTTGAATCACATAACATTTTAATGACGTTGCCATTACGAATTATAACATTCCCACAAACTTATAAGTCCCACAAACTCTCATTTTGGGGGATGAATATGTCATTTCAAAGAATATAGGTAAAACTAGATATGTTCCATGCTAAACATGGATCCATATTTTTATATGTGAAAAAAAATAATGTTTTAGACGTTGCAAGAACATCTTAAATAAAAAAAATTAAAATAAATGACTCAAATTATATCTTGATAGGGCTTAATGAATTGATTTTATTTTTATTAAAAGATAAAACAAAATTGACAACAATAGGAAACACACACAAAAAACACTACAATAACTTGAAAAAAACACCCTCTAGAAGTATGTAATTGGATTAAAAAAAATAAAATTTGTGTCAATCTGAGGTAGCGTGATAGAGATGTAAGTTATGTAATAAGATGTTAGCCAACTCATGTTAATCTATAAAACTCGCGGCCTAAGCTATCTAACTAGGTTAACCTGATAAAAATAAATTAATAAAATCACAAAGCCTTTTTTTATTTAAAAAATTAATGTTGAAAAATAAAAAAAACAAGAAGGCAAACAAAAAAAAGGACGTTAGACCACATCAACTTTTCAAACTCGTAATTCGGGATATTACATTGGAAGTACTATACATGGAAAAACAATGAAACTCAATCTCTAAAAAAACCTAACACTGAATGATGAATTATCACTATTATCACCACCACCATCACTATTACTAATAAACAATATTATTATTATTATTATTATTGCTATAACCACCACCACCACCATTATTATTATTATTACTACTACTATTAATACTATTACAACAACAACTACTACTACTTCTACAACTACTACTACCATACATGGAAAAAATTAAAACTCAATCCCTAAAAAACCTAACATTAAATGAATCATCATCATCATCATCATCATTACTATTAATACTATTATTAATAAGTATTATTACTGCTGCTGCTGCTGCTGCTGTTATTTTCACTACTACAACTACTTCAATTTTCTTTTCAACTTTTAACATGTTATTTTCAAAATTGTTGATTTTTCTGATTGAGTTAACGTTGCCTTTTTCAAGCCTTTTTCAAAAAATAAAAAAAATAAGACAAATAAGAAATAAAAAATATTTGAACAAAGGGACCAAAATGCAAAGGAAAAAAAATGAGGAATCAAAGTATTTTTATTGTTGTTTGGAGACCAAGAATTTGAAGAAAAAGATAAAATTTTCCATGGTAATCTTACACAAAAAAGAGGGGAGAGATCTGAAAAGAAAAGAAAAGAAGAAATTGTTCCCACATTCTCTCCCTAGACAAAAAAAAAAAAAAAACCTAGCTCCAATCTTTACAACCAATCGTCACTCGCAAAGTAGAAGACATTGACCCACATTTACATCTTAACATAATTGCCACCATTCTAGTGCACCCAAAGCCACCATTTTCAACCCTAGTAACTCCCTCACACGCTAAGTTTATAGCTTTAATATCCTTGATCCCTCTCCCGTTTTTTCCCCACTACCAACGCACTCATAACAGCTTCAACTTGTGACCCTTATCTTTCTTTATCCAAAATGTCAGCAGAAGAGCAGCAATAACCATCACAAACATCTATGACAAACCACCATTATTGTAGCAGCTGAGGCATCGCTTTCCTTCTCTTCAACCGATAGCCCGGCCCTTCAGCTCATTTGGACCCTTATAACTTCATCTTTCATTTTTCACACCATCCACCTGAACCACCACATCAATGCCTTCCCTCATTCCCAAGGCTACCCCCTTCAACTATAATCAACGTTAGCCACCAAGCAGAGATCAGCCTCAACGGTTTCCCGATACCGCTATTGCCTCTTTTCATTTCCAACCAAAACGACAACTCTCTCTCTTAGCTTCCACCACCCATATAGTTAACACCCTTATTCTCTATGGAAGCAGCTACCCCCCTCAACACAATGGAAACCAAAACCAACAGACCCATTATTGGCTGCCATTAACGTCAGCGCCTCCAGCAACTCTTTTTTTTTTTTTTTTTTTATTATCTCGGCTTCCATCGTACAACACCTCCTTTCAACAACCCCTAGTAGGTCCTCTTCACATCGGCATGAACCAGCAGCCTCCACCATCAACAATGAAGCCTAGTTGTAGCTTGATATATTTGTATGAAGAGTAAAAGAGAAAAGTAGATTTGTGGATAAAATCAATTGCTTTATGTGCGGGTTTTTTTTTTCTTAGGTGTTATTGACCCTCACTGTTAACACTGAGAGGAAAAAGAAAGGAAGCCACCCCAGACCCATGCGCTGCCACTTTTCCGCCACTCTGAAGCTTTCTAGTGTGGTTCTTGAGTTTCCAACAATTTCTTCAACCTGTTTCGAAGCTTTAGAAGGATCATTTCATAAATTTTAAATTTTTAGTGTGTTTGAATTTATTTTTAAATTTTTATTATTTATAAACATATAATTAATTATAGGGTGTGTGAATAAAATATATGTGTGTGAATAAAATGTAGTAGAGAGAGAGAGAGAGACATAGAGTGTTGTGTTTTCTTTTTATTATCTTTTATTTTTGGTTAAATGAATGATAAAACAAAATGAGACAAAAAGAAAAGTATGCATAGATAAAAAGAAAAAAAAATAATTAACTAAATGTTTTAGTCACATACAACCGAATTCTAAAATGTTTCTTGCATATTTCTTAAAAACAAATGTATTTTTATCATGTTTTAAAAATACAAAATGAATATTATAATCCGTTTATAATTATCCATTAAGATTTGATCAAAAATTTTAAAATACCATAAAGACTAATTTGTTTAATTAATACTTATGGTATGAACTTCACATTGTTATGCATGCTTACAGTATTAGATTAAACGAATTGATAGCAATAAATGTTATGAATCAGTTGTATCTAGGAAATAAGTGCATGCTAAATTTTGGGTCATAAACGGTTAAGATTTAACCTAATAAGATAAAGACTTCCTCACAAATGGAGATTTGCCTTGAACTTTAGACAAAACCAACATATAAAAATACAACTTAGAATAAAAATCAATAAATAATGCAGCTTATCATAAGTAAGGTGCATTAGGGGTGATGTATCTTTTCCTTGCACAACTAGTCCCCTTACCCAGACTCTCACAAACCATAAGTTTTCTAGTGATCATGATATTAGGTGGCGACTCTCTCTAATCATAACTTTATGATTAAACCCAAACACCTTACATTTCTAAAAGGTAGATCCATCATTCGATGTTGTTCATGTAATGATAATACGACAACTCTATTGGGAACTTGTCTAGTCGGACTAAGCTTTTTTTGTTTGATTGCTTGCTTGTTTATTTTTGTTGGCCTGTTTAATTTAATTTTAACATGTACATTTTTACATACTGTTTTAGCATGAATTTTTTTACATACTGCTTATGCATAGGTACACTAGGTATGAATTAATGCCTTTATACATTTTAATTTTATGAATAAACTCAATTCTAGGTTAGGTGGGGAGTAGTGATTTGCCTTATGACTTTCAGTCGGGGTTCAGATTTGTGAAACATCCAACTATGAGCTGAGCGTTTACATGGTAATGATAGTTATACTATGCTCCAACCATTTGCTATAAACCTATATATTGCCTTCACAAAAGATGGTCACTGAGCAGGTCATAAACCCTTTTGAGACCAAGTAGAAAGCTTATCCTTTATGTAGTGACATAGAATTGACCTTAAGATATAAACTCCCTAATAATTCATTTTGCATCAAGGCAGACTGATTAGTACTTAAAAGAACATTTTTATTAAGGCTTTATATCATCATATTGCACTAAAGTATCATTAAATTCCCTAACTAAAATATGTTTTATAATAACAAGTCTGATAATATAATATATCTTTAATTTATGGTAAATGCTTATTTTGAATGCAGGTATATCTTACAATTTAAAGGATTGATTGATGTGATTAACTATTGAAAGTGAAGAGATAAAATGAGAACTAGGCTAAGAGAAGAGATGCTAGATCAATTCCAAATTGGAATACCATTTGGTTATTGGATCATAACTAGAGTTTTAAAACTCGGATTTAGGTCTACTTTATATGGATGAAAAGCTAAGAAATATACCTAAAACTTTCATAAGAGTTCAAGACTCAATTCTGGCATTTTCAAGTTCAAATCTTAGCAACAATAAAGAAGTCAGAACCTGTCCTGCACCTCAGACACTGTTCGGTTTTCAGCTCATATCTTGAGTTCTAGAAGTCCAAATGAGCTCTGGTTTTTTTTATGGAAAGCTAAGACAATTGCCCACTACTTTCATGGAACAAAGGGCTCAAATTCTAATGTTAGCAATAATATTTTGGCCAGCCAACAATATAAAAAATCAGCCAACAATATCAATAACCAGCAGCCAACAATGTCAAAAACCAGCCACCATATCAGTGGTTGGCCACCAACTATTTTCTTAGTCAACCAATCAATAGTTCTGAATCTTAGTTTATAAAAGGAGGCATTTGCCATTTATTTAGTCATCTTATTTTTCAGATCAAAATCATCTCTTGCTTTCTCTCTTTGTAATGTTCAAGTTTTCTTTCATGCTATATTAATCTCTTGTTTATGCTTTTTCATTTCCTTTCCTATACTTAGTTAACTTATATCATGTTTATGTTCTTATATTGTTTATTTATGTTTTTCTTCTTCATTATGTTTAGCTAAGTTAATTATGTCAAGGTGAAAAGGTTTCTCTAATGGTGTTAGAATAGGTCTAATATAAACTCAACATGGACTTCAATGTATATATCCAAGAAAGTTTGTTATTAACATGTTTTATCTTTTTATCTTACTAATTCTTAATACCTTGCTTGTTAAATGGTTAATCTAGATTTGTGTTGTATAACACTTGGTACATCAAATGCTTGATCCTTCATAGTTTTCGGCCGACATCGTTATTATGATAGGAACTTGATTTGCTGTTAACATAAGCTAGCAATATGAATGCTTGATGATATTTATAAGTATGGTGTTATATAGACAAGATAATTAATATGATCATGTTAATACTTTATAATGATTCATTAATGATAAATCATCCAATTAGAACCTCCTTTGTGTGTGGTTTCCAGTTGAGTAATAAAAAGAGTTTATATTATATTTATTTGAAATATCATTAGTGGATCCTCTAACCTTGATATCTGTTTTATCATTATTTAATCCTTACATCAATATCACATCCCAAAACTCTCTTCAACTCCTTTTCCGTTATTATTTTCTTCAAATCTTTATCTTTATTTGTAATTTATATAGTTGACCTCCCTATGGTTCGACCCCGATCTTGCCGGATTATTTATTACTTTGACATTTATGCATTTGGTATAAGACATCAACTCTTTGATCGTGTAAAGTTTTTGGCACCGTTGCCGGGGAGGTAAGTATTGTATAAATTATATATTTCTTTTGTTTTCTTTTGTTTTTGTTTTTACTTGTTTTTCTAATTTTTTTTCCTTTTCTTTTCTTTTCTTTTGTACTTGAATGAGAGTTTGGACACGTACATTAAGTAGTAGACTTTCTAGGAAATCCTTATTTTCTTTAGAAAACATGGCCGAAGAAGATAACCAGTCAATTCATAATGAGAATAACGAGAATAATCGTGTTAGAACACTTAAAGATCACATGAATCCAACAAGAACAAGTGCACCATCATGTATAGTTTTTCCTCCTAATGCATCTCATTTTAATTTTAAGCCAGTTATTATTCAACTTTTACCCACTTTTCATGGCTTAGAATTAGAAAATCCATACTTGCATTTAAGAGAATTTGAAGAAGTTTGTAACATCTATAATGACTTAAATTGTAGCATGAACACCATCAGATTAAAAATTTTTCCTTTTTCATTAAAAGATAAAGCTAAAACATGGCTATAAAATATTTGGTAAGGATCCATTCGTGCTTGGGATGAAATGCAACAATAATTTTCAAAGAAGTTTTTTCTGTCTCACAGAACAAACTCTTTCAAAAGACAAATCACCACTTTCACTCAAAAACCAAGAGAAACATTTTACAAGTGTTGGGATAGATATAAAGACTTACTTAATACCTGTTATCATCATGGTTTTGAAACATGGAGATTGGTCTCATAATTTTATGAAGGGTTAACACCTAAAGATAGGCAAATGGTTGAATTGATGTGCAATGAAACTTTTGAAGATAAAGACCCTGATGAAGCAATGGAGTACCTAGACTTGCTAGCTGAAAATGCTCAAAATTCAACCATTTGCCTATCTTTAGGTGTTAACCCTTTATAAAATTGTGAGATTAATCTCCATGTTTCAAAACCATGATGAGAATAAGTATTAAGCAAATCTTTATATCTATCCCAACACTTGTAAAATGTTTCTCCTGGTTTTTGAGTGAAAGTGGTGATTTATCTTTTGAAAGAGTTTTTCTGTGAGACAGAAAAAACTTCTTTGAAAATTGTTGTTGCATTTCATCCCAAGCATGAATGGATCCTGACCAAATATTTTGTAGCCATGTTTTAGCTTTATCTTTTAATGAAAAAGGAAAAAGTTTTAATCTGATGGTGTTCATGCTACAATTTAAGTCATTATAGGTGTTACAAACTTCTTCAAATTCTCTTAAATGCAAGTATGGATTTTCTAATTCTAAGCCATGAAAAGTGGGTAAAAGTTGAATAATAACTGGCTTAAAATTAAAATGAGATGCATCAGGAGGAAAAACTATACATGATGGTGCACTTGTTCTTGTTGGATTCATGTGATCTTTAAGTGTTCTAACATGATTATTCTCATTATTCTCATTATGAATTGACTGGTTATCTTCTTCGGCCATGTTTTCTAAAGAAAATGAGGATTTCCTAGAGAGTCTACTACTTAATCTATGTGTTCAATGTTGCGATGTCGCGGTCGCACAAATTAATAACCCTAGCTTAAAACACAACACACAAGATAGTATAGAGCAAGCAAGGGGTCGATCCCACGAGGAAGGTTTAGTTCAGATTTTTATGCTATACGTTATGTAATTGGGGGGGTTTGATTTGCAATGATCTAAACTATGGTAGAAATTACAATAGCAAATAAAATCAATTGAAATTGAAATATATCAAGAAAACAAACCTTGGTCGCAAGCACACATCCACCTACAGAAATCAGAACCGATCCTTGAAATGAAACTTCAGTTTATATTCTGAATTTTTTATCTTTTCTTAATGTTAGTTAATTAACGGATCCGCCGTATAACTAACCCTAACCAACAAACAATCACAGTGTCCGCACTAATGATTTAATCCAATGGCAGCCTTAAGATCTAGATAAATTCATTAATCTTAACAACCAAGTTGTCAGCTTGTGTTGCTTTGATCGAATGTTCTTCCTAAGTTTAATAACGTAGTTCCGCTATAATTATCAAGCTTAGTTGCTTCACAAATTTATATACCACAACTCCGGTGTTGATATCAAACTTAGCAATAGATTGTTCATAATAATAACTTAGAGTCCGCTCTAGCAATTAAGATAAACAATCATAGAAAATATGCATAGGAAAACAAACATACTCATTCATAATACAAACTGAAAATAAATGGAAGAATAAATCTCACAGTTCTTGAAATCTGAAGGTGTTTGCGTCCTTACAACCAAGAAAACGAGCTTAGCCTTGCATATCTATTGAATAACTACTCCTAAAGATGAAAGAATACATGATTTTTGGGTTGTAAAGGGGAGAGTTTGTGTTTCTTCTCTTATGGCTGCCACCCTTCTTTCTTTGATTCTACTGCACTCTCTCTCCCTCTCTCTTGGCTCTCTTAATATCATGAACTTAGCTGCCTATTTATACACAAATTGTAAGTAAGAAAAATCAAAGTTCAAGTGTGAATATCAAGAGATGGTGGTAGTGTGAAGGCGGCTGGCGGCTGGTGGCTGGTGGCTGGCAGCTGGTTGGTGGCTTGAGGTTGGTGGCTTGAGGTTGGTGGCTGCCTTCCTTGACCTTCTGGATTGATTTACTTGAGGAGATAAATTGTTGAAATTAAAACTTGGATGTCAGTTTGGATGCCTCGGAATGTAATTTGGACTTGTTTCTTCACGAAACCTGTTTGCTGGCAGAATTCAGTTGTCATATTTGAAAACTCATATCTCCCTCATATGACATCGTTTTTAGTTGAACTTTGGAGCGTTTATAGACCTTTGAGTCAGGAATCCAAAACAATTGAGTTTGAATCAATTGGATATCTACAGCTCCAGATATTGAATTTTGAATGAACAAAGGTCAATATTGGCAGAATGCGAGTTTTGACTTTGAAGGATGTGATTTCCATACTCTTTGTCATTTTATTTTTCTTCACTTGGATTTCCAGAAAGGTATGGATGTTATCTTTCTAATGCCACTGGAATCACTTCGTATTGACTTCGTATTGACTAAACATCAAATCTGCCAATTATCTTCAATTTACTCCTTTTTGCATCTTTCATCTAAAGGTGCCTTCAAAACATAAAATAAAGAATATCACGACATTTTATATATATAACATAGGCTAAACACTAGTTAAATGTGGGTGAAACTATCGAATAATATGGTTACATCATCCAAACTCTCATGCAAATACAAAAGAAAAGAAAAGAAAAAGAAAAAAATTAGAAAAACAAGTAAAAACAAAAACAAAAGAAAATAAAAGAAATATATAATTTATACAATACTTACCTCCCCAGCAACAGCGCCAAAAACTTGACACGATCAAAGAGTTGATGTCTTATCCTAAGTGCAGGAATGTCAAAGTAATAAATAACCCGGCAAGACCGGGGTCGAACCACAGGGAGGTCAACTATATAAATTACAAATAAAGATAAAGATTTGAAGAAAATAATAACGGAAAAGGAGTTGAAGAGAGTTTTGGGATGTGATATTGATGTAAGGATTAAACAATGATAAAACAGATGTCAAGGTTAGAGGATCCACTAATGGTATTTCAAATAAATATAATATAAACTCTGTTTATTACTCAATTGAAAACCACACACAAAGGAGGTTCCAATTGGATGATTTATCATTAATGACTCATTATAAAATATTAATATAATCATATTAATTATCTTGTCTATGTAACACCATACTTATAAATATCATCAGGCATTCATGTTACTAGCTTATGTTAACAACAAATCAAGTTCCTATCATAATAACGATATCGGCCGAAGACTATGAAGGATCAAGCATTTGATGTACCAAGTGTTATACAACACAAATCTAGATTAACCATTTAACAAGCAAGGTATTAAGAATTAGTAAGATAAAAAGATAAAACATGTAAATAACAAACTTTCTTGGATATAAACATTGAAGTCCATGTTGAGTTTATATTAGACCTATTCTAACACCATTAGAGAAACCTTTTCACCTTGACATAATTAACTTAGCTAAACATAATGAAGAAGAAAAACATAAATAAACAATATAAGAACATAAACATGATATAAGTTAACTAAGTATAGGAAAGGAAATGAAAAAGCATAAACAAGAGATTAATATAGCATGAAAGAAAACTTGAACATTACAAAGAGAGAAAGCAAGAAGATGATTTTGATCTGAAAAATAAGACGACTAAATACATGGAAAATGCCTCCTTTTATAGGCTAAGATTCAGAACTATTGATTGGTTGACTAAGAAAATAGTTGGTGGCCAACCACTGATTTGGTGGCTGGTTTTTGACATTGTTGGCTGCTGGTTATTAATATTGTTGGCTGGCAAAATGTCATTGCTAACATCAGAATTTGAGCCCTTTGTTCCATGCAAGCTGTGGGCAATTGTCTTATCTTTCCATAAAAAAAACCAGAGCTCATTTGGACTTCTAGAACTCAAGATATGAGCTGAAAACCGAACAGTGTCTGAGGTGCAAGACAGGTTCTGACTTCTCCGTTGTTGCTAAGATTTGAACTTGAAAATGGCAGAATTGAGTTTTGGACTCTTCATGAAAGTTTTAGGTCTATCTCTTAGCTTTCCATCCATATAAAGGAGACTTAAATCCGAGTTCTACAACTCCAGTTATGATCCAATAACTGAATGGTGTTTCAGTTTGGAATTGAACCAACATCTCTTCTCTTAGCCTAGTCCTCTTTTTGTCTCTTTACTTTCAATATTTAATCACATCAATCAATCCTTTTAATTGTGAGATATACCTGCATTTAAAATAAGCATTTACCATAAATTAAAGATATATTATATTATCAGACTTGTTATTATAAAACTTGCTTTAGTTAGGGAATTTAATGATACTTTAGTGCAATATGATGATATAAAGCCTTAATGAAAATGCACTTTTAAGTACTAATCACAGACCTAATCAATAATCCTGAACTCTGTAAGATCTTTCTAAGTTAAGACCATAACCTTTTATGAACACGTGTAATAATTTACCACATATAAAAACCATTTTGTCTTTTTTAATGAAAGGGGCTCAAACCCATCTTTTTGTTTTGTATTCTCCAATGTGTATGAAATTTAACTGAGATAAGGATTTGGGAAATATCTTTTTAGATTCATTAGACTATGAATTTTTGCTTGTATTCAACAAAGAAGTCATGGGTTCCCCTTTGAACAATTTAATTCATATTTGATGTATGTGTACATACACTTGCATCTATAAGCATACATGCATTTATCCTTTGAGGTTTAAATGTCATTTGAGCATATGACAGGTTGGAATATAGGTCTCTAAAAAGCTCAAATCCATAAAGTTAACAGCACCTGACTCCAATAAAAAAAACATAGAAGATAAAGAACGTGCTCATTATGATGTCTACTTCCAAAAGAAGCTAGATTCCATGAAGGTTAATATGGCCTGCCTCATTAGCTTGCTCGAGCAAACACTTAAGAATACCTTTGGTGAATGCATGTTTGATCAGCCTGTGACTTCCGCAACAATTCAACTTGAAAAAAGGATGGGTAGACAGAGTAAGGAACCCTAATGTAATATAATATTTGTGCAATCAATAATACTTGTATTGATCCTAGTAGTTATGGATGCATTCGCCAATGAATCCCATAAAATAAAAATCCTTTAAGGATTTTGATCATGATAAAATAACAACGTTAGAAGCTAAGGTAAGGCCTATCAAATGAGTGGAGATTATACCAAAGAAATTTCGAGATGTTAAAGCTGTCGAGATATGTCTAACCCCGAATGTGATTATACCAAAGAAATTTCGTATACTCGAGTTCATAAAGTACACTGGAATTTAATTTCCTATCACTTATCCAAAGTTTTATTGCAACATGATGACAGAAGTAATGCATGATGAAAAATTACTGATGTATTTCTTTCATGACAATTTAAGTGGAGCAACATTAGGGTAATGTATGAGGCTATACAACATTAAATTCTGGAAGTGGAAAGATCTCGTAGATACTTTAATTAAGCAATATGAGTACAACATGAACATTGCTCCAGACAGATCTAGCCTGTAAGATATGGAAATGGGTGATAGAGAATATATTCAGGAATACGCCTAGAGGTGGTTTGGGGTAGCTACTCAAATAGATCCTCTTCTTCTATAAAACAAGATGGCTAGTTTATTTACCAACACTTTAAAATGCCTTACTTTAAGTTCTTGATTGGAAATGCAACCTAGCACTTTACTAACCAACCTAGTGGTTGTGACCGAAAGGATTGAACAAGCTATCAAAGTAGGAGTTGTGAACTCTAAAGTCATGATAGAATTTGAGTTGGGGAATGGCTCTCAGATTGAGAATCTGGTTTGATTAGATCTCACTGTATCATTGGCTGCTCAAATGCCACTGCCAAAGATTTTACCTTTACTACTTAAAGGTATTTTGCCAACATCTCTTGAACACCGGATATATTACCCCAGTTTCATTAGATCCTATAAATCACCATTCCCTAGGTGGTACAATCAAAATGAGAAGTGTGAACATCATGATGGGATCCTCAACCATTCAATCAAAAGCTACAAGAATTTAAGGTATGAACTCTGAAAGCTGGGAAGTAAAGGACATGTTGAGTTTGTGAAGGATAATGTCATTCACCATATTGTCACCGGATCGTCATGAGCACAACAAGTGGTTGGTAAAAACTAACAATATATAGATGTCACTAGGGATTTCAACCCATTAAAGATTGTGGTATTTGTTAAACCTTGCTATTCTGCACTTTGGTGTTGGAATTACATCATATCTTTTAATGAAACATGTCTTTTTAGTCTCTTTTTTTTAAAAAAATAAAAAGATGTTTTTGTGAAAGAAATAACTTGGAATTATATTGTTGTCAATGATTGGATAATTATAATGGCAGAAATGATCGAACCCAATGTGTGTTATATAAGATGCTATGGGGAAATCCTTACCCTTTGAAATAAATAAAACTGACCCTCATGACTAACTCCATGACATCATTCAAAACATATTGGCCACGTCAATTTTGTTAAAACCCTTTTGCCAAAACAATCTTGAAAATTGAACTTGCCTTTTGATTTTATAAATAATTCGATATTCTCTTAAAACAATGTTTAGACACCCATTTATAAGATGAGAAACAAGTTACTGAATGAATTTTCATTTTGAAGTGATCAAATAATTTTGAACCAAGACATGAAAAATAAAAAATACACAACAAGCTCACACCTCATGTCTTCTGGGCCATATTTTAGTTGTATGCATAATTGCATGTAGTTCAATTGGCTAGTTATTGAGTCATAAGAACATAAGTCCTTAAGTCCTTGTATAAAAGTTCTAAACAATTATATTGAAGGAGGACAAAATATATTAGTTCTAACCGCTTGTGTTTGAAATGATGAAATGCCATTTTTGTTATCCCTTTATATTTTAAAATATATCACTCGTGGTCCTAATTTAAGCCTGAATAAGTGTTTTTTTGTAAAAACCCTAACTAGGATCACATCCCACACTAGAGAGCAAATGAGAATTCCAAAACTCAAAGGTGTATGTTGACTATGATCGCACCCTATACTGAAGGGCAAACAAAAATTTAAAGAGTAGAACTAAAAAGAGGTTGTGAAAAAGCCAAAGAGCCTAAAAAATTCAAAAGTTGGGGGGTATTCCAAAATAATAATAATAAAATAACCAAGTCAAGGTCAAAACAAAATAAGGATGCCCCACCAAAGCAATTAAAATGGAATATCAAAGAAATATGAAAGAAAAAAAATTGAAAAATACAATGATAATGATCTTAAGTGTTTAAAACCTTGAAACACCTTTTGAGCCTACAAATCTTTTTCTTTCATAGAAGAAAGTTATAGCCTCATTATGTGTCTTTAAAAGTCTTTTCCAATTAAACAAGCATGCAATCTGGACCAATAAATGATGTTCTCAAAATGCAAAAGAACATTTTCACAAGAATCATGACATTGCGAACAAAGCTACTCATTATTATTCATGCTGATAAAATAAGTGCTAAAAAAGAGAAATTTTTTCAACGAAATCTAGAGTTTTTCCTCAAGCCTTTTGCCTTTAAACCTATAAAAATAGAAGGTCACTTTATCTTGTACCTTCACTAGACCAAATCATCTTTTTTCTAAAAGAGATCAAACCCTTAAAAATTGTAAGAAATTCAAAACAAAATTATTTTAAGTTTACATCGGGTAAATTTTTGTTTTCAAACTGCAAAAATTTCATTTGAGCCATAGATAACATAACTTTGAGCTAACACTTTTTTCTCAACCTTTATCATGTTAATTCTCAACCAAAAAGGCACAAAAATTACATCTCATAATTTAACTGCAACAATTGGATTTGAATGAGTATGATCCTTGAAATTTGCAAGTTGATTCCAAAACAAGAAAGTGGTTTTCAAATAAAAAAAAAGTCATTGACCGAGTTTGCAAGGTCTTTTTAAAAGAAAACAATTTCAAAATTACATCTCATGATTTAATTGCAACAATTGGACTTGAATGAGTATGATCCTGAAATTTACAAGCTAATTCCAAAACAAGAAAATGGTTTTTTTAAAAAAAGGTCATTAGCCGAGTTTGCAAGGTCTTTGCTAGAAGACAATGTAGTAAATCCTCAGCGTGATAACAGACAATATCTAGATTAGCCAGGGAGAAAAGAAGCACAAGATCAAATGATGATTCTATGAAATCCATCAAAACTATGAATAACATCTAGCGATGACAAATTCCTCTAGATGACAGGTAAGACAATGAGCACAACTATGAGGATAATTTTGCTTAAGGACAGTTTATCATTTGTTGAACTCCATCAACAATTGAGAGTAATGCTATATTTAAGGAGCATCTTTATATCCAAGAATTTGGTTTACCTTTTGAAGGATGGCATGATACCTGAAAAATATTATCACATGAATACATTAGTTGGAGGCAATTTGCAACAGTCATTGACAACAAATGATTTGATGAACTCCTTTAGAAAATGAGAGTAATAGAGCACCACTTCTCCATCAAAACGAGTGGTCAATAGTGTAAGACTTCTATGATTAAAGGCACCATCCAACCAGAAAGGCAACATCATGAGTAAGCAGAGCTTCATTTATTGCCTAAAGACCTAAGTTGTGCAACAAAGAGGAAATCAAGTACAATTGATCACATGCAAAAAATTTGAGTGGGATGATATAATGAAAAGGTAATTAAACATATAGGCAAAGCCGGAGGTGGATGAAGATTTAAGCTGAGCAACCAAAGGGTCAGATTGGTAAACAACAAACCTTTATACCAATCAGAGGATGATTTGCAGTAAAATATGACATATATTTCCAACCAGGTAAGGATGCATGCATGTCATTTAATCCAAATCATTGCATAATGTTTTTGAAGGAATTTCACAAGAAATAATCCTTAATAATGTTTAACCAAACTCCAATGAACAAAAACCTAACAAGGTTCTAAGCCAAGTAAGGCTCGATATGATTTTCAAAGCCCAAAAAGGGTTCAACAAAGAAGGAATCCAACAAAGATGTAATGAACCCGATTGTATGACTTGATCAATGTTAAAAGAACTCAACATATTCTCTTAATTTTTGGTAAATTTTTTTTAAAAAAATCTACCAAAAATTCGGCAGAGTTTCGTTTGTATTTAGTACATCCCAAGTTATTGACTACTATCAATTTACTTAATCAACCCATCATCACAAGGTCCCATAATTCCGGACCTTATATCAATCATCATAAAATTTAAAAGAAAAGGAATACTAACATGCAAAGAAAGCATTTACAACATAATAAGTGTTCTTAAACATTTCAAAAGGGTTAATTACAAGATTACTAAAATACTACATGTTAAGCTGAACTTTTATAAATACATCAAGGTTTACACAAAAGCATATTACATAAACGCGTTAATTATTTTTTGTTTAAGTTAAATATTTACATAAGCTTGACAAAGTAGAGTCCTAAACTAATGATCTCCCTGAATATTTGATGGACCTGGTACATAAATAAACATACTATCATGTTGATAAAAGAAATATATATATGCTTAGGTAATGTATATGAATGAAGTATTAATTTTCTATCGGATCCACAAGAATTCTAACAGACAACTTATATTTTGCTTGTAAATCTTTTAAACCCAATTAACACTCATTTGCATATTCTTAATTTGAATACTCTTATTTACTTGCATGAACCGGGTGAATCTTATCACAGATGCCATTAGCCGAAGCTAATCTTGTAATCCATTTCCTGGCATTCCTATCACCGATGTCATTAGCCAAAGCTAATCTTATAATTCATTTCCCGACAATCCTATCACGGATGCCATTAGCCGAAGCTAATCTTGTAAATACACTAGACTTTATTTACATTGAAAGCAATATTTATTGTAATTGCATTAACTAGAAGAATTTTAAATTGTATAACTGCTAATAGGAGGAAAAATCACGCACCTGCTCTACCTGTCTCGCGACCTCCCCTAACAGAAGATCCAATCTTGGTTGCTCCTCCTGAATCACACGGAAGTTTTTGGTTATGATTCCTTCAAGCTGATATTATAGAGAATCCATAGTCATTCATTACTTATATGTTACTTTCTATGCATGTTCATTTCCTCATAATAACAAACATACATATATCATGAATATTTTCAAAGTTGGTATCTCAATGTGCAAGTGTTCGTATGACTCAATTCTTTTATATTCTTACATATAATATTCACGTAAAAGTTTATTGTTACTGTCTAACTTTGAACTGTTACTGTCTAGACATTGAATTGTTATTGTTCAATTGTTACTATCCAACCGTTGCTATCTAGATATTAAATTGTTACTGTCCAACCGTTGATGTCTAACTGTTACCGTCTAGACATTGAACTGTTACTATCCAACTATTACTGTCTAATTGTTGCTGTCCAACCATTGTTGTCTAGACATTGAACTGTTATTGTCCAACTGTTATTGTCCGACTATTACTATCTGAACACATCAAATTTTTAACTATATCTAGAGTTCTAGAACTCCATTTAAGTGAGATTAATCTCGTTAGAAAGCTAAGACACGAGGCTACAAATTCTTTAAAGGAAGGAGAACCCAGTTCTGCCTCTAAAATAGTCAAAATTGCTCATCAACTAATCAGTCCTATTGCCCTATAAAATTAGTCACGACTCAGTCTCGGTTGGTAACCCATAACTGGAGTTCTACATCTCCAAATTGAGCAAGACCAGTTTCCTTGGTTAGCTAATATCCAAATCTACAATTTCTATAAAGGAACCCGATCCTAATTTTCTCATCCTCCTACCCGAAATCTCACCGAAAGTCAGGAGATGAACCTGTCCAGATTCGTCACCCCCTTCCCTTCACACAATACTTTCATAAACTACATACCACACATGAAATAACTTAATTTTAACAACAAATACTTTTTCCCCAATTCATGTATAAGAACCTTAACTTATAATTCAATATCAAGGCATCAATTCATTATCGAATTTGAAATGAATTTTTAAGATAATGTTTAGAACACCTTACCCGATACGAATTAAGATTTTGATCTTCAACTAGTTGAACATTTTCAACTCCCTCCTTTCTCTTCTTCTTGTTCAATTTTCCTGTTAATCCCTTGCACACAAGTTTTTATCCCATCTATAAACCCTTAATCTTATATGGGTTCTTGAAATTTTAGTGTTTCTCTCTTAATTTTGCAAGAATGGATACAAACTCCCTATTTTCTTTTCTTATGGTTCTTGCAAATTTTTGGTGAGGAGAGGATATTCATACTCTATAATTTTCCATATTTGCATTTAGGCTCCATTTCCTTTAAGTGTGTTATTCTCTTTAATTAAATTCAACCATCAATAGTATCGAGTTTATTATAATGTTTTGAATTATTTCGCCTGGAAATTTATATTCAAAAATTTCTGAATTCCTATTTTTATTTAACCATATGCATGAATTTCTTCACTTTTATTTATTTATTTATTTATTTCTCGGGGTTTACAAAAGTTCCAAAGCCCAAAAAGGCTCAAGATAATCATAAATCCACCAAGGTTTAGCAAGAAAGAGTCTAGCACGACACCAGCAAAAAGGACCTGGCAAGGCTTTGAGCCCAGCAAAGCTCTCAGCAATTAAAAACCTAGCAAGGTTTTTGATAAAGAGAGAGTCTAACAAAAAGGCCTAGCAAGGTTTTGAGTCCAGCAAGGCTCCTAGTAATTAAAAACCCATCAAGGTTGTGATAAAAAAAGAGTCCAGTAAGACTTAAAAAAAAAAGACTCATCATGGTTCTGAGCCAACAAGGCTCCCAACGATTAAAGACCCAATAAGGTTTTAACAAAAGAAGCGTCCAGACCAGCAAGACTCTAACAAAGAAGACCCAGCAAGGTTTTGAGCATAGTAAAGCTCCCAACATATAACAAGAAGTCTAACGTGGAAAAATTAGGAAAGGAAATCTCGATTCAACGCTAGCATAAGAAAATCAACCATGTAATCACGAAGTCTTCACTCTACGATCAAGAAGTTTTAGACTCAACCATGCAATTAAGAAATCTCTAGCCAAATCCTTTCCCCAGGTAAGTTGTTTTTCACTTGGGCAGGTCGCCCATGAAAATTTGATCATTTTGAAAAATCTTTATATTTTTAACCCGGACAGATCGCTCATTACAATGAGATCATTTTGAATAATCTTTATATTTTTTTCACCCGGAAAGGTCACCCATTACAATGAGACCATTTGGAAAAATCTTCTTATTTTCACCTAGGCAAGTCACCCAAGACAATTTGATTATTTAAAAAACAAATTGTATTTTTCATTTGGACAGATCATCTATTACAATGAGACTATTTGAAAAAAATCCTCATATTCTTTACCATGGTAAGTCACCCATTATAATTTGACCATTTAAAAAATATTTGAATTTTACCAATTGGAAGGTCGTCTTGTACAACTATACCATTTCGAAACATCTTTTAGTTTTTCACAAAGATCATCTTTTTCTTTACAAATTCTATCTTTTTCCTTTCTGAGTGCATTTTCTAGCCCTCGCATACGAGATAGTGCACCTGTAAGCCTTATCTTTTTCTTTTTAAGTGCGTCTTTGAGCCCCCGCCTCTTAAATAGTGCATGAGCAAACCCTATATTTTTCCTTTGAGCCCTCGCCTTATAGATAATGCGTCTTTTGGTTGTATCTTTTTCTCTTAAGTGCACCTTTGAAACCTCATCTCCTAGATAATATGTCTTTAAGCCCTATGATTTTTCTTTTGAGTGCACCTTTAAGCCATATCTTTTCTATTTTGAGTGTGCATTTGAGCCCTCGATTACCAAGTAGTGCGTGAGCAAGCCCTATCTATTTCCTTTCAAGTGCACTTTCTAGCCCTCACATACCAGATAGTGCGCTAGCAAGCCCTATCAATTTTCTTTCAAGTGCACTTTCAAGCCCATACTGCTAAAACTTTCATTAAAGACCAGTCAATCTTTGAGGTATCTATGAGTATCTCAAAATTTTAGAAGGATTGACCTTTTTTTGATATGGTAAGTCCACATCCTTTTCATCTTTCTTTCTTTATAAGCTTACTATCTAAAGTATCTTACAAGACTTTTTGTCGTAAGCATTACAAAGAGGGGGATAATTGTCATAATCTAAAATTTGACCCTTTATTTTTTCTAATAAGAAAATAAAAAATAAAAAATAAAAAATATTTGAACAAAGGGACCAAAATACAAAAGAAGAAAATGAGGGATCAAGATGTTTTTTAGTTGCTTAGGGACCAAACAATTAGGGAAGAAGACAACATTTTCCACCTATAAATAGATGGTAATCTTACAAAAAAAGAAGGGGGGAAAGACTATAAAACAAAGGTGAGAGAGAAAAAAATGAAACAAAAAGTTGTTCCTACATTCTCTCCTTAGACACACACATAAAAAAAAACCTTGCCACAATCTTTATATCCAGCCATCACTCACAAAGTAAAAGACACTGACCCACACTTACATCTTAACATAACCGCCACCATTCCAATGCACCCAATGCCACCATTTTCAATCTCAGTAGCTCCCTCACACGCCAAGTTCATAGCTTCTCTATCCATGATCTCTCTCCTATTTTCCCCCCATAAATAAGCACCCATCTTAACCTCTATTCTTCCATAAGTCATAGCCAACTCATACATAACTACCTCAACCCATGAAAGAGCACTATAACTGCAGTTGTTAAGCCATTTTTTCCCTCTCTCCAGCCAACAAGCCCTTCAGCTTCTTTGGACCTTCATGGCTTCATCATCCATTTTCACACCATCCACCCAAACCACCATAACAATGCCTTCCCTTATACCTATAGCAGTAATCAATGCCAACCAACAAGTCAAGATTAGCCCCCGTAGTTCCCCTCACAAAAGTAAATGTAACTATCCAAATAATGAAATAAAATAGAAAATTAAAACTTTAAATAATTCAGATTAATATAAAGAAATGATTCATTCCAAAAGTAATGTTCCATTAAATTCTTCAGTGCTCTTGTCTTTGTGTAGCTAGGACAAATAAGTAATCCTTGTAAGAAAATGGTTTTTGAATATTAAGGAATCTTTGACACACTTGAAAAATATATTGTTTTCTATTAAAGAACCTTATAGAACTAGGAAACTCCAAAAAATAAGTTGTTGAATATCCTTGCATTATAAGAAAAAAATTCATCTTTAAATAAGAAGTCCATAACTCAGAAAGTAACAAGTAACAAAATTTGTATTGCATTTACTGACCTGTATCAAAAGACCTTACTGAAATGTAATTGACCTGAACTTTTAATCCTATGTGGAAAAATACATTTGGACACTATGAAGTAACATGGCCAACTGCCAATCAACAAAAATAGTTTATGTCATAATTATGAGATGTAAGAGTTTTAACTTTACCTTTACTATTAGTGAAGGTGTCATTTTTTTTTAGAATCTCGGTTATCCCACATTAACCTTCCATTTAGATTTTCAAGGTGACAAAGAACCCAACATTTGGTTTGGCCATAAACTACCCTTACACTTGAGTTGTCTCTTCATTTTTATTTTTATATACACCACATCCTCTAACTCTATAAAGTTTTGAAACTTCATAATATTCATTATCTTGTGATTCAGACCATTCAGGAACCTTGTTATAGTGGCCTATCTATCCTCCACTATATTAGCCCAAACCATCGCGATCTTCATCTTCTTATAGGACTCATCAACACTCTTTGTACCTTAGCTCAAACACTGCAACTTTTGGTACAATTCCCTATAATAATGACTATTGATAAATCATTTCCTCACAATAGCCTTCATCTCCTCCCAAGTCTCAACAAGCCTCTTATGATTCCTTCTATGACTTAACACAAGTTAATCCCACCATCTAATGGATATTTTGTGAACTCATTTACGACAAGCTTACCCTTCTTACCCTCCAAATAGTTATGAAAATCAAGTATGAGCTTCATATTCTTCTCTTACTCCAAATACACTTAAGGATCGTTTTTCCTTTAAAATAAAGATATTTTCATCTTAGTGTTACCCAAACTCATATTTACCCTTTCATGGTACCCAAAATTACCCAAATCATCTCCTTGCATGAATTGCTTATCTCTCGAGTTAATTAGAAGGATTATATATAATTTTCTTTAATGTAAAATTCAACAGCCATGATGTTTTGAATAAATTTATGTTTTATGTGATGCAATACTTTTCACTTTGCTGGGACAAAGAACAAATTTGACTTATCAAGATATAATTGGCCTTGTGGTGTCTTAATTATAATTTTTGTTTGCAAATTTGTGTTCGTTTGGTAAGGGTTCATTCTAATAGTGTTAGCACTTTGGTTCAGGTAATCTTTGTGTCACACTCCTATCAAATCTGATTATTTGGCTTTCTAGTATTTGTCTTTTTTACATGTGGGTTACGTGACCATGTGATCATGGGTTCACATTAAAATGCAAAATTTGAAAGGCCAGGGACTACAATTGATACGCAGAGAAATTCTAGTTTTAATTGAAATCTTTTCCAACCGCATTGTTTCAAACCTTTTGTGCATCTTCTTCTCCTAGAAATAGAAAACACGCTAAAAATTTTGATTTTCAGCCCTTCTCATGAAATTTTTAGAACTGAATTTTATCTCTAATTGATCCTCCCATAAAATAAAAAACTTATCATTCTTATTCTTCAAAATACCAATTACTATCATGATGTATACAATCTCATTTTATTATCATAATTAGCTTGCCTTAATCAAACCAAGATACCACAATTACAAGCTATCAAGTCATAAAACATTGCACAATTTTAAGATAAGATTGATGGAGATTTTAAGCTATATTTTTTGCCTAAGCATTAAAAGACCTTTAAGAACCCAACAATTAGCATATATATAGGTTAGAAATCCTTACCAAGGGGTAAAAGTGAAGAAAAGATATGTTCAAAAGGTAAAATAGAGTTAACAACCTTGATATTGTTTAGTTTCCAAGTTTTTCTAGATTTATATCATTTAACGAGGAGAACCATTTCTATGAAAGCAAAGAAAGGGATATCATTCAACATAAAAGCTTTGTTTTTGGTTTTATAAAATCAAGTATGATGTAGTCTTTTGTTTTCATGATAACATGCTATTGAATTTTGAATATATATCATCCTACTTTTGTTTTTGGCTTTATGATATAACGCTTCATATTAACTTTATTTAAATCCTTATGATTTCCTTCTTTTCTTTCCTTTCATGTATGTCACAAGTTTTGGATTTTGGAATCCAGTAGGTATTAAGTTCAGTCCCTCACCTGCTTAGATAGTTTTCTAAATTCCTTTAATATAGAAACCTTAAATTGTATGTTTATGGTATCTCTTATTGTCCCTAAGGGATCACAAGAAACTGGTGATAATTGTGCTATAATGTCATTATTAGTGTATATCTTGACAAAAAATAAGCAAGTTTGATATAAGCCTAGGGTCAAAATGGTAAAAATTGATGAGCAAAATATCTTGTTTTTCTTCTATTAAGGTTGTAAACCCCATGATTAATATTAGAATCTCATACGAAAGAATTTCTATGATTGATGGCTTAACAAATAAATAAACATGTGTGATATTCAATGTAAACCCTATGTTCCCAAATGTGACACTCATAAGTCAATTAGTAAAAGCCTTGGCAGAAGATAAAAATATATTTGTGTGCAAAAGATATTTATGATTGAAGACTTGACCAAAACAAAATAGTATGTGTACATAACTATGGGTAATTTTGTAAATTAAATAGAAAATTATCTCCCCATTTTTTATATGGTTAGTGACATTGATAAAATAGGAGGCTAGCAATGTGCTCTTCTTCCCTTAAAACTTATGGCATAAGAGGTAGTGAAAGTGTTTTAGTTCTACAAAAATTAACACAAACTTGTGAGAGTAGAGATAAATTGAAAGATTAGGGTAGTTAGAGAGAGAGAGAGAGAGAGAGAGAGAGCTCTTCAAAATGGAGGAGATGTGGAAAAAGGGAAAACAAGTTAAGGATTTCTTTTTGGACTCTAATCAAAAGACACATCAAATTTGAGTTGTTTATGAGTGGTAAGAAGCATTAAATTCCTTTGATTTCATTTCTATCCTTTAAGTTCAATGATTGTTTTTTTAAAAAAGATATGTTAGGTTGTTGGTATTGTATGTAGTTGGAATTAAATGATGGAAATGTTAAAGTAGATTGAAATCTTAGATTTTTTTCTACTAGGATGGTATTAATAATATGATTAGTGAAGTATATGAGGCCAATCATGAATTTCAAAACCCTTGGATGGAAATCTTAGATTTTTTTCTACTAGGATGGTATGAATAATATGATTAGTGAAGTATACGAGGCCAAGCATGAATTTCAAAACCCTTGGATGGTAGGCCATGATAGTTCAAATTAGAGATGATTTTTTTTGTAAATTAAAAGTTTTGATGATATATTTAATAGGTAATTATGATTATAGCTATTATGAATTGAGTTATGATGTATGAAATTTTTATTGGTGTGTTTTGGAAGAATATGTATGTATAATTAGTGCTGGAATTTATGTTAACTATATAATATAATTATGAATTAAATGTATAATTGGGATTAAAGTCTTTGTGAATTAACCTATGATGTGTGGATTCATGGTGGGAATGATTGTAAATTGATTATGATGAGTAAAACATAATTGTTATGTTTTAAAAAAGATGAAGTATATATATGTCCTTATGTAAAAGATGATTTATTTTAAATACACAATAGGTGTTTGATAAATTGCGTGAAGAAAAATAGACTTATTAAATTGAAGTTTGACAATTTTAATGGTGATTAACTATGTCATAAAAGGGATCCATGTATTGACTACTAAACTTTTAATAAAAGATTGAGAAGAAATGATGTGAGATATTTAATTACTTGGGCATGATTAACATGCAAAAACTTTGATCATTAAATTGGATTATGAAAATTAGGTAACAATAAGCTTAGACAATAAAATGAACTCTAAAAATCACTACACCATTAAATAGTTTTACCAACAGATTCATTCCATTGGTGTGAGGGACACAAACCGTCGGTAACATTTTTACCAACGGCCTCACCGACGGAATTTGTCCGTCGGAATATTGATCATCGGTAATTTTCCATTTCGTCGCCAATTCTGTCGGGAATTAAAAAAAACCAAACACTGACGGTATTACAGACGGCTAAGCGTGCCAAAAGGAAAATTTTCTACAAGAACTTTACTGACAAAATCATTCCATCTGTATTTTCAACGGTAATCATCGATGGAATACCCGTCGGTGATTGTGGTATTAGCGGTAAATATTTCAGAACTCTCTGTCAAATACCGACGGATATATTCTGTCGGTAATAGTAATGGTAAACACCGACGGAAGATATCCGTCGTTAATTGTGGCATGGGTGGTAATTTTTTTGCAACTCTCGGTAAAATACCGACAGCCAGTTTCTGTCTGGAAAGCCATCAGTGTTTATTTAAAATATTTTTTAAAAATTATTTATTAATAGTAAAAAAAACTTAATAACCAAATAAAATTGTATTAAACATTAAAAATATAAAAATAATGTTAAATAATATCCATCCAAATATTCATTACAAATTTAATGTGTTTAAAAAACAAAATTAAACTAGAATAGCGGTGGAGCTGGAGGAGGAGGAGGAGGCTGGTTGTTCCCGGGATCATACGACCAAAAAGGGGTTGCACATGTATCATCACCCATCTTTGATCTAATCTCCATGACCATTTGACGGAACTGATCATAATCCTTCGAGAGTCGTTAATATTGTTGTTTCAAGGCCATAACTCCTCAGACTGGGTGTTTGATACTGATGGACAGCTCCTAACGGTTGAGACACTACAGGCCAACTGCAAGTTTTTGGCCGTAGTGTTGGAGAGCCTGTAGACCTGATTTTTATCGGGTCCACCGGACGATCCTACCTTCATCAACAAATCCGGATCAAAATCTGGATGGGTCGAAGGATCGTCATCATATCTCTCCCTCAACCGGTTATTATAGGTCTCCTGATTTTTTTTTTTTTAAATCATCATATTCAATTCAAGAAAATAGTAACTTATGAAATAAAATGATTAAACGAACATACCACGAAGTGCTGAGCATGATTGTCCACGAATTGTTGCACCCCTTTTTACCGGTTTTGACTCCACACGTGCGTCTCTACAAACAGCTCCATTGGACTCAGCTCACGTCCAAAAGACGTAGCCTGTAAGGAAAAAAAAGATTGCAAGTTAAATATATTTATAAGCAACAACAAATTAATTAGCGATATATTTCATTTAAATTAATCTTACCATCCACTTCACATATGCACTGAACGGGACAGAGCTATCGGTGTGCATGGTCACCGAACCAATTAGAATTTAGAATATAAAATTATAAAACAAAAATAAATATTATTTTTGATGTTACCTTGTTGCCGCATGATTCTCCCATACCCTCCTCACAACATTGTTGTCCGCGCTATCCCACTTAAATTTATGATGTGTATATAAATAATTCATTTAAAATAAAAATAGTACAAGATATAAAATTATAAAAATAATTTATTAAAAATAAGTTGGAAATTAAAAGTTATCACCTACCTGAAAATCACTGAAACCATGCATCAATATTAGGTCTCCACTCAGGATGTCTGGAAATTTGACTCCATTGAAACAATGGAATCTCCATCGATGATTTAAACCCGATGTTATTGTCTTGGCAGCCTCAATGTTTGTAAACCTGAAATTAAATAAAATTAATAAAATATTAATTAGTTGTTCATAAATTATGTTATAAGTATATAAAAAAAATAAAACCTAAACAAACTTATATTAAGTGGTCATCCTTCCATTATGCCTGGTATTTGCGGGTGAATTGACCCCGCTATGAAGGCATACCACCTGTGCGCTGTGAAACCGCGCTAGAAGAGGCAGCATCACACGTTGGCGCAGATGCCTCGCCATGATCAGCACCTAAGGATAGGTTCTCCTTACTGCTAGAAGAACTAGCTGCAATCGTCTGCTGATGACTTGTTGTAGATTTCATTCTACGTATCTACACAAATTTATACGAATAATTATATAATTAACTTTGATTATTTTAAAAAAATTCGGTTGCACCTCCCCTATACTGGAGACTACCCACAATTTTCAAACATGCAAATCTTTACAATACTCACAGCCCAATTGACTCCATTGGAATATCTTATATACAACCTAACATCTATGAAAATTCAACATTTATATATTTTCAACTAACATCTATAGAAATGCATAAATGACAATTAAAATTAATATAAATAATAAAAAACATAACAATCAATAATAGAATAAAATTGGGATAAATCAATGAAATTTAATTCTTCATTTTCAATTACAATTTCAATGGAAAATTCAACAATAACAATTAAAAGAGACTAAATTATCAAATAATTATTACAATACAAACAATAAAATAATTAAATTTTTATTCAATACATTTACACAAATTTATAAGAATAATTAAATAATTAAATTCAATTATTTAGAGACTACCAACAGTTTTTATATCTACAAATATTGATAATTACACAAATATTGCAAAATTAACTCTATACAACATAACATCTATAAAAATTCAACATCTATATATTTTCAACTGACATCAATACAAATTCATAAATAACAATTGAGATTAATCAAAATAATAAAAAAAACATAACAAACAATAATATCATAAAATTAAGATAAACTAATTAAATTTAATTCTATATTTCAATTAACATTTTAAAGGTAAATTCAACAATAACAATTCAAATTTAACAAAAAATTTCAAGGTATTATGGCAGTACAAACAATAAAATAAATTTAACAAATAAAAAGAAAAAACTAAAGAACACTACACAAAAAAAAAACAATACACAAAACAAACAATACACAAAACTAAAGAACACTACATAAATTCAAAATAAATTTAGGAATGAAAAATATTTACCTTAATAATATGTTGATTTCAAGATTTTATCTACAAACAATACAAAAAAAAATAACATTTGAATAAAATAATCATAATTAAAATAAAAAAAGGTAAAAAAATACAAAGATAAAGAAAGGAGATTACAAACCTTTTAATATGTTGAAAAATACAAAACAATAAGAGCTCTTGCAAAAACTTAATACAAACAGAGAGGAGAGGAGAAGATGAAATGAGGAGCGAAGAAAAAATGAACCACGAGGGGGGGATTTTATACTACAATTTTTCCGACGGACAATAAAATAATATTTTTTGGGTGGTGGCATTAAATTTCGTTGGTACTTTCCGTCAGTATTTAATTGATTTTCGCACCAAAATTTCAAAAATCCCTGCATATTTTTCGATGTCCTCGGCAAATCCATCAGTAACTGAGCCGACCGACCAGGTAGTTTGATAGTCATGCACTTTGGAATGTGCGCCATCCGTCGGTGAATACGTTGGTATATCCGTCAGTGATGGTAGCAGGGGATGCCATGTTTTTGCAACTCTCAGTAAAATACCGACAGGTACTAGTCCGTCAGTGAGTGGTAAAATTCTGTAATTGTTTTGCAACTCTCGGTATAATATCGACAGGTTCCAGTCCGTCGGTATAGCCGTCAGAGAGTGTGGCAAAATTCCGTAATTTTTTTGGAACTCTCGGTACAATACCGATGGGTTCTAAGCCGTCGGTCTATCTATCGGTAAAACTGTCAATCTTTTTGCAAATTCTGTTTGCATGCATGTTTATCCTCCTGCACAAAAGCTTGAATAACAAACTTACAACACGCACAACACAATAACAAGAGCTGACAATTATAAAATAAATATTTAATGTTCCAAAATATCATCCTTAATATTACATTATAAAAATAAAGCTTTACAACATATTTAGTCAGAATTTTCATCTTCGTCCTCAATTGAATTGTTATCAGCTTCATCGCACTCTTCAATGTGGTTATCATCTTCTTAATCAACATTCTCTAGTCCACTAGAAATCAAAGCAACATTCAACTCCTCTGCGTCAACGTCAACAAGACTATCATCGAAAACATGAAAATTCAAATTTTCTTCTAAGTCAATCGAAGGAGCAACTCGGTATGGTTCAACCAACTTACTAGTTTGAAAGACTTCATCTATCACACTTGTGTCTTTGTTCTCATCTTGAACAACCTCGACACGACCCCTAGGTTTGATTTTTAAAATGGATAACCAATCAACTCTTGATCGGTCCACTAGGCAATGCTTTGCGAAAACAAAGACATCGTTTACATTGTGGTGTCTAGCTTTTGAGTTGATTTCAACGAGACCATAGTGAGGATCTACTCTGATTCCTCTATCAGTTGTGTCATACCAATAGCATTTGAATAAAAACACTCTATTATGTTCGCTATGATATTGCAATTCGATGACCTCTTCCAATCTACCGTAGTAGTCAACTTCAAACTCACTAGAAGTCTATCACTTAATACAAACACCGATGTTATATGTCTTTCTTCCATGCCTGTATTCTTCAGTATGAAAGATATATCCATTGACAAAATACTCATTATAGCACTTGACTTTTCTTTCAAGGCCCAAGCTTAGTAAAGACAGTGAAATAACAGCACTACCTCCCATTTGATATACCTTGTTTATCAAATACAATAATAATCAATAAACGAATATTATGTAATATTGATGTACAATTAATTACATTGTAAGAGATAATGAGTTTGTGATAAGACTTACATGTGTTCTAAACCACGTGGCAAATTGTTCGTCTTGTAATTGAAAGATCTGGGATTCTGTCAGCTGTGAGTTATTAGACAGTAAGTATCATCGATGTTGCCTGCAAGGTTATTCCAAATTATATGACTTTATGGTATCACAATATATAAATAGTACACTCTTGACAAAGTTTAAGTTGAACACCTACTTACTTAATAAAAGGTCTTAGCTCATCACAGTTAAATAAGACATAATTTTATGCTTGTCTGAACTTTATTTCAGACAAATATCTTCTCCTCATAATATTTTTAGGTATGGGTCATCCAGGATTGGAGAATACTGATAAGTTCTCACATGAAGGCACTTCACCACCATCATCATGCCGTGGAACACAATTGATCCTCGTTCTCAAATGAGGTTCAAAATAGTATGAGATAAATATTGAGATCTCCTCAACAATATAGGCCTCACATATTGACACCTCAGCATGCGTCTTATTCTTAACCTTTTTTTAAGATTGAACAAGTACCTGCATATATATAATTAATAAAAAATTATCAATTAAAAAAATAAAAAAACATTTAATTATGAATTACATAGCAACTTTAATATCTAACATCTCGAATGGATACATTCATCTGTACTGGACCGATCCTCTAACTTTTACCTTAAACGATAAATGTATGGGTAAATGCTCCATTGAGTCAAAAAAATGATGGAGGGAATATCATCTCAAGTTTGCATATTGTCTCGACGATATTTGTTTCAACCCTTTCAATGTGATCAACATTCAATTTGCTGGAGCATATATCTCTGAAAAAATGACTGATCTCCATGAGTGCATCTCATATCCCCTTTGGCAACAAATTACGAAAAGCTAATGGGATGAGTGTTTGCATAAACACATGGCAGTCATGACTCTTCATTCTATATAATCTGCATTCTTCCGTATTAACCAACCTTGATATGTTTGAGAAATGTCCATCGGGGAAACGCTGACTCTTAAGCCATTTGTAGACTAGTAGTTGTGCGTTTTTCTCTAACACGAAGCTTGCTCTTGGTTTAATGAACCGTGACCCATCACAAACCAACTCTATATTTTTACGGTTACAAAACAATGCTACATCCAATCTAGCCTTGATGTTATCCTTTGTCTTCCCCTTCACATCCATGAAGGTGTTGAAAATGTTCTCAAACATGTTCTTTTCAATGTGCATGACGTCAAGGTTATCGCGGAGAAGATTGGTCTTCCAATAAGAAATCTCCCAAAAGATACTTCGCTTCACCCAATTATAGGTCAAACCAAAATAAGAAAACTTCTGCTTACCTGATTGGAGACCAAACACAATGTTACCGTACTCTAACACAACATCATGCAATTCTTCACTAGAAAGATACGGGGGTGTAACATCCTTTTCAACTTTACCAATAAAGAAATCCTTTCTGTTTTTTCTGTACCTGTGATTTGGTGGCAAGAAATGACAGTGACAGTAAAAAAAAACTTTACCTCCATTTATTAGCGTGAATGCCTTGTTATTCTCCATACAATATGGATATACTAGTTTTCCATGTGTGCTCCAACCAGAAACCATTCTATAAGTTGGGAAATCATTGATAGTCCGCATCAAAGCCGCTCTCATAACAAAATTATGTTTCCTCGAGATATCATAAGTCAAAGCTCTAGAGGACCACAACTGCGTCAACTCATCAATCATCAGTCGAAGACAAACATCTATATTCTGCCTCAGACTGCTCAAACTTGGTATGACCATAGATAAAAACATGAACTCCGGCCTTATACACATCCTCGGTGGCAAGTTATAAACCGTCAGTATGACTGGCCAACAAGAATAAGGAGTAACAAATGACCTTAAGGGGTTGAATCTGTCTGTACAAAACCCAAGATACACATTCCTTGATTTAGCTGAAAAGTGAGGATGCACACTGTTAAAGTGTTTCCATGCTTCGCTGTCAGAAGGATGCACCATCACTCTATCAACCGTATGATATGATTTATGCCATGTCATGTGCTCAACAGTCCTTGGTGATATGAATAACCTTTGCAGTCTAGGTGTGATTGGGAAGTATCTAAGTTTTTTATATGCCACAAGAGTCTTTCCTCTGCCAGTTCTGGGTTTGTAACGGAAATGCCCAAATATCATGCACTCGGTCAGCTCAACATTTTCAAGGTATAACATGCAGAAGTTAGGGCACATGTCAATTTTCTAGTATCCTAAACCGAGGGGTTTTATCATGAACTTGGTAGCATAGAAGTTCTTTTTTAGCTTATTCCCTTCAGGTAAAATGCTTCTCGCCTATTCGATAATCTTGTCATAACCGGCCTCACTCAACTCGTGATCTGAGTTGATGGTGAACACCTATGCTATGACCGATAATTTACTGTGGTTCATGCAACCATCCTATAATGGTTCATCAGAATCTTTCAACAGATCAAAAAACCTTGTTGCATCTGCATTAGGTTCTTCTTCTATGATTGGACATTCACTGACATTACCTTCACTCATTCTTATTGCATTCATAACCATATTCCTATAAGGATTACTGTTGTCATTTCCAACTTCATGTATATTGCTAGCACTAGAAGTTGACCCAACCACCCTTTCTACCATGCTCTTATTAGGAACAAATAGTTCTCTGTATGCATACCAACACAGGTAATCCTCCATGAACCCTTTGGTTAGAAGATGCATCATTACAACATCTTGATGCAAAAACTTTTTATTTTTACACTTCCTACATGGACACCTAATACCGTCATCAGTAAAATTCCTCGAGATAAATGTTGTGAAATTAATAAAATCGTAAACCCCGTTATAATAATCCATCCTCTGCAATCTTTGGGGTGAGTCCCGATACATCCATGAACGATCATCCATGACTTCTATCGAACCTTCATAAAATTATGACAACAACATGTTAATTAATTAACTATGTTATGTAAATAAACATAACAAAAATATTGGTTTGATAAAAATTAAAACCAATATTTTGAAATATTTTTAAACATAACAAACTAAAAAAACACTTATGTTAAATATTCATTATCAATTATCAATTATCAATGTCCATACAAATTTATACATGTATAAATTTACAGAAATCACAACTTCGCAATAGAATTGATAAAAATTAAAACGAACTCGTTAAACAAGCTATTATTTATTTCATCACAACACATCTAATTTGGTGCAATTCAAACAAAGTTTCAATAATTTACAAACAAATATAATTTGACAAAATCTAAAACAAACTATAACAACTATAAAATTATACATTTATACTACAAGTTTCTTTGACAAATAACAATCAAACAAGTACATGCATTAACAAAAAACATATACTAAAAAAAAATAATTCACATTTAAAGGTTAAAACTAAAAAGGATAGATTTACTTATAAAAAATGATAAAATCCACAAGAATGGATGTTGTGACCACGTACAAAAGTATAAGAAACTTGAGTGCTTGTGTTAAGAAAAAGGGGGAGAGTTAGGATGGGTGGTTGACTACAGTTTGGGAGGGGAAAAGTGGGATGGGGAAGAAGAAGTAGAAATAGAGGAAGAGAGTTTTAGTAGACTGGGTATATATTGACTTTTACCCATAGAATCACCGATAAAACCTGTCCGTCAGTATACCCGTCAGTGAGTCCACTGGTGACAGTGCCATGTCACTGTATGGAGATCCTGGTTTAAATCCCTCGATCATTTTGTTGGTAAAATCATCTGGAAAAAATCTCGTCATCACACCATTACAACTTTCCAAAAAAACTATATAAGTCGTCGGTGATACGGTCGGTATATACCGACGGACCTACTCCATCGGTATAAACTGACCATATCGCCGACGGGTATTGTCTGTCGGTATATACCGACAGAATTGGAGATGAAATTATTTTCGTCAGTAAAAATTCCGTCAGTAATTCTGTTGGTTTTCACCGATTTTCTGGTAGTGAATAGATGATGAAAGGTTTAGATTGAGTATTTATAGGTTGTTATCACAACCTAAATGTGTGAATATTGAGTGTTGTTATATTAGTACAAAAGAGTGGAAGTTTGGGTTGATTCGGGTAGCGTTATGTGCATAATAAAGGGCTAGCAACATAAAAGTGTTTACTATTAGGCTCATTTGGGAGCATTATATTTGTAATTCAAGGTTGTTATAGCAACACAAAAGTATGCGAGTTTGGGCTGATTTGGGCAATGTTATGTGTGTAATTTAGGGCTATTATGGTAGGGAAAATAGAAAGTTTAAGGGATACTATGGCAGTATTTATATAAGTGAATGTAAGTTATTACAACAACTAAGAATATGTATGATTAAGGGCTATTATGACAACCCTAACAGTGTGAAATTATGGGCTGCTATGATAGCTATAAATGCATGTATTTATGGACTGTTATAAGAGTCATGAATGTATGTAAGTATGAGCTATTATGGCCAAAACAATATATATGTGTGTTATGGATTGTTCATCCAAATAGTGTGTATGTGTGTTAATGAATTGATGGCCAAAAAGTATGTGTGTGATATTGTTGATATTTGCTAAAACATTTAGGGAAATAAAGAGCCAAAGGTGCATGGGTGTTGAGGTGTGAATGGTCAAATGTTTTTATGTTATTGTTAAAGAATAGATTGATTATGTGTATGCTTGTAATGGCTAAAATAAGCTAAGATTGTGCAAATGTTTATGGTAACTTATGTACTTATTTGTTGAGACTAAATTGGTTGCTAAATAAACAAATATATATGTGTTTGGCCAAAAAAGATGTAAATTTGTTATCATTTGGGATTTGTAGGAGAAGCGTCCAGTCCAGAGTGGAGCTTGCTTTCTCAGGAGCACGCATAACAAGAGCTTCAGGTAAGGGTCCACCTTTTACCCCTTTGATTTTTCAAGTTATTAGTGTAAATGTTAGAATGCAAGCTATCTATATACATGTGCTCATTATCAAAAAAATTGATATCAAATAAATTATATCTTTAGGGTTGAAAAATACCTTCAGGGTGGGAAAATGGTATCATATAAATTATTCTTTCAGGGCAAGTTAATGATATTAAGTGGAAATAGACCTACAAGGCAGGAAAATGATATGAAAATGAATATGCCTTAATGATGGGGACAAATAGATGATTGAAATAGTCAGATAGTTGCAAGGGGAATGAGATGTGAAAAGCTAGTTGCAATTGCATGGGCTATAATATGAAGTAGGGGCGGAGCCTTTTACAAGGCTAAGGAGGGCTGTAGCCCAGGTTAAAAAAAAATTAATGAGCCACTTTCCCTTTAATTTTTACACAATAAATCTTGTCCCACTTTCCCTACTTTTTACAGCAAACCTATGTCCCACTTTCTGCATCTTTTACAGCAAACATATATTCCACTTTCCGTATCTTTTACAACAAAACAAACCTAGTATCCCACTTTTCTTTGTAATACAAACTAATTACTGGTCATCAGCCGCCACTTTACTTTCTAATTAGCCGCCCAACTTCTCTTCCAATACTAATTAATTAGTTATATTTTACAACAAACCTATCTAAATATAAATAATTAATTGATTTACATGTCTTCTAAATAACTTGGGGTTTTAGCTATTTTTCTTCTCAACAATATACAATTTTAGCTTGGATTTTGAAGAAGAATCTATACAGAGAGCTGCAAGAGTATAAAATCATCAAGTAAGAATTTACAAGCCATGACTTTTCATTTTGAATTCAATATTTCACATTTATTACAGTAGATTGTTAGTGGAGTAAACAGTAAACTGTACCCTAGAAATGGATGCATGCTAACACACTAGTAGTCCAGTACTAATAATTTACTGGTTATTTCAAAGTTAAGTTCTCCAAATCTCCCAGTAGTTTGCATCACTAGTTTATCTTGTATATTCTATATTTTGTGAATATTCTATTGTGGCATTAGTATTTTTTCATCTTGCACCTGACTTCCCTAATCCTTTTTACTTGAATAGGTTATAAATTATAATGGAAAATCAAGGAAACAAGAGAGGAAAAACTATGTTTTCATTCTTTAAACCAAACGAACAAACATCAACCAGTAAAGGACATTCTCCTTTCAATGTTGATGTGTCAAATCGTAGTGAACAACCCCCTTTCAAATCTCAAAGAGTTGAAATTGATGTTAATACTCTTGAATGAGATCCTGGGTTACGAATTCCAGTGTGGAGACATCTTATTAATCAACAAGATGAAATTCGAAGAGCTTATATCAAAATGGGTCCATATCAACCTAAGTTAGCAGAGTATCAAAGGACTGAATCAGGAAGACAGTATCGTCGATTTCAGTACACTTGGTTTGATCAATTTCCTTGGTTAGAGTACTCTCCATCAAAGGATGCAGTATTTTGTTTTCCATGCTTTATTTTTGAAAACAAAGTGCCTCGTCATCTCACATTCACCACCGAAGGCTTTAGAAGTTGGAAGAGGGTTAATGATGGGGTTAGATGTGCACTTTTGATGCATGTGGAAAGTCCCACTTCACCACATAATAATGCTGTGAAATCTGCTGAAGATTTAATGAAAGTAAGAAGACATATTGATAAAGTGTGAATGCACAAACTGTTGAAGAAGTTCAGAAAAATCAGTTGAGACTTATGACAACAATTGAAAGTGTTCGATGGCTTAGCTTACAAGCATGTGCATTTAAAGGTCATGATGAATCTTCAGCTTCTAATAATCGAGGTAATTTTTTGGAGATGATAAGACTTATGGGGAGACTGAATGTTGACATTGAAGATGTTGTCTTAGAAAAAGCTCCGAAAAATGCAAAGTATACCTCACCAACTATTCAAAAAGAGATTTTGTATATTCTTGCGAAAAAAGTGAGGAAAAAGATTTGTGAAGAAGTTAGAGATGCAAAGTTTTGTATTTTAGTTGACGAAGCCAAAGATGCATCAAATAAAGAACAAATGGCTATTGTTTTGAGATTTGTTGACATTCAGGGTTTTGTACGAGAGCGTTTTTTTAGTATTGTGCATGTTTCAGATACTACTTCTTCAACACTTAAAAAAGAAATTTGTTATGTGCTCGCTCGATATAACTTGCATATTTTGAATATGCGAGGTCAAGGGTATGATGGTGCTAGCAATATGCGTGGCGCATGGAATGGACTACAAGCTCTATTTCTCAGAGATTGTCCTTATGCATATCATGTACATTGTTTTGCTCACCGACTACAACTAGCATTAGTTGCAGCAGCTGGAAATGAGATTTCTATTTGGTTATTTTTCTCAAAATTAACAACCATTATCAACCTTATTTGTGCTTCTCCTAAACGTCATACCGAGTTACATTATGCTCAGGCTATATAAATTGCACATATGGTAGCTACTGGAGAACGTGAGACTGGTAGAGGGGCTAATCAAATTGGTAATTTACATCGAAGTGGAACTACTCACTGGAGCTCTCATTTTGAATCTATTTGCAGCTTAATAGATATGTATGTTGCAACTATTACTGTGCTTGAAAGTATGGTTCAAGAAGGATCTTCTAATTCTATACGTGGAGAAGCTGGTGGTTGTTTGATTGTGATGAAATATTTTGAATTTATATTCATCTTATATTTGATGCATAAAATAATAGGAATTACTGATTTACTTTGTCGAGCTTTGCAACAAAAATCTCTTGACATCTTAAATGCAATGGATCTTGTATTAACTACTAAAGCATTGCTTCAAACTTTGAGAGATGCCGGATTTGATCTTCTCCTAGCAAATGTGCAATTTGTTTGCACAAAATATGAGATTGACATACCACATATGAATGCTTCGTATAAAAAGGCTACAGGTCGTTCATGTCAACAACAAGGTTCAGTGACAGTTTACCAGCATTATCATTATGATATATTTAACTCAATAATAGATTTTCAGTTGGAAGAATTAAATTCTAGATTCAGTGATGAGACAGTGGAACTCCTTGTACTTAACTCTGCTTTAGAACCTAAAGACAACTTTAAATCATTTAAAGTTGATGCTATTTACAAGCTTGCTGAGAAATTTTATCCTGAAGATTTCAAAGAATAAGAGATGTATTATTTGAGATCTCAGCTAGAGCATTATCAGATTGATGTGATTCATCATGAGAGCTTTTAGAATATGTCTACCATTTCTAAATTATGTCGAGGATTAGCTGAAACAAATAAGTCGCAGCACTATCATTTGATTGACAGGTTAATTCGTCTTATTTTGACTTTGCCTGTTTTCACTGCCACTACAGAGCGGGTATTTTCAGCTATGAAACATGTTAAGACTGTGCTTCGCAATAAAATGGAAGAGGAGTTCTTAGCAGATTCTATGATGATTTACATTGAACGAGAGCTTGTTGAAGATATTGATTCGGATTCGATCATAGATGAATTCTATTCTACAAAACATCGAAGGGTGCAGCTTTGATAGTATAATTTATTTTTATTTTTATTTTTATTTTTATTTTAAATTTTATGTACTTTAAATTTTATTTTTTATATATTTTATGTTATATATTTGAATTAAAATTTTATTGTTAACTTGACAAATTTATATATTCGAGTGAATGATTAATTTTAAAAAATAATTTATAAGTATTTATATCATAGTCCAGGATAAGAAAAATTCATTGCTCCGCCCTAGGTGCTGCATAATCTTGTTGCTTATAATTCATGAGTTCAGGGAGAGAAACTATGTCCAGTAGCCAGGATCTTTGCTTGCTTCTTCTCTCACTGGCATTCGTAACTGTTTAAAAATGGAAGCGTATCCCATGTCTGCATTTTCTTTGTTTAATTCTTGCAAAATATATATACATTATGAATAAAAGTCGTAGCTTGTTAGGGTTTAATTCATGAACCAAAATTGTGTAAATGAGATGTTTTGATCTAAATGGTAGCATAATTTTTGTAATCCAAAGTTTAGTTTCATAGTCCAACATCAATATATTAGACTTGCAGTCCTATGTTTATTAAGGAAAAAAAAAGGAGGAAGATATAAATTCATTTGTATCCTAGGGTCCCACCCAATAACCATATGTACATATAAAATGAATCTATAAATTATTTAGTTTCAACCCTTTAAAATTGTGCTCGCTGTAAACAAAAAAAAGTTTCTTTTATTGTAGGCTTTTATTTAGAAGTTTGGGAATTATAACTTAAAAAGAATTTTTCCGAGGAGTCTTCAAATCCAAGAGACCAACGTTGAGTTCTTTTTTTTTTTTTTTAAATCAATAGCCTTATCAATAAGTCTTTTATTATAAAGGATCAATATCAAATTTTTATTATTGGTCAATTCAATAAAATCTCTTATTTGTAGGGATTAATATAAAAAATATTTGTTCAAATCCCAATTTAAAAATACCTTCTATTTTTACGAATTAATGTTAGAGTTTTTTTCAAAGAAATCATAAATTGATAAAATCTTTTATTTCAGGGATTAACATTTTTTTTTGTTTAAATCCCAAATTGACAAAATCTACTATTATTAGGGATTAACATAAGAATTGTTTTTAAAAAAAATCATAAATTGATAAGATCTCCTATTTATAAGTTAATGTCAAGATTTTTTGTTCAAATCCCAAATCAGTAAAATCTTTTATTTGTAGAGATAAATGTCACCATTGTTTCAAAAAAATATCCTAAATTGACAAATCTTTTGTTTTAGGATTCACATCAATATTTTTTTTGTTTAAAATCCCATATCGATAAAATCTCTTATTTAGGGATTAAAATCAAAATTTTGCATTAAAAATTCAAAATCGACCAAATCTCATATTTGTAGGGACTAACATCAATTGTTTTTTGTTAAAAGGCCAAGATTGATGACATCTCATACTTTTAGGGATTAATGTTAAATTTATTGATAATTCTGCTATTTTTAAGGATCGATATCATTTTTAAAATAAACTAAAATAGATGTAAAGTAAAATAGAAAATAATTTAAACAATTAAAGGCATGCGAAGAAGAAAAAAATTAAGAGAGAACTTGTAAAGTAATCTTTTAATCGAAAGGATATGGTAAAAGTGATGCCTATTTTTCCTTAAGCATAGTCCATCCCTTACCTGAATCTCTAGAATAAGTGCTTATTTTAGAACTTCTAGTTTCTTTTAAGTATTAGGTGTTGACTCTATTTTTCTAATTTTCTCTTTAATTTAGAAAGTCTCAATCACTATGCTAAACATTGATTATGCTACTAGTAATAAAAAAAAAATAGCATAGAACTAAACAATGTAAAGATTGAAAGACTATATTGGTTGTATTTCTAGATTTCAAATTATAAAATGTATAATTATACACATGAACTAAATGTATTCTAATATCAAGATAAGTTTGGAGAATAATTTTGTAATCATAAGATCAAACTAAAGCCTTAAAACATAAGAAATATGCTTGAACAAAATTGCATAAACAATTTTTAAGTATACTTATTAAAGCACTAAAAATATTCATATGTACATATAAAATGCATCTATATATTATTTAGTTTCAATCCTTTAAAATCATGCTCGCAATAAATAAAAAAGTTTCAAGGGTTTTTATTGTAGGCTTTTATTTAAAAGTTTGGGGATTAGAACTTAAAAAGAATTTTTTAAAATAATCTCTTAATCGAAGGGACTAGCGCTCAGTTTTTTTTATCAAAAGCCTTCTCAATGAGTCTTCTATTACAAGGGACCGGCATCAAATTTTTACTATTGACCAATTCGATAAAATCTCATATTTTTAGGGATTAATATCTAAAATCTTTTGTTCAAATCCCAATTGGAAAAAAATTTCTATTTGTAGGGATTAATGATAGAGTTTTTTCAAAATAAATCTTAATTTGATGAAATCTTCTATTTTAGGGATTAACATCAAAAAACTTCATTCAAATCCCAAATCGACAAAATCTAATATTATTAAGGATTAACATTAGAAATGTTTAAAAAATCCTAAATTGATGAGATCTTCTATTTTATAAATTAATGTCAAAAGTTTTTGTTCAAATCCCAAATCAATGAAATATCTTATTTGTAGAGATAAGTGTCACAATTATTTCAAAAAAAAAAAATCCTAAATCGACAAAATCTTCTATTTTATTAATTAACATCAATATTTTTCGCTCAAGAATTCAAAAATCGATGAAATCTCTTATTTAAGGATTAAAATCAAAATTTTTCATTAAGAATTCAATATAGACCAAATCTCATATTTATAGAGATTAACATCAAAATTGTTTTTAAAAAGGCCAAGATTGATGAAATCTTAGCAATTAACATTAAATTTATTGATGAGTCTGTTATTCTTAAGGACCGATATCATTTTTAAAATAAACTAAAATAGATCGCGAATAAAATTAGAAAATAATTTAGACAATTTAAAACATGTGAAGAATAAATTTAGAGAGAACACATAAAGTAATTTTTTATTTAAAAGGATGTGATAATGGTGATGTCTATTTTCCAATAAACATAGCTCACCTCTTACTTGAATTTCTAAAATTAGTGCTTATTTTAGGACTCCAAGTTTCTTTTAAGTATCAGGTGCTGACTCTAGTTTTTTAATTTGCTCTTTAATTTAGAAAGTCTCAATCACCATGTTAAACATTGATTATGTTACTATTTTAAAAAAATAGCATAGAACTAAACAATATGAAGATTGAAAGACTATATTGGTTGTATTTCTAGAATTCAAATTATAAAATGTATAATTATAAATAAACTAAATGTATTCTAACATAAAAATAAGTTTGCAGAACAATTTTGTAATCATAAGATCAAACTAAAGCTTTAAAACATAAAAAACATGCTTGAACAAAATTGCATAAACAATTTTTAAACTAGATTGTTAAGTATACTTTCTGAAGCACTTAAAATCAAATTAAGACAAAGATTTATTATTGATAAGAATCAATAATTTCTCCTTAAAGCTCTATTGCTCGTCACTTAATATAAACAAAATTATTACAATAAACCTTCTAAAACTCCAACAACATAACATTCTAAGCTCTAAAGTAGAAGGAAAAACCAAATAATAAACTTAAGGAAAGTAATTTGGAAAAAATGAAATGAAGAAGAGTCTAAAAATCTAGGTGAAACACTTTTTCTTTGACCCTTTTTTATAGTGGATTTTGGAACCAAAACTAATATAGAATTAATTATGGTATCGTAGTTACTAGAATTTATTCTTGCCACTTATGAATCTTAATTACTTGTCATTAAAATAAAATCAACCTAATAATTTTTTTCTTTAAAAATCTTATCTTTTTTTGTTTAAATAAAAAAAATTATTCAAGTTAAAAAAAAAAGACTGATTATTCATGAGTTAGGCACAAAATAACCTTTGTAGGCCTAAAACGTATTTCATAGCAAACTCAAATTCAAAATCAAGCTCAAGATGTGAAGCTCATACCAAGTTGAGCGAGTAAGCATGTTTGACTTAAGTCAAAAGCCCACTTCACCTAAGGTTTCTCCTGTCTAAAAGCTTTGGAGCCTTACAAGCTTAACTTCCCAATGCATAAGTTACAAAAAAATCTTGTATTCTTTTAGTGCTGAAATATAGGGTTTTGAGTTTTTCAAAACATGTCAACCAAATATTTATAAAAATTAATTTTTCATTCACCCATAATTGTTTTTAATTATTTTAATGTTTTATATGAAAATATTTTTATTAAATAATAATTTCTAATAAAGGTGTAAGTTCTAAGAATAAGTGTTCAATGTTTTTAATTTGGCCTTAAAATTGTCCATTGACAAAGATTTTAAGCAAATTTTCTAATATTTATTTTTACATTCAGGAAGTACTAGTATAAAAATTGATTTAATAAAATTATACTAGGATGATGGGATATCTCCAATAACAATTTTTTAAAAAAATATATAAAAAATATATGAAAAGTATAGAGAATATTTTAAATATTTTAGGTCTGACAGTCAAACCAGACCCAAGAGCTTTAGGTATAGTGGCTAATCCAGACCCCAAATAGACTTGGGTCTGGCTGTAAATACTTACTCAATAACATTGGGTTTGACGACAAAGTTAGTCCCAAGAACTTTTGTATTGGGTCCTGCTAGGTAGCTAGACCTAATAGCGTTGGGTCATATTGGGCCACCGGACCAAACGGTATTGGGTCCAGCTAACCCAAGTTTTCTTTCAAAAGCTATTGGGTCCTGGTGGGAAGTCGGATCCAAAGCTATTTGGTCTTGCTGGGCAAACGAACCCAAGTTTTCTTCCAAAAGCTATTGCGTCCTTATAGGAAGCCGGACTCCAAGATAATAGGTCATGTTAGGCAGTCGCACCCAATAGCATTGGGTCTGCAAGGTAACCAGACCCAATAGCATTGGGTCATGCTGGGTAGTCAGACCAAATAGTATTGGGTCATTCTAGGCAGTCGGGCCCAAAGCTATTGGGTTTTATAGGGCGACCGGATCCAATAACGTTGGGTCTTGTAGGGCGGTCAAACCCAATAACTTTGGGTCTTGTAAGGCGGCCAAACCCAATAGTGTTGGGTCATGTTGGGCCGCTGCACCAAACACTATTGGGTCCTTCTAGGCAGCCCAACCCAAAGCTATTGGGTTTTGCTGGGAAAACGGACGCAAGTTTTCTTCGAAAAGCTATTAGGTCTTGGTGGGAAGCTAGAATCAAAGCTAGTAGGTCCTGTTGGGCAGCCGAACCCAAGTTTTCTTTCAAAAGCTACTAGGTCCTGCTGGGTAGCCAGACCCAACGCTATTATGTAGTTGGGCAACCGGACCCAAGTGTTCTTCCAATAGTTGTTGGGTTGGGTTGGCAGCCGGAACCAACGCTATTGGGTCTTGTTAGGCAATAGACCCAAAGGAATTGAAACTGCTGGGTAGGCGGACCTAAAGGTATAATTTCAAGAATCTATGCCACTTTCAATCACATCAAAATAATACAAAAAATTCAAAAAAAAAATATTAATTTGAATTAAAAAAAAATCAAAATTTTTTAAAGTGTATTTGAAACACAAAAACAAACATGTTTAATAAGAAAATTTAACTCAACTTCAAATGAAAAAAAAATCATTACCTAACCTTTGTACAATGTAAAAAAAGTTCAATCAATTTATTTTCTCTTTTCTATATGAAAAAATTACATAAGAGAAAATTAAATAAAAATTAAAGAGGAAAAAAAATATTAATTTGAAGTAAAAAAACAATAAAAAATTTTCAATTTATTTTTAAATTTTTGAAATGCAAAAACAAATATACTGTAATAATTAAATTCAAGCCAACCTCAAATAAAAAAAAAATATCATCACCTAACTTTTGTACATTATAAAAAAAAGTCTCATCAATTTATTTATTTTCTCTTTATAGTATGAAAAAAAATTAAGAGAAAAAAAATTGAAAGAGGAAAAAACATAAAATTGGAAATATCTCAAAAAACAAATACATGGAAAGAAATTAGTTGCTGGTATATTGAGCATTGCTATACTATACGGTATTCATAGTGCTACTGTAGAAAATACTTTATTTGAAGAAGTTGATGGTGCAAATGCATTTCATGTTTTTAACCCAACTCAAACATTTTTACATCTAAAAAAAAATTATTATTAACTCGCTGCAGAGCGCGGGTCACTATGCTAGTTATTATATTATTACGTAATGGTTATTTTTTAAAATATATTTTTTAAAACATATATTGATATAATATTTTTTTTATTTTTTAGGAATGATATTTTGCATCACCACCTCAAAATAATACAAAAACATAAAAAATATTAATTTGAATTAAAAAAAAAATTTCAAATTTTTTAAAAGCATTTTTGAAATGCAAAAACAAACATGCTTTAAATAAAGAAATTTAACCCAACCTCAAATAAAAAACAATTATCATCACCCAACTTTTGTAGAATATAAAAAAAAAATCCCATCAATTTATTTTCTCTTTATTGTATGAAAAAAAATTAAATAAGAGAAAAGAAAAAAAATTAAAGTATTGGGTCCGACTAGTAGCAAGACCCAACGCTATTGGATCTGGCTGCCCAACAGACCCAACTGCCCAACGACACTTTTTGACTAGAAAACAGAAATTGGGTCTCCCTGCAAAGCTAGACCCAACATCCTCTGGGTATGGCAGCCCAACCAGACCTAACTTGCTCCGAAAAAAGAGCCTATGCAATTGGGTTTGGTTCCGCAGCTAGACCCAATTCTATTGAATCTGGCTCGGTCGCCAGACCAAAGATTGTGTTCTGGCTTCGTAGCTAAACCCAAGCACTTGGTCTGGTTGTCAAAGCCAAATCCAAAAACATTGTTATTTTTTTAAAAAAATATATTGAGATAGTTTTTTTATTTTTTAAAACTGATAATATATATCATCACATCAAAATAATACAAATACATCAAAAAAAATTATTTGAAGTAAAGAAAAAAATAAAAAATAATCAAAATTTTTGAAAACATTTTTAAAACGCTAAAATAAACATTTTTAATAAGAAAATTCAACCCAGCCTCAAATGAAAAAAAAATCATCACTCAACTTTTGTACAAAATAAAAAAGTTCTATCAATTTATTTCCTCTCCACACTAGGAAAAAAAATTAAATAAGAGAAAAGAAAAAAAATAAAAATATTTGGGAATTTATTAAATAAGAGAAAAGTTTCATTTTCATCTTTTTTTTTATGACAATTAAAAGAGATATCCAGTTATATCCTTTTAAGGTAAGGAACTTTTTTTAACAAAAATATTTTATACCAAGATTGTTCTTACAACTAATAGATGATATTTTTCAAAAGCCTTTATTCTTTTATTTTAAATGGCTATTGGGTACAGTTGCTGATTAGTACTTAAAAGTGCATTTTTATCAAGGTTTTATATCATCATTTTGCACTTGAAGTATCAATAACTCCTTAACTAAAGCATGTTTTATAATAACATATCTAATTATATAAGATACCTTTAATTTATGGTAAATGTTCATCTTAAATGCAGGCCTATCACATAAATGAAATAATTGATTGATGAGTTGAAGTACTGAAATTGAAAGGACAAAGAAATGGCCAAACTTAGAAAAGAGATGCTAGTGCAATCCAAACTGGAACACTGTTCGGTAATTGGGTCATATCTGGAGCTGTAGATCTTGGATTTAGGTCCATTTTATATGGATGGAAAGATAAGACATAGGCCTACAACTTTCATGTGGAGCCTAAGATTTAAAAAGGCCGTTTTCAAGTCCAAATTGTAGCAACAACGAAGAAGTCCGAATCTGTCCTGCAGCCCAGACACTATTCAGTGTTCAGCCCATATCTTGAGTTCTAAAAGTCCAAATGATCTCAAAGTTTTACCCTGGAAAGATGAGACAATTTCCTAGAACTTTCATGATTCAAGTTTGTTCAAATTATGACGTCATCAATGACGTTTTTGGCAGACAAGAAGATAAGAATTGTCACCAAGTCAAGATGTGGCCACCCACTCATCAATTAGTCAACAAATCAATAGTTCCGAATTTTGGCCTATAAAAGGAGGCATTTGCCATGTATTTAGGCATCTTGGTGTTCAGATCAAGATCATGCTCTTGCTTTCTCTCTTTGTATTGCTTATGCTTTGCTTTCATTAATATTAAGTTTATGCCTTTCATTTCCTTTCCTTTACTTAGTTAACTTTTATCTTACTTATGTTCTTATCTTGTTTATTTATGTTTCTTTCTTTCATTATGTCTAGCTAAGTTAGTTATGTCAAGGTGAAAAGGGTACACTAATGGTGTAAGAATAAGTATAATATAAACTTAACATGGACCTTAATGTTGGATGCTAACATGCTTTATATTTGCTATCTTGTTCACTTATAATACTTTGCTTGTTAAATGGTTAATCTAGATTTATGTTGTATAACATTTGGTACAACAAATACTTGGCACTTTCATAACCCATACTGTATGGTATAACCGACACCTGAGCTATGAAAGGAACTTGATTTGTTGTTAACATAAGTTATAATCATGAATGCCTGACAACATTTACAAGTATTAGCATTATTCGAATAAGATAACTAATGTAATCATGTTAACAATTTATAATCTGATTGGAACCTCCTTGTGTGTGGTTTCCAATTGAATAATAAGAGTTTATACTATACTTGTTTGAAATACCATTAGTGGATCCTCTAACCTTGACATTTGTTGTTATCATTGTTTAATCCTTACGTTAATCTTCCATCTCAAAGTTCTCATCAACTTCTTCCTCTTCTTCTTCACTATTATTATTATCACTGTTATTATTGTTGTTGTTGTTGTTGTTGTTATTGTTACTTTTGTTTTATTGTTATCTATAATTTATACAAGTAACCTCCCTGTGGTTCGACCCCGGTCTTGCCGGGTTATTTATTACTTCGACACTCCTGCACTTGGGAGAAGACATCAATCTTTTGGTCGTGTCAAGTTTTTGGCGCCGTTGCCGGGGAGGTAAATTCTTGTACAAATTATAGTATTTACTTTATTTTCTCTTTTCTCTTTTCTTGTATCTAACTTTGTTTCTTTTGTTTTGTTTTCTTCTTCCTTTTATTCTCTTCTTACACGTGCATGAGAGTGTGGTCACGTACATTAAGTGGTAGACTTTGTAGGGTATCCTCATCATTTTCAGAAAATATGGCCGAAGAAGATAACCAATCCCTTCATAATGAGAATAATGAGAATATTCGGGTTAGAACACTTAGAGACCACATGAATCCCACAAGAACAAGTGCACCCTCATGCATAGTTTTTCCTCCTGATGCATCTCATTTTAATTTTAAGACAGGCATTATTCAACTTTTACCATCTTTTCATGGCTTAGATTTAGAAAATCCATACTTGCATTTAAGGGAATTTGAGGAGGTTTGCAACACATATAATTACTCAAATTGTAGCATGAACACCATTAGATTGAAGCTTTTTCCTTTTTCATTAAAAGATAAAGCTAAAACATGGCTACAAAATTTGAGACCTGGATCCATTCGTGCTTGGGATTAAATGCAACAACAATTTTTAAAGAAGTTTTTTCCATCCCACAGAACAAACTCTTTCAAAAGACAAATCATTACTTTCTCTTAAAAACCAGGAGAAACATTTTATCAATGTTGGGATAGGTATCGAGACTTGCTTAATACTTGCCCCCATCATGGTTTTGAAACATGGAGATTAGTTTCACATTTCTATGAAGGGTTAACTCCTAGAGATAGGCAAATGGTTGAATTAATGTGCAATGGAACTTTTGAGGATAAAGACCCTAATGAAGCAATGGAATACCTAGACTTGCTAGCTGAAAATGCGCAAAATTGGGACACCACAGGTACTTATGAGGCACCAAGTAAAACCCAACCTCATACATCTAGTGGAGGTATGTACAACCTTAGGGAAGATCATGACCTCCAAGCCAAGTTTGCATCTTTAGCTAGAAAGGTTGAGGCACTAGAATTAAAAAAGAGTGGTAAACTAAAATCTGTTCAAGACATTGCATGTCAAATCTGTGAAACCAACGAACATTCAACCAATGACTGTCCAACCTTGCCTTCTTTTAAAGAATGTCTCCATGAACAAGCCCATGCATTAAACAGTTTTCAAAGGCCCAATCATAACCCATATTCACAAACATACAACCCTGGTTGGAGAAACCACCCAAATTTTAGTTGGAAGAGTGAGAACAATAATGCTCAAATTTCACAGCCACCGTTTCAAGCACACCCTAATTTCCAAAATTCTCATGGATATGCACCTCCTTATGCTCCCCCTCCTAGAAGAAATCTTGAGGAAACATTGCATGCATTTATGGAAAAGCAAGAGGCAATTAACACTCAACTTGCTCAAAGCATGACAGATTTTAAAGATACTCTTGCAAAATTGACATCTGCTCTCAGTTTCCAAGAGAAAGGTAAGTTTCCATCTCAACCACAACAAAATCCCAAAGGGCAATACAATGTGAATGCAAGTAGTTCGGGAAGCCAACACATGGATCACGTAAAATCTGTCATCACTCTTCGCAGTGGTAAGGTTATTGAAAAACCCATTCTTGAACCTTGTGAGAATGATGATGAATCAATCTCTGAGGATAAGGAAGGGGTTGAATCTGATCATTGCAAAGAAAAGACTGATTCTCCGCCAGCACTTCCATTTCCTCATGCCATGACTAAACAAAGGAAAGTCAATCACAACTCTGAAATCTTTGAAACTTTCAAACAGGTAAGGATCAATATACCTTTGTTGGATGCTATTAAACAGGTTCCTTCTTATGCTAAATTTTTGAAAGATCTGTGCACTGTGAAGAGAAAACTGAATGTGAAAAAGAAAGCCTTTTTAGCCGAACAAGTAAGTGCCATTCTTCAGAACAATAATGCTTTGAAATATAAAGACCCTGGTTGTCCTACAATTTCTTGCTTTATTGGAGAACATAAAATTGAAAGAGCATTACTTGATCTTGGAGCTAGTGTGAATTTACTTCCATATTCAGTTTTTCAAAGTCTCAATCTAGGTGAGTTAAAACCAACTTCTGTAACTCTTTTACTTGCCGATAGATCAGTAAAAGTGCCTAGAGGAATAGTTGAAGATGTGTTAGTACAAGTCGATAAGTTCATTTATCCTATGGATTTTATTGTCTTGGACACACAACCTGTTGAAGCATGCAATTCATTTCCTGTGATTTTAGGACGTCCATTTCTTGCAACTTCTAATGCATTGATTAATTGTAGGAATGGACTGATGAAGCTATCATTTGGGAACATGACATTGGAGATGAATATTTTCAACATTTGCAAGCAACCTAGAGATGATAATGATTTACAAGAAGTAGATCTTATTGAAGAATTAGTTTGTGATCAACTTGAATCTACTTTGAGTAATACTGAGTTTGATGAGTTTGATGATTTGCAAATGACTTATTCTCAGGAAGAAATCACGGATGAAAAAGACACCGAAAATGTTGATGTGAATCTTTTGTCAAGAGTGACAACAGATTCGATATCTGACATCACACCAACCGATGATTACTTTCCTGACAAATCCTTACTTTCTCTTAGTTTAATGCCTTGGTTTGCTAAAAATATCAATTTCCTTGCCTCAGGAGATTTGCCAACTCATTGGAGTACCGAAGACAAAGGTAAGTTTTTGAACGACGTGAAGAAATTTTATTGGGATGACCCTAACTTATTCAAACATTGTCCTGATCAAATATTTCAAAGATGCATTGCGGACAATGAGGTAAGTAGTGTCATTAAATTTTGTCATTCTAAAGCATGTGGGAGTCATTTCTCGTCAAAAAAAACCATTGCGAAAATCTTTCAAAATGGATTTTATTGGCCCACCATGTTCAAAGACACACATGCATTCGGCAAAACTTGTGAAAATTGTCAAAAAGTTGATACTGGTCAAAAAGTTTTGCTTTATAATTCTCGACTCCATTTATTTCCAGGAAAGTTAAGATCAAGATGGAGCGGTCCATTTATTGAGAAACATGTGTATCCTTATGGGGCCTTTGATATTGAGAATCCAAAGAATGACAATGTTTCTAAGAGAAATGGACATCGTTTGAAAACTTACTTTGATAATTTTCCTAGTGAAAATGAATCCATTGGTTTGAATGATCCTGTAGATAAAGGTTGATTATTTTGTTTTTCTCACATTGTTTTTGTGTTTCCTTTTGGTGTGACTCTTGTTTTGCTAGTCTCTCATCCCGGTCAAAAGGCGGATAACGGTACTCCGTGACTTCAGTCGGTTCTTTCAGTTTCCCATAATAACTGATATCTGTATATATTTGTGCAATCCTTTGCTCTTTCTCTCTTCTTTGAATTTCTTCTCCAATTCTCATTTCAAAATGGACACCATTCTTGAAAAATTGAAAAAGTATTTTCTCGCTCTGCCTCAGAATGCGATTACAAAAATTTACCGTGCTAGGTGTGCAAGATTGAAGTTATTAATGAATCATGGAATTCCTGAAGATATTCGCTGGCTGATTGAAGCTAAGGTCCGATTATCAGGTGAGTCCTCCAATTCTTTCATTTCACACATGCCTGGAACAGGTAAAAGCACTTTTCCAAAGAAACGTCGTGCAAAACGACTGAAAGTCTATCACAAATGTGCCAGATGGACTTGTAATGCAACATGTCGTTCTTTAGGAATGGTATCTATAAACCGTGAAGATAAAATACAATTCATTAAGGATGGCCTGAGTAAGGGGTCTTTAGATAATCTTCTATTAACCCTTGAGACGCATCCTAGTGGAGATGTGCATCGTGCTATTCATGATTTATGGCCACAATTCCATAAAGAACATGATCAACTTAGTCTTGGGAATCTGACTAAAAAAGACCCTGTTTGCCAGTTTTTAAGAAAACTGGATGGGAAGCCTATCCCCGACCCATAGAGGGCGTTTAAGCCGTTCTTGGATGTAAAACCAAGGGAAGATGTGAGCCACAATCACAACTACCTGTACATACACATGCTTTTTCAAAATAAATAAATAAATAAATAAATAAAGAGAGAGAGTGTGTGTGAGACTCCAGCTGGTCTATATATAGGTGGTATGATTGCATCTTCAATTTCTCATCTATAAAATCTTCTTTTCCTTCCCCTCATTTCTACTCATCCCTTACATTAGACAGATATAGAAGCGTGTAGAAATGGCAGGTTCCTCAAGTTATCACATAAAAAATATTTGTGTTTTCGGTGGATCCAGTCCTGGGAAGGAAATAGCTTTTTTAGAAGCAGCAAATCATCTTGGTCAGGTACTAGCTGAGAAAAAGATTCATTTAGTGTATGGGGGAGGCAGCCTTGGGTTAATGGGGGGTGTGGCGATAGCTGCATTTTTAGGAGGTAGTCAAGTTTTGGGGGTCGTCCCTGAAGCTTTAACAAAAGGGGACATCATTGGAAGAACAATTGGAGAGGAACTACAGGTCTCCACAATGTTTGATCGAATGAATACAATGTTTAACCATGCTGATGCCTTCATTGCCTTACCAGGTGGTCTGGGCACATTGGAAGAGATCTTTCATATTTCCTCTTGGGCCCAACTTCACATTCACCATAAACCTATAGGTTTGCTCAATGTTAATGGTTTTTATGATACTTTGTTGTCTTTTCTTGATCAAGCTGTGGAACAGGAATTTCTAACATCTTCGGCACGACAAATCATAATCTCTGCTGCTACTACTGAACAATTGATCGACAAACTACAATCTTTCACCCCTGTAATTGATCCTTCCATGAGTCGCATCAATTGGTCAACTACAGAAAGCTGTAAAAAGCTTAGATTGGATTTGAGCCTTCGTTTGTGAATCCTTGTGTCTTTTGGTTTTATTTCTAACATAGTATTTTGTTCTGTTATTTCTTATATTTGTTTAAGTGTGTTTCAGGATTGTCAGTGTTCGTTGTTTCAGGTAATGTCTTCTATACTCTATCTTTCTACCTTAGGACATTGAGGACAATGTCTCGTTTTGGTTGGGGGGAGAGGGTAGTAGACGAAAAAAAAAAAAACTAACCAACTAACTATTTTTGTTTTTAAAAAAACCATTTGGCAAAACTGTTATTACTGGGATGGCAAAGTAAGGGGGAATGACTCTTGAGACGCGTCTTAGTAAACATTTTCTAATGGTTATTTGCAATATTCATAACAAGGCCTATTAGAATACTTCTTGAAATATTCAGGTTTACAAACTCTCGCATTGTTATCACTTGGTTCTGCTCATATACTCATTTAACAAATATTCTTAAACCTTCATTTTCACACACACACTTTAACATATGATTGTGGGTTGCACATTGGATTATTACATTATTTATGTTCTTTTGTTAAAGGTAACAACTAAGGGATAGGGATAGTCTATAATTTGTAAAAAAAAAAAAAGCAAAAAAAAAAAAGAGAAAAAAAAATGATGATAATAAAAACGTAGATAAGTTTGGTTTCGTAGCCTCCCTAACCTAAGCAATTAAGCCCGAAGGGGTGTTTTAACACCTAATACCCTAAAGTCAACTGACTTGGGAGCTATTGGCCCAAAGCTTGTTACATGGGTTAAGGAGAAAAGCTTAAGGGAATCAAACATTGCACTATCTACGTATCAGTATCTGCAACCCGAGTTACTAAGCTCATAGGGGTGTCTCAACACCTAATGCCCTAAGATCAACTGGTCTGGGAGTCATTAGCCGAAAGCTCGTTACATGGGTTAAAGATGCATTGTGTTTTAAGTTATATGTATAGATATTAAAAAAAAAAAAGAGTAAAATAAAATAAAATAATCCCAACCCAAGGAAGTTAACCTTAAACATTAGAACAAAATATTGTTTTCTTCCAATAAAAGCCCCATCATCTATGTTTCATACATTGAGCACATAACAAGGAAGGTTTATTAATATTTTGTTTAAGAGGTATTGAGCAGATATATAAAATTTAATGAGAGTTTGTTTATCTGGATAGATTAATGGAAGTTGAATGATGAATGCCTTGCTTTGTGGAATTTGCAAATTGTTTTTTTATTTTAACGCCTTAATTACTAGGGACTAGTAATAAGCTGGTTGGGGGGTGTGATTAGTACTTAAAAGTGCATTTTTATCAAGGTTTTATATCATCATTTTGCACTTGAAGTATCAATAACTCCTTAACTAAAGCATGTTTTATAATAACATATCTAATTATATAAGATACCTTTAATTTATGGTAAATGTTCATCTTAAATGCAGGCCTATCACATAAATGAAATAATTGATTGATGAGTTGAAGTACTGAAATTGAAAGGACAAAGAGATGGCCAAACTTAGAAAAGAGATGCTGGTGCAATCCAAACTGGAACACTGTTCGGTAATTGGGTCATATCTGGAGCTGTAGATCTTGGATTTAGGTCCATTTTATATGGATGGAAAGATAAGACATAGGCCTACAACTTTCATGTGGAGCCCAAGATTTAAAAAGGCCGTTTTCAAGTCCAAATTGTAGCAACAACGAAGAAGTCCGAATCTGTCCTGCAGCCCAGACACTATTCAGTGTTCAGCCCATATCTTGAGTTCTAGAAGTCCAAATGATCTCAAAGTTTTACCCTGGAAAGATGAGACAATTTCCTAGAACTTTCATGATTCAAGTTTGTTCAAATTATGACGTCATCAATGACGTTTTTGGCAGACAAGAAGATAAGAATTGTCACCAAGTCAATATGTGGCCACCCACTCATCAATTAGTCAACAAATCAATAGTTCCGAATTTTAGCCTATAAAAGGAGGCATTTGCCATGTATTTAGGCATCTTGGTGTTCAGATCAAGATCATGCTCTTGCTTTCTCTCTTTGTATTGCTTATGCTTTGCTTTCATTAATATTAAGTTTATGCCTTTCATTTCCTTTCCTTTACTTAGTTAACTTTTATCTTACTTATGTTCTTATCTTGTTTATTTATGTTTCTTTCTTTCATTATGTCTAGCTAAGTTAATTATGTCAAGGTGAAAAGGGTACACTAATGGTGTAAGAATAAGTATAATATAAACTTAACATGGACCTTAATGTTGGATGCTAACATGCTTTATATTTGCTATCTTGTTCACTTATAATACTTTGCTTGTTAAATGGTTAATCTAGATTTATGTTGTATAACATTTGGTACAACAAATACTTGGCACTTTCATAGCCCATACTGTATGGTATAACCGACACCTGAGCTATGAAAGGAACTTGATTTGTTGTTAACATAAGTTATAATCATGAATGCCTGACAACATTTACAAGTATTAGCATTATTCAAATAAGATAACTAATGTAATCATGTTAACAATTTATAATCTGATTGGAACCTCCTTGTGTGTGGTTTCCAATTGAATAATAAGAGTTTATACTATACTTGTTTGAAATACCATTAGTGGATCCTCTAACCTTGACATTTGTTGTTATCATTGTTTAATCCTTACGTTAATCTTCCATCTCAAAGTTCTCATCAACTTCTTCCTCTTCTTCTTCACTATTATTATTATCACTGTTATTATTATTGTTGTTGTTGTTGTTGTTATTGTTACTTTTGTTTTATTGTTATCTATAATTTATACAAGTAACCTCTCTGTGGTTCGACCCCGGTCTTGCCGGGTTATTTATTACTTCGACACTCCTGCACTTGGGAGAAGACATCAATCTTTTGGTCGTGTCAGTTGCCCATTAGAACCTAATATTATAGGGTGGCAAGATTCAATACTATTGGAACCTAACATTATAGGGTGGCAAGATTCAATACTATTGGATTGTGGTACGCAAGAGGACCAAACAACCTAGATAAAAAGCAATTCTTTACTGAAGCTCTGCAACCAAACATCAACATTCATTGCTTGCAGGTCATCTCACCAATATGTCACAGATCAAAGGTGAACCCATTAGCTTCCTTGCCTCTGTCACCTGAGTTCGAGCTCTAGCATGCACGCTTGTCATCCCCGCGGTGTCTTACATGTCTACTGGGCTTGCAGGGTGTTCAGTGGGTCCGGGGATTAGTTGTGGTGCACGTAAGCTGGCCCGAACACCACGGGTTACCAAAAAAAAAAAAAAGGTGAACCCATTAGCTTCAATTGGTGTAGCCAACCACATGGTAGTTAATTTGCTAAAAATGTTTTTTTTTAGCAGCTAGATCCAACAATAATTTTTTACTAAACATAGAAAAAATAACGCCACCATGATGCTACAGTGTCAGTCATAGCCCAAATATTTTATGTCTATAATATGGCTCATAGTATAATGAGTCTATATCCATAGTAAATATATAGTGTTTTTTCTATATATTTTAAAATATAGTATAATATATATATTACAACTCAGCATGACTAAGGTATACATTTAGAAATAGTGCAGAACTACATTATTGGCACGTATTATAGCGTGAGTTGAATTAATTTGTTTTAAAAACATATACAAGGTGTCTTTTTTAATAGAAAAAAATTAAATTATATGGAGGTTAATTTTATATGATCCAGTTAATTTAATCTAAAAGCAATCTGAATGATTAAAAAAAATAAAATTTGATTAAAAAAATTTTCAAGATAGAATATTTTTTTAAAAAATATTAAGACAACAACTTATTATATCAATCTTGATCAACCCAATTTAAATTTTCAAATCTATGATCTAGGTTATTAGATCTTAATAATCATATAAAAAACAAATCAAAATTTCAATCAACTCAATATTGAGGAATAAAATTGAAAAAAACCACTTAAAAAATAGAATAAAATGACCCGAGTCAATCCGATTAACCAATCAAAATTGTACCTAAATTATGAGATTAAGATAACTATGTAAAAAACAAATTGAAATAAATTATAAAATCTAATTTCTAATCAACATATTAAATGATAAAATTCAAAAATAAAAACTAAATTAGAAAAAATATTGTTACAGTAAAAAATTAAAAAAAAAACAAATAAAAAAACTAAAACATTGGTACAGTTGACTGTGAATAATAAAAAAAAAGTTGTCGTTAATTTTCCTCACCTTAATTACATTGGAAGGCATAGAAAGAGGTAGAATTATGGTAGCAAGGTTGGGCCTTGAGCGACTGAGGTTGCATGCCCGTAAAAAGGCCCTTGAAATGAGAATGCCAGCAACAACTGCTTTCCTTTGACAGCTTCCGCGAGAGGGACATTCGCTGGGACGAACTCGATAGCATATTAACTGACCAACAACAACATTTTTCTTCTTCTTCTTCTTCTTCTTCTTTTAATGTGATTATTTTCTTTTTTCGTCTGTATGACAACATAATCAGCGCGTGCAGCCACGTGATTCCTTGTGTGCCCTTATCATTGTGACACGTGGCATGCATTTTTTTGTTTTTCCAAACTAGTAGCTGAATTAAGAAAAGAAAAGAAGGAAATCTTAACATTTTATTCTAAAAAATATGATTAATAGGTAGATTTAATACCATATTAAAAATTAAGTCCACTCATTTTTTGAATTAAGATTTTGTTGTAAATTATACATTAACACAGATTATTAACTTTTTTAAAAACAAATTGTAAGTAAATGAAAAATTAATTTTAATGATTTTTTAGTTGAAATATTTTGTAGGTTATATAGTAAAAAATTGAAGAGTTAAAATTAAATTTGCATGGCATTAAAGCTTTTAGAAAACATAATTCATAGGTTAAATGGATTTTAAACTTAAACAGTATACACTTGCTCGCTGGACCTGATAGGAGGCTTAAAGCTGCGAGCTGAAAAGCTTTTTCAAACCCATAAAGTTTTTTTTAAAAGCCAACCCATTAACAAATAAATTGCTTGAACAATTATTTTCCTCCCTCCGTTTGAATAGTTTTATTTTTAAAGGCAAAAGAGGTGTTCTTCATAATTTGCAGCAGCTTTTTTTCCTCTATGTTTCCAGCTTTCATTGTCACTGGTTTTGCTTAGCTTTTTTTTTTATTTTTTTTTTATTTTTATTTTTATTTTTTGGTTCTTGAGCTTAGGTTATGGTATTTTATAAAAAAGATATTTAATTTAATTATTCTCTTAATACGTAGACTTTTATGTTTAAAAGATAAGTTGTTGAAACCTGAAAAACTACTTACAAGAAGATTATTTGCATTAATAATTGACAATAAAATTTATTTTTTTTTCAAATTTCTCGGATAATTAAATACATTATATCTATATTGGTTTTAGTTTAATGATTTATATTTGAAGTATAATATTTTGTTTTGTATGTATTATCGATTCAATTACAACTTCAAATATTTTACTATATACTACATACATTATGCATAAGAAGAAATTATTTTAACTCAATTGTAAGTTTTATTTTATTTTGATTTACAAACGTACATGTAATTTAATTTAATTATCTATTTTTAATTAATATTCCAAATATTTAGTTTAAGATTTGAATCATAAATGTTTTCTCTTTATATTTGACTCCTTGTCATACTATTTCGAGCTATGCTACTAGCTTACTTGCTAAAACAAATCTCTTATATACTTACTTTTAATTAATTATACCATGATAAAGAAAATAGAATGAATCGAATGTTAAATCAATAAATATTATAAATAAAGAATAATGACAATAGTTATTTTGATAGTTGTCAAGAGATAGTCGTCAGCTAACCAAGCTAAGAAAATTTATATCATTCAAGCTATAATAACTAAAGATTACTTAATAAAAAGATAAACATAAAAAGAAAGGAGAAACTTGAGAAAGAAAATTAAAAATATTATTATCACCCGTAAAAGCATGTATTTTCATTGTTATTATCAAATATATTTAAATCACAGAAAGAAGAGGAAAAAAAACTCACACAATTTACTCTCTTTTATTCTTTCATTAACTCTCTTCTCTCAGTTTCATGTGAAATTCTCATATTCTTGGTTAGAGCTTTAAGCTCATATTTTAATCTTCTTTTAAATGGTTTAGTTCTTTCTTTTTCCCATAATGTCACCTAAACCCTTAAAAACATACAAATCATGACTATGGTCTATGGTTGAAAGTTAAAATTATCAAGACTAAAATCTCCTATTTTAATGTGAACCTCGTAATTACTTGGTCACACAACCCATAATAAAATTGACAATAAATCTTGAAAAACCAAAATAGATTTGATAGGAGTGTGACACTATGAAAACAATTCCAAAGACACCAACACTATTGGAATAAGAACCCCGACCCTATGAATACCAATTCACGAATGCGAAGTATAAGAAAGACGTTACAAAGCCAATTAATAGTCGATAAGTAAATTTAGTTTGTTAGAGAACCAAAGAATGTGAGAATCTCTCTCACACAAACTGAATAAATTTGGCAAAAATAGTATTATGAAGTCTTTATATTTTGTCCTTACAAATAGTATTTATACTCTTGAAAATAAAAATCTTAATGCTAATGGGTCATACATGCATCCAATTTAAATAAACCCCAAACTAATTAAAATAAGGTTTAAAAATAATAAAGATAAATAAAATAATAGTCTAAAATTATTTTTATCCTTTTTTCGCATATGATAGTGAAAAATTCTTTTAAGAAATAATTGTTGAAGAATCATTGATGAACAAGTAAAACAAGAAATAATTTTTGACCAATTAATTCTTCTTGTTTGATATGAAATCCTTGTAAAATAAGTAACCCAAAGTCTACCACATAAGTTCCAATAACACTAAGGACTCCTTGTAGTGAATGGAATCCATAACTCTTAATGAAACAAGTATTTTCAACTTTTGCACTTTGCTGACAAATTTTCGGTCCAACTTTAAACATGTTATTCCCTCTTGTCCTGATGAATTAACAATTTTATCATATATCATTGGAAAGGTACAAATATCTAGTTTCCAATCCAATTAGAATTGAATCCAAAATCCTTCTATAGCTTTAGATATGACCCAAAAAGTATATAAAGGTCTAGATTGGAAGATTTAAACCTTTTTAATCCAAGCTTATTGACTTAGTCCATTTAACTCCCCTTGAATTCATTTCATTTTAGGTCTTAGAATATACCCAATAAACACTTTTATTGAATCATTTGATGTCGTAGTTATGATCACATCAAATTAATTTTTTCCCTTTACAGTATTTCATTTCCATAAATGAAAATGATTGCAAATAATAATTAGTGTTTTAGGTTTTAAAAAAGTGAAGTAATGAAAACTTTAGACAAAATTGTCTTTCCATGGGTTACATCTTGGAAAATGGTGATTAGGGTTAACGTGTGTTTTTCACTTTCGGCTTAGTGTTTACTACAACATAAGTTCCATGTCAAAATAAAAGACCCTCTGATATTTAAGTTAGTAAATTTTTAAAAGAAAATAATGTAAAAAAAGAGATAATATGAAGAGTATGAGAAAAAGTGTAATTGGCTTTTTCTTGCCTAACTTAGCCTCCTTATTTTACCTAATTACCAAAGATGTTTATAGACTTTGGTCACATCAATTTACCTTGTGGAGTGAGTAGAGTGGTGTTACAAATACATGAATGTATGAAATACAAGCACCTTATGGAGCATGGAGAGTATTGTTACAGTACCTCAATATATAGACTAGGTATACACCATTAGTGAAGAGGTTGATGTTAACATTGAATGTGGTGTTTGTTATGCTATTGGTAGAGAAGTGTGGGTAGAAAATAATCATTGACAAGAAATATAGTGTCTATACTGCATAGAAATTTTTATGGTGATGCAACGCTAACATCTTGAGAATAAAAATACATTGAAGTGTTCGCCTTTATGACAGAGAGAGAGACGGGAGGGAAAAAAAGAATAGAGAGGGACAAAGAATATATGTGAGAAATAATGGTGTGTGTGCGTGAGAGAAAATGGGAAGACAAAGTCGTTCAAGCTAGGGGCCTAAACAACTAGTTTTTTTAAAAAATATATTTATGGATCATCATCCCCCCTCCATCTTTTAAATAGTTGCATTTGAAATACTTAAGCAGTGTAGGGGGGTGGGAGAGAACTTGTTGTTTTATATAGTAATGTTACCTCTTTTAGCTTTTATTAATGTGTTGCATGAGAGTGATTATCATAATTTTTATTAATGTTTCTTCAAGAGAGGGGAGAATTTGATTAGTTTTGCGTGTTTCTTTTAGAGCAAAGAATATTATTTCTTAGAAAATTAAGAATGCTTTATAATTATAAAATTAATGTTAAAGTTTTGTGTAAATAGATGTTGTATGAAGATGTGAGAATTTTAATAAAGATCTCATCAAGAAGACTTTTATATATATATATATATGGAGATTTCAATGGAGATATAAAGATATATGCATAAAGATTTTTCATTGGATATAAGGAAGTATAATTAGAGACATGGAGAAACATTACTTCTTTTATTCAAAAATTCTAAAGATTTTCTCAACTGGAGATACAATTTTTAGAGATTATCTAATCTAGGTAATTCATGGTAGAGATCTTTATTTATTTGTTTCAAAGAGTTTCATTTTCTTTTTAATAAAATATTATAAGTGATTCCTAGCGATCAATTAACACGACTAAAAGATTGATGTCTTCTCTCAAGTGCAGGAGTGTCGAAGTAATAAATAAACCAGTAAGACTAGGGTCGAACCACAGGGAGGTTAATTATAATAATAATAATAATAATAATAATAATAATGAGTTAACGAGAAATTTAGAAATGTAAGATTAATGTGAAGATTAAACAATGATAAAAATAGTTGTCAATGTTAGAGAATCCACTAATGGTATTTCAAATAAGTATAATATAAACTCTTTTTATTACTCAACTAGAAACCACACATCAAGGAGGTTCCAATCAGATGATTTGTCATTAATAGCTCATTATAAATTATTAACATGATCATATTAATTATATTATTCAAATAACATCAAACTTTTAAATATTGTCAGAAATTCATGATGCTAACTTATGTTAATAACAAATCAATTTCCTTTAATACACGTGTAGGTTACACTATATGGCTGGCTAAAAAAGTACCAAACATTTGTTGTACCAAGTGTTACACAACACAAATCTAGATTAACTATTTAACAAATAAGGTATCAAGAATTAATAAGATAAAAATAATAAAACATGTTAATAACAAGTTGTTTAGGATATAATCATTGAAGTCCATATTAAGTTTATATTATACTTATCCTGACACCATTAGTGAAACCTTTTCACTTTGACATAATAAACTTAGATAAACATGATTAAGAAGAGAAACATAAATAAACAAAAGGAGAACATGATTATATAAGTATAGTAAAGGAAATGAAAGGCATAAACAAGAGATTAATGAAACTCTAACATGAAATAAAACTAGAACATTAAAACTACAAAAAAAGAAAGCAAGTAAGGAAATGATCTTAATCTGAAACCATGATGTCTAAATGCATGGCAAATGCCTCATTTTATAGGCCAAAATTCAAAACTATTGATTTGATGACTAAATGTTGAGTGGGTGGCCACCTTTTGACTTGGTAACAATCCTTATTTTCTTGTCTACAGAAACCGTCATTACTAACATCAGAATTTAAGAGATAGTCTTCATGAAAGTTCTGGGAAATTGTCTCAGCTTTCCAACAAAACAAGAATCGGTGCATTTAGACTTCATTTAAGATAAACATTTATCATAAATTAAAGGTATCTTATATTATTAGACATGTTATTATAAAACATATTTTACTTAAAGAGATGTTGATACTTTAAGTGCAAAATGATGATATAAAAACTTGATAAAAATACACTTTTAAGTACTAATCATCAATCTTTCTATATTTTTTAGGACATTTATTTCTCAATGTCATGATCATGATCGTAATAAAAATGACAAAACTTCTTATGTTTTCTTGTGTTCATGTCACTCTTCATAGAAAGTTTGTATCGTATTAAATCATTTTCCTGAATGGTAGGAAATACCTCAAAACATGTAGTGGTAAAAGGTGTGATCAGGAGCTTAAAGAATGTCAGACAATCATGAATTAATCCCTTGGGGTAGGAGATTAATGGTGATATGATTAAGACTACACAAAAAGATCTATTGCAAGTTTCAATTAGTCCAATTATAAGATCAAGGGCATAAAAGCTCAAAGATCAATTCAATAAACTTATTCAGAGTATTTGAGCCAAGATGAATTTCAAGGAGGTTACATCTTCAAGAAGTGATGATCAGACCTTAGTCCATTTAATCTATGTTTAAAAAGGCTTGATCAATCTACTTATGGGCTAATTAATTTTGGTAGTTAAAAGCTTATTTTTTATAATACATATTTTTCCTCTAATAAGTATAATTTTCAATTCAATCATTGGATTGGGTTGAAATTTACCAAAAGTTTCCATAAGTCTTTTTCTATATTGGGTTAAGATTTTAGTGCAATCGAACATCAAGAAGGCCCTGTGATAAAGTCTAGAAGCTACTATGCGAGAATTATATTAGTTTTCTACTAACTTAATTTGTATGAAACACGAGAGTAATGACATCTATTGAAGTCTAAACACATGAGGAAATGTGTGTGTGTGTGTGTGTGTGTGTGTGTGTGTGTTATACTACTAAATTAATTTTCAACTTTTGACGATATTAACTAAAAATGGATCATCAACACCAAAAGATAGGAATAATCTGAAATTGGGTTATTTGGCCATGCAACAACAATTTGAGTTGATGAATACAAGGTTTATGAAAATATTAAGTGAGATAACTGGTTTGAGAACCAAAATGGCTAGTTTTTTAGATGGGCTAGATCGTAGGGGTTGGAAGGAAGAAGGTTTATGAGACGAGCTAATTCACCTCTAGAAGAATCTATAGCAAAAATTATAGATCAGAAGGCCAAGGATTTTGATTATACCATAGCGGTAAGTTTTGGCCTCATAAAAACCAAGGCCTATAGGAGTTTGGCCATTTGAGCAATTTAGCCATTGGAGGGAAAATAAGAAGGATGAATTTTGGGATGGTTTGGATAGAGATTTGAGTAGTATTAAGATAAAGATTATGGTTTTTCAAGGCAAAAATAATCCATAAGCTTACTTGGAATGGGAAAAAAGGAGTAGATTTTTTACCATCACCATTACTTTGATGTAAAGAAAATAAAACTTGTTGTTATTAAGTTTACTAATCATGCTATTATTTGATGGGATCAATTGAACTTAAAAAGAAGGAGAAATAAAGAGAGACCTATAAAGATTTAGGATGAGATGAAAGTAGTTACGAGAAAAAGGTTTGTTCCTCGTCATTATTATAGGGAATTATTTCAAAGATTGTAGAGTTTGTTTTCAGGGTTCTAGGAGTGTGGAGGATTACCACAAGGAAATATAAATTTTCATGATTAGAGATAATATTGTGAAGGATAGGGAAGTTACAATGACAAGGTTTTTGAATAAATTAAATAGAGAGATAGCTAATGTGGTTCATATGGCTACCAAGATAGAGAGGTAGTTGAAAAGAAAGGGAAGTACAAGTCAAGAAGGTAATTTAAGTTTTTTTTTTTAGCTTGGAGGTCGAATTATAGGAGAGAAAGGGCTACCACATCAAAGCCGAATATTGTGAGCAAAAAAAATAAGCCATTTAAAGTTTAGAGAAAAGATTCAACCACTAAAATAAAAGGTAAAGTTAAGATATCATCTAAGATATTAAGTGTTTTAGGTACTTAGGGAATGAAAATATATCTTCACAATGTCCGAACAAAAGAATTATGATTATAAAGGAGCATGAGAGATTAAATCTGAAAGTGATCAATATAAGGATTATAAGATATAACCACTTGATGATTGTTGTAATGTTGAGTATCTAGTTGATAGAAAGACTTTGATAATTAAAAGATCACTTAATGTTCAAATTAAAGAGGATGGTGTAGAGTAATAAAGAGATAGCATATTTTATATTAGATGTCATATAAATAATTATTGATAATGGAAGTTGTGTTAATACTGTTAATACTATATTTGTAAGAAAATTGAATTTGAACACTATTAAACATGGAAGGCCTTACAAACTTCAATGGTTGAATTAAACACTATTATATTCAGTTGAAAAATATAAGGATGAGGTTTTGTATGATGGTGCCTATGCATACTAATTTATTATTAAGGAGACTTTGAAAATTTGATAGAAAGCCAATCATGATATTTAAAAACAAGAATTCTTTTGAAAATAATGGGAAAACATTCATACTTGTACCTTTTTGAAAATCCATCTACTTCATGGGCTAAGTAATTTTGGTAGTTAAAGGCTTAATTTTTCTAATGCATAGTTTATTCTAATAAGAATTACTTTTTATCCAACCATTAGATCAGACTAAGATTTTACTAGAAGTTGTTAGAGGTTTATTTTTTCTATATTGGGATACAATTGAGGGAAATCAAACATTGTGAAAGCTTTGAAATAAGGTCTAGAAGCTACTATGTAGAAGATGTAATAGTTTCATAAATGATATAGGATTCTTTTTCCTATTTATTTAGAATTCTTTTATTATTTTCCAGCATTGTTTAGAAAGTTCTTACCTATTATACATAGGGTTATATAACTTGTATTTAAGTTTTTTAGGGACAAACTTTGATTTCAAAAATTTAGAAGGGAGGGGATGATACGATCAAAAGTACAATAAAAGATACATTATAAGTTCAAATTTGGCCAATTACAAGATCAAGGGCAAAAAATCTCAAAGATATATTAGATGAGCTTATTCAAAGTATTTGAGCCAAGATGAATTTCAAGAAGGCTATATCATTAACAAGCAATGATTAGTCCTTCATCCATTTAATCTATGTACAAGAGAGGTTTGATCCATCTATTTCATGAGCTAATTAATTTCGGCAGTTAGAGACTTGTTTTTCCTAATGCATAATTTTACTCTAATAAACATAAGTTTTGATTTGACTGTTGGATCAGACTAAAACTTTACTAGAAGTTTTCAAAGATCGTGTTCTATATTAGGTGAACATTTTAGAGCAATTAGACATCAGAAAGGCTTTGTGATAAGATCTAGAATCTACCATGTGGGAATTATATTAGTTTCTTGATTGATTTAGGATTTTTTTTTTCCTATTTTATTTAAGTCTCTTTTATTATTCTTTAGGATGTTTTTACCTTTCATAAATAAGGTTATTTAACTTCTATTTAGGTTTTTTTTACAGACTTTAATTTCAATAATTATTATTGTGTGTGAGAGGTTTTGCTTATACTTTTTGGTTCTTTATTGAAATACTCTGACTTATCAAAGAATTAACTAAACTTTATGGCATCGTCTATACTTCTTGTTCGCTTATTTGTATAGGCATTGAGTCAGGCTTACATATAGTCTTGATGTCTTAGTACATGTTGTTATTGTATCAAGCTCAATTCCAAACTTGATCTTAACTTTCTTAGGAAAAGTTGATTTATCTGTGGGTTTTTAGATTTTTATATCCACGAGGTTCACATCAGATTATGTTAAAGAGATTATGCTCTCTAAAAAAAAAGTATACCCATCTGGTTATGCTTGCTTCTTGTATTTGAATATGGTTCTATAATGTATGTTTCATAATAGAAAAATTCTGTTTGAAAAGTGTACAATCGTTCCTATAGAGAATAATTATATAATTCACTGATCAAGGCTTTAGAGGTAATTGGTTTGAGTAAATTCTCCATGTTAAGCATTTCTTTGTTAAACCTTTAGAGATACGTTATGCTTCTCTCATCTTCCTATTGTATGATGGTGAAAAGATCAATCATGCTCTTTGTATCTAATATGCTTGTAATGAAATGGGAGATAAGTTTAACAAAAAGATTGTAAAGGTAAGAAATAGAGTAAGGCTCAAGGTTGTGATACTGTGTTTGAGTATATCCACAAAATACTATCAGAATGATTTTGCATATTGTACAACTCTTTTGTATCACAAGTTCTAGGATTCTTCTCATGTTCTATTTATACTCTCTAGGATTTGTAAGACCATCAAGTTGTCGAATTTGGCCTTGATGGAGACAAGTTTTGAAGAGGTTAGTGTTTAAAACTTGATGAAAAAATAGAAAGTTTCCCTCCTAGTAGGAATGATGTTTATTCTTATAAGCTTATACAACTACTAATCACTTCCTGTATCTAGGTCATTTTTTAGGGGGAGTATGTGAGTGAGATTTAGAGGAAGATTGATGGTGGTAAACTCTTTTATGGCTAGAAATTATTGAGGATTGCTCTTTATAGTAAAAACAACTCTTTTAAAATGTAAGAGTATAGGTGTTCTTATAAGCTTATATGTCATTATATATTGTTTCTTTAGAGAATTGAAGTTGTCTTTATGTATTTTCTGGTGCATGCAATAAAGTTTATCGTTGTGTTTCTCATTGAGGGAATGAAAGAGTGTGAAAATGTTCTTGTATAGCTAGAACAACAATCTTGAGCACTTGCACTTGATGGTAGATTTGTTAAAGATCTGGAGGAGTTAGAGTTCCTATTAGTAGGGAGATCAATTTCTTTTTAAAGTCCTTAAGTGTTTAAGTTGTTAGCCAGCCATGATAGGAAACTTTTAAGCAAGGAGGTGTAAAAAGATAATGAACTAGTTTTTGTTCAAGTTCCCACGGACAGAGCCATTGATGAAGTTATCACACCTGACATTGAAGCAACCACACCTTCTTTCCCATAGATAGGGAAAGGCTTTTTCTTATATAAGGGAAAAAGGTTTGATGTTAAAAAAAAGTCACCATCTAGTATTATAGTTACTAAGATACCTTAACTAACATGCAAAGTTTTAAGGTAGGAGACTGGTTATTTAAAGAAAAGATATTATAACCCTAAAATATCCTACTTGAGATAAGCTACATTACTACTCTTGTCTTATATTCATAACAGTAGGTTGCTTAATCTACCAGTAGATAATGGGTATACTGCAATGAGTTAAGTGAGTTGGTTTAATCCTAACAATTCTAAGGTTTGGTTCATCTTTGCCACTCATAATTATTATCTTCTACAATTGATGACTTATGATCATGACTTATGACCAATATTATATCAAGTCATGCCATTGAATAACTAATGAGCATATCTTAGGCTCATCAAACCCAACACAAATTCTAGAAAGGATCAATGAATAATGCCTTATTAAGGTTAATCTATCCTAAAATCCAAGATTCAATTGTAATATTTTCTAAATGAATGAAGATTGTACACCCTAATCTTACCTAAATAGTGACCATCATGGTTCATCTATTTGGAATAGGATTCAATGATATGAAGGTCCCTTATGGACTAAGTTTTGACAAATAACTTTTTTTAGGGTTTATTTATTTTTAAAGTGTGTTATTTAACGATCACTTTTTTATGATTTAGCTTGGTGTTGGCTGCCCTTCATTAATGTTTGTACATATTGTTATCATGACTCATTTATGCATGTTCACAATAAGTGAACAACTAATTATCAATATGTATATGTGAGAAATTATTAAAAAGGTCAATACTCCTAATTATTAGGTGAATATTGGACTCAAATATTTCTAAGACTAATTTTCTATTTAAAATAAAAAAAAATGAGTTACTCCTTTTAATATCCAATAGCCTATGATGAGTCCATTCACCCTAAATACTAAGAGTGACTAGTAAGACATTTTGACATGATTTGTAAGAAAACAAGAGTAAGTTATTTAAAGGTTTAGAATGTTGGTCCAATGAGCCTTTTAATATGAGCCAAACCTTTAATGGGTTTTATATACAAGTCATAAAACCCAAAGTAAATATATTTACGGATGAAGGTTGATTTCTATCATTTGGAGCTAAAAGTCCATGTTAACACATATTGTCAAATGGACCAATATTCATACATAAAGAAAAACATATTGCAAAGCTAAGTATAATGATGGAATGACCAATGAAATGAAATATAATAAGATATAAAATTAAAGGATTCAGTTAAATGCATTTAAACATAAATATCAAACTGATAATCATTTCTCAATATCAAAAATAATAAAACACATCAAAATCAATAATTAAATAAGATGCAACATTAAGAGACTTCGCCAACATCTTTTAAACATAAATATAAATCTAATAAAAATTATTCAATCCTAAAAATCTCATCATAAAACATATCAAAATCAACAATAAAAAAGATCATTATTAAAAAGATGTTTAGGGTTTGAAATAGACCTTTTAAGGGTGGCTAAGGTGGACTAGAAGCTATTAGAATATTGGTGATAGAGGCAGAATAATGCTGGAAAAATCAATAGTCGCGAGTCAAATTGCATCGTGTTATTCAACTAAACTACAAGGAAAGGGGTGAGTGGCCTAGTTTGTAGACAACAACACTTCTTCTTTTTTCTTATGGTAGTGGAGATTACGTCACTTTCGTGTAGGATGGTAGATCTGGCTATTCAAAGTTCACCTATCTTTTGCCTATGATGTTTCTTTTATGGACAACCTTACTTATGATGACTTTTTGGGCTTATTAGAAGGGATGAGAGAAGTGTGGAACACTTTATAGGCTATACAACCCCTTTCTCTTTCTATTGGTGGTGGTGTTGATCACCTCCCACTAGTGAGGGAGATTCAATGCCATAAGGGCCCAATGGTTAGGGTTCTCTCACTACTGTCTTAATTTTGTTTCTCTTGCTACTCGCACTGAGGTTATTGGGTTATAGGACTTATATTTTTGTGTATTAGTCATTAAGAGGAGAGGAATGGTGGTGGTCTTGTCTTGTTTAGAGTTTGGAGAAGAGAGCAATTGAAGAGATAAGTCTTATAAGTTATTTTCTCTTTTCTTGATTAACAATGATGCAAATATTGTTTGATTCAATTGATTAAAGGCCTTTGTGGAAGGCTTGAAGACAAAGAGAATAGTGGTAGTCTTGTCTGAAATGAAGGTTCGAGGTAAGAGAAATGAAAGGGAAAATTCTAGTTTTAGAGAAAGAAAGGCAAGAGTGGGTTTTTATGTTGGAGAAAAGTAGGAAAAAGATGAATCTTGTAGCGTTTATTTCCCCACATATTAGCTCATTTTCTCTAAAACTAATTATGATGGCTAGGGTTTTGTTGGGATTTTGGTAGAAAAGATGATGAACAGAATTTTTTATGTGGTAACCCCCTTTTCTCTATCTATTTACAACCCATAAATTTGTTCATCTTCTTTTTAGATATTATGTCTTCAAGTAACTTAATTTTGTTTTGTTCCATCATTTTTCTTATTTTGAACTTTGATGCCTTTTTTATTTTGCTTTCTATTTTTATTTTTCTCATCTTTCTATATTTGTTTTTAAAAATAATGTTTAACGTCAATTCAACAAGAAATCAAGAATTACGAAATGGACATGAATGCGTCAAAAATATATTTCTTTGAATCTAATTTTTAAAAAGACAATAACATGAGAAAATAATTAAAAATTATAAAATGAATGTGCGAATGACCAAAATACATCGAAAATTTTTTTATTTTATTTTGTTTTTTTTTGGATTTTTTTGAACATAATTTGAAATTGAAGGTAAAAAATTAGGTTATAAAAAGTTGTGAAAACTCCAAACTTGAATGGGCTTTCAATGGGATATGTCCTGAGCAATGGTGATAGGGGCTGATGTGGACTTTTCTCTCTGGTCTTGGTGTTTCATACATCATAAGTTTTCTAATGTGTATGTGAGAGGGAGAAAGAGAACGGGGAAAGAGAATCATTTAACCCAGGAGCCTCGACAGCTAGGATCTTGAAACTGCTAGAATTCTTTTTCGAAAACGTTTGTGCACCATCAATCTATGTACCAAATTTCTTATTAAATTCTTTTTTAAAAGCTATTCCATGCAATGTTTTTTCTTGGATAAGTTATAATGGAGGGTAAGATTCTCTTTTTATTTTAAAGCTAATAAGGCCTCTAACTTATTATTTTTATTTAAAATATCACTTTATATTCAATTTGACGTCCATTTGTTAAATTTGACTACACATGTGGTAATACATGAGGCCTTTATAGCATGATACGTTTCTTGGGTTTTATTTAAAAAAATTCCTTAAAAACCTGGTTTTAAAAGAATGATTGACACATTATCAAAAAGATTAAAAAAAAAATTGCTAGGCAACGAAAACAAAGAATTATACCATAAAAGCATTTTTTTCCTCGTGACCTTTACCTTTCCTTCCTTCAAAACCTAAATTCATTTTAGGATAGCCTGTATGGAAATCCCTCAGTTATTCTACAACACCTAAATCATCATGGATTCATGGTGATGGTACGGGGCACACTACTAGAAAATCGATGAATATCAACAGAATTACCGACAGAAATAATTTCGTCTCAAATTCTATCAGTATATACTGATAGACAATACCCGTCAGTGATACAGTCGATATTTACCGATGAAATACATCCGTCTGTATATACCAACCGTATCATTGACGGATTATATAGTTTTTTTGGAAAGTTGCAACGGTGTGATGACGTGGATTTTTTCCAAATGATTTTACCAATGGAATGATCGAGGGATTTAAACCGAGATCTTCATATAGTGACGTGGTGCAGTCACCAACAGAATCACCGACGGGTATACCGACAGAACGTGTCCGTCGGTGATTCCATCGGTAAAAGTCAATATATACCCACTTTGCCGACACTCTCTTCCTCTATTTCTCCTTCTTCCCCTTCTTCTTCCCCATCCCACCTCTCTCATCCCAAACTACAGCCAACCACCCATCCCAACTCTCCCTCTCTTCTCAACACAAGCACTCAAGTTTTTTATATTTTTATACGTGGTTACAACATTCGTTCTTGTGGATTTTATCATTTTTTATAAGTAAATCTATCCTTTTTAGTTTTAACATTTAAATGTGAATTTTATTGTTTTTTTAGTATATGTATTTTGTTAACGTATGTACTTGTTTGATTGTTATTTGTCAAAGAAACTTGTAGTATGAATGTATAATTTTGTAGTTGTTATAGTTTGTTTTAGATTTAGTCAAATTATATTTGTTTGTAAATTATTGAAACTTTGTTTGAATTACACTGAATTAGATATGTTGTGATGAAATTAATAATAGCTTGTTTAACGGGTCCATTTTAATTTTTATCAATTCTATTGTGAAGTTGTGATTTCTGTAAATTTATATATGTATAAATTTATGTAGACGTTGATAGTTGACAGTTGATAGTTGATAATGAATATTTAACATATGTTGTTGTTTTAGTTTGTTGGATAATGTCTGGGCAAACCAATATTTTTGTTATGTTTATTTATGTAACATAGTTAATTAATACATGTTGTCATCATAATTTTATAGAGGTTCGATAGAAGTCATGGATGATCGTTCATGGATGTATCTGGACTCACCCCAAGGATTGCGGAGGATGGATTATTGTAACGGGGTTCAGGGTTTTATTAATTTCGCAACATCTATTCCGAGAAATTTTAATGATGGTGGTATTAAGTGTCCATACAGGAATTGTAAAAATAAAAAATTTCTGCATCAAGATGTTATAACAATGCATCTTCTAACCAAAGGGTTCATGGAGGATTACCTGTGTTGGTATGCACACGAAGACCTATTTATTCCTAATGAGAGCATGGTAGAAAGGGTGGTTGGGTCAACTTCTAGTGCTAGCAACATGTATGAAGTTGGAAATGACAGTAGTAATCTTTACAGGAATATGGTTATGGATGCAATGAGAATGAGTGAAGGTAATGTCAGTGAATGTCTAATCATAGAAGAAGAACCTAATGCAGATGCAGCAATGTTTTTTGATCAGTTGAAAGATTCTGACGAACCATTATGGGATGGCTACACGAACCACAATAAATTATCGGTCGTTGTACAGGTGTTCACCATCAAGTCAGATCACGGGTTAAGTGAGGCCTGTTATGACAAAATTATCAAATGGGCGAGAAGCATTTTACCTGAAGGGAACAGGCTGAAAGAGAACTTCTATGTTGCCAAGTCCATGATGAAACCCCTCAGTTTAAGATACCAGAAAATTGACATGTTCCCTAACTTCTACATGTTATAATACCTTGAAAATGTTGAGTTGACCGAGTGCATGACATGTGGGCATTCCCGTTACAAACCTAGAACTGGCAGAGGAAAGACTCTTGTGGCATATAAAAAACTTAGATACTTTCTAATCACACCTAGATTACAAAAGTTATTCATATTACCAAAGACTGTTGAGCTCATGACATGGCATTAATCGCATCATATGGTTGATGGAGTGACGGTGCATCCTTCTAACAGTGAAGTATGGAAACACTTTAACAGTGTGCATCCTTACTTTTCAGCTGAATCAAGGAAAGTGTGTTTTGGGTTGTGTATAGACGGATTCAACCCATTCGGGTCATTTGCTGCTCCTTATTCTTGTTGCCCGGTCATACTAACGATTTATAACTTGCCACCGGGGATGTGTATGAGGCCGGAGTTCATGTTTTTATCTATAGTCATATCAGGTCCATGTAGTCCGGGGCGTCGTTAGTAGACAGTTGCAGCTAGTTCTTCTAGCAGCGAGAAGGACGTATCATTAGGTGTTGATCACAACGAGGAAGCTGTGCCAACTTGTGATGCTGCCTCCTCTAGTGTGGTTTCACAGCATAGAGGCAGTGTGCCTTCATAGCGGGGTCAATTCACCCACACGTACCAGGCACAATGGAAGGATGACCTTTCAATGTCAGTTTGTTTAGGTTTTAGTTTTTTTTATATACTTATAACATAATTTATGAACAACTAATTAATATTTTATTAATTTTATTTACTTTTGGATTCACAAACATTGAGGCTGTTCGAACAATAACATCGACGTTTAAATCATCAATGGAGATTCCATTATTTTGATGGAGTCAGGTTTCCAGACATCTTGAGTGGAAACCTAATATCAATGCATGGTTTCAATGATTTCAGGTAGGTGTTAAGTTTTAATTTCCAGCTTATTTTTAATAAATTAGTTTTATAATTTTATATCTTATATTATTTTTATTTTAAATGAATTATTTAAATACACAGCATAAATTTGAGTGGGATAGCGTGGACAACAATATTGTGAGGAGAGTATGGGAGAATCACGCGACAACTAGGTAACATTGAAAATAATATTTATTTTTTTATAATTTTATGTTCTCAATTCTAATTTATTACTATGAAAGTAGGTTGCGTGATTTTTGATATGACAAAAAAAAAAGCAAAAAAAATATGCGAGAGATAATGGTTTTGAAGGATGGAATGAGGTGGTTGTTTGGCGGGAATTCAAACCGCCATTCATCTCGGGGGATATATGGACGGCATATATTGAGCACGTGAAGTCTGAATAGTTCACACGACACTCACGGTCCAATGCTGACAACCAGAACGGGCAAATTCATGGTTCGGTGACCACGCACACCGGCGACTCTGTCCCGTTCAGTGCACATGCGAAGCGGATGGTAAGATTAATTAATTTAAATGAAATATATCGTTAATTAATTTGTTGTTGCTTATAAATATATTTAACTTGCAACCTTTTGTTTTCCTTACAGGCTACGTCTCTTGGACGTGAGCCGAGCCCAATGGAGCTGTTTCTAGAAACGCACGTGCGGAGTCAACACCGCCAAAAAGGGGTGCAACAGTTCGTGGACAACTGTGCTCAGCACTTTGTGGTATGTTCATTCAAACATTTTATTTTGTAAGTTATTATTTTCTTGACTTGAATGTCATGATTTTTTTAAAAAAAAAATCATGAGACCTATAATAACCGGTTAAGGGAGAGATATGGGGACGATCCTTCGACCCATCTGGATTTCAATCCGGATTTGTGGATGGAGGTAGGATCGTCTGGTGGACTCAATAAAAATCAAGTCTACGGGCTCTCCAACGCTACGGCTGAAAACTTGCGGTTGGCCCGTAGTGTCTCAATTGTTGGGAGCTCTCCATCAATATCGAGCACCCAGTCTAAGAAGTTCATAGCCTTGAAACAACAACATGAATAACTCTCGACAGATTATGATCAGCTCCGTCAAATAGTCATGGGGATGAAATCAAGGTGGGTGATGATACATGTACAACCCCTTCTTGGCTATACAGTCACGGGAACAACTAGCCTCCTCCTCCTCCTCCTCCTCCAGCTCCGCCGTTATTCTAGTTTAATTTTGTTTTTGAAACACCTTAAATTTGTAATGAATATTTGGATGAATATTATTTAACATTATTTTTATATTTTTAATGTTTAATACAATTTTATTTGGTTATTTAGTTTTTCTTACTATTAATAAATAATTTTTAAAAAAACATATTTTAAATAAATACCAACGTCTTTACAGACGAAACCTTGCTGTCGGTATTTTACCGAGAGTTGCAAAACAATTACCACTCATGCCACAAGTACCGAAAAATATATTCTGTCGGTAGTTACCATTATTATTGCCGACGGAATATATCCGTCGATATTTGACAGAGAGTTCTGAAATATTTACCGCCTATGCCACAATCACCGACGAATATTCCGTCAGTGATTACCATTGAAAATACAGATGGAATTATTCCGTCGTTAAAGTTCTCGCGGGAAATATTTTTTGGGGCGCTTCACCGTCTGTAATACCGTCGGTGTTTGGTTTTTTTAATTCCCGGCAGAATTAGTGACAGAATGGGAAATTACCGACGATCAATATTCCGACGGCCTGATTTTGTCGGTGAGGTTGTCGGTAAAAATGTTACCGATGGTTTTTGTGCCTCACATTGACGGAATAAATCCATCGAAAACTGATTAATGGTGTAGTAGCAGCTTTGGGATTGCATTTCTATTCCATGCAGTGATTTTGACAAATAGCAGGAAGACGAGAGATTGATAAGGTCTTCCGGGGTTTAAACTGTAATTGGATTGTTTTTATGGTAGAATATTTTATAAATTAGTTTAACTTCCATTTCTCAATTTACATTTAAGAGTGTTGATCGACTAGAAACATCGAATTAATAAGCTATTTCCTGTGATGTAGTTTTTGGAAGTGGCTGCCTATCCCTAGATGTGGAGGGTGTCCATTATATATATATATATATATATATAACAAGAGGGCTTTTGTTTTTAGAATATGTAACAGGTTTTGTTCATGGAATGGAAACAAGGAGAACCTATGTCTTAATTCTAAGTCATTACTGTAGGCCAACTAAACTAGTACTTTCTTTTCTTTTTCTTTGTCTCTCACTTTTTTTTTTTTTTATCGCACTGAAACTTCCCCTACTTTCTGTTAACTCTGTTTAATTTCACTCTTTTTTTACTTTAATCATTCAGGGAATGACTTTGAAGTTTTTCTTGTTGACAATTGTACTCCAAACTTTGACGAATTGAAACTTTGAAGGTTTTCACTTGTGGTCCTTATATAATACGTCCCAAATGACATCATTCCTCATGTTTGACAACATGCTCATGATCGTTGATACAATGAATTTCCGCAAAAGAACAGTTTAGTTATAGTTCATCGACATTACAACCCTTTCAATGGGAAGATGATGAAGAGACATCGTTGCAGGTTTTCTCATCAAGAACATGTCTTTTTTTAGTTAACATGTTTGTTAAATTTATTATGAATCAAATTAAGTAATAAAACCTCTTAAATTGATTTTTTTCAATATTATTTTTTGTTTAAATTGTATAACTAGTATTTTAAGAGAATTTGTTCTTCTTAATACATGAAATAAACAAGAAAACACGCCTTGAAGATTGATAATAGAAGGATTTATCTTGATCATGTGCCATCTAATCAAAAGTAGCTATAACCAATGAATCAAAAGAAAACGAATTTGGTTGAGACACTTCCACAAATAGGTGTCATGGTGTAGCTAGGACGATATTGTATATCATCAATGAAATATGTTAGTGTTTTGAAATCAAGCATATTTTATGTCATAGCTAGTAATGCTTTTCGATAGCCGTATAAGTGAATTGATTAAGTCCTCGTTTTCATCTATTTTATATCATTGGCAAGAGAAGAAATCATTTTGACGACGTGCAATCTAATCAAAAGTAGCAGCTATAAACATTGAACCAAAAGAAAAGAATCATGTCGAGACACTTCTACAACTATCATTGCGGGACAATATCATATATCATCAATGGAATATATTAATGATGGGTTTTTGAAATCATGCATATTCTATGTCATTGGTTAATTAGTAATGCATTTCAATAGCCACACATGGGTTTTTTTTATAATTGTTTTATGTCAATGTTCAATAATGAAATTATAGTACGGGCACTATTTGTGGTTGGGAGAAGAAAAAGGAGGGAATGGGTGGGGGACGTTGTGAAAGAAACAACATATGAAGATCCATTACATCATAAAGTATTTATGTCCCATTTCTTAGTAGATTTTATCCTATCTCAATTATTACCCACTATTTATATGTCTTTTCTTGAACTATTTTGTAAAGATATATGCATATTATCTAATGAGTTAGTGATTTTGACTTAAATTTTTATAAATTAAAAAAAGTTTTAAAACGATGAGTCTGTAAATGTATTTGATCTAAAACACTTGGGTTTGGTTAACAACCAAATCTAAAATAATATGGATCTGAAAAAGATGTCAGATCCAAAACACTTAGGTTTGAAAATTAGTCAAACTCAAGGTAATATGAGTTTGGTGAATGTGCCAGACTCAAGACACTTGGGTTTGACAATCAGTCAAACCTTAGGCAAATATAGATCTGGTAAAACATGTCAAACCCAAAACACTTAGATTCAAAGACTATCGGGTTCTACAACTATGTGTTGAACCCTAAATGATCTCCTGGATTAAAAGTATTGTAAGCATGATAAACCGTCATACTTCTTCATCTATAACAATTATATGAGTCATTCATATCTTAGGTAATGATTTCCTTATACTTATAAGTGTACAAAAGGTCTCTTGAGGGACCTACCATACTTCCTATCTTATTAATGATATATATATAAGGTATATTTATCCCTTATTAATTCCATCGAAAGCAAAGAACTTTCACTCCTTTCCTTATCTAAAAAAGACAAGGTTCAGGGGATATAAATACCCCATGAACCATCCAAGTAAGGGTTCAGAACGTTCATCACTTAAGAAAAACTTGTATATATTTCAAAGCATTAACCAACTAAAACTCAAGAACAAACATCTTTGTTCCCTGAATTTAAGGCTCTTTTAAGTCATTTATTGTCTTTCCTATAAAGATATCGACTTTATTATCGAATGATCTTTAAGCCCCCCTGATTGAGATTGTTTTTGCAAGTACTTAAACTTCCACCATTAATTTAGTGTTTGCTAGATCTAAAGGAGAAGAAAGCCAAATATTTGGACATATTAATTAACCACTATCCTAAATGCTAAATAACTTATTATATATATACCCTGGATTTTGGAAAATCATTAGTGGTGTCATTTGTGAGAAACTTCCAAAAAATCATAAATAACTCTATTATTTGATTATTTTACCTACTTATAATCATCGATGACAGAAAATCAAGACACTCTTGGGATGGAACGAGTTACTGATTTCCCTGCCACAACAAATTTTTCAACCCTCGCATGACCAATCCTTCAATAACTTATTGACCAAATGCAACTCCTCACCTAGACAGTGCTGAGAAATTAACAAACAAAAGAAAATTCACTTCAACAAGTCCTAGCCTCGCCTCGACAAGCTACTGCATCTCTTAACTCATCTCCTCTACATCATGCCTCACCTTATATCCATAGATAGCTACATTATCTAGAGGAATGTGGGAAAAATGATTCAGTTTGGGGTTTACAACCTTAGAGGTTGTCGAACCATTCCAAGGAGCATACATGCCCTCATGATGCTCAGGCACAAAATGGTTTTTCTAGGTGTCCATCTATGCAGTATATGAAGGAGGTTGTTCATGTATCTCACCACCTTACTTCAGAAACTTCAAGCACTCTTGAACCTAATAGGTGTATGGATGGAAAGCAACCATAAGAATTCATCTAGAGGGATGTCTACACCTCTCCCATCAAATTAAAGATTCTATGTTATCCAGATGTGTGTTGAACACTTACATACCCAGAGATTACATCACCACTAAAACAACTCTGGACAACTATGATGGACTCACAGATCCTCGAGAACATGTACAAAATATATGTAACACGATGGAGCTAGTCATTCAAGACAGTCATGTCATTTGCAAAATCCTTCCAACAACCTTCAGAGGTTTAATAAAAGCATGGTACAATAGCATAGAGCAAGGTTCCATCATAAGTTTTAATGATCTTTGTATCAAGCTGATGGCACGTTTCAGTACAAGTATCCTAGCCAAAAAGAGTGCCATTAAACTCTTTAGAATTACTCGAGTGGAGGATGAATCTACAAAAGCATACTTGAAAAGATTCAATTAGGAAATGCTCAAGGTTGAAGAGTTGATTGAACTTGTAATGTCAGAAGCCCTTATTAGTGCAATGAAGGAAAAACTCTTGTGGAAGGGGTTGCATTCCCTACCAGATAGAAGGTTGTTAAAAGTGAACCAAACCATGGAGAACTATATACGAGTAAATGAGGTATACATGATATATCATGGCCCTCCTTATTTTTTAAGAGATAACAAGCTATAAAGGTCCCCCAAATGTGTTCACTCACCCAAACAGGATCGCTCTCTTAGGAGCGATAATAACCCTAAAAGGAACCTAAAGAAACCAATGAGGGAATGCTTAGGCTACTCTGAAGTGCATACTCTCCCCTTAAACACCTCTCTCACTGAAGTTCTTATGGCTATGCAAGGCAAATAATTTATCTGATATCCCTCACCTATTAATTCTCCTCCTAACACCTGCTCCTCTAAGAAGTATTGTCTTCCCCATAAAGATAGATGACATGACATTGAAGACTACTATATCTTGAATAAGGAGATTGAAACATTGATAGCCAAGAACTACTTTTATCAGTTTTAAAAAAATGATTTCCACCCCAACCAGAACAGATAAGAGCCTGGTAATCTATTACGGATGTCGCACCTTCGCAATAGTGTGACGTCGTGATGACCCTTTCCGGAGCGGGGGATTCATGTCAGGGTCTTTGTTTTATGAAAAAAGGAGTCACCACCTAATATTATGGTTACTAGGAAACCTAACTAGTCTTTCAGAGATTCTATGGCAAAGGAATGGTTGCGTAAAAGAAAGGTTAGTACCCTTAAAACGCTCTACCTAAAGTAAGCTGCTTGGTGTTTGGTTTGCCTTATAATTGCTATGGTGTTAGTGTTTTCTAAACCCATCAGTTTTCCTAGGATAAGTTTGTTATGATGAACAAACTTGAGCTCAAAGTCTAAAAAGAAAGAACCTTTGGTCAATGTGGATCACACTTTTAGATGCCTATAAAGTACCAAGAAGAACCAATGCAGATCTCTTGAAATCTATGTTTGATTCAGACTAAATTTATAACTGACAATTTAAGAAATAGTTAAGATAGAAATCCAAAGAGATTTAAATGTGCTTTAAAAGTTTATTTTTCCCTTAGTATTTCATACTTTCACGGCTCGTAAATCGTGGAGTAAAAAATTAAAATGTCCTCAATTATAATCGAGGCTTCTTTCAAGGATTGGTGATGACTTATTATTCTAAAAAAATATTTTGGATATTAACCACTTGAGTTTTTTGTTATCCAAACATTAACAGTGAATAATAACAAGTTATTCCCAATAATATTTTGGATATTAATCCCTTTGGAATTTTTTTATCCAAATATAATTGGTAAATAAAGTAGAATTCGCCAAAAATAAGATTTTTTATTTTTTGGAATGTTGGTCAATATCCTTTGGAGTTTTACAAACATGTTGTAAAATCTAAAATGCAAGAAAATAATTTTTGTGTTTAAGAAATCCATGCTAAAACACATTTTCTTTTAAAACTTCAAATATTTATTTTTTTATAAAAGGAGAAATGTTCAAAATATGTTAGGGTATTGGCCATATACAACACACAAGAAAATATTTTTTAGACACACACACACACACATATATATATATATACACGAAAAAACCATTAAAAAATACATGAAAAAAACCAACGATCTTACTCTAACATATTTTTGGGCTGGGTCTAGCTCGACCTATGTGGCTAGGCTGAATCCAGCAGGCCTAGCCGAGTCAATTGCTCAAGCCAATGACCCACCTGGACAAACAAGAGGCACGCGTGAGTTTCCTCACGCTTGTATGCCAAGTTAATGTTCAAGTGAATTGCAATTCACTTGAACAATACAAAACACAAATATGAATGCATGCAAAAAGATGAGGAGAACAAACCTGAAGGCGGAAAACAAAAGGGACGACGGTGATGTTAAAGGTTTGCTGGCTAGTCTATCACTATTGTCGTCTGTTTCGGCTCTTTCCCCTCTATTCTCTGTTGTCGTCCGTCTTCTAAGCTTTATTTCTGCATCTTCATCCCTCTCTCTCTATATTGGTTTTAGCTCCTTTGTTCCCCTCTATTCTGTAGATCTTGTTTGCAGAAAATGGAGCAAAGACTGAAAGGCAGTCCCTGCTTGCTCTAGCTTTTGATGATCTTTCTTTTCCGTTGTTCCTTTTTTATCTCCCTCTCCATCCTCGTCTTTGTTCTCTCTTTTGCCTCATGTGTTTTTTTTCTTTACCTCTCTTTCTCTGTCTAGTGTTGCTTGAATCTCTCTTATTTCTCTTCTCTCTTTTTTTTCCTTTTTTGTTTTTCTGCTCCCTCTCTTTCTTTTTTCCTTTTAGGTTAGCAGCGGAGGTTCATATAGCCTAAACACAGCTCTGTTTAGGAAACAAAAATACACTAATCTAGGATACAATTTTGGGTGTCTTTAATCAGATAAAGCACATTAGGAAACTAGAATATTCTGATTGATATTCTGATGATTCCAGTGATTATTTTCCAGTGATTAAAGGGTGATGCAACTCCTTCCATAGCTGGCAATGTGAGGCATCAACTGTTTCCTTTGGAATGGGGCAAAAAAAAAACGTGCTTTGCAGCTCAAAAATCAGGTGAGAGAATCATCGAAACCAGCAAGAATAGTTATACAGAGAAAAGGAAAGAATTGCAAACGGGGAGACGAGGAGGATTGTGCAAAGAAAAGGAAAGAATTTCAAATGGGGAGGAGTACTGTTCAAAACACAAATGAATAGTACTATGCTACAAAGTTGTATTTCCTTATCCGGCGTGGTAAAATTCCTGTTATTTTTTGATGATCCAGTCCCCCTCTTTAACTTTTTAAAAACCAGCCCATTTCCTTCTAATTTCATCTTCAATTAAATCCCTTATTTTAGCACTTTTCAATTCAGTCCTTAGTCTAAAAAATGTCCTTCAAACCGGTCTGTAATCCCTCGAATCAGACCTGCAAAGTCGGGCTAGAACCCTTTTCGCGGCAAGATTCTATGCTTTCATATTAGATATTCAAATGGGAATATCTTGAGCTTCTGATATCAAAATCAGGAGATTCAAAAACTCAAATTTATCTACACGTATAGGACTACAACATTCATGAAGGATTCAAAGTTAGATAAAATCATTTTAAGAGAAAAATTGTACAAAAAAAACTCGGGTTGGAATCCTCCTTGTAGCAAGATTCTCTGCTTTCATATTAGATATTCAAATGGAAATATCTTGAACTTCTAATATCAAAATTAGGAGATTCAAAAACCCAAATTCATGTATGTGTATAGGTCTATAACTTTTATGAAGGATTCAAAGTGAGATAAATTCATTTTGAAGAATATAATCTAGCCACAATCTGGTTGGTCAAAAAGTTCTCCACATCTGATTTGAAAACTGACAATGTCGAGTATCCTAATCTAACTCAGAGTCTGACATAAGAACAAAGAGCCCTAGGACCTAAAAAAAGTGTAGGTCAATTCTTTAACATATCATGAATGACAAAATATAGTTGGGATGGTCAGATATTGCATGAAACCAAGTCAGAAGCAAAGCCTAAGTTGGAACAAAAGTTGGTATTACAAAACAAATTACGACAACAGCAGAATCAATTTTTTTAGTGCAAATTCTAATCGATTTATCCAATCTTAAAGACCAGATAAAGAAGAAACGAATTTAGCATTTTGAAGACTCCTAATCAACCTAAGAATCTTGATGATTTTGGCAGCAAAGGAGGAAGGATAAAGAGAGCAGAAAACAGTTGAAACAGGGTTCGAAAAACACTTTTTTCTTCTTTATTTTTGTCAATTCCTCAACAATCATGAACTAAACTCATGCATTTGGTTCAAGAGAGGTACACACCATCTCCAGCACGTAGGGCCCAAAAATGAGTAACAACAACAGCATTACTCAAAATCAATGTGATCTTAGGGGGTACCTTTGTACGGGGTGATTTTAACAATGGAAAGAGAAAGGATAGGAAGCAAGTCCTTACAGCTAGATATTTGGATTAATAACACGAGCCAATAGTTTTTACTCCTTAAGATAAAGAAGGAGTGACTTTTCTATATGAGAATGCCCTCACCATTTACATTGTTATCTCCAATCACAGAGTACATCGGGTACTAGTGAATGATGGTAATGCAATTAACATCCTCTCCATGAAAATTATGGTTCAGGTGAGAATCCTCTTTTTAAAACTAACGCTGGTGAAGACTCTTTTCATTGGGATAGAGGGTTTAGGAGTGCCGATGAATGGTGCCTTTGAATCACCTGTTCTGATGGGCACCCTTCTAAGACGTGTCTCACTTCAATAAAGCTTCATGGTGATTGATATGACAATGACTTATAATGTCATTCTAGCAAGACCACTATTACATAAAATCAATATTGTAATCAACACTAGGTATTTGGTATTGAAATTTCCAACCCATGGTGGAGTTGCCACATTATAAGGAGATTAGGTAATCTTCAAGCAATATGCCACCGCTTGTTTAAAGGGCAAGAAAGTGCTAATATCAAACCATAAAGGGTCCTTAAAAGAAAGAGTAGAGCTTAGAACTAAGGTTGTAGAAGAATTGAAGGACATATATCTAGGGATGAACAAGCCATTACCAAAGTAGGACCCACCTTAACACCCATATAATAGCAATAATTGACAAAGCTCTTACAATTCCAAAGATTAAATTTCACAACAAATGCATTAGGCATGCCAGGCATCAGCCCTAAAATAGCTACTCACCAGTTAAAGGTAGATCAGAATGCATACTCGGTTTGCTAGAAAAAGATGAACTTTGAGGGAGAGAGGTTGAAGGCTATAACGAAAGAGTTAGACAAACTTTTGGTTATTGGTTTCATCAGGGAGGTGTGATACCCTGTCTGGTTAGCAAATGTGGTTATGGTCAAGAAGAGTAATGGCAAGTGGTGGAAGTGTGTGGACTTCACTGACTTGAACAAAGCTTGCCCAAAAGATTATTATCCACTCCCAAAAATTGATCATTTTGTAGATGCCACTGCAGGTTTTGAATTCTTGAGCTCATTGGATGCCAACTCTACTTATCATCAAATCCTCATGCACCTCAAAGATGAGGAGGAAATAATTTTTATAACTGAGAAAAGGACTTATTGCTACATAGTCATACCATTTGGATTGAAGAATACAAGGGCAACATATCAATGAATGGTTAATCGAATATTTAAAAATTAGTTGGGAAGAATTATGGAAAGATATGTTGATGACATGCTAGTAAAAAGTAAGACTTTTGATTAACATCTCTTAGACCTTGAAAACGTTTTCTTCATCTTAAGTCAATGCCATATGAAACTCAACCCTTCCAATGTGTTTTCATTATCAATAGAGGGACATTTCTAGGTTTTTTAGTAAGCTCTAAGGGAATCTAACCAAATCCAGAAAAAAATCAAGTCACACTAAACATGACTCCTTTGTGGACTATAAAAGAAGTACAATGTCTTACAGGGACGTTGGTTACCTTGAAAAAATTCATTGCTCGCCTAAGGGAGCGAATTCTCTCCTTTTTCAAGACAATGAAAAAAATGAACAACTTTGAATAGATTGAGGGATACAAAAGGCTTTTGAAAAGCTTGAGATTTATATGTCATCTCCTAATATTTTATCCCAACCAAGGGAAAATAAAGATTTATTCCTATACTTGGGATGGCAGATTTAGCAGTGAGCTTAGTTTTAGTAAGGGAAGATGTTGGCGCACAACAACTAGTGTATTATTCCAATCAAAATCTTTATGACACTAAAAAAAGATACATAAAGGAGGGAAAAGTTGTCTTAGCATTGGTAAATGCCTTTAGAAAGTTGAAACCATATTTCCAAGCTCATCAAGTAACAGTACTGATAGATCAACCACTTAGATTGATTTTACACAAACTAGAATTATTTAGGAGTCTGGTTAAGTGGGCTATAGAGTTGGGAGAATTTAGGCTTCAATACAAACCTCGCCTATCTATAAAGGGTCAAGCCTTAACAAATTTCATCATTAAATGCTATTTTAAATTATGCACAAATACACCTAATCATCCATTTTCCAAGACAGAAGTTCCAACCAGTTCATAAACTTGAATAGGATCACCTGTGTCACTTCCCACCTAAAAGTTATACATAGATGGTACTTCCAATATAAATGAAAATGGATTTGGGATAGTGTTTGTTAATCCTGAAGGACAAGTATTGGAATATGGAGCTCGCTTTGAGTTCTCAACTATCAATAATGTGGCAGAATATAAGCTTTTTTAGCTGGACTACGCCTTACGGGGGCTTTGAATGACTACCCCCTTTAAACTTGTAGTGATTCCTAATTGATAGTTAGTCAGTGTCAAGGAACAAGTAACCAATAGAACCCACCATGCAGACCTTTAAAAGGTTATGCCTTATTTCAATGTTGATGACAAAAATGTTTCAATCACTCATATTCCTAGAGAAGACAATCAACGAGCTGATCTATTGTCTAAACTAGTGAGTTTTAAATCTATAGAGCTCCCTACTGATGTCTAGGTAGAAGTCTTAGAAGAACCAAATGCTGATAAAAATGAGCTGATAGTTGTTCCTATCAACATAACAAATGATTGGAGTCTCCCAATTAGAAATTATTTGTAAACAAGAGAACTACCCTTAAATAGGAATGAAGTTATTCGCCTAACTGGACACGTATTAGGTTATTGCATGATTGGCAACATCTTATACAAAAGATTTACCTTAGCTCCACTACTAAAATGCTTGTCCCCACAAGAGGGTTCTTATGTTTTACAAGAAATACATGAAGGCTTATATGACCTATATATAGGCTCCAAAACTCTTGTAATTCAAGCAATACAAACAGGTTTTTATTGGCTGACCATACTCTATTACACCACGAGTTTAGTGAAGAGGCTTGATAAGAGTCAGGGTTTTACCTCAATTCCCCAACAACCATTGGTAGAAATGACCATTATATCTTCCTCTTGGTTGTTTGCACAATGAGGGATGGACATTCTAGGTCCATTCCCTAATGCCACGAGTAAGAGATAGTTTATCCTAGTGGTTATAGATTATTTTACTAAATAGGTTAAAGTGGAGGTTTTGGTAGAGATAATCTCCAACAAAGTGCTTTTATTTTTTTGGAAGAATATCGTATGTCACCTTGGGCTCCTTAGAGTCTTGATTACAAATAATATAACAAAGTTTGATAACCACAAATAAGAGAGAATTGTTAGAGGCTGCTTCATATTGATCATCATTTCTCCTTAGTATCACACTCTTAGACAAATAGTCAAGTTGAACTGACTAATAGAGTTTTGCTTAATGGACTTAAGAAAAAAATAAAATAAGACAAAATCATAATGGGTAGAACTATTGAATGAGATATTATAGGCTTACAAAACAACTAAAAAGACATCCACTAGTGAGACGTCATTCCTCCTTATATATGGGACATAAGCCATGATCTCAGCTTAAATTGGATTTCTAAGCCACCAGGTAGTTCACTATACCTTAAAAGCTAATGAACAAAGTCTTAGGACCAATCTTGACTTCCTAGAAGAATCACGCTTGAGTGTTGCAGTTAGAAATGAAGCCTACAGGTTTAAAACTACCTAGTATCATAACACCAGGATTAAGAATAGAAGATTCAAGTTTGAAGATTTAGCACTCCGAAAACTAGAGGCTAAAGGCAATAAAAAGAGTAGGGGAAATCAAGCTCCAAAATAAGATGGTCATTTTAAAGTCATAAAAGTAATACTTATCATTTATAAGACATGAAAGGGAAGAATCCCCCTCACGCCTGACATTCAGGCCACCTAAAATTGTATTATAGTGAATAAGAATGTATATTTTATATATTAATGTTTCCATTTCTTTTATCTCACAAATCTCTAAGGGATTGGTATGCAGTCTACCTTAGGGCAATAGCCCCTAGACGTCTCAGGGGGTGGTATGTATTCTCCCCAAAGAAAATCTCTAAGGGATTGATATGTGATCTCACTCAGGGCAGTAGTCCCTAGAAGTTCCAAGAGATGGTATGTGTTCTCCCTAAAGGTAGTCTTCAAGAGATTGGTATGTTATCTCCCTGAAATACAATAGTCCCAATTACAACAATCACCTTATGATGCGAACCAAGTTAGGTCCAAATTTGACCTTAAAATGTTTGTTGACCAGTTTTGAGAAATCAGACATATCTCTCAAATCGTATATCAAAATAAGATAAAATTTTACAGGGAGATACTAGACACAAGAAAATATATTTTGGGAAATTATCACGTCAAGTTGAGTTTGGGAACATATTATTTCATAGGGTCAAAGTTACTAGACAAATCTTATCAAATATGTCATACTAAACCTTGTGTACTGTTTGGGACATATTTAGAGCTACAAGTGGAATTTTTCAGTGATTCATGTTGGTCTAGAAACTATACATATCATGCTTTCCAACCATATATGATAGGCCCAGTAATTCATCCAGACAAGAGAGAACGACATCTAGATTGAAAATCTATCAAGATTGTGCGAAAATTGGAGATTCAGGCTATATGGAGAAATTTTGGCATGAAACTTTTTTTATTATCCTATTTTTTTTATGAATAATTATTTTTCATTTAGGTTTGTTCTACCCATTAGATATTATTTAGGGATTTATTTCATTATTAGACATATATTAGTTGATTACTAGTTTATACCTATTAGCTTGCAATCCAAAAGGGATCCATTAGGATTAGTTAGAGGAAACTATATTATGTTTTTTTAGTTGCAAATTTGAGTAGCAAGTTGGAGAATAAACGTGAGTTTTTCTTTTGTTTGTTTATGGCAAAACAATCTTTTTTCATAGGGACAAAGATAGTACACTAACTTATTTAAGATTAACTAGCTTCATGGCATCATTTGTATACTTAGGGTTCTTAGATAAAAGGTTATCTCTGGGTCCAAGTCTTTTTCCAGTACATGGTTACCTATATGTTAAGATTCTACCAAACCTGATTTTTGGCTTTCTAGTTATTTACTTCGTTAGGGGTTACTTGACCACGTGATCAAGAGGTTCGAATCAGTTGGTATTAGAGTTAGGCTCCAAAAATCAGGTTATATCCTTTATTTTTTTTCTTGTTAGTTTCAGCTTTCTTAGTTTAGTTGTCTTTGATTCGATTTTTTATTATTTTGTCTAGAGCTTATTAGTTTTCATTTAGGTTTCCTTAAAACAAAAGGTGTTAGTTTAGTTTGTTGTTGTCTCATAATATATCATTAGCATAAAGAGTAAAAAAAAATCAAAAAGTCACTTTTTTTTAATTTGCCACATTACACAAACAAGAGAGAATTTTGACCAAAACAATTTAGAAACTTCTCAATTCGTATTTTGACACAAACAAGAGAGAATTTTGACCAAAACAATTATGTATAGTGGTTCTAAGAGTCTTAATCACACCCTATATAAAATTTGAGCTCATTTGGCAATCATTTGCTATAGTAACCAACATCAGGATTAAAACTTGTCGTAGTAGATCAGATTCATATTAGAAGGGAACTTTGGGCCAAATAAATTCATAAAGTTCTCCATTCGCATTTTAAGATTTTATATACTGATTTTAATGGTTCTAATCCCACATAAAATTTGAGGTCATTTGGAGTTTGTTTTCTATAAGAACTAATTTTGGGATTGGAACTTGTCGAAACGAGTCTAATTCGTGTCAGTAATTCAAACTTATTTTGCTGCTACTATTTTTCAATTATAAGAGTATAATAACATCATAATTGATTAATTTAGGTGTCATTTAAAAAAAAATATTGCCTTTGAATCTTTTTCCTTTCACGTCTTCAAAGACGTCCAATTGTTTTGTATAAATTCACTTGTTACTTGCGAAATTATAATCGAAATTTTATCTTTGCTTGTTTTCATATTTTTCTTGCTACTTGAGTCATATACACATATATGGATACACTCCTAAGGCTATTATATTTGGTGTTGATTTTAGTTCTGTAAGAGTCAAAGAAAGGTGAGATGAGAGGAAAAAGGTATAATAAGCATATTTGAGTGAAAAACCTATATTTAAGTGAAATACAAAAGGAGTTTAAACACATGAGGGAGTGGGTGAGGAATAAAGAGATGTCGGAGGACCATAAAGAGGAGATAATAAGATTGTAACTCAATTATGCATTATGAATCAGTGAATGGATTGAATGGCCAATGAATTTAAAGATAGGTTTGAGAGGCAATGTGTTAATGATCATGATAGGGTTCAAATTAGGCGAGTTAACACTAATGTGAATGATTTTGTGGCTGATAATATGGACATGAGTGATGTTGATTTTAAATATGTGTCCATAGGACAAAGGGAATGTTTTGGATAATAGTAGAATTATCTGAAGCCCAGGAAAGTTAAGCTTACTATGATTGTTTTTACTAACTATGTCATTGTGTGGTGGAATTAATTGGTGACAAACCATGGGAGGAATTATAAGAGGCAAGTTGATACTTAGGATGAGATGAAATCCCTTATGAGGATAAAATTTGTACCTAGCCACTATTATTGAGAATTGTATCAAAGGTTACAGAGTTTGAGTCAAGGTACAAAGAGTGATGATGAGTATTCCAAGGAGATGAAACTTGTTATGATTCGAGCTAATGTTAAGGATGATAGGGAGGATACTATGGCTAAATTCATGAATGGCCTTAAATCATGATATAACTCATATTGTGGAGTTGCATCATTATATGGAGTTAGAGGAGATGGTGCATATAGTCATGAAGGTTAAGAAATAACTTAAACAAAAGGGAACCATTAAGCAAAGCTAACCATTAGACCTTTTGAAACCTCAAAAACCCAATTGGAAGGCTAACATTAAGGGTGATCCATCATAATAAAATGAGGAGAGCAAGGTTAAATACCCTAGAGAGAAGAAAGACACCTTGAACATTGTTAAAGTTAACAATATCACTTCTATTTTTTGTAACTGTGACATTAAATGCTTTTGTTATCTGGGTTTTGGTTGTTTTACTTTATAATGTACAAACAAAAAAGTTATAGTTAAGAAATCTAATAATGAGGATATTTCACAAGCTGCACATTGAAACGAGTTAAAATTTTACAGGGAGATACTAGACACATGAAACTATATTTTGATAAATTTTCAGGTCAAATTGAGTTTGGGAATATATTATTTCATATGGTTAAAATTAATAGAAAAATCTTGTCGAATCTACCATAATAGACCTTTATGTATTGTTTGGGACACATCTAGAGCTATAGGTAGAATATTCTTATGGTTCAAGTTGTTCTCGAAACTAGACATAGCAAGATTTCCAACCATATATAATAGGTCTAGTAATTCATCTAGATGAGAGAGAATGACATGTTTAAAGTCAAGACTGAAAATATATTAAGAATATGCAAAAATTGAAGATTCGAGCTACGTAGAGGAATTTTGGCATGTAAACTTTGTTTTTATTATCCAATTTTATTTATTTATTTAATATTTAATAATTATTTTTAATTTAGATTTTTTATGGCCCATTAGACATTGTTAGGGATTTATTTCATTATTGGACTTATATTAGTTGATTATTAGTGAAGGCTCATTAGCTTGCAACCCAAAAAGGGTTCATTATTGGACTTATGTTAGTTGATTACTAATGTAAACTATATTATGTTTTTAAGCTGCAAATTTCAACAGCAAGTTAGAGAATAAATGTGAGTTTCTTTTTTGTTTGTTTGTGGCAAAACAATCTTTCTTTGCAGGGACAAAAATCATACACTGACTTATCGAAGATTAACTAGCTTCATGACATCATTTTCATACTTAGGTTTTTTAGATACAAGGTTATCTCTAGGTGTAAGTTTTTTTCCAATACCTTTGGTTCTTAGATATAGGGTTACCCTTAGGTCAAGGTTCTATCAAACCTGATTTTCGACTTTCTGAGTTGTTATCTGCTTCGTTAGGGGTTGCTTGATCATGTGATCATGAGGTTCACATCACCTAGTTATCCAACAACTTAGGCCTCAACAACCTATGGATATACTTTCCACTAAGAGCTTCTCTCCACCCTAGGTAATGGGGGCAATAGGGGCATTAGACCCTTGTTGATCACTTGAGAAAAATTTCCTAACAATTCTCTAAGTGTTGGAGAATTATGCTTCCAATCATGGGCATTGGACCTATATTGATCACTTGAGAAAAATTTCCTATGATTTTTCTAATTATTAGAGATGTATGACCGTGGGTGTTGGACCCATGTTAATCATTTGGAAAAAAAATCCTAAGATTTTTCTAAGTGTTGGAGATATATGTTTCCAACCATGTGTATTGGTCCATGTTAAGAGCCTACCAAAAGACTTAGAAAATTTAACAATTCAAAAATTTCAACACATATTTAAAATACTTGATAAAAAAAAATCCTAGAGACATCTACATCTTCAAGCCCAACTTCTGGGCTAGATAGACCCTTCTCCTTGTTAAAGTAGCTCTAGTAAAGAAGACATCAGAAATATGGGACTTGACTGTTAGGGAAACTTTGGCTAAATTCAACTTGTATTCCTCTAAAGAGATTAAAGAAATATAATTTGGACATAGTAAGGAAGAGTTTGGTCCCTATTGTCTCTATTAGAGACGCAGATCCTCCAAACTCCATCCAAAAGACTTAGGCAGAATTCTTCAGTGTCACCATCCTCAGACTCGAACTCTCAACCTTCTTCTTGGCTACACTTATCTCCTCAGTTGAAGTCCTTAATTCTCCCCTTAAAGCCTCTCTTACTCCCTTGAGCTCATCTACTTCTTTGTCCAATAAGTCTATATGTTATATGCTTCAAACAATTTCTATTCAAAAGCCTCCCTTACTCCATTACATGTTCTAATAGAGGCCATCTGAGCATCTTAAATGGCCTTCTCCTCCTTAAGCATGCGCACCTCAAACTTGATAGCGTGATGTTACTCAATAGCCTTCTTCATGGATCTTTTCTCTTCAGCCCACCTACTATTGGAGTTGGCACACATCATGAAGGTCTAAATGGGCACGACAATAGCATAAAGTAAATAAATAATAGTCCTAAAAAACTGATTAGTATATTAAAAAAAGAGATAACTTGAAAACTCTCTTATACCTGAAAGGCCATGTGCCTTAGTAATGGCCAAATGACACAGATAATTAGGATCAGTTAGACCGTTAATGCTAGAAAGGAGGATGAGCACCTTGTCCAAGGCATCCATCACCTCCACTCCTTTATGCCCTAAGGTGGAACCTTGGAAAAAAGACACCATTGTATTTATCTCCTCGTCACTCAAGTTAGGAAAGTGAAGAGGAGCATAACCCAAGTTTAGTTTGGAGAAGACATCTTCCATCCCTATGAGATGAGGTCCTTGAGTGGAAGACCCTGTAAGCATAAGGAGTGGACTAGCAGGAGTAAGAGTTCTGGATAGAAAAAGGACCATTTTCACATCAGAATCTGAAGCCAGAGACATCCTTTTCCTCTTCCATCTTGAGGCTTCCTCTAAGATCACTATGGTAAGGGTTGGTTCCAAAGTACCCCATGAAAGGGGGGAACGAGTACCTCTTGAGATAAAAAAGTGATTGCCTTCTGTTACCTCACCACATGTCTCCTCGACATGAGGGACAAACACATTTGCCTCTTTAGTAGGAAAGACATCCTCATGAGCCTCATCAACATGAGGGACTAAAATGGAGGACTCTTCGATGTCCATAAAAGATGTTCTTCTGACCCTTCACCTACGTATCAAATGTCAATTTTCTTTAAAGGGGCTACCTTTAAGAGAGGCAAGATTATAGATAAAAGAAGCACGGCTACAAGGAGACATGTAAATATGGCTAGGTAAAGAAGTTGAGGATCCACTAGTTGTAGAGCCAGCTACCCTTAACAAATTCCTATATCCATACAATTGATCTTGAACTAGGTGTGCAATGAATCCAGCCTAGCACACACCTTTTCTTCCTCGGTGTTAAGGAAAGGCATGTCATTCACACCCGTTAGGGATGCTTTTCAATAATTGGTACAACCCTAAGTGGCACTATACCTGTCTTATGGCTTTATCATCCCATGTTAGCTCACCACCACCTATTGTCCTCTATAGCTTTTTGATCAAGAGGATTTTCCTTTGAATGTCTCCCTCATAAGTCCTTTTGGCTTATTGGCAAAATTAAAAAAGCTAGAGAAGAAAGGCCCTTCTTTAATGATACTGATCAAGGTGTAGCACTACATAAAAATCCTAATATTAAGTTTCTCATCTAGCATTATAAGGTGGAGTTGAGATTTGAGTGGAGTTGAGCTAGACTAGAATTGTAATATCTGAACACTTCCTTTACAAAGTCTTGTGGAGGAAATAAGTACCCAAACTTGTACATGAAAATAGGGGCTTTAATTATAATTTTTCCTCCACTATATTCATTAGTGACCTTTGAAACATGGTCGTCAAGTCTTGATAACAAGACCACATAATCTCTTGGTTGTTGGACATTGGCCTCATTCACTTAGGTCAGAGTTACTGTACTTTGAACATTATTAGTATGAGTTACATGTTCTTTCTCTTTAAGGCTTGAAACCTCTTGAGGATCTCTGTCTTCCCTCATTCCAGATGGAAAAGATAGGGAAGTTTCAATTCTAAGTCATGGGCCAATTATAATGGCCAATGACTTCTGACAGGTGCTGCCAGTTTCTAACCTAAAGGTAAAATCCTCCTTAGAATATACTATCTTTTTTCCAATTTCTAGAGGCCCTTTTGAATTTCTTATAGAAAAGAAGAAAAAATAAAACAATATGCTTACAATAAAAGAAAACGAAAGTGAATTGGTTGATCTAAACAAGAAAAATCCTTTTGCAATAAAATGATTTTGTTCTTATAACTTAAACCTCTTAAGTTAAGGAAACATAGAAATGTTTTTACAGAAGTAAAAAAAAAAAAACATTGTTTGAAAAGAAGTAAGGCTTTTATATACGAGTCATCCTCCTTCTCCAGCAATAAATGAAGGACAAATGACATCTCATCATAATCATAGGGAGGCTAAAAGCTAGTGAATATTCATTGCAAGTCATTGGGTGGTCTTCCCAAGACATTTACTTTATTTTCCTTAAAGAATCCTTTCAAATCAACAAAGTTTAAATGCATCTTCCCAAAGAAAGATGAGATGTATCCGAACTAGTTATCTTCTAAAAACGTCTCTTAAGTCTTTATGCAAAATCCTAAGGCTTGGGAGGTAACTAATGAGTCAGTAATTTTAACCTAAATTTTTATAAATTGAAAAGGTTTTAAAATGACATGGGTTTGGTAGATGTACCCGATCTAAAGCACTTGGGTTTGGTTGATAACCAAACCCAATATAATATGGGCTTAACAAACATGTCATATCAAAAATACTTGGATTTGACAATCAACCAAATCTAAGGTAATCAAACATGTCAGACTCAAGATACTTGGGTTTGACAATCAGCTAAAATTTAGGCAAATATAGTTCTGGTAAAACATGTTACACCCAAAGCACTTAGATTCAAAGACTATCAGGTTCTACAATTATATTTCGAACCCTAGATGTTCTCTTGAATTAAAAGTATTATAAGCATGATAAACCATCATGCCTCTTCATCTAAAACAATTATATGAATTATTCATGTATGGGGTAATGATTTCCCTAGACTTATAGGTGTGTAAAAGGTCTCTTTGGAGACTTACCATACTTATTAACTCATTAATGATAAGTAAAAGATATTTATCTTTCATTAATGGCATCAAAAGCAAAGGACTTTTCAGTTTTTTTTTCTGAAAACGACAAGGTTCAAAAGGTATAAATACCCCCTGAATTATCTAGGTAAGGGTTCAGAACTTCCATCACTTGAGAAAAACTTACATATATTTCAAAGCATTAATCATCCTAAAACTCAAGAACAAACATCTTTGTTTTTTAAATTTAATGTTCTTTTAAGTCATTTATTGTCTTTTCCATAAAAATCTTAACTTTATCATCAAAGAGTATTTAAATCCTCTCGATTAGAATTATTTTTACAAGTACTTAAACTTTCATTCTTGTTTGGTGTTAGTCAAATCTAAGGAAAAGAAAGCTAATTATTTAAACATATTAATTAATCATTGTTCTAAATACTAAATAACTTATTCTTTATATACTTGGAATTTTAAAAATCATCATTCTCCATGAATTTCAGCTGTGTTAATATTAAAGTAACGACAAAGAAACTCGGTAATTTGTGGATGTAGTTTTAAGATGAACCATTCTTTTGTGGTTTCTTCAGTGACAAAGATAGGGTTAATAACACACGTGGTCCTTGTACTATGTTACTATGATTAATTGAGTCCCTCCACTATCTATTCCATTTATAATTGGAGTCTTCCATTTGACATGCCGTTACTAAGGAATATTTGATATCTTGAATGATTCACATGTGTCTTATTTGACCTAACTTGGATTTTCTAATAAAATAAATTTTTAACATGATGAAAAATATCAAAATAATTCAAAATTCAAAATAAGTAAAATATAATAATACAATTCATTCTAGAAAACAAGAATTAAAAATAAAATCACTTTGAAAGAAATGTAAAAGAGGAGGAAAAATTAAAATCGAAATGAAAAAAGATGAAAAGGCTTAATAAAAAATATTTATTAATTAAATAAAAGAATTTGTTTTCAATATGATTTTTTTAGAAATTGATTAATTAATTTATGTTTTGTCATTTTAAATTACTTTTACTTTATTGTATTTCTTTAATTATATTGTTTTGAACATTAGATTTTCATTTTCATGCAATAAATCTTTTTAGAGGAAAAAGAGCAAGTCAAATGACAGAAATATTAGCACAATGGTCAATCATCAAATTATCTTACTTCTTTCACTTTTCAGGCAACAACGTCTCAAATAGAAAGCCCTAAATGTAGACGGAATATATAGATATTAGAGGGACTTCACGTATCAAATTAGTAGTAAAGGGACTCAATTAATCATGGTAACATAATACAGTGACCAAACATGTAATTAACCCCACAGATATTTGGTTATATATATATATATATATATATATATATATATATATATATATATATATATATATGAGGACATCATGGCAGCACTACACATATAAAATCATACTTCAAACACTAACATATAGTGCCTGCTGACTCAACACCTTTTTCTTTTTGTGGTAGTGTATGGCATTGTTCCTTGAATCTCAAATGTTGACAAAATTTTCCAGCAAGTTTTTATGTCGTGTGTTTATGCTCAAAATGTTCCACTCTTCTTTTATCTTAAGAGAAATTGAGTTTTGCTCTTTTTCGAAGAATCTTACCCACGACTTTCATCTTAAGAGCAAAGGAGAGTGCTACTACCAGTAGAAAAAAGAAATCATTTTTAAATAATTATATAATGTTAAATAAAAGACAATGAAAAGAATAATAAAATAATGTTAAATTGAGAGAGGGGCACAAAATTTCTTTATCCCTGCTTCCCCTACTCACAAAGTTAACATATTTTTATTTATTTTACATTTTAAGCCTAAGATTTTGATTTCTTTTTAATTATTCATAAGTTTATTGTACAGTAAATACATGTTTTACACCCAAAAATATCATGTTGCTAATCCTAAATTTTAGGTTCGGTCTCTGGACACAGAAGAGTTGACGTTGGCCTGGAGAAGGCTTTTGTATCAATATCGTCTTTGATCGAACTAGTACTGTCGAAAGACCGAGAATGCATGCGCATGTTGCGGCACGCTCAAATATGTTGTCGAGTGGGAGGATCCTGTTGTTTCCTCTTTACAACAAGATCAAGTCGATGAATGCACTAATTCCAAAGTGGTGGGTCACTATAAATAATGCTGACGCATAAGAAAACACACAACTCGTCGAGGAAAAAAGAAGAACAGTAGCCTTTGATTCTTGATTGGATTGTCTCGGGGAAAGAGGCAAATGGAGTGCTGATTTTGCGGATGCACACCCAACAGTGCAGCCCAGCACTCCACAAGGTTACGGGATGTAGTGTAGCTATCACTTGTGGAGCACCGCAACACCATCAATAAGGGGAAAATGATCAGCAGAATGTCCTGAAGCACCAACTATATATGCATAATACTTCAATAATAACTCATTCATGAGTAATATGTTATGAGATACCAATGATTCTGGACGATCACCGAGTCTTGTAGATAGCTAATGAAACCATGACAGGATCTGGTCTTACAATAACGGTACCTTTGAATTTTTCGAAAGGCATCATAGTTGAAGCCCAAGATGTTCAGGAGGGGACAGTTCCTTTTTACTCTTTTGCTGCTAAAAGCATGAAATACTCATGACATGATATAACAGCTACACTGCTTATATGTATCTCTCATTTTTGAGCAACTTCTGTTTGGATAATCCTCGTGACATGATATAACAGCTACACTACTTATATCTTTGCACCCTTTACCTTGTTCTAGTCGTTTGATGATAAATTTTCTCGGGGTTTTATTAATACATTGCATAGTTGCCTAAATATGGCTAGACCATGAAAATCTCATAATAATCAAAGATTAAATTTCCCAGAAAACCAGAAAGGATCACAAGCAGCACATTTTAGGTACATATATAATGGTTCAGGGCATTCCACATTGCTGTTGATTAGCCCTTTAGATCTGCTTTGACTAGTAGTGGAAGTATCGAGGAACGATCAGGAGAAAAGGCTTCAAGTTTGATCAACAGAATCAAGGGATCCAAGCAGGATCTCTTGGACTAAAAGCTGATGCCTTAACATGGGAATTAAGTAACTTAAGAGCAGCATTCGACTTGATGCTCCTTGGTGTTTTATACTGATTGATTGATGCCCCTTGGCCAATGAAAAAATCCATTAGTGCCTCAAATGTGCCAGACTCCACCACACGTATCTCCAGTGGTCCTACAGACTTGTCGTGAGCACGGCATCGCCTGTACACATAATCAAGTTTTTCTTCTACACTAATGCAACATTCTTGGAGTAGTTTGACATCAAGTTGGGCTGAAGAGTCTGGGAATGATGCATCATGGAGAATTTCCCAATACAGCACATAGTGCCCTGGTACAGACGATGTGTCTGCATAGCTAGTGTATTCCACGAGGAGGGCATCATAGGGTTCCAGTAATTTCTTCGCAGCTGTGATGCTCTTGTGAAGATCTTCCTCGTTAGTTTTGTCATTGTCAATGCTGAGAACGACATTTCTCCTACAAATGAATTGAAATTGCGGGGCTTTATTGTGAAATCCTGTCACTCGGAGTACATCGCCTATACGATAACGATATAGCCCTGAATCATTCATCAAAAGATTATTTTTTGTGAAGCTTAATTTACAAGGGTAACATATTTATATCAAGAGCAATAGCAGTTTGAATCATGAAAGCTCCCGGTCCATTCAAATTACCTTCTCCAAAATCTCCCTCCTAGAATCCCACTTCATGTGGAATATAATTGGATAATGATCTTTCAGACACAGAGACAAAATAATAATTATATGCAGCACTAGCAACAGTAAGTTGTTAACGTTCTCTCCATGTTTGTTCAGAAAAATTGTCCAGTTCATGTACTTCACAAAAGTGACATCTTGGAGGATAATATTAGAGAGGAACCATAATAGATCAGCTAAAAAAGGCGTTTTCAGAAAATTACTTCCTCTGGGACCTAGATGACTTTGCAAACACTAAAAATTGGAAAAGCAAAACCAATTAAGAGATGCTTCTTACCAGCAAAGGTAGTAACCACCAACTCATAGTAGGAGCCGAGTCTAACATTCACCAAATTGACAAGCTTATCATTGGGCACTTCTCCTTCCTCATCTTTGTTCACTAACCAGGTCCCATTCTCTCCCAGATGTATAAACTCAAAATAACACATGTTAGGCAAGAGGGTAAAAGCCACGTCTGCAGGATCGCATAAAGGTTTCAAATTGACACCGAAATAACACTCTGAGGATGCATACATTGTACACACCAAGGGCAACTTCCCTTCACTATAATACTCCAGTGATGGTATATATTGTGCCATAGACCCAGTCACCACCGCCTCAATGTACTTAGCTCTGGGCCAAAGGTGACATAAAATTCCCTTCCATGATGTATTGCTACAAATATCCTCAATTTCATCCGCAAGAGAAGGATTCGGTGATGTTAGTAACATTGACATGCATGAACGACATTCAGGATCTGTGATGGTAGGATCTAAGTCACCACTGCGTATATCATTGCATAGGCGACCCCAGTTGCGCTCAAGAAATGAAATGGCTCGAAGAAAAGCTGACGCAAACACTGCTCCAAGCCTTAGGACTTGATGACGGTGAACTAGACCAGATAGCAACTGGCAATACATGCTCTGGTTGCTATCCTTGCATAGGATGGCTTGGTCCGGGCTAGTGAAATCATTGAATGCATCACGGGTTCGGCACTTGAAGTGTTTGCTTTTGTAGTAACTAGTTAGCACAGTTCGAGCTGGTAAGCCACAGGGAGTAGACATTTCCGCCTTGATAAAGTACAGGAACATTGCTTTGCCCTCATCAAGACCAGAGATGTACCTGAAATGATAGTGTTAACCCAACATATACTGCTGCATTTAAGATTTTAAAGACAAAGAAATGCTTAGAAGACAATAACATGATAACGGTCCCCAAATTAATATTGACTTTATTGATATTCATTTGCAGCTGCAACCACTCAATACACGTCTAATTATAATAGTACTATAAAGGGTAAAATCTCCTATGCAAGCAGAGACTCACAATAAAACAAAAGAATACCCCTCATCAGGGTTCCTTGCTCAACAAATAGGACAAGGCTAATTACTTTAGTTCTCCTTTTTGTGGAAGGTATGTTGGCTTCTAAGCTAATAGAGCATTTTAAGCACATACAAGACTCTGATTTTTGAAGGGAGATAGTCCTCAGAATTTCAAACAACTGATGCACAGCATCATGTCTTATCAAATATTCCAGTTCAGCATGCCCTTAACCAGTGAGTGCTACCGTTCATGCTCAGGATGAAGGGCCCACTGCTATTTTTGTCTGAAATCAACAGATGCTGATAAAAAGAGGGAAAGGACTAGTATTGCTTCTAGCTAGCTTACCCTTAAAAAAATAATTTCTAAACATGCCCAGAAGATTAATAATGTTTTAGTGCAACTGATTTGTATCAAAACGTTAAGCACTATATAGAAACAGTAATAGACTCATAACTATATGATGCAGTTATAAAATGTAGAGAAGATGTAAATAACTGGTTCATTATCGGCATGATGAGGTTATATACAAAGGTTCGGCGATTTAGATCTTCTGCTATTGATGGCATTAACTTAGGCTCTCCTGCAGAAGTCCCTGAACTGCAAATGCAGAATGACAGAATGTAAAATCCAAACCATGAAAAAAATAAAATAAGGAAAGCATTTTATAAGTGAACAAGCACAAGAAATGTTATGGTGAAAGAGGGAAAGACCTGCATAACATCTCAGTAACAGGATGACCGGTGACCAGAGAAGAGTCTTCTCCAGTAGCAATCCTTTGGATATAAGGACAGACATCCTTGTAAGTAATGACAGGGACATGGAACTTAAACTCGTCTACGTCCTTTGACCCCTTCATGTACTTACTCAAATACTCAGTTTCCCCATTTTGCATTAAGATCGCTTTCAGTATAGTTTCCTGAACTTCATCAGCCTTCTCTGTAAGCCTCTCAATTTCTTTCAACGCAACCCAACCTTTGTACTCCAATTTCTTTCCATCCATGATAAAAATAGAAGAGGAGTGATACAAGGACTATAGTTGTTGTTGAATAGGTGCTGAAACCAGTGGGTCTATATATAATAAGAAATTAAGGAAGTCTAGGATGTTTATGTTCTCATGAGCATCGCCACAATGATGATGGTTAAGAGCACTGATGGCCATGTGCCAATGCTAAAGCATCCCTCACACTACGTTAGTTGGATGCTTCTAGCATATAGACAGCATTTTTTTTTTCTTTTCCTTTTTTTTCCCTTTCTTAGAACATCATTTTTTTTTTCTTTGAACATCATTTCAAGCTGATTGGAAAACATTGTCACATGTTCCATTTGTAATGCGGACCTCACAAGCATTTTAAGATTTTTTTAATAAAAAAAAAGCGTACAGGAACATGTCGGATAAAATAAACTCTGTAAAACCACCCTTTTGGTGAAATCAGTTGCAAGTTCCTGCACGTTTGTGATGCAACATCGAGAACTGCAGATTTTCATCCTAACTAAACTTGAAGAAAAATCTAAAGTCATTCCATCGGTAAATCCCAATCTACTGTAAGAATATTTTTGGTAATTCTTAAAGAAATTCTGACAATTAATTGAACAACATGAGAAAACATGCTAGCCAGATTTATGCCATCAAAACTCGTAAGCCATCATATTCTAGTGATACATTGGCGATTAGAATCAGCACACGCATGTCCCATCCATTACCTGACGCGAATGCATGTATGATGCACGTGCGCGCACATATGTGTATGTAAATGCATGTGTATGCACACATGCATGTAATCACAAACACATCAGCGCATATCATGCATATCTATTCAGATAAATTTCTGGCTGACTACAAGGAGAGGTGCTACGTATTATTTGCGGCTACTGTTCTTTGATAATGCCATCAAAACACAAAAATTAAGGAACCTTACTTCATTTCTGTTATAATAGCCAGCATCTTCAACAATTTTCCAACACAAGAAAGATCATATGTGACAGTTTAAGTTGCAAGTATCAAAGGTCATTCAAGGTTTCCCCTTAAAATAAAGTTATTCCCAAGTACCACATGCATGAAAACATATTGGACTAGAAGGAATGGCAGCCTCTTTTCGCTGATGGTATTTTATCAAAGCTTGTGATGGAAAAAGGAAGAAACAATCTCAACCTTACAAGTTTAAGATGCTTGATCTAAGAGGATGCATGTCTGAATATATCCTTATCCAAATAAATATCAAGAAAGTTAAGTTGAGACCTTTTATAATATATATACGTACAATCAAAAATGTTGGTGCTCGCCGCATCTGTTACGATCTTTCTTTTCTTTTCTTATTGTACTCTTAAAGACATGGTGGACGTCTGCCGACACTCTTCTTCTCCACCACAAAACAATTCTAGCTAGGCAGTAGTGCCTAGTGCAATATAAATCTTTATCCACAACTGGAAATTTTGTGATAATGCATGAAAAAGTGAACTTTGCTAGGCCTTGTTTTTTCCATGAGTAGATGGAGAACAGCGCATGTCATCACACAAATCATGATGTCCTCCATACCCGTTGTAGATATTCTTCGTACATATGAAGTTACAACACTCATCGACCGTAGAATCCTCATTTGCTTGTGTGCTGCAAAAACATTGAGATTCTTACCAATGGATATCCACCTCTGGAATTTTTTCATCTGTCACTATTAAGTATTGACAAGTTAATACCATATCATCAGAAACAGTAGAAAAAATTAACCAAAGAAATGGTGAGAAGAGCGTATAGGAAGTTCTGGTTGAATAAAAAAGCTGATGATCAAGAAATACGAGGAAAAGGAAAGAAAGAAGAATTGATAACTTAATTTATTAGGAATATGTAATTTTCTCATAACTAGGATCATATTCGATGAAGCACGGTTTCCTGTCAAATAAAGTTGTGTAACTTAGCAAACACTGAAGACTTATCACGTGATGCTTTAGGGCCTGTTTGTTTCTGCGTTTCAAAAGCGCTTTTGACAAAATTTGAAAATTTTTTATTTTTTTATTAACTTCAAATTAATATGTTTTTAGTGTTTTCAAATCATTTTGATGTGCTGATGTCAAAAATAATTTTTAAAAAATAAAAAAATATCATTAGCATGTATTTTGGCACGAAAAGTTATTTGAAAAGCAACTGCAACCACACTGTCAAACAAACCCTTAATATCATGGGAACACCAACTCCAACCATAGCAGCTTTGTCCAACACCTAACAAGTTGTTTCATTGAAACTTACATACACAAATTATCTCTATTGACAAATGCAGATGAAACCATATCTTATTGGTCAAAGCATTTTTCATTTTGTTGATGGCTTAGTGTCGTGTCCTCCATCTCATGTTTCTGACAGTTTTGCTAGTTCCTCTTAGACAATCAGCCTTTCTTTTCTTCATTGGAAGCAACATGATCAACTTATTTTGAGCGCATTGATCTCTTCTCTCTCCATGGATGTGTTACACCTCATTGTAGATTGTCATACCTCGCATTGTGTTTGGCACATTATTAAAAAATCTCTCGCGCCTCCATCCTCTTGCATGCAACTCCATGGTTCCTTTCAAGATCTTTAGCAAGGTGTTGCATCAGTTACTATATACATGCAGCAAGCAAAATCATTATTTGATGAATTTGCTGCTGTTGGCCGGCCTATATCTCTTGAAAATTTTAATCTATATGTGTTCTGTGGCCTTCATATTGAGTTCAAAGACTTGGTAATTAGTCTTGTAACCAAGGCAGAACTGTTGTCATATGCCGACCTTTATAGCTACCTCCTTACCCATGAATTTCTGCATAAGAACTCCCTTCATTTCATGGATGCAAACTCACCTTTGCTACCACAGCCACCACTGCTGCCAACACCCTCTACCCATCTTGCTACATCTCATTACAACCCTAATTTCAGTCGTAACAGTGGATGTTCTCATGGAAACTAGCATCCCAACAACAACTATTACAATCATCAGAACATGTCCTCAGCTGCTACCAACTGGAGGTAGAACAAATGGTAGTAGAACAGGCACAATATAGGATCTATATAATGGTCTGGACAGCAGAATGTCAAAGGTCAATTATACTCAACCTTCATCCACTCAGCTCCACATTGTGTCCAGTTTCATGGCAATACCCAGCAACCCTTTACTCATCTTGTTGTTAGGAACGTTTCTACCGCTACTTGGTTCCCTAACATCAGCATGAACCAACACGTTACACCTGACCTTACAACTATGATTGATTCTGCATCCTATCTTAGTAATGATCATTTTGCTTGTTGGGACATAACACATTTCATTCCCTAAAACATATTTTTAAATTATCTAATGTTCTTCATGTACTTTATATTACCAAACCGCTACGTTTTATTCAAAAAATTTATCGTGATAATCATGTTTATTTTGAATTTCACACTTCTATGTTTTATGTCAAGGATCTCATCACCAATGAAGTGCTCCTTTCCAGTCAGAGTAGTGATGGTCTCTATGTCCTATCTAAGTCTTTTGCCATGTCAATCCCTCAAACATATTGGTCTCCTTGCATCTCTGTGACTGTAGATCTGTGGCATCATCGTTTGGGTCATTCTGCTTCCTAGATTTTAAATTTGTTAGTTTCTAAAAATAAACTAGCTTGTACTTCTAGACACTCTCTTACTCAATGTCAAGCTTGTCCACTAGGCAAGTCATTGTGTTTGTCGAAGAGACCTACAGGTCACAAAACTACTGCCCCACTTGATTTAATATTTAGTGATGTTTGGAGCCCTACTCTTATGTTTTTTTCTAATGATATTCGTTACTTTGTTATCTTTATTGATACGGAATACCAAACATATATGGTATTACCCTCTTGTTGCAAAATCTGATATGTTCTCTATTTTTCATCATTTTTAAACATTTGTTAAGCGTCAATTTTCACATAAAATTAAATCTGTTCAAACTGATTGGGATGGTGAATATCGCAAGTTACATCAGTTCTTTCAGATTATTGGTATTCATCACAGGTTAATTTGTCCTCATACCCATGAACAGAATGGCACTGTTGAGTGTTGCCATCGGCACATTGTCGAAACTGGCCTCACCCTTCTAGGCCAATGTAGTGCACCATTATGATTTTGGAACTATGTTTTTAAATCATCGGTATATCTCATTAATCATGCCTATTTTTGTTCTCCAAAAAAAATCTCATTTAAGTGTGTGTTTTGCCGTACTTCTAATTATAACTTTTTAAGTACTTTTAGGTGTTTGTGTTTCCTTTTTTTGCGTCCATATCATGCTCATAAGTTGGATTTTCGTTCCTCTTCATTTGTGTTCTTAGGATATAGTTCTTCTCATTTTGGTTATTGTTGTCTTGACTTAGCATCTCAACGTATTTATGTCTCTCGTCATGTTTGTTTTCATGAAGATGTGTTTTTTTAGCGAATTTTGAATAGATAACACAACAACCGGTTACCTAACCACAACCTACACGCCTCTCAACCTTGAATCTTCCCCAAAACTTTCAGCGTACGACCCCCACAAACTTACCAAACCAGCACCCTTGACTTGTTATAAATCGCACCCCTTTAAACCCATCACTTGCCCATAAGGTCTGCAACCATTTCATCGCTACCCAACTTTGTCATACTATCATCATCTGCTTGTTTTTATAATGATCAATATGCAGGAATAGGTTCTCCCTCTACAGAAGTTCATGCTTCCAGGTCACTACTATAGAACAGACCGGTTCTGCAACAGGTTCTTCATTGTCTGCTGTGCAATCCGACCCCTCGACAGGTTCCCCAACAGATTTGTAACTCTGTGTCGATCTCTCCTCATATCCTCTCCAGCATCTCACAGATATAGGTTCTTCTCCCCCTTGACATGCTGCTCGTTAGCATCACATGGTCCTCAATCCTCAGCAGCCGAAAACAACACTATTAACAGTGTTTGTCACCGTCATTAATCCTTTAATATGTCAGGTAGTGTCACCTCCTAACCATGAACCCATTACTTTTACTAATGCTAACAAGTATGAGGTTTGGCATAGTACTATGCGCGAGGAAATTTAGGCATTACGGGCTAATGAAACTTGGACTTTGGTTCCCTTTCATCCGTTGATGAATGCTGTTAGTAATCAGTGTGTGTACAGAATAAAACACCGGGTTGATGGCAGCATTGAGAGGTATAAGGCGTGCCTAGTTGCTAGAGGTTTTACTCAATAAAAAGGTATTGATTACTTTGAAACTTTCAGTCTTGTTATCAAGCAGGCGACAGTCAGACTAGTCTTCTTCATTGTAATTTTGCGTGATTGGAAGATTCATCAGCTTGATATCCATAATGTCTTTCTCAATAGAGTTCTTGATGAAGAGGTCTACATGAACAACCTTCAAGTTTTATTGACTTTAACCTTCCCTCTCATGTGTGTAGATTGTATAAGTCTCTATATGATTTAAAACAGGCTCTGCAGGCTTGGTACACTCTTCTGAATGATTTTTTGCTTTTTATTGGTTTTTGTGCTTCCAAGGTTGACGCCTTCTTATTCATCTGCTTTGTTGGTACTGACATCTATTTTCTCCTGGTTTATGTTTATGATAATCTGCTTATGAGTAGCAACTCTATTATGCTTAAACATCTAATATAGTTGCTGAGCTCGGAGTTTAAACTTTATGACTTAGATACTGTTCATTATTTTTTGGGCATTGAGGTTCAGGCAAGAGAAAACTCAAGAAAAAAGGGGTGTACAGGTTGAAAATTAAAAAAAAAAATCCCACAACCAAGGTACAAGGTAAGATTGGTTGTGAAAGGTTTCAATCAGAAGAAAGGTATTGATTTTAAAAAAAATCTTTTCACCAATGGTTGAGATGTCTTCAATTCAATTAGTGCTTAGTTTAGCAGTAAATTTAAATCTTGAAGTTGAATAGCTTGTTAGATGAAAAGATCTACATGGAGCAATCTGAAAGGTTTGAAGCGAAAAGCAAAAAGCAACTAGTTTGTATGAAGAAAAGGAGTTTGTATGGGTTGAAGCAAAGTCCAAGGTAGTGGTATATGAAGTTTAATTCTTTCATGGTGGAGCATGGTTATGATAAGACCACTTCTAATCATTGTGTGTTTATAAAATGGTTTCATGATGGTAACTTTATTATTCTCTTACTATATATGGATGATATGTTGAATGTTGGTCATGATGCTAAGAAGATTCAAAGTTTGAAGGGAGAGTTAAATAAGTATTTTACAATGAAAAACTTAAAACTAAAAAAACAAATTATTTACATGATGACTAAGCATGATAAGAAGAATGAAAAACTTTGGCTATCTCAAGAAAGATATGTTCAAAAATATATTTAAGAGATTCAACATGACAAGTCCAAATCTATTAGTTCTCTACTTGCAAGCCACTTTCAGTTAAGTTCTTAACAATGTCTTTTAAGTGATGAAGAAATAAATGAAATGAAGAAGGTTCCTTATGCATTCGCAGTAGGTAGCTTGATGTATGTCATGGTTTTGCACAATGTTGGATATAGTTCATGTTATTGGTATGGTCAGTAGATTCCTCTTTAATCCTGAAGAGAACATTGGTTAATGATGAAATGGATACTTATATACCTCAAAGGTACTTCTACTTATAGTTTATGTTTTGCCAATGATAAACCTATGTTAAATGGATACACATATGCATATATGGCTGGTGATATTGATTTTAGAAAGTCCATATTAGGATACTTAACAACCTTTGTAGGGGGGAGGAGCAATTTCATGGCAATCCAGGTTGTAAAAGTATGTTACATTATCTACTACAAATGTTAAATGCATTGCTTTTACTGGAAGGGGGAAATAGTTATTATGGATGAAGAAATTCTTACATGAACTTTGCCTAGTGCAAGAGAACTTTGTGTTGCACTGTGACAGTCAGTGTGCAATTCATCTTAGTAAGCATTCTACTTTTCAGTTTCGATCAAAGCACATTAAAGTTAGATACTAATGGATTCGAGATGCTATAGAGATGAAGTTCTTTATTGTTGAGAAGATCCATACCGATGACAATGTATCAGGTGTGATAACCAAGCCTTTTCTAAAAAAAAAACTTGAGTTTTGTAAAAAGACTAACGAGCTTAGTGGAGCTCCTTAAATGAGTCGAGAGGTAGCGAATTTCTTACATGATACGTGAAAGGGAAATTTATTAGGTGGTCCTGCTCTATGCGAAAAAGGACCACCACATATATAAAATGAGAGAAAAGATTGAGCAGAAATTTATCAGCTTAAGCATAGTTTGTTTAATCTCTGATTTGCAACTCATTTACTATTAGATCAAGTTGAAATTTTAAAATAGATTCCAAATGCATAACCTTTCATTACATATAGTTAGATTGAAGATTAGAGTAGTCTAAGTTGGTTGTTAATTTCACCATAAAATGAAATTGTTAGTTTTGTGAGGATTTCCGAACTCTTTCTTTTTTATTTTGTTGTATTCTGAAAATAAGTTATTCTTGATAAATAACTGAGGTCCTATGGTTTTTCTTACATCAAGTTTTTCACGTAAAAAGTCTAGTGTTGATTTGTTGTGATTGATTGCATAATTTTACTGCTTTATTAATCCTATTTTAATAGAAAAAAAAAAGAAATTGAAAGTTGTGAATTATAAATTTGGTTACATTAGTGCCTTTTCACAAGTCAAACAGTTTTTAAAGGTATTTTGTGTTAAATTAACAGGGAATTGCATGTGATATCTTATTTATTATTCCTGAAAGCTTTTCAAAGTAAAACAGTTCAAACAAGCATCCTTGGATCATAAAGCAAGTGAGCAATTTTGAAATAGGCATAGTAACTCTTGCATCAATAATCTAATCATTAATACCAATTCAAGGGGAAGAACATTTATTGGTAAATGAGACATACAGTATAATGATATCTCTGCCGCTGCCAGACTTCAAATTCCTTCTTTCGCTACTGACAATAAAGGGCAGCATCTCCCTGCCATAAAATAAGCCCAAACAATTCTCTAATCAGCATTACAAGATTCTCTTAATCAGATGGTTAATTTTAATTTCTTGCACTAATTCGTTAACTCTAGCCAAAACATGGCAACATTGCAAAACACTGCTAGTAGTGATGTTCGCCAAAGAGCATAGATGCGTTCACATTCCTGGAAAAAGATGGAGAATAGCATCTTTAATCTTGTTTAAAATTGCTTTTGAATTGGTCAATAAACAGAGCAGCATAAAGAAAACGAAACTACACTTTCTCTAACTGTAAAAGTCGCAGCAGCAATATAACAGGTGGTTGAGTAATAAAAATTTAGGATTAAAGAGTTTGTTTTTCTTGGTTTAAGTTCGAATTCGAGTCCTATAATTACTAATATAATAACTATTAGAGGTTTATATGGTCGTTAATTTAAGGGCCCGTGAAATTAATTGAGGTAAGCATAAGCTGATCCGAACATCCATATAAATAAATAAATAAATAATCACAACAATATGACATACAAAACTTCAAGAAGGTGCATCCATTCGATTGCATGCATGATGAAAATAGCTAAATCAACTCGACTGAAAAAGTATTAGCTCCAAAATCCCAACTTGTAGAATTTATTTATTTTTTCTACTATTGTGATGATAAATCATGAAATACAGGGCAAGGATCCAATAATGCGTAAGAGCAATTGCTAAGCACATGTCTGCAATTCTAGTGGTAAGAATTATACAATAATTATGACGACAGCCCTGCTGGAAATTAATAATGTAATAGCTCCGACAACCTTTTTTTTGGTTGCAGTCCGATTCATGCATATGTAGTAATAGCACAGCTCAGACTTCAAAACTACTATTAACGAAAGGGAGAGCGAATCCATACATATCAAGACGATTCAAGAGCCGTACAGTGACTTTGTAAGGTCCTTTCAAAAGCAAAACAAGCCCCCTGACTCTCAAGACAAAGCTTTCTGGAAACTTTGTTTGGTCTGTACCAAAAATCATACGCACATATATACGTATATGGCACTCTGAAAGAGACACAGATACCAGAAAGACAAAAGAGCTTTTGGGATTACCTTTTGGGTATTTTTGCTTTGTTAACGTCATTTAAAAACAATATTGGCCAAATAATAAAGGGTAGAAAAAGTTTTGATAAAATAACATAATTTGGAATGTATTGCAATTGAAAAATACGATTTTTTAATAAAAAATATAATATTTAAAATTTACATGATTGAGAAACACCACATTTTAAATAAATTGTTAAATCAACCGGAACAAATTACAATATACGTAGAGGAGAGAAAAGAAATAAATAAATAAACTTTAAAGATATACAGAAACTTTAATTATAACACAATTAATATTGACTGTCTGCACGAGGAGGCTGTTAGAATGCCCTGTTGGTGGAAGGGGAAGGTCTTTCTTTGTTTAGTTCAAAGAGGGGTATTATGACCTGGTGGAAAAAGATCTTAAATGGCAATGGCTTCTGTTATATTTGTTATAAATGGAAATGTCGCTTTTTTAGCCTTCTCGGGCAGCTGCTATTTGAAATCCATTCCCGCTGCTGTCGTCAACGGTACAACTGCTCAGGCATCCGTCCGCTTCTGGAGTTCAAGACTGAGTCTCGATCTCTCCGTTTGCTGTTCCTGCTGTCCCGGTGAAAGATCGAATAAATGGGCGATATCAGGCCGATGCCTCCTCATGTGCAAGATTGAAGTTCTGTACCAGCTTATTTATTGATGTTGTTGAAAATATCATGATGAGATGAATCTAACGATACTAATAAAATATATTGTATATTCTATTTAAAAACAGATAAACAATTACAATGAAAATAAAAAAAAAAAAAAAGATTTTATAAACACATTAAAGTTCTAATAATAATACCTGCCAATTAAAAAAAATTCAATAACAACACCATCATTATATCATATTGAATCTCATTAATATATTGTCAATTATATAAAAAAAAAATCAATGAAAACACCACCAATAAAGTGTTAATTTAAAAAATATATATTTTATTTTATTTTATTTTATTCTCTTGTATTTTTTTAGCAGAAGCTTTTGGACTTCTTTCTTTATATGATCATCTCAAGCCATAGAATTTCTTTTTATTCATTGTGCGCCTTTAATTTTGGCTAAATTTTCACATATTTCATGCAATTCAAGTTCATTAAGGTACCAGCTTTGATACTATGGTTTAAACGTTTTTAAAAAAAAAACATTTGAATTAAAAATATATTAAAATAATAAAAAAATATTGAATGTTTTATAATAATTTTAATATCTTCTATAAAAAAAAACTGCAAAATTCATCAATTTTAATAGTTTAAATGGCGTTACCAAAATTATATATAGCCACGTGTAAATTTCCAGTGAACAAATATACCTTATCAACACAAATTAAAATTACGAGGTTTGATGTTTGATACTATGTTTGAAAAGCATTTTTGAAAAAATTTAAAATTTTTAAAAAAAATAATATGTTTTTGATATTTTCAAATCATTTTGATGTGCTGATCTCACAAATAATTTTAAAAAAATAAAAAAATATTATTAGCATATTTTTTTTAGTGAAAAGCACTTTAAAAAACAATCATAACTACAATCATAACCACACTCTCAAACATGTAAAATTATGTTAATTATGAAATGAAAATTTGAAACATGTAATTAATAAAATAAATTGATAATTACTAGCGCCGATAAATATTAAAAAGATTTGTTAATGATTATCAAAAATAAATTGAAAAGTTAAGAGATAGATGCAGATTAAAATATATATTTTTGTATGCCATGAGAAGTTGTTCAATTTTTCTCATTTAATTAGATGTTAAAATATTTTTAACAAAAGTAATAATAAACAAAAACTAATTGGGCTAGGTAATCCAATTTGCATATATTCTGGATGCATACCCATTGGTAGTGTGGATTCACATAGTGCAAATTTTGTTTTTAATTTTTGTTTTTAATTTTTTTGTTTATTTAATCCTTTCATATTTATTTTATTCATGATTGGTGTTGATATTTTTCTTCAATAGGCTATCTATAAGATTCTTAAGGGATCAAGAAAATTCTACCATTTAACTCAAACTTGATTTTATATGATATTGTTCGAGTTTTTTTGTTTTTCAAAAGATCAAAACTCAAGGTACTGTAATTGACAAATGAAAAAGATAAATCCCTGAAGCAAGAAAAAAATAAAAAAATAATTGTGAGAAGACATCTCTATAAAGAGACCAAGTCGCCACATACCACCTCTAATGGAAGAGGTCGTTGAGACATATTAAGAGAACCAAAGGAAAACCACTTTGGACGCTGGAACATGTTGCACATACCGACATAATATAATGGGTCTCTCACATGCTAACGAATGTTGAACACACACCAATTATTTCTTTTTGCCTTTTTCACTTTGGATCTTGAGTTCAAGACTTTTTCTTTCAATTTAATTCCTAATTATCCAAAAAAATCTTCAATTTTGGCTTGAATTCTATTCAACCCAAAGCCTAATGAAGACCCAACTAAAGAGAGATTAATGGCAGGGGAACCAAAAAGACATGATCAACAAGTTCAATGTATTGTGATCGTGTGTCGATGACCCTTGTTGTGATTTTTATACTTAACTCATGTTGACCTAAGATGATTTGTAATGTGTCTGCCTCAAAATTAAAACAATAAAATATGTCACATTGTTTTTTTTAAGTCAACTCATATTTTTATTTATTATTTAGGTTTTCTTTGACCTTATAAAATCAACTTGATCATGTCCTGGCAACTCTTACTCGGTTAATTTGATACTCAACCTATACAAATAATTGGGTCAATAGGCTTAAAGGTGGTCAATAGGCTTAAAGGTTGACCTATTATGTGATTTTTAATGACATTGTCAAAGAATTTCTCTCTGCTTGACCTTTTTTTTTGTCAAAGAAAACAATGTTGCTCAAGACTCTTATTTTTTAGATTTGTTTTTACTGATATCAAACTCCAACCAAGTTATATTTGTATGTTATGAGATTATGTCAAATGTTTACAACAATAAGTTCACAAAGACATTACTAACTACTGGAAATTTATACCCACAGCGGAGCAAGAGCAACATAACTAATTTATGTCTTAATGAAACAAAATATTATACCAATATAATCTCTTCTTGATTTAATAAAAATAAAAAAAATGACTATAACAAAGTTATATATAAAAAAAAAGTTTGGATGATTTGAAATCAAAATAAAAAAAAGTTTCCTTCTTATTCTGGATATTTCTAACATAATACTTTTTAGATAACATCTTATCTTAATTATAAAAGCAAGTTTAATTTCATGGTTGGTATTGTGTTTCCATTTACATTTAGGCGTGTTTCAAAGGTGCATTTGCCTTGAAAATCCATCAAAATGATGGCTTTTTAGTGCCTTCTAATTATTTTAATGTACTAATGTCAAAAAAAAATCTAAAAAAAAATTATTTTGATGTATTTTCAAGTAAAAAGAACTTTTGAAAAGTAGCATGGACCACAATACCAAGCACGCACTCAGGAATCAAATAAAAATAATGTTATGATAATTTTGATGTGAATGTATTAAAAATATAAGAATAATACACCACCCACACATTGTCTTGGGAAACTTTTAGCATTGTTATTTAGCTTGTTACTACCTATTGAGTCGACCTAAAAACCCCCTATCTCGACCCCTTCTCTGGCCTGGATTTGAAATTAAACTTATTCTGAGCTAACCTTATATGACTCGATCAACTATGTAAATCAATTTATGACCCATTAAACCAATTGAAAACTTGGTTTGACAAAAAAAAAAAAACAATACAATGTGATTTTAACATTATTTTTTAAATATTAAATCAATGATGTTTTTTATTTACCTAAGTCAAGCCAAGATAAGCACCACACTCGCGACCTCATTAAATGACTAAGTTGTCTAATAACTTTAATTTTTGGAATTATTTCTTATTCAATCACATGATAATAAAATATACATGTACAATAAACTATTTCAGTAAAACTTAAGAACAAAAAACATAATCTCATTTGAAAATAAAGTAAAAACTTAATTGTATTTAATAAAATAAATTCTAGATATATTTTGGTATTTAATAAAATAATATCTCAAATATATTTTTATTGAATTTATGTTAATGAATTTCAATAAAAATTGAAGATTGTTAGGTTGGGCCTTTACCTAGCCCAAGTTCCAAATTAAAATATGTTAGAGTTGACCTTTTATGACCCAATCGACTAAGCGAGTTTAAATGTGAACCAGTCAAACTAGAAAAAACCTGATTTAACTTCAAAAAATTCAAGGTGACATCATTTTAATATTTAAAAAAAAAAATATTAAGACAACAACGTCTTGGATCGACCCAAATCAATCCCAGTTAATTTGCTAAACACATGATATGAATAATGAACTTGGGTTGATCTATTAACTGTTTTTTAGAATTAATTTTTTTATTTAAGTATACAATAATAAAAATCAACATGTACATAAAAGCGAATGAATTAAATTTAATAAAAAAACCAATGAAAAAATATCTTCGATAGTTGTACAAAAGAGTACTTGCTAATACGTTAAAAAAAAGTTATAATCTTAGCAAAAAGAAAGTAAAAAATGAGTATTTAATAAAAAATACTCAAATATATTTTTAATGGAATTAAACTAAAATTTTAGAAAAAAATATTAAAAAGGCTAAAACAAGCTAGGCATTTAGGTTTATATAGATCAACTCATCTGACCCATAAAAAAAAATAATGTTTACGCACTTGGCTCTATTATATATTTTTTCTATTAAATTATTTTTTTTAATATTAAATGACGCATCGTCTGTTGTAGAAAATGATACGTCATTTACTAGTTGATTTTCTAACCACCGTTCATGGTCAAAAAGTTATAACATACCTTAAGTAACTAAAAATGATAATTTTCAACCCTTTATCAATTGAAAACACCTAAAAAAATCTTAGAGATATCAATAAACTTATTTTAAATCTTAAATTAGCATTTAATTAATTAAAAAATAAAAAATCAACCCAAACCTAAAAACAATTTTGAGCCCCAATTTATTCTTTCGGGCAAGATTAAGGTCCAAAAACATCAAGGAACTCCTATCATTAAATAGAACTCATTTGATAAGATCAAAGAAAAGGTTGAACAAAGAAATTTGGATTCTAATGCTATTATACCTACTATCCAGTTTTACGTTATTGAGCATAACTTTTAATCCGATAGTTGGATCGGATTGAAGATTTACGAAGAGTTTCTAGACATAATTTTTCTACATTATGTTAAAATTTCAAGTCAATTAGGATCCATAAGGGTCTTGCAATACATATCAGAAAATGCAATATGAATTTTTTTTATTTATTGCCTTTTGACTTATATACTTCCTATTTAGATATGATACTTTTCCTCAAATACAAGGATATTCATCATCTTGTTTTGGGGAGTTTTCTAGTTCTACAAAAATCTTTAATTAACATCAACATAGTTTCCAAGTGTGGCAAAGATTTCTTAATATTTCAAAATCATTTTCTTACAAGAATTCCTTATTTATCCTAACTATAAAAGGAAAAGAAGGTTGGAGAATTTAATGGGAAAATACTTTTGGGCTAAATTATTTATTTTATATTAATCTGAATTATTTTATGGTTTTATTTGTTTTTTTATATTTTTATTTGGATATTTACATTCAATTTAGGCCTTGTGTTTTAGTTTGAGTTTTTTATTTTATTTTTTTTGCCCAAAATCAGTAATTTAGTATTATTTTAGGTATTAAACTTATTAGTTGATTGTTAACTTGGGTTCATTAGTTTGCAACCCAATAAAAGTCTATTAAGGTTATTTAAAAGAACTATATTTTTTTCTTTGTTGCAAAATTTAACAACCATGATGTTTTGAATAGACTTGTATTTTGCATGATACAACATTTTTCTTTTTGATATGACAAAGAACAAATTTAATTTATCAAAGTATAACTCATGGCATCTTTGCATAATTCAAATTTCTAATTCTCTATAACCAACAAGTCCAAGTTCAATTTTCAATACCTTTAATTTTTAGGTATAAAGTTATCTCTTGATCAAGATTCATCCATTACAAACTTTATTTTTTGCTTTTTGGATTTGTCATCTATATCATTGTGGGTTTTGGGATTGTTATCCTAGGAATTCATTTCATCGTGGATAATAAGATTAATCTTTTTTGTTACTAGAATGTAGTCAATACTAAGATTGATCTTTTTTGTTACCGGAATATAATCCATCGACAATTTTTTTTTTTTTTTTGTAATTTTCTAATAATGTTTTCCCTCCTTTCTTAAATATAGAAACTGATAAATGAATAAAACCAATTTTTGAACCGAAACCAAAACCCAAAAATCTAAAGGGATCATAAAAAAAGAAAAAAGGAAAATAAATAAATTAAGAAGCATTTTCTGGCACAAATTTGATAGTGTCAATCTCTTTTTTCTTATCTTAGAGTGTGGTAATTTTTCTTTTAATCGCATCTATCCATTATAACTTTAAACCATAACTCATTAAATTGTACTCCAACCAAGTTTTAAAATATGAAAAAAAAAATAAAAACAAAAACAAAAACCTTCATATCCATAGAACTCGTGAAGATCAGAGACTATCAACTCATAAAATACTCATAACATCTCGTTAAAGGAATTCATTGAAAAAAGAAGAAGAAGCGGTGTTGTCATGAGAGAGGCGACAGTCGATACCATGATCCTCTACACAATAAAGACGCTACATGTTTTTTTTTTTTAATAATTAATAATTAATGAGCAGGGACATTTTAGTACTCGTGCACGTAGGGCAATCTAATCTGACGAGAGAAAATAGAGTACACAAAGCAAGAAGTAGAGAGGGAAGACAGTTGATTTATCCAAAACGTTGTCTGAATGAACCTATGTCTTAAAATAAAATGGCTGCTTTTGCACTGAATCAGCAACTGCTTTGCCTCTCGAACTCGCATTCTAGGACAACAACAAAACCTTGGAGTGCATGGTTACTCAGCAGCAAAACAAGCGTCTTCAGTATTCCTCGAAAGAAGGGTCGTTTCTCTCTAACTTCTTGTAATTCTCAGTCCTCCTCTGAAGCCAATACTCAGACTGCAGAGTCCTGTGTCAATTTGGGTCTCTCCCTCTTCTCTAAAGGACGGGTAATGGATTCTTCTGGGTTTCTTGAATTTTGCTGATTCTTGTCCAATCTCTCTGAGTATTCCACTTCTGTTGCATGGTTTTGTTCTTCTTCTTTTTTCTTATTTAGTTGGTTCATATTTATGGATGATAATGTAGCTTTTGGTGATTTAGATTTTGGGTTTGTTACATAATGATTTTCTTAAGCATTCTTTCTTAATTATGGACTTTGCTTTATTAATCCGCCTTCTAAATTGAAGAGAACGATACCATTTTTCACAGCGTTTAGTTTCATTATCTCTTTAGTCTTATCCTGGTTTTTCCACTCAATTTGTCAACACATTTTCCCGTTCCAACTACATGTCATTTGTTTTCTGAGGCATATTACTAAACCTATTGAGGCCAGTTAATCTGTTATTTATCATAGTCATGATGGCATGTATTAATAATGTCTACGGAGTTGAACAATCTAACCACAATGATAAAATTTTCAGGTTAAAGACGCTTTAGTTCAGTTTGAAACAGCACTTGATTTAGACCCCACCCCAAGGGAGGCCCAAGCTGCACTCTATAACAAAGCCTGCTGCCATGCCTACCTGTAGGCTTCTGTATACCTTACTCTTTTCGTGAATGGAATTTAATCATAACATGTTTTATTTCACTTTGATCATTCAATTTCATCTAATTGCTTTGTTATTTTAATTATGATGTATTTTAACCGAATAGAAATGCTTCATGTAATGAATGATAGGGTTCCTTAGCATTCTAATGAATGACTATTTTGCAAGTTATAAACTCATATACAGTATGTACGTCAGTCTAAAATTTTGTGAGATTTGCTTCTTCCTTCTTGAAGATGTTGCAGTCTTTTACTTTGTAAAACTCTAACTTAGGAGGACTTTTCAGGTGAAGCCTTTAATCTGTCAGTGCCACAAGTTTAACAATAATTTCTATTATTTCACATCTAATTAAGCTGATCACATCTCAACTTCAATGTATCTTTTATTTGTAGTATAAAAGTAGTTCTGGTTTGTGTCTTTATTGAAACTTGTATTTTTCTCTGTGAACCATGAGATTTTAAACATGAAGCTATCTCAGCATTGCTTCTTTTTTTCTTTTTTGAGGAAGTCGGGAAGGGAAGAAAGCCGCTGATTGCCTGCGCACTGCTTTAGGGGAATATAACCTCAAATTTGGCACCGTTTTGAATGATCCTGACTTGGCCTCCTTTAGAGCTTTGCCTGAGTTCAAGGAATTGCAAGAAGAGGTTTCCACTACTCAGCTTTCTTTTACATATTAAGCTTGTCTAATCACTTTTTCTGGGTTAAGATTTGTACATGGAGCTCAGGTAACTTAATAGCACCACCTCATGTGGGCAGATTGTGAAAATAAACATGTATACTGCATATCAGTATGATTTGAACCTAAACTTTATCAAAATCATCCAACCATTCTTCAATCAGCATGAGCTTAGCCTCAAGGGCACTGGACTATGATACTATATAATTGAATTTTGGCTAACTCTTCGCTTTTACAATTGAAAATTTAAAACTTCAAATCCTTAAACATTATCTCTCATAAATTCTTGGCATTTTTGCAGGCCAGGTTAGGTGGAGAAGACATAGGCTATGGTTTTCGTCGAGATCTCAAACTTATTAGTGAGGTCCAAGCTCCATTTCGTGGTGTTAGGAGATTCTTTTATGTGGCATTCTCAGCAGCTGCAGGGATTTCACTGTTGTTTACCATTCCAAGGCTTTTTCGTGCTATCAAAGGTGGAGGTGATGCCCCTGATCTCTGGGAAACTGCTGGAAATGCTGCAACGAATATTGGAGGTATCTTTGTCCTTCATAAGTTTGAGATCCTTTAAATTTGTTCCTTTCTTCTATTCATTTGTATAAATGATTAGTGCACTGAATATGATTATTGACTGACCCTTACAGCTTCGTTCTAAAATGACTAATGTTTTGAATCAGCAATCTACAGGCATCATCGTTCTTGTGGCATTATTTTTATGGGACAATAAGAAAGAGGAAGAGCAACTTGCACAGATTACAAGAGATGAAACACTGTCAAGGTTGCCTTTGCGCCTTTCCACAAATCGGGTTGTTGAACTTGTCCAGCTTCGAGACACTGTTAGGCCAGTTAGTATTAATACTCCTTTGTTTTTTACCCATCAAATTATACACATTGTGGCCTTGTAATTGCAAACAAAATCACAAGTACTTAGCTGCATTTGTTAGCTAATGTTTGTTCTAAATATATGAATGCGAGGAATGAGAATTAAAAATAGCTTTATCCTTCATTTCTAAATTATTAAAACACCATATGACAGTGCACCATAAGATTGTATTGTGATACTTTCTGCTGAGTTGAAGTAATTGAAATAGTTAAAATTGTTGATACTTTTACTTTTACCAGCCAGCTACATATCTCACTTCCATAGCATTTTGAAGCATCTTATGTTGAGCATCCAAAATATTGTTTGTTCAGTGCCCTAAATTATGTGGTTTGGGTTTAAGGTAATTTTAGCAGGAAAAAAGGAGACTGTTTCCCTGGCCATGCAGAAGGCTGAGAGGTTCCGCACTGAGCTCCTCCGACGAGGTGTTCTTTTAGTTCCTGTTATTTGGGGTGAAAGCAGGGCCCCAGATGTAGAGAAGAAAGGGTTTGGTTCTCGTCAAAAGGCAGCTGCTTCTCTTCCTTCTATTGGGGTAAGATATAAAGGTTCATGGAGTGCTTCTTCCTTTCGCTCCTAGGGTTTTGTGGAGCATAATACAACCTTTCTTCCATTATTATGCTGTTTATGCCAGTTCATTTTCTAGGGGTTTCTTGCTTGCTATACCCAGTCTTATCATGTTTGGGATTGAATAGATTTGTAGCATTTTTTTATATTAGCTTTGATGACACCATGGTAGGAAGATTTCGAGAAACGAACTCAGTCTGTGATTGCAAAATCAAAGTTGAAAGCTGAAATTCGATTTAGAGCCGAGGTTGTATCTCCAGCTGAATGGGAAAGGTTAGATCCTGCTGAAATTGTATGCATTTTTCTGTGGTTGCAGAAGAACCATCATAAAAGTTAGACTGGTTATTTGACTTCTTGTACTTGCTTTAGGTTTCCTACGGAAGCATAATTCGAATTTCCTGATCCTAGGATCATACAACTTTGTATCTTTCATGGATGAATGAATTATAGGCTTAAAATTGTTTGTCTCACGTTATTGTTTTTCAACCCTGTTTAACTTGTGGATCTTTGTTTTCATCTGTTTAATGATTTGTCCAAATTCATTTAGGTGGATAAGGGATCAGCAAAAGTCTGAAGGAGTTACTCCGGGTGAGGATGTCTATGTAATACTGCGCCTTGATGGTCGAGTTCGGAGATCGGGGAAAGTAAGTGCTTGTCGTATCAATTGGCATTCTTAGTGGGTATTATACTATATCAGGGAAACTTGAGATGTTTTAAAGGCGCATCATAGAGATAACAATTTTTATTACTTGATTTGGCCACTCAAGGCACTGAAGTTTGGAAGTCTAGAATTCCTCAACATAATTCCTGTCTTTCAACAGCTATCCTGCTTCAGCATATTTTATATATATATATATATAAAGCATCTAGCAGCTGAATCCATGTTTTATACTGATTTTGTTGCCCTCGGGGTCTCTTGAGATTGTGAAATAATTTTAACTAATGGTAACTTGAGACCTATTTGCAATTCTTGAGCTACCATCTGACTGGTGTGGGTCAGAGTAGGATTTGTTGAACTGTGTTTGGGATTTACAATTTGTCATGCTATCAGTATTCGGTAGTGACTCCTGTTTCTCTGCAGGGCATGCCTGACTGGCCACAAATTGTAAACGAGTTGCCACCAATGGAAGCATTCTTAAGCAAGCTGGAAAGATAGAAGTCAGTGGTTCTGGCATCGCCTACTCAAAGGGGAAAGAAAAAATGAGCATCTTCTTTCTGCCTCATATATGATTGTTGTTGTTGACCTTCATATATCTCTGTTATACAGCCGCAAGTGATTTTTCCAGAAGAAAGTCTGCTGCTTTACGTCTTTGACATCTCTGAAAACCCATCATCCATTTCTTTCTTACTTACTATTGTAAATCATACCATGCAAAAATTGAAGAGAAGGGGGATAAAGATATCGGTAACTAGAAAGTACCGTGGTGGTCCATGTGTTCAGTTCTACAGCAGGGCTTCTCGGTTTAATTTATTTATAATAAACTTCCATTCAGATCATGATGTCCATAACACCACGCCATTCCTTGAGTAATCCGTTGTTTTTTGGAATCTTGAAAACAATGTTGTTAGGGAATTGAATTGAACTGATCACTGGCTTCCATGATTTGATAGCACGTACTCTATCATAAATACTGTTATTTCGTTTTTAGAAATATCCATCTTTGCAAATCAGGTTACCTCTGATTTCTTTTGGTGATGTAGAAAGATTTCAAGTTAAAAATCCACCAAGCATGTGATTATTGAAAGGGAAAAGGCTAAATCCACAGCACATAATTTGATATTGAGCTGGTCAAGAAGCACCAAAGTTTCCTCGTGCCCATTAGAATCAGTTTGAACTCGTTCCAGGAAACGAACGAGCTTTATCAAAGATTCGACTGCCCATGTTATAAATAGGATTTGCATTCTTGGGTTAGGTTTTGGTTTGTTTCTAGTAATGCTAGATGGGTGCCCGCACTCCATTGCTGGCTTCCCATTGCATGTCCGTAATGAATGGTTTTAAGCATTCAAAAAGTGAAATTAAGGCAATCTCAGACAAACTAAGCTTAGGAAGGCAAAGAAAGAAGTGTAAAAGCCTGCACAAATATGGGGTCTTAGCATTAGCACAAACAGTTTTAGATAAAAACAGAAGGAAGAGCAAATCCATAAATTTGGTACATCTTGCAAAAAAGATTAAAGCAAAGGATTGTAACGGCAGTGGCGGCTAATAAACATAACAAACTTTAAGCAAGCTTAGATGTTCTTTGCAGCGCCAAAAAAAAGAAAGATAAGCCAGGAGGTGTCTTCCACAGATACTCCCATAAATCACGAAAAGAAAGGTCCCGAAAGGGGTTCTACAAGTTGTGCAAAAAATTCCAGCAGCCCTTCAGTCGATGCTGAGCAGTGGATGTCCCTGCGGTGGATGATTGAGATTAGCAAGGCTGAATATGGAAAGGTAGAACTGAGAAGGAACAACTCATCCTAAACAATAGGCTTCTTGAAACAGCACGATGAGCAGAATCACATGGATCAGCCACAAAAAACAAAAACAAAAAAAACATTATCCGTGAGCAGCGAAGAAGAATTGAAACATGTGAAGAAGCAATCAAGCATGACATAACCGAAGATCAACAGTAAAACAGTAGCTGAGCAAGATGGGGAGAAAATGTCGAGTAATTTTTGAAGTAGAAGCAGAACAAACTAAGGGCTTTTCACAAGGAGCCAATGTTTAAACTTGGTTGGCAAAGATCAAAACTCATAACTCATAAAAAACCGACATTAAAAATAGCAGAAACATGGGTGTCATGGGTTTGTAAAATGCTTGGTCTAAACATGATGAAAGAAAAGAGACAGTGCTGAAGATAGGTCGGCACATCCTAGTATAGCAACATGGGCATCATGCAGAAATAGAGTCTGCCTAAAGATGACTTTCAAAGAAGAGAAAACTAAACTGTTAGCTGAAAAAACAATGTGGAGCCATGAAACCCGACCACTATACAACACTGACTGTTCATCAGCCTCCACACAGAAGCAACCTCCTCTGGTCCGGCAGCAAAACTGCCGACACAACAATCATCATCTGCACTAAAGAGAAGAGGAGAACGAGGAGGATCCAAACTGAAATCCATGCAGATATCCTTCCTCAAGTGGCGGATTGCTAGTGAGATTTTTTTTTAATTTGAATCATTTATTGTATTTTTTTTTTATCATATAATTAAATGAAATTATTTTATTTAACCAGTCACGTCTATTACTTGAATCATGAATATTTTTTGCTTCTGTAAAACACTATCCCAACACTAGAATATCAGCTTTTTATGCTAAAAAGGAATTTCAGCCCAATTAGCGAAATAGCACACACCACCTATCTCTTTATATGACTATATACTTACCTATTAACAAAAACATAAAAGAGCTCAGTTTTTGTTGGTTATCAAAACACAATTCATTAAATTGGAATAATAAATTATTTTTTTCAAGAAAAATCATTGAAATTGTTATTTGGGATACTTATTGCCTTTTTCCTTTGTGTCCATGACTAGTCTATACTTATTGCCTTTTCTTTGTGTCCAAGGTTAGTCTTTAAGTGGCTTTTTTTTTCTTCTCTTTCCGAATGGGATATTAATAATTTATTTTTTATAATTAATAATTGTTTTTTTCTTTATTTATAATTGATAATATTTTTTTAATTATATTATTAAATTAATTGAGTTTATTAAATCTAGTTAAATCAAAAACCCATGAATGCCTCGATTTAGAGATACTATCGTCATCTAGACTTTCTTTTTCATGGTAGAAAAAATTTGGATCGGCTAATGGCATATACGGGCACCTGTATAGTATTTATTAACATGCAGAAACAAAATAAAGTCGAGAACTGGGGGATCTTAAGGCCCCTGCCTTCTTTCTGTGCTGGAGGTAAATACGAGTGCAGAACTCCATTTCTTCTTCTATCATCTTAGCCAATCATCTCTTCCAAACATCTGTGCTTGTAGAAAGCTCACGGAGTCACCACTGAATTCCATTGAAGTCCTAAGCAAGCTTCACGAAACAACATTTTCAAAACCTACATAAAGAAGGGCAAAAGTGATCCTCAGGGGCCTGATGCAAGGCACAAGGCAATGGAAGGATATTGGCGTGTCTCTCTTGCACTGGGGCTTTAATTTACTCAGAAAGCCAGGTATTACTTGGATCCCAAACGGGGCTCACGTAATACATACCAAGGCCATTCAATATTTTCTGCCAAAACCCTATTTTATCAGCAATAGCTGTAAAATACATGCAACAGCACATAGAAGAGACCAAACATCAGTCAAAATAGAATGAACATGCAGCTTCAATTTGTGATAATCCTTGTCCTCAATAACACAACTAAAAGCATGATCATATAAATGACTAAAAGGATGGGAATAAATTAAACATCCCATTCAATTATTATCAGCAAAAAGGAAGAGAAATCCGAATTTTTTTTTTTTTTTAAGAATAAAACCAAGGCCAGTGACAAAACATAGAGAGGAAAGCGTTTTTTTACCTTTTTCTTTTTGCACCTAACTGCTAAACCTGACCAATTTTCTAAACTTCAGTGGTGATAAACAAATCCCATTTAAGAAGCACACTGTTACCATCCTGTGTACTGTGTGGGTGCACAGCTTGTCCTTAATGATATGGCACCTTACAGACATATATGCGCCATAATAAAACAAATAAAACTAGTAAATTTCTATTGAGAAGAGGGGATTTTTATTGAGAAGATCTGATTTTTATCGATTTTGAATAATTTTTAAAAAACTAGATTGTTTTAAACTACAAGTTGTTTAATTAGCCTCCAACAATAATCTACATGAACCATCAATGAAAAATATCATAAATCTCTATTTAGGAGAGAAGGTATGTTATGCCTAGAGTGCTAACTTTCTATTCTGTAACTTACGTAGTTTTTCTGTGAAATAAACAACCACAAAAAAATAAGAGACATAACTTACTATTTATAAAAAAATCTAAAATACCCTATAAATTAGTAGAATATCAATTTGCCCCTTAAATAATATTCATATATTAATTCAAGACAATTTTAGAAATTAACTCAATCAAGTTCTTACTTAATTTTGCTAGGTCTATATATATATTCCATGTATTAATTATATTTTAGTTTTTAATTTCTAAAATATATTTTAATCAAGTCATATTTAATTAAATCATTACAGTTTAGTTTTTGACTAATGGTTCTTAACGTGCGTGACCTTTTAGGTTCCTAATATGTTAGTCAAATATAAATTATAATTATAATTAAATAGAATTAAATAAGTTATTTTATTATCAATTCAACAATTGTTTAATTTATATTTCAAGGTTAGGTGCATCGTCTAGCAACGTATCATAATCCCCCAAATATTAGAAAAGTCATTAATGATTTGACTTAACCTTTCAATGACTGGTTTCTCAGTGTAATTAATATCTTTTCATCAATAATGTTCCGATTTAACATTAAAACATATAGTATGTCTGTCATGTTAAATCATGTTTGCTCTCTACATAATAGTCATTGATCGTTTAAATAAGATTTGAAACTCTTTTCAAATCCCTTTCCACCTTGGCTAAAGATTTCTCAGTCAAAAATATTAAGAACAGATGAAATATTTTTTTTTATCACTTAAGTAATTTCATATAGTTCATGATATACTCAATGTTTACCCTTTTGTTACCTCGATTAAGATAACATGTAATATGATCAAAGTATAACATTCTTTATATAAGAAAAAATATTTAAGAATCGCTTACACAACCGTCATATGAGTCTTTTCATAAACTTAGGTGATCTCTTCATATAGAATTCTTATGCATGTTAGTTTAGTGTACATGTCTTATAATAAGCACTTACATATTATTTGTAGGTATTCCTTATACATTATCTTATGAGAACAATTGTTTCCTTTCATAAAAAAAATAGCATAATATGTATCAATTTCTACAGCTCTAATATATATCTAGTATTTAAAAGAGCATCGATTAATAACATTTTAGGAATAATGTTTTGATGCAATAGGAATCTCATAATTATAATAACTTTATAATTTTCTTTGCAAAGCATTTATGTCCCATGAACTTTATCTTTACTCTAAATTCATAAATTAAATAATAAATTCATTAATCTAACCTTATATGAATATTAAAAATAAATTAAACCTTTATTTATAATAAATATGTATTTATATGAATCTAATGATGCCACGTGTAACCAACTAATTGGCTACAAGACATCTTAAACTAATATAATATAGTAAAAAGATACAAAGCCGTGCAATGATGACACCTAAAAATCTAACAATAACTATAAACTAAAAGATGAAGAGATTTTATTATAATTCTTCTCACAAAACACTATTTATTTGAATAGTGCTTTGCTTTTTTTTTTCTTCTTTGATTTTTTTTTCAATCGATGTTTTTTTTTTAACTTCATCCTTTAATATTATATTTGTTTTTTAATGAGTTATCACACTCTCAAAACACAGATCAAGGATTTGGCGGGTTAACCTAGTTGACTAAGGGTTTTTTCTTTTCTTTTTCTTAATTAACTTTTTTTTCTAGTTTCATTCTTTAATATTTGGTTGATTGGGAATTAGATATCATGATTTATTTTGTTTACTTTTTATTATGTTATTTCAGCCTCATGACCTAGAAATAATGTTTAACGAGTTAACTAGAGTTGTTTTTTGTGCCATTTTTAAGTGATTTTTTTTTAATTTTATCATTCAACATTGGATCGGTTGGGAATTAAGTTAAAATAGTGCTTAACGAGTTAACCTGAGATATTTTTTTGTGTCATTTTTTTAATCTATTTTGATTTGCTTTCTATAAAGATATCTTAGTCTCACGATTAAGGTCGCAAGTTTTGATATTTTAGCCTTGGTTAAATTGAGTTATTTTGTTATTTTTTTCTAAAGGTTATATCTATCTCATGACCCAGATTACTGGTCCTTCAACAATGGATTTGATTTTTATTAGGTTGTTCCCGTCTCATGACCTAGGTTGCGGGTTTGGCAGCTTAACCCAATTGACTTGGTTTTTTTTTTAATTGATTTTTTTCCAAATTCATCATTTAATATTGTATTTGATTGAAAATTAGACTTCATAATTTGTTTCGGTTTGCTTTTTATTAGGCTATCATGGTCTCATGACCTGAAGATGGTGCTTAATTGGTTAACCCGGGTTGATTTGGCTTATTTTGTGTATCATTTTTTTAATTAAAATTTTTACAAATTTCATGGTTTAACATTGGGTTCAATAAAGATGATTGAGAATTGAGCTTCATAATTTGTCTTGATTTGCTCTCTCTATGATTATCTTAATCTCATAACCAAAGTCGTAGATATGGTAGGTTCACCCAAGTTAAATTAGGTCAGTTTTTTTTCTTTTTATTAGATTATATCGACCTGATGACCCGGGTCACGGGTTTGGCAGATTGGCTGGGATTGTTTTTATGCTTTTTTTTAATTGATTTCTTTTTTTAATTTCATCCTTCAAAATTTGGTTGATTGGGGATTAGGATTTGTAAATTGTTTTGATTTGCTTTCCATGGAGTTATCTTGGTCTTATGACCCGAGTTATAGATTTGACAAGTTAACTCGGGTAGCTTGTTAAGGTCCTTTTTAAATTGATTTTTTTTCAATTTTATCCTTTAACACTGAATTAATTAAGAATTAAGTTTTATAATTTATTTTGATTTGTTTTTTATAGGGTTATCATAATTTCATAACCCATATAGCAGATTTGACATGTTAACCCAAGTTAATCTAATATGATATTATCTTAATATTAAAAAAAGATGTCATCTTGAATTATTTTTTATAGTCAAACTATGTTTTTACGAGTTGCATAAGTTGTTTTTAAACCTTTAAAGTGAACCAAATTATATTGGATCAACCTTCACACGATTTAAATTTTTTTATGTTAGGAAAAAACATTAATAACATCAAAACATCTTTTTATATTTAAAAAAATAATTACACAATACAGTACGGATCGATGATATAGTGTTCAACTATAACATCTTAACTATTTGGACCAAGGAGAATTAAGTGCTACCATGCATTATATATCTTATCTTAATTATTACGGTTCATGATTTTATAATTTTGAGAGATTTGATAGCTAAAGGATATGCATGATGGACTATTAAGTGTGCTTATTTAATTCCTATTCATGATTAATAACGACATGCATGAATCTAACACAGATTACTTGAATATGTTTGGCATTAAATGAAGAAAAATAGCCCATAAAATATAAAAGAGAAATAAACCAGAAACCTATAATAAGATTACGAAAATAAATAAATTCTCACAAGAAAAAGAAAAGGAAAACTCATTATATAAAAAATATTTCTAAACAAATCTGAGTTGATTTGAGTGTAAAAAATATTCAGCTTTTATTGAGAGAAGGTCTTGGAGACTATTTGAACTATAATTTTAAAACCCGACCCGATCCGGATCTGAAAAACATTAAACAAAGGCATGTAATTTTATTATCACAACTTGAACCATTTTTCTTGCATAGAAATGATTATCACGCAAGCGCAGGAGAATGAACCTAATTATGCAACATGAAAGCATTAACACCACCAATATATAATTAGTCTCTTATACATATATATATATATATATATATATATATATATATATATATATATAAGGAAAACTAACAAGCAACCCACATCGCAAATCTAACCACCCAATTTGACTGCTTTTCTAATTCCGTGGTGATTAAAAAAGCAAAGCTTGGCTTTTGATAACCAACACTACTGAGGATAGTAGCCTGGGTGATATTTAAGCGGCAAATCATATCCACCATAAGCAGCTGCTCTATCATAATGGTCAGATGGCACATGCGATTCTGGAAAGTATTGATGCGCCAAAGCAGACCTTGGGTTCCCTGGGAATCCCGTACCAGCTCTTGCCAAACCATACGGCCCAGCTGGTGGGCCTGCATAAAGAATGGCGGGAGAAATAGAACCCACTGACCCATACGGCCCAGCTGCAAGCAACATACTTGCTGGCTGCAAGTGAGATTGTTTGAATGGAGGAATGACTGGATTGGAACCATTGTTACTGTTCTGGACTGCTGTTGCTGAAGTTCGAGGACGCTTGCTTCCAGCCTGCTGCTGCTTCTTTGGCTGATGAGAAGGCTCGTCGACAGCAGATGCAGCAGCTGCCTTCTGCTTCTCTAGCATCTCAATACGCTTCTTGAGGTCCATCCGTGGGTACTCAGATCCGAGCTTATACTCATCAATGAGTACAAGTGCTGATTTCAGCGTTTTAACTTCTCTGGACCTGGCCTCATTCTGCAAGAGAACTTGGTTATGTACAGGACAACTGATGGCTTCAAGCTCTAAAAGCTAGCCCAAAAATGAAGGGATGCAGAACTACCTGTTGATTGATAGAGTTCTTTCCATCCTGGCAAACTTTCTTGGTGAGCCTTTTGGACTCCTTCAGGTGAGCCTTCAAGAGAGGAACTGGTTGGAACTTGTCAACCATTCCAAATTCAAAGATAAATTTGACAGCCAAAAACTGTTTGCCACTGTCTATAAGTTTTTGAATGAGATCTGCAGTGCACAAGGCAAGTATAAAAGCTTCAATCAAACTCTATCCCAAGGGGACACCACATGAATATGTGCTCTTCATTGCTTGCTTTCCAAAAATAAATAAATAAATAAAACCATAATCCAACATGTATTTTGCTGATCAACAGATATGTTTGTTGAATTAAGCCACTCACTGATTAAATGAATTAAGCCAACTCATGGTTTAAGCAATGATCAAGAATTGGTTGGCCAGACCCCAAAAGCAAAAGGTGAGCTTATCCATTACAAGTTTGCTGCAAAACTGTGACCATATCAGGTGTGAAAAACCAGCTGTGAATTTTCCATCCCACAGGGAAAAAACACAGAGATAAGAGCAAAAATAGCTTTTACTTTTTTACTTCCACTGCTAACCAACCCTTCATTGGTTCACTCCCATTCTGTCCTTAGTCTCAAAATTCAAAGGGTTTTCTTTTTCCAATTTCTCTAGATTCTTTCGAAGAAAGGATTAAGCATAAGACATTAAAGGATTTCAGCTAGCCAGTTGCTTTGTTCACATGGCTCCAGCAAAGGAAACCAACAAGTAGAAGGCCTATGGTTCTAGTAGCTTGGAAGCATCAAACACATGATTCTTATAATGCTCAGCTTTAATAGTGCAAGCACCAAAACTAAAACCTCGCTGTAGTCTATACTTGTAATCGATCCTACAGTGTAATTTTGTAAACCTGACTAGAATCTGTACTTAACTCTGCGATCTATGCTCAAGCTCTACCCCATAGTAACGTTTTGTCAACGCAGCGGTCCAGATAATCACAAAAGAATTCAACTAAAAGGAAAACCAACAACTCAAAGCCATCACCTATGTCTATCAATGCATAATAACCATAAACACTGAATACAATCATAACCATCAAACATTGACAAAATAAACTCAAACGTGCATATAAACAACTCAATTGATAATCTAAACCAACACAATCTTACCAGCAGTTTTCTCTCCCAAGTCAATAGCTCGACACAGAACTACAGCCTGCCTGAACCTAGCAACAATAACAAAGTAATCCACAAGCTCACCCACATCGAACTCCTTCTCCAAATTGTAAGCTACTAACAAATGCAAGAACCCAAGTGCCTCTAAAGGGCTCTCCCCATTCAAGCTCACTTTTCTTTTCCACTCCAAAGCTAACTTTTTAGCTCTTTCATTCACTTCCATGCTCAAAGTTGGCTTATTTTTTGCCAAGGCCTCTAATAAATCCAAACAAGTCCTCCTTAAACGACACAATTCAGTATCCTTGTCGCCTTTCGAGTTAGCTTTTGATGAATAAAACCCTTCCATTGCATCCAAAACAAATGATCCAGGGTCCGGGGCAACCGACATTGCACCCGAGAGCCTGTCCCGGATCTCACCCCATTTACTTGCGTTCTGCTTCATGTACTTCCTCAATCCTTTCACATCCATCCTCTCACACAGGGACATCAAATCAGACCTGGATGGGTCCACTGTGTTAGAAGTCAGGGTTGTTGATGGTTTCAACTCGGAGCGACTCACCTCAGAGTCGACTCGTCCCAGACATCGAGGGTTAGAAGACGCTGGTGATTCTTGCTCAGAAGCACCCACCGACGAATGACAAGGCGCAATTGGGTCGAGAGATTCAAGACTCGATTGGAGGAGAAGGAAGCGGCCATTGAGGTTGTCTTGGACGGAGGAGAAGTGAGAATCGAGGTCGGCCCATGAGAGAGAGTAGGAAGAGGAGAGGAGATGAGAAGAGAGGGATTGGAGATCATCGTAGGCCTTTTTAAGGTTGTCCTTTTTGGTGTCTATAAGTTTTAAGGCTGCTTCTATTGTTTTAAGAGTTGTAATTTGTGGGTCTTTCGTAGCTGCCATTGTTGCTCCAGATATTGCAGAGTCTGCCCTTCTGAGGTAATATCCAATTACGGGTGTGCATACAGTGGCGGTGGCCGTGACGGGGGCGGGCAAACGAGAGAATGACTGGACATGGGGAAAGATTAAACGACGTTTACGAGGGGGGTGCCATAGATTTTTGACAAGTTTTTGCGAATGAATAACTTGTCGCTTCTGAGTGGCATGTCGTCTGAGATCGATTCATGTTTTTTTTTTCTTTTTATAATAATAATATTTGGATTGTCTTCGTTCGTAATTTATTTTTCCTGCCCAGCACCGGCTATTCTTTTTTCTTTACCAAAGACCACACTCTGAGTAAAGTATGAATATTATTTTTATAAATGATTCAAATTCTTTCTACGGTTTCTTTACTATTCTTTTTTGAATTAAGAGCTCATATTCAAACTGAAGGATGCTTTTTTTATATATATTTTCATTATTTTTTAAAGTGTAAGAATAGTATATTCAGAGTTTATAGATATTTCGTCTAATAAATATCTTTATTAAAGATTAAACTTTTATTTTTATCTTTGCATGGATATATCAGTGCCTTAACCGCTAGATTTTTATTAGTAAACTAAGAATGCATTTGAATGAATTTATTTAATGATAAAAATTGTTTTTTAAATCAATTTGTGTCACAGTTAAAATTAAATTCTTTCTTAAAGGATGTAATTTAAGAATAAAAACACTTGAATAAAATACATATTAGTAATTAAAGAGTAATATTTATTAAAAAAACAAAAAAATATTATTCTTTTCATAACGTAATTTTTTAAAGAATAATATTTATGTTGCATGATTTATTGAATAATAACCTAACATAATTAAAATAAAACATTTTCAAGAATTCAAATGATTTGAGTCAATGCAAAAGGAAAGTATATTTCTTTAACATACTTTTTCATGTTTTTTTATTAGAACAATGATTTCTTAAGTAAAAACTTAGCATTATATAAAAAGCAAATTTAACAATAAAAAAAGCATGTCATGATAATTATGATGAATGATTAATTTAAAAAAGATTATATAAAAAGTTATTCTCGTTGAATATTCAAGACCATTTTAAAAAAAAAGACTATGCATATTAAATTTATATAAGAAAATTTATAAATTGATTGACAAATTACAATAAAAATTTAAATCTTATTTCAAAATTAAGGCATAATTGGATGGTTTTTAAAATTTCATTGTAATAGTCTTAATTAAAAAGCATTTTATTCTAAAATTAAATTAAATAAACAATTAAATAAAAAAAACATGAAAAGTCACGATCGTGTGCCTGACCTTTTAAAAAAAGAAGCTCACGTGCCAATTGAAAAAAAAAAAGCACCATCCACCCTCTTATATAAATTTAAGGTTGAGATATTAAAATTTTAATTTTTAAATAATTTTTACTTAAAAATATCATAAAAATCTCAATAACATGGATTAACTACCCTAAAATACCTTTTAATATTCCTAAAATCTCAAAATTAATCTGAGAAAAACTTTCCAAACTAATATATATATATATTTGTATGGGTAAAGATCCACAAAACCACCCTCATGAAAATGAATTCATATACACCAAGATCATTGTCTTTCGTAGTAGAAATATATCCATCCATTTTTTTTTTCTTTCCTCATCTTTTTTCTGTTGGAAATCAAAGAAAGAAAACAGACTGCTCTGCTGCCTCCTCTTCTTTCTTTTTCACGTTTTTCTCCTTTGTTTCTTCTCAAATTTTGCTACTGCCATCTACAGTAACCGTTTCATTTAATTTAAACCAAAGAGGCAGCCAGCTGCCTCCTTAATTAATGTGGTGGTCCCCCGTCACATGATACGGGACCACACAACATTTTCAATAACTTTCTTTTTTATTTTTAAATATTCAAGAAAATAAACTACACGGATGAATTTTAAACTTTCCAAAATATAAGGATTAGAATACGAAAAATGGCAAAAATACACTGTAAATGAACAGTAAAATGTAAATTTGTGTACACTAATTTTTAAACAGTAAAAATGGATGTTATTTTAGTTTTCTTTTCAATATCTAGTCAGCAGCTTTGCAGATGTAGTGTATATGATCATTTTACTTTCATTCATCAACTGTTAATTACTGAGTTAAGTTAGTGGATATTCATACTGTATTAGAAAATAATATGGAATTATTTATAGTTTTGTTTAAGGTAATTATAGACTCATGTAAGTTTTAAACTCAAATAATTATGTGTTTAAACTCAAGCAATTATCGATTGCACAGATAATTAACTCAAATGATAAAATAAAAATCAATTCATGCAATTATTATAACAAAAAAAAAAGGATAAAATTGATTTTAAATAATCAACTGTATAAATTATAAATAAATTTGAAGGTTTGTATAACGGATGGTTTTGATCACATAAAAATAATGAAGTGAGAATTAAACAATAGTTCATTGACATCCCATCAATAGTAAGATATTTACAAAATTCATTAGGCTTCCATAACCAATCCATCTATTTGAGATTAGATATATGGGGGCACATATGTAATTAGCCAATGAAAGCTCATTTTATCTTATTTATTTTAAAGAGGATTCTACTCTACATTCGATGTCCTGTTTTATTTATTTGCATGAGGCTTCCATAACCGTCTATCTCACATCTTTCCAAGCAATTGTTCTTTCAAACATGCTGGTTGTTGACAAGATCTCATCCAGGCAGCTAACGAAGATGTTCCAAACCGATATAGGCACGTGTCATCACTGTAAGCTTACCAAGAAGACGACCACTCTCCGCCCCCATTAACAGCATCAGCAAGGAGCTGTCTACTCTTAATTAATCCATGCATGGAAGACCAAATCTCTCGGTGCCTTCTGTCACCCACGTGTGACCCGTCTTGTCCACTTCTTTCCATCCCCTTCGCCCACGTATGACTGACCACTCATCTTCCGCTGCCCAAACCCAAAACACATCAAGCCTCTTCTTAAAGACAGCCTAGTGCCTTACATTCTCCCCACAACATCTCTCTGTCGTCTCTTTCTAATCAAATATGGACTCCCAGAACGTTAAACAGCGTACAAGAGACACTGTCGACGAACCCAACACCATCGTGGGCAAAAACAACAGCAAGAATGTGAGATTCAGGCGTGAAAAAAGAGTGGCCATGGCCCAACGCGGTATTAGATCATTAGCCATAGCTGTTGCGCTCCCTCTTTCCTTGGCTCTCTGTAACGTGTATTTCTTTGGCTCAACGAAAGGCTACGGTACTAGTAGTACCAGGAGTATATCAAAGCCCTTCTGGTTCCCACCTTTGTGGGCGCTACACATGACCTGCGTGACTTCGAGTTTCTTGATGGGTCTCTCGGCTTGGCTTGTTTGGGCTGAAGGCGGATTCCATCGGAACCCGACTGCCCTCTATCTTTACTTGACTCAGCTCGGCTTGAGTTTGGCTTGGGACCCGATTGTGTTTCGGATGTCAGCGCCGTGGGTTGGGTTACTTGTTTGTTTAGCTACGTTTGGGGCTCTTGTTGGGTGTTCTCGACAGTTCAAAGAGGTGAATCCCATTGCAGGCAATCTGGTTATGCCCTGTTTGGCATGGGCTTCGTTTTTAGCCTTTGTAAATCTTAAGCTCCTTTTTCTTTGAAGAGTTAACAGGACACCATGTTCCTATGTATTTGTAGTTTAGCACCATAGAACCTGGTCCTTTGTTAGCAATCGTCGTCCTTTTCATTTTATGTTGGGTGTGTACTTGATCCTGCATTATATTAGTATAAAATTCTCAATTCTATTATTTTCAGAAGATTATCACATTCACGCTGCCCGCATGTATATATTTGTGTGTGTGTGTTTCTTTCGATTCCCAAGGAGAATGAGAATAATACACTTGATTTTTGTTCTATTTTTTCCTTAGGGTGGGTGTGGAGTGTCTTCACAGAGGAAGGGATGAAGACAGGGAAAGAAGTGCATACCCTAATGCATACATACTTCAATCTATATAAATAAAATTGTATTTATAATGTTTTAATATAAATCAAACAATTTTTGTAATCTTTTTTAAGATTAGTTTGAGTAACTTTATATTTTTTAAATATAAAATATATATTTTATTTATTAAAAATTAGAATAAAAAAATCATGTGGATTTTTATTGTCCGATGTAAGTAGATGTTAAAAATTAAAATAAATTTAAAAGATATAATTTTAAGTTAAATTTAAAACTTTTAAATTTAAAATTTATTTATATGAATATTTTTAATTTTCAGTTTTATATGTTACTGTTAAAATTTGATTTTTGAAAAGTAAATTTAAATTCAAACTTTAAAAAAAACCGTCAACATTTCAAATTTTTTTAAAAATAACCGTCAATATTCTAAGATTGCAAAATTTGAAAAAATAATCCATCTATAAATATTCTCATATACCTAAACATTTTTCTCATCATTTTCTTCCCTCTAATCTTTATTATATTTCATTAAAATTCATTATGAATCATTCTAATTTTAATTTTTATAATACTTTTGATTTTGATGATGACACTCCCATGTTCGCCTTTCAAATTGCTACCCAGTGGTTACTAAAGAAGAATCGAATAATCAATGGCAGAGAATAGAGTATCGTAGCTCTATTCTTTGCCACAATATTGTCAATCGTAATAGAAAAAAAGGTGATTAAGGTTATATAATGATTATTTTGCTGAAAATCCTAAATTCATTTAAAGTCAATTTTGAAGAAGATTTAGGATGAGTCGTGTCTTTTTCTTCAGATCACAAATGCAATGGAAGCTCACAATCCATATTTCAAACAAAGAACATATGCTCTTGGTGTTCTTGGTTTATCTTGCCTTCAAAAGGTAATTGCAACTCACAGGATACTTATATATGATATTCCTGCAGATCTTACTAATAAATATCTTTGAATTGGAAAAACCACTTCGATAGAAAGTCTTAGAGCTTTCGTCAAAACAATCGTAAATTTTTTTGATGATTGGTATCTAAGGGCACCAAACGAGGTTGGTATTTGTCAATTATTAACAATTGGAGAGCAGCGTGGATTTCTAGGGATGTTAGGGAGCGTTAACTGTATGCATTAGAAATGAGAGAAATGTCCAATTGCATGGCATGAGATGTATACTCATCATTGTCATGAACCAACTATAATTCTAGAAACGGTCGTTTCACAAGATCTTTAGATATGGCATACCTTTTTTTAGAATGCATGGATCACTAAATGATATTAATGTTCTTGATCAGTCACTTGTCTTCGCTGCACTTGCTGAAGGTCGTACCGTTTTTGTTAATTATACAATTAATAGGCATGAATATACAATGTGATACTATTTAGTAGATGAGATTTATCCTAATTGGTCAACCTTTGTTAAGACAATCTCAAGGCCATTAGGAGCAAAGAGAAAATATTTTGCAAGTAAGCAAGAGTCTGCAATAAATGATTTGCAGCGAGCATTTGGGGTGCTGCAATCTCGTTTTGCAATTGTACATGGACCTGTGTAATACTAGGATGAAGAAATGCTTGCAAATATTATGAAAGCTTGCATAATAATACATGATATGATTATTGAGGATAAAAGAGCAATGAACCTTGGATTTGACCATAAACGTGAAGCCAATTCTTTTATATCAGTGTCACATGGTGAAATACTAAAACTACATGATTTTCTTCAAACTTATAATCGAATCAGGGATAGAGCAACTAGTTCTCAACTACAAGAAGATTTGATTGAATATTTGTGGGAACAATATGGCAATGAGTATAATCATTAGATTTGAACTTCTTATATTATCATAATTTTCAAGTTTTTTATGTTTTTTTTTTCATTATGGTTGTTATTTTTTAAGTTAATTAATCCTACTTATTATTGTTAAGTGTTAGAAGAACTTCAAAAAAGTATTCTTGAATTGTTATGAGAGATTTGTTACAGTTATCTCCCCAACTTTATCTTTTCCTTGTATACATTTAAGTCGTTCCTTCGCAGCTTTCTAACCAATTGGTCTATCTTGATAAATCAACGATTCACTATCTTCTCCTAAACTAACAGAATCATGGGTAGATGGAGCTAATGAAGCCGGACTTGCATTAACATGACATTTTTGTTTCTTATTTGACTTTTAATGTTGAATTGCACACTCAAATTGTCATTTGGGTTTTTTTCTTAAGATAACCTAACAATGTTCTAGTTGAAATCGTTTGCCAATGCAAGAAGCCTACATTTATCGAGCATCATTAATTTGGTAAAAAAATAGAGAAATTCACTAATGTTAAAATATGTATTAAATAATTTATCATGGAAATGAATATCAAAATTACCCTTGATTCTTCTGTCATTTCACTTTGCTGATGATTTTCAATTTGAGTAACAAATCCAACAAATTTACCGACTTCTCAATTTATTTCTTGCCATCTACTTGAGATGCTTATTTGGGAACGATTATTCAAGTTTCATCCATTCTCTACAAAGTAAGCATGTACTCGACCCCAGAATTGTTTTGTTTGTTGTTCAACTCCTGTAATTGTATATTTGCTTGTATTTAACCTTGCAAAGACAAGTAAATAATCTTCCTCTAGTGAGAAGTTTTTACTTCTTTGTGATTTTTTTTATTGTATGGACATTTAAATTCGAGTATGTTAAGTCATCAATTAATTAATTAGAATTATTTGATTGAGAGAGAATATCTTCTGACTCACTCATAAGAAAGTTGGTAAAAGAGTTTGGAAAATTTGAATCCATCTACATTATAAAGAAAAACACTCAAGTTAAAACCTCATAAGAGGGTGTAAAGGAAGCTCGCATTCAATGTCTAGCAATTTTATAGTTTTCATAAATGTGAATTAATAATAAGCATTGCCTCCTACTTGTTTTAACATTAATCTAATCATACAACCATTACAATTTGGCCATTTTTTGGAACTAAAAAAGAATTGATATACTGGTTTAGTTGCATTTTCAACAAGACAAATATAATTAACCATAAATTAAAACAGGAAATCAAAAATAAATTTAAGATATGTCACTCCATGTTTTATTAATATCAACCACCATCATTACTTCCTCTCAATTTTATAAAAAATAACAACATAAATAAAAACTGTCTTTCTTAATCCATATCAAAAACATAAAATAATAAAGAAATAAAAATCATCACAAATAGGAAATTAACAACAAAAGGTCTCAAGAATCAAGAGATGCAAAAAAGAAAATAGAAAAATTCTTTAAGTAAGCATACCTTTTGATTTCAACTAATTAACACAACTGATGTTATTAATTAACTAGAGGACAATTGATTCTTGTTTTTTTCTAAATCATATAGAAGGTGAGGCACAATGCAAGGCTTTGAAATTTCCAAGTAAGTTTTCTTCCTTCTGTTATGCTTTTAAAGAGGAAAACAAACGTTGGCCAACATATACAAAATAAAGGAAAACGATGTTAGCCAACAGAGAAACGTCCTTTAGAAATGTAGAAATGACACTTCAAAACAAGAATAGTTATTTTAACTATTCATATAGCTTATCGATTGGAATGGTTAAAAGCAAAAATAAAAGGTAAAAGTATAGTTTTCATTTCGTCTATTATTTTAGCTGCTGCGTTCGAGATGCTTTGAGGGTTAAAGCTTTTTATAGGGATGGAGGTAGAAGAACGTCCTCTCTACCCCATTGCCTCGATTTATGTCTAATGCAAACCCTAGTGGAATTTAATGGAATTCGCGACCCCAAGATCAATCGAATCCAAGTTTATTGAGATTTGAATGAGCTTATCACAATGGAAGACTTGCTCAAAGGCAACAAGACTATAAACCAACTCGATCACAATGTCTACATCTAGAGACGAGCAAAGAAAGTATAAATTCACAACAATGAATGATCAATTCTTTGAAGAGTTGAAAGTTCAATCAAGATCCAAGATTGAGCAACCAAAAAGTCAGCTACAATGCTGAAAATATCATCAAAAGTCTGCCCTAAAATTATTCATAAAGAGTATTTAAACTCCAAGCCAAAACCCTAGTTTCCCTAGCGGGTCTCACATAAACCCAATTTAAATAATAATCAACCCAAGCTAAAACTAGCTCAAAATAATTAAAATAAACAAGTCTAAGACCCAAATAAAATATCTCCTCTCAAAATAAATAAAGTTTGATAGCCCAACTAATTAAATAAGACAAGTTTGTTATTTCCGTATTCTGTCTAGCAGCAGCAAAAACCAACTTAAAACGGATAGTTCTCTCTCGTTATAATAAATTAGAAGGTGTGACATATACCGTTAGAAAGGTATGGAAGTCTAGTTTCCAGACCGACTGGAATCATATCAAAATTAGATCTGTAGCTCCAGTTATGATCAAAAGAGTAACGAAAGGTCAAACTCTCTGAATCTAGTTTTCTTCTCTCAATCCTTGTGTAATGGTTTTGGTTCCACCAGTAAGCCCCTCTTGAACATGAACCAGATTAATCAAGGCTTGCTCTTTATTATTATAAATCCTCTTGAAGTCCACATTAGCCCATGTCTCTTGAAGAAGTCCATTGAAAGCTTCTTTGAACTTCTTAGCCCTAAGCCTAGTAACTGGACCAACTGAAACCTCCAATGGATCCTTTGATGACTGGATCACATCAATGTCTCTAATAAATACTCTATGTTTTTACTTTATGTGTGAGCATCTATGGGGAATGCCTGTTGGAAAGGGTGGGGCTATAAATCTCCATATATCATTGATGTTTGGTGGTGGTAATGTTAGTAACGATAGGGATATGGATGATGACAATAAAGATGGAGACAACAACAACGTTATTTTAACTATTTTTCTGGATAATCTTTTTTGTGAAATAACTTTCAAATTTATTACTTGTTATAGTAGAAAAATATTATTTGATAGATGTTTTGATATTCAAATGAGTATAGACTTTTAAATTCATGTAAAGATGAAAGATATCACCTACCATATTTCTAGTGTCGAGAACAACTAAAAAGTTAAGAATAAATATTCACACATGCACACTCATCAATATATAACTATATTTGAAGGAGTTCCCAGAAAGATTATGCATTTGTAAATTTTGATCACCATCCAAATTTTATTTCAAATAATATTTTAACTGATTTTGTGTCATGTTCATAAAGCCTTGAATATCATAGGCCAAAGTGAATGAATTATGTTATTAATGAGATTGCAACTAGTTTAATAGGATAACAAAACTATTATCTTAATTTTGTTTCGCTATATTTCTTATTAATTTATAATTGCATACTTCTTATTTAATTTGAAATTATGAAATCACCATTTATTATTTTTAATCATAACGCTTTCACCATTAATTTCAATCAAATTTTTTTAAATAATTCTTTATTCAACAATAATTTTATCTAAACATGTATAGAATCTAATTAGAAATAACTAAAAATAATTTTAAAAATTTATTTTTTTCAAACTACAATAATAAAAATTTTGTATAATTGTTAAATACACTATATTTATCTACCTTTTCGAAAAATATTAGACCAAACTAGAAAAGAAAATTGCCACCTGTCCATCCGCGCCACTGCCATGCACAGAAGAATATATCTTCCTATCACAATAATAATAATAATAATAATAATAAACATGTATCGAGAACTGTGCCACTGGATAATGCCACGTTTTCTACAAAATCTTATAAGATCACCGCATTGACCATTGCGCTCCACGTGTCTATTAGAATACACGTATTGAACCCGCGCGCTTCATCAAAAGATGTGAAGTGGACAACACTCGCTTGTTTTTGACTCGACGCAGACACCATCATCCATATGATTTTCCACCTTTTTTTTTTTTTTTTTTCTGAATCCTAGTATTCTAATTTCAGAAATCTTTTTGTTTGAGATGTGTATTTTAATTGTGATTTTATTAATAATTAATTTATTATTTCTAATTAATGATAAAACATTTTTAAAGCATTAATAAAAATGATTCGTCTCCCATCATAACAGAGATATGAATATGTAATCTCAATACTTGAAAACTAATTAAATTGTATTATCTAATCGTAAAAAATAAATTATAAAATAACAAAAAAAATAACCATCTCATATAAATGTCAATTCACTTAGTTAAAATAATGATATTACAAATATTTTAACAATTAATTTATTACCTTTAATTAATTATAAAATATTTCTTAATTTTTGGAAATATGCTACAATTACCGGAAACACCCAACCCACACAATCCAGGCTGCCTGTATAATGGCATTTATAGGTGATGGGAGAAAAGAAATAGAATCGCTATAAAGAGGGGAGCCGTAGCAAAGCTCAGATACGGTATTATATTCCTTTCCACCACAAATCCTAATTAATCTTCCATAAGTCTTGTAACCCTAAGGGGTTTGCTCAAGGAAATGGCGGAATCAGAACCCAAACAGCCAGCAGAGATGGTAACCGCAACTTATCTGTGCAGTACCACTTGATCTCTCTTTAATTCTCTCCGTTTTTATTTTCAACTTTGGATGCTAGGTTTTGCAGAGGTTTATATTTTATTTGTTAAGAACACTCCTTAGGATTCCTTGTCTACGTATCTTTTGATCCGAAGCAGCCCAATCTTTGTTACCAAAAGCTAGAATCATTAATGTGTGTGTGTTTGGTTAAGATTACAGTGATATGCTGATAGTGTATTGATGAATACCTTCAATTAGGTTGAAGGAGACGAGAAAAATCTGAAGTATTTAGATTTCGTTCAAGTGGCGGTGATCTACATGGTGGTTTGTTTTTCAAGCGTCTATAGATATGCCAAGGAAAATTCAGGTCCACTAAAACCGGGGGTCCGAACTGTTGAGGACACCGTCAGAACTGTTATTGGACCGGTCTGCGACAAGTTTTATGGGGTACCCTTCCAGCTTCTCAAATTCGTCGATCACAAGGTCTGTTTCACTGCAAATTACAAATCTATTGGCCGTCATCTATATCTCTTGATTTAAGTGCTGATGAAGGTTGTTAAAATCGCGATTTTAACACGGCACGGAAAGTCGTTTACAAACTCGGATCGTAAAAACGGATCGTAAAATCGTAAAATTGTAAGGAATTTTAAAATACATAAAAAAAATTTATGCTTTAAATAAAATAAAGATTTTTTTAAAATTCAAGGCATTTGAAATATGTAGATAAAATATATTTCTTTAATCTAAACTTTATTTTCTTATTAATGCATCTCATAATCATTTTAATGAAAATATTTTTTTTAAATTGCAAACACGATTTTCTAAACAACAATCTATCATAATATTAAAAGTAATATTAAAACATTGTTGTTTCTCCTCTTAATACCTCCTAGTATACAGTAAAAACACCGTACTTTCTAAAGTTATATGCCTCGAGCAGCAATAAAATCACTAGATTTTTCTGGGGAAAAAAACCCGTTTGCCTTGAGTTGTTTTTGTATAAAAATGGGATGTTGAGGGGTGTTTCCTCTCGTGCACGTGCTAGTTAAGATAAGTTGCTGTTGATGTACATATTGTAGTTTGAGTTTGACTGGTCTGCAAAGCATTGATAGAAAATGGCATTAAAAAAATATTATGATCCGACGTGGTGTATAGATGCAGGAATCTGCTGTTATTTGAAGCTTTTGCTCTTACCAAAGCATCTGACAGCTGTCCAATGGGGAAGATTTTGTTTCAGGGCCTCATTTTGTCAACATCGTAAAATCGGTCCTGAAATCGCGATTTTGCGCGATTTCATCCGATTTTTGCGATTTCACTCGATTTCAACCCGATTTTACTCATTTTTGATTTTTTCAAGCGATTCAACCCGTAATGCATGTTTTGACTCGTAAAATCATATAATTTTACGAGTCAAAACACGATTTTAACAACCTTGATGCTGATATTTGAATTAATCTCGATAGTTATAAGAATTTACCATTCTAGTTACTAGTAAGTAATAATGGGTTCTCTCATATCTCCCCGTTATTATTGTTTTTTAAATCAAGATAATATTTTTTATTTTTAATTTTTTTTTTAATATTAATACATTAAAATATATAAAATTAATGTATGTACGAGACGAAGTATCATTTGAACTCCCGGAATGCAGATTGACGAGTCTTTGAGGAGGCTAGACAGGCAAGTCCCATCACAAGTGAAGCGGGTGTCAATCCAAGCTCGAGCTGTAGCTTATGAAATTCAGCGCACAGGCGTGGTGGATGCGGCCATGAACATTACAAAGATGATGTATAGCAAGTACGAGCCCACGGCCAGGGAGTTGTACTACAAGTATGAACCAGTCGCCGAGCAGTATGCAGTCTTGGCTTGGCGCTCCCTGAATCGACTTCCACTCTTCCCTCAAGTGGCTCAAATTGCAGTTCCCACAGCCGCTTTCTGGTCTGAAAAGTATAACCAGGTGGTTGGTTCTGCAGCAGAGGGGGGTTACACGATAGCATTATACCTGCCGTTGATCCCAATTGAAAGAATTTCTAACGTGTTTGATGAGAGTAGTGGTGAGCCAGTTGTCTCAACCAATGGGGTCGTGGCTTACTGATGATTGTAGTTTTTTCTTGTTGATTTTTCAGTTTAATCACATTTAATGATTGTAAGGTTTTTGACGGTGGGCTTGGCCAGAATATCCCTTGAAATGTTGTTTTTTCGTTACTTTTTTTTTTTTCCTGTGGAATTACATATACTTAGGTAACATTTGGAAACATGATTCAACCTGAGTTCTCAAAAATATTAAATTTTTTTTTATTAAAATATAATATGATTTGTACATTTTGAATCGTTTTAATGTGCTGATGTCAAAAATAATTTTTAAAAAATAAAAAAATCATTGGCATGTATTTTGGTACGAAAAGTTATTTGAAAAGCACCCGCAACCACACTGCCAAACAAGCTCTTAGTGAGTTAGCTGTACATAACAATAGCTATAATTTAGGAAATTATATCCTGAAAATGTGTACTAGAGATTATTAGTCTGAGTTTTATAAAATTCAGAGCTATTAAAGACTTGTATAATTATTAATTTCAAGTCTTATAGAATTAATCAAAATATACATTTGGCTGGATACCCACAGTAATCTAAAAATAATGCAGGAAATTAAAAGAGAAATTCTTTGCCAGAAGCGTGGTAGCATATCCAATAATTATCAGGTAATGTCATGAGCTACAGCCAGCGTCGTGATGAGTGAGTGGGAATTGCTGGGGGAATAAACAGTAACATAATTTGATGGGGTTAGTGCTGCTGACTTTACTAAAAGGTGGTTGTATTCTTTTTTATATTCACAAATTTTATGTAGTAGATTATGAATATGTTTGGTAGTGTCGTAGCGGTTATTTTTTATGTTAAAATATATGTCAATGATTTTTTTATTTTTTAAAAATTATTTTGACATTAGCACATCAAAACGATCCAAAACGTACAAACCATATTAAATTTTAGTAAAAAAAATTAAATTTTTTAAAAACATGGTTTGCATCGCGTTCCCAAACGCTTCCATATAATAGGTTAATTACTGATATAAATAGTAAATCACAATGATATATTTTTAAAATTATTTGGTAACATTTTAATTTTGAACCCATGTTGGATAGTGCGTGGGTTTGTGGCACAAGGTCATGGTTTGATTTAGGAGCGTTATTTTCTTAACAAAAAAAAATAAAAAAATAAAAGGGGTAGATGAATGCTTGTTTATTTTGTGTTAGATAGTCTGTTCGAAAGTGTGGTTATGATTGCTTTTTAAATTATTTTTTATGCTAAAATACATTAAAATAATATTTTTTATTTTAAAAAAATTATTTTTGAGATCAGCGCATCAAAACGATATAAAACATAAAAAATTAATTTTTTGCAAAAAAAATTAAATTTTTTAAGAATGTGGCAAATGTTCTCTGCCCAATACGGTTGAGTTGGTATCATGGTTTTTTTTCCTTTCAATTCCATTGCTTTTTATTAAATTCTATCATATTATTTAGTATTTGGCTGATTTTTTTATATAATATAATGAATTAAAAAACTAATTCAACTTGGTAGAGTCTATAACAAAGATTGTTGGTTTGGTGGGCTGAATAGGGTGAACCTAGCCTCTTTTCTTTGTTTTTTTTTTTAAAATTTTTTCTTAGACTTATCTAGTTTATAAGGTCACGTGAGAATAATTTTTATATAATTTAATTTAAAACTAAGACTAAATAAAGAATTGGATTATAATTTTACAAGTTTAAGCTGTTCTACCGAGTTTAATAATAATGCTGAAAAAATTTCTATTTTCTTGCATCCCAAATTTGTTTTTATCCAAGCTGTAGCGATTGCATGGAAAATAAACGAGTTATCACTACAACCATTAAAGATCAAAATGTGTGCAATACTTTGTTGATATATATTTTGATTCCTAAAGAATTTTGAAAATTATATTTTTATCCTTATTTTCAAGTTTCTTACAAATAAATCCTTAATTGTGTTTTTAATCCTCGTATTTTATAATAAGTAAATGGAGTCAGAGTCCTTGAAAAATAAGATATCATCAAAATAATATGATTTATATTCAATTAATAAGTTAAACACGTTGTACAAAATCAGGATTTGCATAAAATATAATTTTTTTAAAAAAATACTTTACATGGATCTCTTAAGAAATAATTTTTCAGCATAATAAAACCCTTGTGCAATTCAAAAAACTTCTTATTGTAAAATAGAATTGAAAAAGAAAACTAATTATATTTGCATAAATACAGAGAGATCTGTAATGGGGAGCCATTTCAACCTGTACTGAGGTTGCCTTCTATCTGAAACCAAAAGCTTATAATTTTTAATTAACATGGTGTCCAATATGGGTTATGAATAAAGGATAGGTGCAAGTATACTTCTTAAACTCAACTCTGTCTTATAGATTGTCCTAAAAAACTTATGAATCGAAGACTGAACTAAATTACATTTTGAACCGAATCAGAAAAAACATTGACTTGGTAAAACTTGGTAAATCTGATTAGATGTTTAGTAACTGATATACTTGATTAAATCCGATCCAAACTTAGTTAGGTTAAATAAAATAAAAAATAAAACAATGTTATTTTAATAAAAATAATTGATCTAGATTGACTCGATGATCTAACGAACTATGCTTTTTTTCCAGGTCAGTCCCTATATTGATAACAATCATGGGCACAAGGTTTTAGATGAGGAGGCTCTTGTAAGAGTATGTTTGGCAGTGTGGTTGCGGTTGCTTTTCAAATAACTTTTCGTGCCGAAATGCACGTCAATGATGTTTTTTTATTTTTAAAAAATTATTTTTGACATCAGCACATCAAAACGATTCAAAACATATAAATCATATTAAATTTTAGCAAAAAAAATTTAAATTTTTTTAAAAATATGATTTGCACCACATTCCCAGAATAGTTTCTAAAAATACTGAACTCGTGATAGCACTATAGTTTTTCAAGTGGTGACCGTTACATTTAGAGCATGTTTGGAAACGCGATTCAACCCGCGTTCCAAAAAAATTTAAATTTTTTTTTGCTAAAATTTAATATGGTTTGTACGTTTTGGATCATTTTGATGTGCTAATGTCAAAAATAATTTTTTAAAAATAAAAAAACATCATTGGCATGCATTTTGGCACGAAAAGTTATTTGAAAAGCATTCGCAACCACACTACCAAACAAGCTCTTAGATTATGAAATGCTTTCGTTGAAGTGGGAGTAGTGTTCGATGTGGAAATGGAATGAGAAAAGTGAGGTGTTTATATACAAGATGAACTCAAAACCGACTAGTCTAGGTTGTGTCATTTTTATTATACACTCCAAGCGTATAGGTACAAGTGTGAGTTTAAATGAATCCTATGACTTGTTTGTTTCCAGAAAAATGAATTCTTGGAAACCATTTTCCTCACTTTTCCATGTTTGGTGAACATAAAGAAAATTGGTCAAAGGAAAACAAAAGGCTTTATGCGGGGAAAGTGTTTTCCTTTCCTTATTCTAAGGAAAACACTTTCTTTTCTTTTTAACAAAACGTGCACTGTTCTAAAATACAAATCTCTAAACTCTTTTTCTCTCCCAAATAATTTACATAGATCAATTGGAAGCATCTCTCACAGCTTTCTTCCAGGTAATTTTTTTTCCTCAAATATTTATTTATTATCTTATATGTTTTTCATCTTTTTTTATTTTTCTGTTGTTATAATGGCATGTCTTGTGATATATTTGCTGTGTTTTTTTCCTTGTTTATCTTGTTAATTTTACTGCAACCCATGCTCCCATGCTCTGTGTAAACCCAAACCTGTGGGAAGGCAACCCATACAACAAACCCAAACCCCTGGGAAAAATCAACCATAGTAAACCCAAAATTTTTCCCAGAAACCAAACTGAGACCAATACACAGAAAACCAAACCATTCGTTCGTTTCGCCACTGTTGCTAGCACAGCAAAGGCAAAAAAACCCATTCTTTCGTTAAGCCGAAGGCGCCCTTCAGCCCCATTTCCTTCCCTGCCGATCCACCTCTTCGCCGGGCAACCCATACATAGAAAACCAAAACCCCTGCATTTTTCACAGAAACCAAACACAGCAAACCCATACACAGCAACCCATACCCAGCAAACCCAAACCCATTTTTCTCATTCTATGCTTTTTTCACAGAAATCAGGTTTACTGTGTTTTTTTCACAGAAACCAAACAAAACATTTTGTTTGGTTTCTGTGAAAAAAACACAGCAAACCCATGCTCTGTTTCTCCTTTTGTTTAATAGAACACATATGCTTTCAATTCCCCTCCATCTCTTCATCTTCATCTCCTTTTTTTCAATTGCTTCTCTTCCAGTAGATACCGACCCACCCGATGTGATTTTCCTTCTCTGTTGATGAGTTGATGATATGTGTTTCCTGTGCTTTCTAGGCGTGATGTGTGTGTGTTGAAGATGATGCACAGTGATGTGTGCGTTGATGATGCTAATGATGAAATGGGAATTGGTTTGGCTAAATCGTGACTATTATACCCGTTGTTGTTAGGTAGAAATATTAGACAGTGGTTAAGCCGGGTGGAGATATGGGTTCCAAGCTTGATAAGTGAAGAGTATATGGTTAGGACAGTAATCAACGGTTGATGATGCTGCACAGTAGTGAAATGGGAATTGGTTTGGGTAGAAATATTTTAGACAGTGAAATATTATGTGCGTTGATGTTGGGTAGAAATATTACACAGTTATAAAAAAACTGATTTGGCTTGGGTAGAAAACTTGAGCCTATTAAATATTTATATACAGAATTCATTAATAAATTATTATATTGTTTGTTTTGAGATACAGAATTCATTATATAATTATTTATTTTAAGGCATTGTTTGTGTTGGGAATCAGCATCTTTGAGCATAATTTATTATATTGATTATATAAGTATTTTATATGCTTTTTTAATGTTTATTTCCTCAAATTTTTAGGTTTTATTAGCAGAAAACTTCACTTTTTTGTTATGGATAGTAAGATTATTCATGCAGCATGTATGGGAGCAGCTGTAACTGTGATAGCAACATGGGTAGCTATTATTGAATAAGAAAGAAATATAAATTATATACCAAGAGAACCACGTATAAATGCAATTGCTCAACGAGAATTCTATATGGATAGCATTTTGAATCGAGGTGATAGACATTGCGTTGAACAAATTCGTATGAAACCAGTTGTCTTATATAAATTGTGTGATGTTCTCACAAGTCATGACTTATTAAGATCAACTCAAAATGTGTCTATTAGGGATCAAGTAATTGTGTTCTTACAAATTGTAGGCCAAAACCAAAGATTTCATTTTATTAGTGGTATATACTATATGTCTGTTGAAACTATCCATCGTTACTTTAGAATTGTTTTAAAAGCAGTTCTTAAGTTATACAAACACCTAATTAAAGACCCAGGCGATACAGTTCCCGCAGAAATATTGAATAATCGTAGATTCTATCCTTATTTTAAGGTATGAGAACAATACCAATATTTTTATACATTAATTAATTACATCTAGAAGAAAAGGTTATACATTATTTTTTCATATTTATATAGGATTGCTTGGGAGCAATTAATGGTACCCATGTTCCTGTAAATGTTCCCGTTAAGATTCAAGGAAAGTTTCGAGGTCGAAAAGAAGGAACAACACAAAATGTTTTAGCAGCTATAACTTTTGATTTGAAGTTTATATATGTTTTAGCTGGCTGGGAAGGAAGTGCACATGATTCACGGGTTTTAGATGATGCATTATCAAGACCTAGTGGTCTAAAAATTCCATAAGGTATATAATAAAGTATTTATTATATGCAATAAACATATAAAATGTTTAATTAGCTAAAGATAGTAATAGGTTTTTTTTTCTAATTTGTAGAGAAATATTATCCTGGTGATGCTGGTTACGATATTCGAAAAGGAATCATTTCTCCTTTTCGTGGAGTTCGATATCACTTGAACGAGTTTACAGAACATTTACCAGAAAATGAAAAGGAGCTATTTAATTTTCGACACTCTTCTTTGAGAACTGCTATTAAGCGAGGGTTTGGTATTTTGAAGAGTCGTTTTAGATTAATTGATGGAAAGTCTTTTTGGTCTTATGAAACACAAATAGATGTTTTGCTTGCATGTTATATTATTTATAATCACATTATAGGAGTTGATCCAAATGACTTTCTTATGGAAGAAATATGTTCGGAAAGTGAACCAATTAGACGAACAATCAACTTAAGTCAACAGGAGGAGAGGGAAGAGAATAGGGAGTGGATAACAAAAAGAGAAATGATTGCATCAACCATGTGGAATGATTATAACACTTAAAGAAACTAGTAATTGAGTGTTAATTATATATGTTTGTGTTTATTATGTCTTGCTTGAGTTTGTATTATCTTTGTTATGTATTTGGATTGTTTGTTGACTTTATTATAATTTCTTATGTAATTTATGTATTCTCTTTTAAATGTTAATTGTAGTTTTTATATTTAATTTATTAAATCTAAATATTTTGTAGAAATTCGTAACCTTTTTTTTGTAGAAATAAGTACCACACAGAATGAAAAATGCAAGGGCAAGCACTTTACATGGTCTAAGCCTATGTCTCACATGCTACTTGAGATATTAGCTGGGGAGGCACTTAAAGGAAACAAACCTTCTTCCACTTTTAGAGCAGAATCTTTTGTTAAGGTGACTACTGAAATTAGTCAAAAGTTCAACGTTCAATGCGAGCCTAAGCATGTTGACAATCATCTCAAAAACTGTGAAAAAAGAATGGGGAATAATAACCAAGCTTAAAAATAAAAGTGGCTTTGGTTGGGATGATTGTTTGAAGATGATTACAGTTTCGAAAGATGTTTATGATGAAGAAGTGAAGGTATGATAAATATTATACTCTTCGTAATTTTTATATTTACTTTTGTTTCCAAAATGTTATACAAGGAACTAAAAAATTTCGTATTCTAAACTTTATGAATAGGCACATCCTAATCATGACGAGTATCTCAACAAAAAACATAACATGTACGAGGCAATGACAATTGTTGTTGGAAAAAATATGGCAACCGAAAATTATGCCAAATCATATGCTGATGTCAACTTGGAAGAGAACACTGAAGAGCAATCAATTTCAATTGAAAATGAAGGGGAATATGAAGAAACTTCAAAAGAAAAAGAGACATCTTCCTCTAGTGCACAAAAGAGGCAACATAAAAAGAGAAATCGCATGTATGAAGATGATAGTGTTGAAAAGTTGTCTAAAAAGATTGGAGTGTAGCATTTGCAATCCAAAGCCTCAGCAAAAATCAACTTGATGTTAATGAGCTATATACAGAAGTGATGAAAATTGAAGACTTTGATGAGATCACGCTTGGGGATGCATTTGATCACTTGGTCCAACATGAAATGTTGGCAAAAGCATTTATGGTAAAAAATGCTAATTTGAGAAAAATTTGGATTCAGAATTTTGTGAACCAATGCAGCTACATGCATGATTGCTAAGATGATTTCACTATGATAAGAAAGTTTATGTTTGTTATTTGACAAGTATGTGTACTTGTTTAATTCGGTCTAGCATGTTTATGTTTGTTAATTTGAACTAATATGTATTAGTATTACATTAAAACTTAATATTTATGCAAGACTATATTTGATGTAAGATATTCATATTTATTTCTTAATGCTTCTTTGATATATATTAAAGGGATATTACAGGGATAATTGTCTATAGCTGTAAAAAAAAAAAGCAATCTTTATCTAAAAAATCTATTAAAATATTTTTGTATTTATTTATCTTTTAAAAAAAATCTTCATACCAAAAAACCCAAATATCTAACTCTTACTTGGTTAAAAAAATCTTAAAACCATAAACTAATTTGGCTTTCTTCATATATAAAAAAAATATTTTAAGCTTCTAAAATTGAAAAAAAATTTAATAGGTTTTATTTAAGAAAAATTTCACAAGGTTATATTTTTATAATATTATATGACATATATAGTTATATTTTATAAAATAAGCTATATATGAATATAAAATATAATAAAAAAAATTCATCATTACACTTTTTAGATTTTATTCTTTTATTGTAAGTGATTAAATATTTATATTTAATATTTTTCATATATTAGATAAATTTGAAAAAAAAATTAATTCATTAATAAATTATTTTCCAGTTCATTTTCCATAATACAACTAAACACTAGAAGGTTTTTCAATTCATTTTCCATTATACTACCAAACATCGGAAAATACTTTCCCGAAATTCATTTTTCTGAAATTCACTTTCTAAAAGGAAATTACTTTCCTGCAAACAAACGAGACCCTAATGTGTCTAGGTGTCCATTAAATTCATTACCTCAATTATTATTTTGTTTTTAAATAAGGTAAGGATTCAATGTGGGATGTTTGTAAACTAAAGGGATTAAATTAATAAGTTCACTAAAACAACAAGGACTAAATTGTATTTACTATATTCCCAGTTTATTTTTGTATTTTTAAAGCTTTTTTAAAAAATTTAAAATCTTTTTATTTACTTTAAATTAATATATTTTTAATATTTTCAAATTATTTTAATATATTGATGTTAAAAATAATTTTTTTAAAATAAAAATATATTATTTTAAACAAAAAAAAACCACTTTAAAAAATAACATTAATTAAACTCCTCCTAATATCAATTCTAACAACATCGAATATAGAATAATTTTCTTATTTAATAGCCACCAAAACTTCGAAATATAAAAACCAAAAGTTTTCATAAATTATCTCTCTTAAATCTTTTAAACTCTCTCCCCGTCGATTCTCTCAATCAAAGCGAACAACCACACCTCTTTTGAATCAAAACGACCAAGCAGCAGAAAGCAAAACGACAGCAATAATATGGTTGAAACCAGACGCAGCTCCTCCTCCTCCTCCAAACGCTCTCTTCCTCCCTCTTCTCCTCCTCCCTCTTCTAAAAGATGCAAAGTATCCCCTCTCTCCACGTCTATATATCCGTTTTAGATTTAATATTTTTTTTATAAAAAAATCGGTGATATGCATTTTAATTTTTGAATTGTCGGTTGCTGATTGAAACATAGGCTGCTGCTGCTGCTGCTGCTGCTGCTGCATCTGAGGTATCATCGTCGACAAGCGATGTACCGACACCGGTACTGCCGATAGAAAATACAAGTCAGGAAAAGGATTCCGGGTCTGAATTAGATTTGCAGGCTACTAAGTCTGGAGAGGAGACTCAAGCCGAGGAATTGGTGTCTTTAGGTGCGATCTTGTTTCTATTCTGTTTTTTCTTTGAAAACAGATTGGTGTTATTTTGTTTATGTTCAATAGTTGTTTTGATTTTAGATGAAGTCACTGCCAATGGAGAGAAATCCAAGGGTGCAGTAGTGCTGAACAAGTCAAAGAAGCGAGTACCAAAATCAGTAAAATCTAATGCCAAGGCTGCATGGGGCCAATTGCTGTCCCAATGTTCACAGGTGATTGTGTGGTGATTCATGTTAGTGATCTGTTTATTTATGATTGTGTGGTGTTTCATTTTAGTGATCTGTTTATTTATTACCAAAAGATGATAAATTTAAAGCTTTTAATTTAGTTGGATGTTGGACTACTGGATTTCATGTTTGTCACTTGGAGTTTTGTTTTTATAATTCTAGCCTATTAGCTTCCCACTGGGTCTGCATGTTGTGAAAATCTCACCTGCCTTGGTTTTATAGACAGTCAAGTTGTTCTACAATGTTTAGGGAGCTTATTATGAGGAAGTTTGTTATAGTATGTGATGACATCACTCTACGGGTTTCTTAATACATTGTTGACACTAATTTGAACTTGTTGCTTGGAAATTATTTTGTTGGTGAAATATTTCGATCTTTATTGCCAGGCAACTCCCTAATAAATAAACCTTTGTTTTGGCAGCACTTATCATGTTTCGAGTCTTTGGATTTCTTAGGGTAGTATTTTGTGAATCTAGTTGAGATGATTCAGACTTATCTATATCATTGTGAATTTAAGAGCAAATTTTTTTTTTTTTGAGTTGGTGGCTTCTTTCGTGGTTGCGTGCATTTTGTGCAGGTTGTGAGTGTGCGTTTGATTAAGGCATTTTATTGATGTTAATGTCAAACTTTAAGGTACTTGGGACTGTGTCTCACAGGGTATTTAAGTGCTCTACAAAAGGTTTTGTTCATTTCTGTATGTGTTGCTGTCTGGAAAAATATATGGGGAAATTTGATTGGAGCTTTGTCGTGTGAGGTTTCAAGTGCTGTGCAGTGAGGGTCTCAAATTTTCTATTTATTTTCAGCTTGTTACCTAGGAAAAATTGGGTAGAATTTATTTCAAAAGGGGAGGGAATGGAGTTTCAGGATTTTTTTTTGCTTATTTCAGTTATGTGGTTCATCTCTCTGTTTGGTAAAGTTTGTTGTATATTCTTGTATCTTGGAGATAGTATAGGTCATTTAGTGGCTTTTCAAGTATATAAGCTGCTGTTGAAAATAAAATTCATGTCGAGCATGCTAATAAATGTTGTTTTTTCTTTTTAATTCCCCTATACCATGATTTGTTGATTTGGTGTTAAAAAATGGAAAGCGGGCTTCAGAAGATTTGTCATTCTCCAAGTCATGACAATAACTGGAAAGCTAGTGCTGAATTTTGTTTACTTCTTTTGTCCTAAAGGCAGATTTCTGAAATTTGCTCTTGATGTTTTACCATATTTTGTGGAACTGAACAAGTGATTGTTTCTGATGCTTTTAAGTGTGTTATTCATTGCAGAACCCTCACAAGCTGATAAATAGCACTCTTTTCACTGTTGGTCAAAGCCGACAATGCAATTTATGGCTTAATGATTCATCAATCAGTACTATTTTATGCAAACTGAAGCACATAGAGGTAGTAATCTCTGCACTGTCTAATTTCTAATTTTCTTGTTAATTAACAAAAATTTATTCATCAAGGTAAGACACTGCATCATTTTCCATAATCATGCAATCCAACTCTGGCCCCTCTTTGGTAATCTGTTTATAATCACCCTGCAGCGTGGAGGTGCACCTATTGCCTTATTGGAAATCACTGGGGGAAAAGGAGCAGTCCAAGTAAATGGTAAACTTTATCAAAAGAATGAAACTTTAGCATTAAATGGAGGCGATGAAGTGATTTTCACTACTTCTGGAAAACATGCATATGTATCCTTTTCCTTCACTTTGCCTTTGGCAAAATTATGTGGCTTTATGTATTATTATTTTTGTTGTTTGTGTTACTGTTCTGTTTCTGTGAAAGTATAGAATGAAAATTCCTATCTAGATTTTGCATGTTTATATTATTTGACTTAAATGTCCATCACCTCCTCTAAGGATCATTGAATTCCTTAATGGGAATTTTAGATATTTCAGCAGCTAACAAGCAATAGCTTAGGCACACCAGGCATGCCTTCTGTGAGCATCTTAGAAGCCCAGAGTGCTCCTATAAAAGGGATTCACATTGAGGCAAGGTCTAGAGACCCCTCAGATTATGCAGGCGCATCAATATTGGCTTCTTTGTCACATCTTCTTCCGCCTACTGCCAAAACTGGTGAGGATGGGCAGCAAAATACAGATTTTTCCACCTTGCCTTCTGGCTGTGAAGTGTCCGAAGATCATGTTCCAGATGTTGAAATGAAGGATGGCACAAGCAATAATGATCCCAGTGATGTTTCCCCAAGCGAGAAAGCTGTTGCTCCTTCCTCTAATGCTGCCAATGAAAATGCTAATGCTGCCAGTGAAAATGCTAATGCTGATAGCATGAGATTGGGTGCTCGTACAAATGCAGTTATTGGAAGGATTCCAAATTCAACTTATGAGTTAAAGCCATTGTTGCGGATGCTTGCAGGTTCATCTTCTGAATTTGATAAAATATTTGATGAGAGGGAAAGGAGAGAAATCCTCAAGGATCTTGATCCTCCACCAGTTCTAATGTCCACTAGACGGCAGTTGTTCAAGGACAGTTTACAAAAAGGAATTCTAAACCCTGAAGAGATTGAAGTTTCATTTGACAATTTCCCATATTATCTAAGGTGCACATTTTCATTTGTCAAGTAGTAGTGTAAAATATTTATCTTTGAATGCTATTCATTTCAGTGTGGAAATTATTCATGCTGTACATGTCTCTATCATTTATGACTTAAAACATAAGGACAAAAACATGTGCTAACCAATCTAAAAACAGCTTGATATTACTGTTTCTTGGCATGATCTAACCTCTTTTAGGCTATAGAGAGGCAGGATTAGCACATGTATGGTTACTGTTTCTTGGCATGATCTAACCTCTTTTAGGCTATAGAGAGGCAGGATTAGCACATGTATGGAATTCACCTTTTCAATTCAATTATACTCTGATTGACTAATGGATTAAGGAACTGGCAAAAGGCAATGAATTGAGTTGAATTCTACAAAAAACACCAATTCAATCAAGCTCTTAATAACAGAATCATCAAATTTTTTTGTTATCTCATGTCTTGCTGTGCTGGACCAAATTGGTACTTTTACTGACCCTGAGCCCTCTTACAGTGATACAACTAAGAAAGTTTTGATAAGTGCTGCATTCATCCATCTGAAATGTGGTAACAAAGTTGCAAAGTTTGCTTGCGATCTCCCTACTGTGTCCCCACGCATGTTACTATCTGGTCCTGCAGGTAGCCCCTCTCTTATGTGCTTTATGATATATATTTTTGCTTCATTTTGTACGTTCATTGTTATTAGCTCCTGTTCTTGTGAAATTTTGCTGTAGGCTCTGAAATATATCAGGAGACTCTGACAAAGGCACTTGCCAAAGATGCTGGTGCTAGACTACTAATTGTGGATTCGCTTCAATTGCCTGGTGTAAGCTTTTTGGATATCTTTTTCAGAATCTTCTTTTTTGTTCTTTATATGTGATGTTTCACTGCTCCTTAGGCCATGTCTCCCACAAATTTCCATCCATATTAGGCCATGTTGCTTTTTTGGAGCACCAAATATGCATGTTTTGTGGCGTTCTAATTTCTTCTCATACTGCTTTCTAATAATTTCAGGGATCAATACACAAAGAAGCTGATTCTTCTAGAGAAAGTTTAAAATCAGAAAGAGTCTCTGCATTTGCCAAAAGAGCCATGCAGGCAGCATTACTAACTAAGAAACCTACTTCTAGTGTTGAGGCTGGCATAACTGGTTGCTCTACATTTGGTTCTCATGCCCGGCCAAAGCAGGAAACTTCTACTGCATCATCCAAAAACTACACGTTTAGAACAGGCATTTTTGCTTTTATAACAGCAGCGGTTTTTTTTAAATTGTCCTTTTGCTGCTGTTTCATGGACTACCTTAAGAGTTAATACCTAAATAGCTATCTGACTTACAGTTTGTTAAATTGCAGGTGACAGAGTAAAGTTTGTGGGTACCTCCTTGGCATCTGCAATTTCTTCTTTGCAGCCTCCTTTAAAGTATTTTTCTTTCTTTTCTTAAGGTGTCCTATTTTCTTATTATTTGTGTTCCTTTCAATTTAATGGCTATATCTCTCCCAAGTACACGGGACTTTAATTCTCTCTTGAATCCAAGCTTCTTGATTATATGCTATAAGTGGCTGTACCTTGAACTGTATTAAAAAAATCCCCAGCCATCCTGAATACCATATACTCAACCAGATGCATAGTTTTTGTAAAAAAAAAAAAAATTAATTATGTTTTGTTTTGAACTTTTTCTCTCGATAGGGAACCGACAATTGGTTTACGAGGCAAGGTGGTCCTTACTTTTGAAGGAAACAACACCTATAAAATTGGCGTTAGATTTGATCAATCCATCCCAGAAGGCAATGACCTGGGTGGTCGTTGTGAAGAGGATCATGGTTTCTTTTGTACTGGTGCGTTCTTGAACCATCTAGACTATGTCACTGATTTATTAGATAATTAGATGATGGTGTTTGTTTGCAGCAGAACATCATCCAATATCACTAATGCCTCCTTTTCTCTCAGCTAATTCACTTCGTTTGGATAGTTCTGGAGGAGAAGATGTTGACAGGCTTGCTATTAATGAGCTCTTTGAGGTCCTTGCTACTTTAACTAGAGTAATGTTTGTTGCTGCTTTCTTCTTCTTCTCATATAAGGCCCCAAGCTGATTTTTTTGATGTTTCACAGGTTGCTTTAAATGAAAGTAAAAATGCCCCCCTAATATTGTTTTTGAAAGACTTAGAGAAGTCTGTGGTGGGAAATCAAGATGTATACACTTCCCTAAAGAGTAAGCTTGAGAATTTACCAGAGAAAGTTATCGTAATGGGCTCCCATACCCAGATTGACAATCGTAAGGAGAAGGTAATCCTTTGGCAGATATTCTGGTACCTGTATTTGTATATTTGCTATTTGATACTTTTAAGTTTTTCTATATCCTGACAATATATATTTACATTTTCTATGACTTGTTATGTTACAGTCCCATGCTGGTGGTCTTCTATTTACGAAGTTTGGCGGCAACCACACTGCATTACTTGATCTTGCTTTTCCGGTATGCAAAGCATTGTCATAATGGTTATGAGCTTTTTTTTTTTCTACTCCGTGTTCGTGTTCTCAAAAGCATTATGGTTGATGGCTGATTTGCCATTAGTCTCTCTCTCCCTCTTTCACAGGGCATGTGTGCATATAGAGATAAGAGTTTGCTAAATTAACATGCTCTTATCATAATAGCTGTGTTTGTTTACTTGGATACTCATTAATTTGCATATACTAGTATGGGATAAGGCTTTGTTGTCATTGTATGTGATGAGCTGTATTTAAACAGATATAGCTTGATAATAGTTATGAATATTAATCATATTATCATCCAGGCTTGTGTTAGGCATATCCTTCTGGTGCAAATTTTACAATTATGCTTTTAATGATTTTATGGATCAGAAAGGGCTTAAATTAGGAAGCGTGTACCAGTGATTTATTTGGATTGCTCTCATATATGTTGTTTGTTGCCACCTTTTATTGCGCCATTGATCAGTTCAAGCATGTTTTGATGCTATGTTTTTTTTTTTTAGTTTGATAGTTTTGGCAGAGGATAGATTTGTGCAGATCCTCCCTTTCAGGAGATGTAGACGTGACTAAATTTAAGCCTTGGCTAATTTAGGATCTAGATTAGGACTTAATCGGTGATGATATGGTGGTTGACTTTTGTGGGTTTCTGCAAGAATTCTTCTGAATGCAGAAAAGGGAAGGCTCCCTTTTGGACCTAAATAATGGTAAAAGATTGCACAGAAAGATATGTAAGTGTTTTGAATTCGAACAATTAGATCTGAACTTCTGGTAAACACAATATTTATGATTTGACTTAAAAACTTAAAATGCTATATAGACAAGTCAAGCTAGTGGATTTTGACTTTGCATATTAAATCAAGTCATTAGCTTTCATGATCAGCATTTACTGCAAAAAATGATTCATTTCCATGAAGTATCCCTAGAAGTTGATATGCGATAAGCTATAAGACATGGAAAATTTAAATAAGATTCATAATGACAAGAAAAGAATCCATGCCAGCCTCCTACACATGGATGGATTACTCTCTTCAGTATCCTCGCATGGATACAATTTTCCTTTAATTGTTTTTATTGTAAAATTTGTTATGCATGATTCTCTTGCATCTGATGCAGTTTTTCACATGGTATAAAGCTTAACTTCTACCCATAGCATGACCAGACCAAGAGTGCCATGGTGAGCTGATCAAATATCTGAGTGCCTAACACAACTCTTATATAGACAATTCTCATTTGCTCTTTTGTTCGCTGGCCACAATAAAAATTAAAGTTTTGATACCTCTTATATGCATTAGAGTCAAAAGCTTCCATACTGGTTGTTTTGTGTCATTTACATCAGTCTCACATCACTGAAGAATTAAAATGATGCGAGTATAGCCTCTAATTCAGGATAGCTTTGGAAGACCGAGTGATAGGAGCAAAGAAACACCCAAAGCAATGAAGCAGCTCTCACGACTTTTCCCAAACAAAGTAACAGTACAGTTGCCACAGGTATTGTTCCCGCATTCAGTTTATAATCTAGTCAAGCTTTTTTTATTTTCTTCAACCCTTGAATGCCTTAGCCAACATTTTTGAGCATCCTGGCAGGATGAAGCGTTGCTTGTGGACTGGAAACAGCAGTTGGAGCGTGATATTGAAACTCTGAAAGCACAAGCCAACATTTTTAGCTTTCATTCAGTAAGTATCATTGCTTCTGAATTGTGAACTGTTATGTCCACTTTCCTACTGATTTTCCTACGTCCTAAATGGCGGTTGCTGCTTCTGTCGCTCCTGTCGTGCAAGGATTTCCTCTTATATATGTACAGTAGCCAACCCTTATGCAGTTGAAATAGCATTATTCTCACCCATGGCATCCAAACACATACAGATGCCTCCATGCTTAGAATCAAACATTGTTTGCTCTAGTTTGGTCCTTTGATAATTTTTCAGTTTTACTGCTTTTGATGCGCCCCTGCAAGTGGTCAAATGGTGATTCATTTTATACTTGTGTGTGGCATCCAAACGCATACAGTTTCGTACTCGCTCAGAAAAAGAAATAATTTTTTTCTAGTTAGGTCCTCATGGTGCTCAAGCTGTAACTACCAACACTTACAACATATGAGAGAGAGACACAAGGAGAGAGAATCACATCCGGGTTCACCAAAAGTGATAAGAATATCTCTCTCCTCAAAAATTATTTTTAATTCCCTGTCATGTTTCTCTCTCCTCCTTTCTCTCTCTCTCTCTCTCATATGTTGTAAGTGTTGGTAGTTACAGCTTGAGCATCATAGAATTTCTTGGTCAGACTTTGTGCTTTAGACTGGCCATGAAGAATGACCATTTTTTTTTTTTGCTGACATACACAAGTTCTCTCGAAGCTAGGTATTATTCCAATCCAATCTATATGGATCAGGTTGAAGATCTAAACATAACTTTGCTTTATTTCTTACTTTACCTGTATATGTTGTTTCATTTCTTTTGGTTTTCTAAATTTGAGAAATTAGAAAATAGATTTTTGTTTCTGTGTTTGTTATTTGGTTATTTACTTTGTACATGATGTGTGTAGGTTCTCAGCCGAGTTGGTTTGTGTTGCCCTGACCTAGAAACTGTGTGCCTTAAAGATCAAGCCCTTACAACTGAAAGTAAGGGTTCTTGACTCAACTCTTGCATATCTTCACCTTCTTCTTTTTTTTGGTATTGATATTAACATTAAACTGCAATATTTCACTGGTGCTATTATTTTACTTAAACAGGTGTGGAGAAAGTAGTGGGATGGGCTTTGAGTCACCACTTCATGCATTGTTCTGAAGCCTCTGTCAATGATTCCAAAATTCTTATATCTTCTGAAAGGTTTTTTTTCTCCTCATTTTTTTTTCCATCGTTAACTATAAAATGCCAACTCTTTTCTTGTATTAACATTTCCTTTGATGTATATGCTGCAGCATTTTGTATGGATTGAGCGTTCTACATGGTGTACAAAATGAAAGCAAGAGCTTGAAGAAGTCACTGAAGGTAAAATTGATGGCCATATCTGTTTAGATGTTTATCTGATTCACCCCCCCCCCCCCCCCCCCATGATATTAACCAAAAAGATCATCTTTCAGGATGTGGTCACTGAGAATGAATTTGAGAAGAAACTTCTAGCAGATGTCATGCCTCCTAGTGACATTGGAGTTTCCTTTGATGACATTGGAGCCTTAGAAAATGTGAAGGATACCTTGAAGGAACTGGTTATGCTCCCTCTGCAAAGACCTGAATTGTTTTGCAAAGGACAGCTGACTAAGGTTAATTGCAAAATATGGAGGCTTTTTTTTCTTTCCTCCTATAAGTATTTTTATTTTTATGTTTACAAGATGTTATTCCTTGTACAGCCTTGCAAGGGAATATTGCTGTTTGGGCCTCCTGGTACTGGGAAAACAATGCTGGCAAAGGCTGTAGCAACTGAGGCTGGTGCAAACTTTATAAATATATCTATGTCGAGCATTACTTCGAAGGTACATATGAGTACATATATGTTGTGCTATTTGATGTTCTGTGAGCTTTCACTTGAGCATTGCTATTGTTTATTGAAATGTTAACATCAATATTTATTGCAGTGGTTTGGAGAAGGCGAAAAGTATGTCAAGGCAGTGTTCTCTTTAGCTAGTAAAATCGCTCCTAGTGTTGTTTTTGTTGATGAGGTTTGTGCAATATATCTTCTTGTCACTCATTCTGATAGCTGATTTTCAAACCCGGACCCCCTGACAAAGCCACAGCCAATAGGCAAGCGCAAATGTGATAGTCCGGGCACATTTTTTTCCTTATTATAGTCTCTGTTTGAGGTTCCTTTTTTTGTCTTTGTTCTTTTCAGCAACGTTAAAAGCTAAATTTCATACAAGTCTTGTAGAATTTCTATTTGATAATGCAAAGCATTTGCTGGTCATACAACTGGAACATAATTAATTTGGAATGATGAGAATTAAAATTTGAATCTACGTCATATATGAACAGTATAAAATGTTAAGATGACTTTTTATTGCAAGGCCTGCGACCAGCATTGTTTGAGAAAGAGCGTTTCTTTTTTGCCTTCATCAGCTTGTTGCCCACCATTTTTTTCCCCTCATTTTATTAGTCTTTCCAAGTCCCCAACTTCTCAAACATGTCTTTCTTGATATTTAAGGAAATGAGTGTGAAACCACAACGAAATGCAATTAATGAAATACATAGAGACTGTATTATATACCATCATTGTCATAATGATAATAAGAGCAACAATATCAACTGCATTTGAGTCAGTATGAAATGATTGTTCAATCACTTGGCTTATATGTTCTTTCAGGTGGATAGCATGTTGGGAAGACGTGAAAATCCAGGGGAGCATGAGGCTATGCGTAAGATGAAGAATGAGTTCATGGTGAATTGGGATGGCCTGCGTACAAAAGATAAAGAACGAGTCTTGGTACTTGCTGCCACAAATAGACCTTTTGACCTTGATGAGGCTGTTATTAGGAGACTTCCCCGGAGGTGCTCTGTCTTATGTTTATCTTACCCTTTTCTTTAAAATGGCAAAATAGCAACATCATTGACTTTCTTCTGCAACTGGTTTGCAGATTAATGGTTGACTTGCCAGATGCACCGAATAGAGAAAAAATCCTGAGGGTTATCTTGGCCAAAGAAGATTTGGCACCTGATGTTGATTTAGAAGCAGTTGCAAATATGACTAATGGCTATTCTGGGAGCGATATAAAGGTTCTTTCACGCTATTTAGCTAGCATATGATTTTACTCTCATTACTTCTGTCTAATCTCTTTTCCCCCCTTTCTTTTCAGAATCTTTGTGTTACTGCCGCACATTGTCCTATACGAGAAATTTTAAAAACAGAAAAGAAGGTTTGCTTGACATTGCTATTTGTTTAATGTGAATTATTCTGATGTTCTCTATTCTAGAACTTATGTAATTGAAAGCCACATTAGTTCTTTAATTGCAATGTTGTGTGTGTGTGCATATATAATTGAAACCCCACATTGAATATTTATTCCATGAAACATTTCGTGCCTAGAAATCTTCTTAGTCTACAATGTTACAATACAAGTATTGCTCATAAGTACCCCAAGGTAGCCTTCTCACTCGGTGCTTGTGCTAAGGGCTCCTTGGACTTGGTTTATGTCTGAATCATTTCATGCCTAGAAGTCATTTTAGTCCACAGTGTTCTGATGCAAGTATTGCTCATAAGCACATTCATGTATATTCCTGTTAAGTTGTTAGCCTAGGAGACTACATTCCTGGAATTGCCTGAGAGGGGCTGCTAGATATGACTGCCATGTGGTTTATGTTAGGATATTCATTCCTGAAACTTTTAGCATAGCTGCTGCAAATATGGCATCTAATAACATTAGCACAGGCGGGTATGTAATGTGAGCACTTGTTACACTGCCAGTAAACATTTTAGTTAAATGAATCAAGGCTTTTCTTTGAAGTCCAAATATACTCGCTTGTTGACTTGTAAATTCCAATCTACTGAATGGAAACATGTTTATCATTTTTATTTGGCTGTGTTGATGTTTTTAAACAAATTTTGGGAGGAAACCTGGCATGGGAAATTTCTAAATTGCTATCTTGCTTGCTTTTTTAAATGCTATACATGTGATTCGACTTTTGTACATAATTTTGTTCACTTATTGGCTGTGCAATTGACTTTTGAGGGGCACAATTTCAGGAAAGAACTTTGGCATTGGCTGAGAATAGTCCATTGCCCACATTGTACAGCAGTTCTGACATCCGTCCTCTTAAGATGGAGGATTTTAGATATGCGCATGAACAGGTATGATGATTCAGAACATTTTCATTAATTGGTTGGGGAGTTGACTGAGTAGCATGTTATTACTTGTTTCAAGTTTGTTTGTTTGTTCACCTTTTGGCCCAAATATCTTACTTTAGCTGTTTGGTCTGGGAATCTGGGCTGGTCAACTCGAATCATCGAACGACCTTTCCATCCTGGAGCAGCATTTTGTTTTTTCAAGTTCCCCACCCAGCCATCTGTTAAAATTTAATCTTTGATTATTCCTTTTTATGTTGGAGAATATGATGGCAGTAATAGGGAGGATAAGATAATAATTGACTTGGGAATGGCGATGCTGTTACAGAAAGAGAACAGTCAGATATGAGAGCCCTCTAGTTTATAAACGTCGGAATAGAAGACCCATGTGAGAACCCACAGATGCATTTGGCTATAGAGAGGCTAGAAAAACAATTTGATACCATGGAGAGGCTAGAAATCCCATAGATGCTATATATTATTGGTCGGTAATTTTCTACATTTAGCAGTTAGTTCATGGCATTTTGCCCTTGTGAAGACGCTCAATAGAATCATCTTAAAACCACAGGGATTAATGTGGTGTTTTTGTCCAGGCGCAGCCTCTTGGAAACGTATTTTACTCTCATGTGGATTCACCTTGAAAGATTGATTGATTTTGTTCTTTCCTTGGCTTTTGTAGCTTGTATCAGAGATTGTTGCCTCATGTGTGGGTGCATTTAGGATTTTATTGAAGAAAGAAATGCCATCCCTGCAAACATAAACAACAACCTTAGCATTGCCATTTAGTCATCTAATTTCAATTTATTTATGAATCAGTCATGTTAATACTCCAATAATTGCAGGTGTGTGCAAGTGTGTCATCAGAGTCCACAAACATGAACGAGCTCCTCCAATGGAATGATCTATATGGAGAAGGTGGATCGAGAAAGAAGAAATCGCTCAGCTATTTCATGTAGAGAATGTATGTTTCATGTATAGGCATTTCTTGTTTAATTTATTCTTAAGTCGCCTAGATTTAGGACCTGTATTTTGTGGAAATTTCATTGCAGGTCCTGACCGTAGAATAGGTTTTAATTATTGACCGCATTCAGGAATCGTACGATATTTATTGGCTGGTAATTTGGCCGAAGCTGCATTTTTCTTCTTCTGTTTCCTCTTTGATTCATTCCCCCCCCCCCCCCCCCCCGTTCTGGCATGCAAGCACTAGTTTTGACAATGAATAAATCATCTTTGCATTGCACGCCACGGTAAAATGTAATATTACCGAGGGTAACATTTCCGGTGAAGAAGATTCTGGTCTTCTCAATATTCCCTTTTCCGACTCCGGGCAGCACAAAAAGAAAGCGCAACGTTTTACACAAGAATCCACTAGCATGGTTCTGTTTGCAGCTATTCCCTCAACGTAAGTGGAGAAGTTGACCTAGGTTGTATCATTAAAATATATGCAGCAAGTCACTTGTCAAATTGCATGACGTAAATCATAGGGCAGTAAATTTAAGACGCTTATAACTGCTGTAGTTTCCAACAATCTGCCTAATTAGAGAAGATTTTCCCAAGGTGTGCCAGAGGAAACCCCTACAGCCTAACAAATCCTGGCATTGCGTGACCAGTGAGTTTACATTCAGCCTGATATAACTACTGCTGTGCTGTATGCGGGTTGATAATGTATTATACTCCTGATACGCTCTGAAGTTGATTACCTACAAATTGGTGATAATATGAGATATAACATGTGGACTTGATATTTAAATACCTTGTGAATGTTCACCACTGGATAGAGTTGGGGAGGAGATCAATGAAAACCTCACATCAGCAAACGTCTTACAATTACTACCTCCTTGCCATCATTATGATGCAAACAGCTGAAGGAAAAGTTCAACAATAGGAGAAGCCTAATAGGGCTTGAGGCAGGATTTCCAAGTAACTGCAGAAAAGAATGCTAATACTGCCTAAAATATAACATTCCCTCCCAATTGTAATTTGACATGAACAAAGAGAGAATTAATTACCTACAACTCACTTTATAGTTCTTTAATTGAAGAGGGCTTGCAATCAAAACTTCTTGATGGATATCGTCCAAAGAAGATCAGAACTGGACTGCACTGTTATCTTTTCACCTTGGACTAAGTTTGATGTGCTTACCAGATCACCAAACCTCATTTCCATGTTAGCTGGAAAACAGAAAATATGAAATTCAGTCAATCAGACTCCTATGGCAAATTTCATAATAGCCGAGAAAGAGGATGAAAGAAATCCATCAGGCATTAACCATCTGTAAGAGTTTTATTCAATGAGGAAAGGAAGTTAGGGAAGAAGTGAATCATTTCAAGACCCTGGCATTTTTTGCCCCCGGTTGTTTAACACATCATTCTGTAGCCCAGAGAAGAAAAGCTGTGGTGTCAAGTGCCCAAAACTATCTAGGGGCTACCCCTCCATATGTCAAATGACAATATTAATGGTGATGTGTAATTTAATGAAAATTTTGACCAGAGAACACGAGACTCGGGATTGGAGACCTATATGTTTCTGCTTATTAGCTCAGCAAATGAAAGCACTCACCAGAATAATTTCAATCGATATACTTACTGAGATCCCATTGAAGCCCCGTTGTTGTAGTGCCCACAGATGTCATCCCTATGGGAATGAGTCCGCAATGCGGACCCTCGACAGAAGATTGAATATGAATCTCATGACGGTGGGTCCTTGGAAGTAAGTAGATTAGGCAATCATCTGATAAAAGGATTATTCGCGTGGTTGAGAAACGATATAGCACGTTAATGTTTCCAGCCTCATGGTCAAATCGCCCACCAAGTGCTCCAGCTACAAGAATGCAGAGCTGCAAATTACAACAAAAGCAAAAAACCTGTCATATTGCCAATCTGAGCAGGGAAACAGTCACAGTGGTGGACTCCTAACACCCAGTGCAGTTTATTTTTTTCACTGACAAGCTCCTGAGCAAAAACTAGCCAGGATTGTCATGAAGAATATGGACATCATGATTCTGGTAATTTATTTTCAACTCCCAAAAGTTAATTTTTTGTACTTTGAGCTTCTAAAAGCAACAAAATAATCTTTATGGGGTACATATTTAAGCAGGCAAATGAAGTACAAATGACTGAAGAGTCATAAAATGTCAAAACTATAGTGCTGGTTTTAAAAGGAGCAAAAGTTTAGCTACACTAAAACCTTAGTGACTCAAACATATACTGTCCTAAAATTTCCACACAAGCATGCTTTGAAGGCAAACACAACACTCACCAAACTGCAGGGACTCAAAATAAATCAATCAAAATTCTTTACAAAAGTGTCTAGGTAGATGATAAATGCATGAGATCAGGTAGATGCACTTTAAAAAAGGAGCCTTTGGATGTGAATATGTTTATCTTACATTCGATCTATCCAAGTTTGGAGCAAAGTCTCGAATGTAGGCTACACACTTGTGTAGATCTGTGGTATCCTGATCATGAGATTCATCAACTACCTTGGTCCCCTGCATTTTGGAAGCAAGCTCGAGTATCTGAGCAAGGTTTGACTGATCACACTCAGAAGAAAAAAATCCATGTAAAAGCATGGCCCAGAAAACAATTGAAAAGATTCAAAAAGGGCTTCAATCATAAGTTCCCAACTCCAAAATGATAAGTTGGCAAATGGAAGAGCATCAATAGAGGATACTTTGGACGAATAAAAGGAAAACATCCTACTGATAATACAGTGATATAAGTGGGACCCAGAAACAACTACCAAGTTGGTATAGAAGTCCAGTACTTCTGTCCGAATTGAGTCCATGTCCCCTTTGATTATGTCTGGCTTGTACCTGGTAGAAATCAACCGGTCAGCATCACGATAAGTCTACTAAAGATGACAAGCAGTGATTTCATCATGAACTCCCTTGCTGAAATCATATGCTCAGAAGATGTCAATCAGAAAAGCGCAAAGGTATTTGCAGAATAAATATGTAAATTTTAGCTACTTTCAAGAATTCTAAAATTGCCCAACATTTTTTTTTTGTCTCAATCAAGAAAATCATGATTTATTCAGCCATGAATCCACCACCCCATTGAAAAAGATTTCGTTTTTGTTTCAATGAAATTCATTTTAAGATTCAATCCAATAGTATATTAAAAAATAATATAAATTATATCATGAGACCTCTCTATAAATTGATTTTTTCATATAATAAAGTCACTACAAATGCAAAATCTCAAAATCAACCTCTCTATAAATTGGAGGGGAAAAGAAAAACAGAGAGTGACCTGCGTCGAACATCAAGAGCGTCGTCGCGGGGGAACAAGAGAGGCATTTCGTCGAACACCCGATTGGCACCTCCATCAGCACACACCCGCACCTGTGCTGTTACACACCGCCAAAAACCAAAAGAAAAAAACTTTGTCACGCTCACGCATGCAAGGAGGCAGGCAATTGGCAAAGAAAGAGAAAGCCACGAGGGATACTGAACCGTGGTCCCAGAGAATAGGAGTAAATCTGGGAAGGCGTTGGTTAAGGACGACAAGTGCGTAGGTAAAAGAGGAGCCGTGGTCGTTGCCGGGCAGAAGGAACGTGGAAGAATGAGTCATCACATCCATTTTCTGCTTATTCAATTAAAAAAAATAGGTTTCGCGGTTTTCTAAAACTGAAATTGATAGAGAAAACGATGATAAGAAAGGGATGGCTGAAGTGATGATGATGATGAAACAGCACATTGTGTTTTTAATTTGTACTGAGATGATTTTTAAAACATTAAATTAATAGATTTTTTTAATATTAAAAACAAAAAGAATTTAAAAAATATTTAAATTGTTGCCATCAAACCCTAAAAGCTCAGTCTTCGCTCACCAGGACCCTCTCTCTCTCCACCAAAATAATTGTTGCCAGCCACACAAACCCAACTCCACAAATGTCTCCTCCCCACAACGCTGACAACCACCAACGGAACCTGTTAAGACTGGCACAACACCCATCCCTCTTCTAGTTCCACCACCTTCACCCGCCCCAAATAACCCAGTTGAAAACACCACCATAAACATTAACACGACCCGGCAATCCCTTTATTATTATAGCCTCATCACACAAAACCTAACAACCCCCTTTCTCCATCTCTGAACACCACAACCCCAATCCCTTTTGACACGATGTATCTGTCTCGATTCAAAAAAATAATCAAGACAAGAGACAAAATAGTAAAAAAGATGGAGATGGAATTGAGATTAGAGAAGAAATGCCCAGAGGGTTAATTTATTATTATTATTATTCACAATTGTAAAGGTCAATCCAAGTTTCTAACTTTACCTTACAATTGAGGGTTAATTTATAATTATGAACGTCTGATAGTAATGATGGTTGACTTATATAATGTAAAACTAGTATGCTATCCCCTTGCTATTATAAATAATATTTCCATATCAATTTGCATATGATGTGAGTTAGATAGTAGATGTATTCTTGCTGAGATACTTGATATAAAGTCAATTAACAAATTGTAAGCACATGATTAACACTATATACTTTTTTGAAATACAATATACAACCATGTTAATCACTAGTGATATATTACTCCATCGATCGGTATAAATCATTAGAGTGTTTGATGGCATAATTTTATAACTTTTATATTTTGTATTTGACATATTTAAAATGATATATCCGAGAGAAAAAATTAAATCATTCTTAATATGGTTAGAAGCTTGTTCGTTAAGGAAGATTTTCTGTTTTATTTTTTGTCTGAAACAATCTTATGGTCCATTTATATTTTGAACAAATGCCCTACATTTTTTGTTACAAATATGACACTTAGAGAAGTTTGAAAGGGATGAAAACTAGTTGTGGACCACTCTCAAGACTTTGGATGCGTAACATTTGCACACATTTCAAATGAAAAGAAAAAGAAGCTCAATGATAAAGGTGCAAAATGTGTCTTTTTTAGAGTATATGAACATTTCAAAGCCTACAAATTATTCAACCTAGTTACTGAAAAGGTGATTATCAACAAAGATATAGTTTTTGATGAAGAAAATGTATGGAACTGGATTGGAGAAGGTAATCAGAACAAATGCAACTTCCAGCATACTCTATTATTGTAGATAACAGGATTGAAATGTAGCAGCAATCCTTTGATAAAATATTTTCTGCAAATATTTAGCCTATAGATAATTAGCCACCTCAAAATCAATGTTCAAGAAAGAGAACAACTTGGATGATTGATTATGTAAGTGGACATGAACTCTCAGATAATGATACAATCACACATTTTACTTTGTTTGTAGATTTTACTCCTCTCATATTTGAAGAAGTAGTCGATGACTCAAAATGAAAAAAAAAAACAATGGATGCTAAAATTAAGTCTATTGAGAAGAATGACACATTAGAGCTAATTAATTTGTCTAGAAGTTAGAAGACTATTAGTGTGAAATCGGGTTATAAAACCAAACTAAATTAGAAAGGAGAAGTGGGCAAGCACAAGGTCCATTTGCTAGAAAAGAGATACAAGCATAAAAAACACTATATGGTGTCGACTATAAAAAAGTGTTTGCCCTAGTTGCAAGGCAAAACACTATTTATTTAATAATCTCTCTAACAGCTCAGAACTCTTAGCCTATTCAGCTAGATGTAAAATTTACTCTTATACACGATGAATTGTAAGAACACGTGTTTGTAGACCAACTTCCAAGATGACTATGTATAACAAGGCAAGGTGAATAAGGTTGTTAGATTAAAAAAAGCATTTTATAAGCTAAAACAAGTACCATGAGCTTAGTATGGTTATTTAGATACATATTTTGTCAAACAAGGTTTTTAAAAGTATCTATATGAGCAAAAATTTTATGTTAAGGTTGATGATAAAGGTAATACACTAATTGTATACTTTTATGTCAATGTTTTGATATATACCGGAAACAATGTTTATATGCTTGATGATGTAAAAAAGTCTATGATGAAAGAGTTTGATATAAATGATTTGGGACCAATGCACTACTTTATTGGTATAAAAGTAGTACAATTAGTGGCTGATATTTTTTTTATCTGTCAAAACAAATATGTTTTAGAATTGTGCTAAACTGTAATCCAGTTGGAACTCCAACAAAGATAGGATTGAAGTTGAGTAAGATCTTAATGGCAGCGAAAGAGATGACATTTTAACACTTATTTCTTTCAAGTAAATAGTTAGAATTTTGATGTATATGAATTCAATAAAGCCTGATATCATGTATTCCATGAGCAGGACAAAGTTGATGCATGGAGAGTCATACAAAGATGCATCTTAAGGTAGCCAAAATATATAATCTTTCATTACTTAAAGGGCATAACTGATTTTAGAATCCTTTATAAAAATGAAATAAAGTCAAGTTTTCTTGGTTTTATTGAAAGTGATTACGCATGTGGTATTAATGATTGTAAGAGCATTTCTAGAAATGTTTTTTTTTATGTGATCAGGTGTAGTTTCATGGCCCTTAAAGAACTAGCAGATTATAAAATTATTTATTATTAAAGTCGAGCTATTTAACTGAGAATGACGCTAAAAGTTCTTAGTATTCATCAACAAGATTCACATTAATTTTAGATATTGTTTTTTGTGGGATCCATGTAAAAATGATAAGATTGAGTTGAAGTTTTATAAGAGTGAAGACTAAGTTACTGATCTCATAACAAAATCTCCCAAAGAACCCGTGTTCGAGAAGCTTATAAGCATGATTGGAGTTTGTTCATCACATAACTTTGTTTAAGAAAGAGTACTTCAATGGGAGTAAAGTTGAACTTTAATTGTAAATTGTTTTCTACACAAATCAATTCAAGGGCAAGTGATGTAATTGTTCTCAATTTCTTAGTAAGGAAAGCTTTAGGGCATCTTATTCATCTTTTAGCAGCAAACATAAGTTTATAGTTTGAAGTTTATCCAATAGAAATGAAAAAAAAACATGAATTTTGCTTATATGACCTTTTCATTAATTTTTTATTTATTTTCCTTCATCTTGAAAAGATTAACAAATATATTGTGATAAATGATAAATTGTTCTTATATGACCTTTTCATTAGTTTTTTTTTCCCTTCATCTTGAAAAGATTAGCAAATATATTATGATTAATAATCCAAATTCTTGATGTATGAATAATTTCAAAATTAAAATCTTAAAAACAATACAACAATCAAAATATATGTTAAACTTCATTTCTTATTAGATTATAAAATGAATCATTTAAGTGTGAAAATTCCTTTTTATCCTTGTATCTTTTTCTTATTTCACAAAAAAATAATTATGATATAGCTTATATAAGAATGATATTTAATATATGTTTGATAATGCGGTGCATAGTACTTTTATAAAAGTATTTTTTCAATTAAAATAATATTAAAATAATATTTTTTCAGATTTGCTTTTAATTTTTTATATTGGTATATCAAAACCATAGAAAGATGCCTAAAAAATATATTTTTTATTTTTTTAATTAAAAAAAATAAAAAATAAGTTGAACCACGAAAACAAACTCTCAACATGTAGATTCTTTATATAAAAATATAATAAAATTTAATTATTCATAACAATTCATGATAAATAATTTGTATGTTCCCTAACTTTTAATTATGAGTTTGGATCAATAATTTATGTGTTGCCCTAACTTTTAACAATTTAATCATTCCTAGAAAACAATAAAAATTAACTTAGCAAAATCACCCACCACGTAATTTACATAACTCAACCTCAATCATAAGCATGCATTGAATTAATGGCTATCGACCAACATAATAATTGTTATGTAGCGTTTGATAGGAAATTAAAAATGAGAATAAATTATTATAGAAATAATTATTAAAGTACAATTTTTAAAGGTGAAAAAGTGGCTTTTAAAAATGTTTGATATATTAATAAATTAAAAGGTAAATTATTAGTGGGAAGAGAGAAAAATATGTTAAATATTAGTAATAATGGTACCAAAAAACTACAATCAACAGTAATATTTTAATTTTTAATACTAATTCTATAATAATAGTGGAAAACCCGCTTGGCTACTGTTTCAATTTTCAAGGAGAGCTAGGGAGATCGAAGTTGCTCGCTCGTCTTCTCCATTGAAATCGCTTTACTCGGTAAATTTCCAGTCTCCTCTCCTCCTTTTCTTTTCTTACACTCTCTCTTTTGCATAAACCCCTTCATCTTCTTCGATAAATTCTCTTCAGAAAACTAGGGTTTTTAACAACTAAAAACCGGTTTTAGCTTTAATTTTCTTTAACCCCAATATCCTCGATCTGTTTTAGAGTCCAAAATTTCCCACCCCCTTTCATGCGTTCATTTTATGTTCTTGACCCTGGCTTTTCTTGCAGGTTGCTTGATTTTTCTTTTTTGCTGTAAAAAACATGGTAACCATCTCAACTGTCTTTGATTTGAAAACTTTCTTTCTTTCTCTTGTTTTCTTTGACACACTTAATTTTTTTTTTTTGTGTTAACTGCAGCTTCCTCTTTCTTTACTCAAGACTGCTCAAGGCCACCCAATGGTAAGAAAGAGATGTCTGTTTTTCTTGTCGTGTCATTTGACCATATGAATCCAGAATTTTCTGCAAATTTGTGGACTTTGTTTTACGGCCTTTTTCATTTTGTTATGCAGCTTGTAATTCTTGGTGGTTGTATGTTGTAACAGTTGGTGGAATTGAAAAATGGAGAGACTTACAATGGGCATTTGGTCAATTGTGATACTTGGATGAACATCCATCTCCGTGAAGTTATCTGTACCTCTAAGGTGCCAGTGTTTTTGTTTATTTCTTTAATTCTTGGTGTTTTTGTTTTTTTAAAAAGGGTTTTTTCCCCCCGAGGTTGACACATTGTGTTTGGCTGGGATTTGATGTAGGATGGAGATAGGTTTTGGCGGATGCCTGAATGCTACATTCGTGGGAATACTATCAAGTATCTTCGAGTTCCTGATGAGGTGCCTATTATGTTTGCCATGTTTTTTTTCTTATCCAGTTGTGGAGAGTAGCTAACATGAAATTTCTATATGACATCCAAATACGTAAATACCATATTCTATGAATGACACGTGAAAAGGGGTGAAACCACTGACAAAAACACGCCAAAGTGGTGTCAAATATGTAGCTTTTATCTGCTTTGCAAGATTTCCATGATAGCATTGTCACTTCATAGTACCCTGATTACAATATATTTGTGAAATTTGTTACTGGAAGAGATTTTGATAATAAACTGATGCTTTGAGAAACTGTCGAGTCTTTATTGCTATATGGCGTATTCCTTCTTTCTTATTGATGTTTTGATGGCTATTTTGCTCATCAAATGCTCTTGATTTGTCTTTTAGGTAATTGATAAAGTTCAGGAAGAAATCAAGAGTCGCTCAGGTATGCTTTACCTTTTTTAAATCATGGTCTTTTACTGTACTCTGTCTATGAATAAAGAGATGTTGATCTTGAAATGCAATAATTTGGAAGAAACATAGTGTCTTCAGGAACTTGGTCAGTTGAAAACCAGTGGAACTGTTATTTTTTTATTAAAATGGATGAAAGTTAGCTTAGCATGTGAAGATTCTTGTACCGAGTAGTGCTGTGGTTATTTTGTAGTTGTTTATACAACTTTATGCTCTGCATCAAGTTCTGTGTTCTTTTTGTTTTACAAATTCAGAAAAGCTGAAATTTGCAGTATTGTTGGTTGGTTGATTGATTTAATTTTCTGCCTTCTGCTCTGCACATTGAGAAATGCAGAACCTTGCAAATTTATTTGATTTGTCTTTTTTTCTTAGATCGGAAGCCACCTGGAGTAGGGCGTGGAAGAGGAAGAGGTAGAGAAGATGGTCCTGGTGGAAGGCCAGCAAAAGGGATTGGGCGTGGCCTTGAAGATGCTGCTAAGGGCATGGGTGGAGGTCGTGGCAGAGGTGGTCCAGGCGGAAAGATCGGTGGGAGCAGAGGTAAGACTTAACTATAACAACTGAATAGAAAAAACTTACATGTTTGTTTTAGCTACAAGCACGCATTATCAAATGTAAACCATCTTTTTACATTGCCACAAGTAACAAGTTGTTGGTATTCAAAGTGAACACAGCTTTGTGATTCGACGAACTACTCTTTTTTCTAGCATCATGAGTGGTTGGATCTGTGGCTTGGTCAGCACATGCATTCATGCATCATATTGTCAGAAGCTTAATTCTACCCAATGTCAACATATCATTTTAATTTCTGGTGACAGGTGCAGGCCGGGGCCGCGGCTAAAGCAGGCGATGGGTGCCCATCTGCTGGGGCAAGTTTACTGCTTTCAGGCCCGATTTTCCATGTGAAATGCTCTCCATAACATAATTCTGTTTAATGGTTGATTTCCAGAACTAATATAGGTATAGGAAGCATTACATAGAAACAGAATTGAAGAGCTTGTATTCTGATTTGCCTTGCGTTACTGGTTTGGTCATTCACTAGTTAATTCTCTGGTTTATCTTTTGATTTTTTTTTTCAAATTAGCACCTTTTTTTTCCGAATTAGCAAAAAAAACACGGTTTGAAATTTTTTTATTCCAACTTGTTGCTATTTAGAATAGCAACAATTCAAAGAAATTATAAAATGAGCTATACAAGTTTTGACAAAGAGAGGAAGAAAGAGATCTCAAGCTTTAATTATAACACCAAAAAAAAAAAAAAGGGTAAACAAATTAAATAATATTAAGATAGGTTATTAATGGTGATTGAAGTAGGTTACAGTTGCTTTTTAAAGTTGGTGTGTGATTCACTTGTTTTTTATAACAATTATGACTGATTTAGTTATTGTGGGAGTTGTGAGATTTTTTCTCTCTTATTCCTTCATTGTAATTTCTGAAGAGAAAAGAAAGTATAAAAGGAAACTCTAGAGACAAATTACATTTCTGATTATAATGTCATTAATATTATTATTATTAAAAAGATCTGATTCGAACACCATGAATATTGAAAAGATTTTGAAAAATTAAATTCAACATTTGATGCTGAAAACAATTCAGCTACCTGTTATCTTTGGAAGGTAAAATGCGGTCCACTCTAGTTATCTTTGATTAGTGTTTTTTTTATCTATTAATGTAATTTAGAAACTATAAAACTCTTTTTGAAACAGTCATTTTGCCAATTTCTTAAAGAGTGAAAAAACGTGGTCATTAGTGAAAAAACCCTTGTATGCTCAACTCTCGCTCTCGTATCTGGTCCTTTGCCTGCTGGCTGGTTTTTGATACAGTTGTCTGTCCCGCGTCAGGTACAGGACTGCGTGGTGTCTGTTTGGTACAGTGCTGCTTGTTTATGAAGCTCAAACAGTATAAAGCTTGTACGACCACCATTGTAGTCGGAGCCGCTATTCTGCTGTCACATTACTTTCTAACAATTCTTCTCATGCTCATTTCTAATCTAAAACAAATAATATCAATATCCATGGATTATATTTTAAATATTCACACCCAGTTTTAAATAGCGACCATCTAAAGAAAACCTATCCCAGCGATATCGTTCGAATAAATTGCCAACCTTCCCTTTTTTTTTGAAAAAACAAAAAAACAAGAAGAACAGGAAACAAGGCATTTCAACTGAGAAACAGGTTCAAGCAAGAAGGGCGGGCAGGCATTTCACTCTCCATTGCTTTGTGCTGGAACTCACTAATGATACACAGCATACGCCATGATGTTCTTAAACTACAAAACTGACAATACTGTGCCCAAAAAAAGAGAGAAAAAGAAAGAAACAGAGGTTGAAAGAAACTAGAGAAAACAGGGGATGTAGAAGTTTGAGAAGATACCGCATGGAGGTTCTCTAGTACGGATTATGCCTTTTTTTCTTGCGAGCCTTCGATGGTTTCATAACCAGTGCACTTGAAATCCAGGATCGATTTATCTCAGTAGAATCATCAGACAACCAGCAACATAATCGACCATCCTCACCACCAGTCCATCCAAATATGCCCTGGCTTTGGGCAAGTCCCCCCTTCTTGCTTGACACGGGCAATACACTCCTGACAACACCTGTGTGGCCACCTCCAAGAATTGCTTCTGGAGACCCAATTGCCCCCACTCCTCTATAATTTACAGGAAAATAACCTAAAGCACCAGCATTAGTGCCACCAATTACCCATAAACTTTCACCTTCTCCTGGGTAGTGGCAATCAACAAAATAATCAACCTGCCAAGATAACTGAGCAGTTTAAACTAGGGATATGAATTCAGCAGCATAATTGGAAAAAAAAAATTAACACCAACGGTTGTCCATCTATTCATACATTAGAAGATATCCATTTGTTCAGTCTTCTGATCTATGTATTCAATTCTACATAGCATTGTATGACAAAGAAATGTTGCTAAAGATGGAAGCCTAAGGACTCTTCAAACCGCAACCATAATCCTCAGGAAGTTTTATTTGTCTACAATATTGTTAATATGAGGATGAGTAACTAAAACTTGAGTATAGTCAATTACATTGCTAATAAGGACAAGTAACTTGAACTTTACTCTACATGGCAATTGTTAAACATGGAAGCCTGAGAACTCTTCAAACAAAAACCAGAAATCTCAAAACTTAGATTTTGTGACTGAGGACAAGTAACCTAAACTTGAGTATAGTTAATTACATGCCTAATAAGCAGTGGGGATATTAATACAAGCACCATCATATGTCTTGTATCTTGGACAGTTTCATAAACCATGAGTGAGTTTTGGCCTCCAAAATTGATGGTTACAGCTCAACTGTTTGAGTTTCTCAACCATTTTTTTCTTTGAAAATTTCAGATACGATTGGAAAATAAGCAAGAAAACGACAACCAAGTTCTAAACCATTTTTGCTTGCTCTTAGAAGTGCTGCTTGTTCTAGTACATCATCTAAATACAACAGTTTATGACACACCCAACTTACAGAAAAGAGAAATTGCATGTGAAGACAAAAAATACATTTGTTTTTGGTAATCCACTTAATACAAGTGGATTCCATCACAAGGGAAGAACTTACATGGTCTAGTGTCCAACTATCAGAGGCTAATGAACGGGCTTCCAGCAAGTTTGCTTCATTTCTTGCATCCTTCCAATCCCAAATACTGCAGTTTTGTTTTTAAGAACAAAAGTTAATACACATCTAAGGTTAGGCGGGAATTCTAGTTTACTAAAAAGATTGTTTTTAAATGTAACATGCATGGTTACAAGAATTCTCTTTCCTTTTTCCTTTTTTTTTTCTTTTATGATTTTGCAAACTTCCATTTTTCACTGACAGCATAATAAAACCATCTTCCCTTGTGTCACGAAGAACCAATAGAGATCAACAGTACCTTAAACTTTCGATATGTGTCAAACACCAGAGCTTCTTATATGTCTCTCCAAAAAACCCTACTTTCCCAATTGAAGTACCGACATTAATCACCTGCAAGATTGTAACAGTTACATCTGAAATATGCATGGGAAAGACTAGAAGTATTATGGGCAGGGGCGGAGCCAAATTAGGATTTTTTCTTTTGGGGGTGGGGGGGGGGGGGGCTTAAATTTTACTAGTCTTAACTGATTAAACAAGACATGTTGAACAGTATTCAAACAGTCTGCAAAAAGCATGGTATTCTTGGATCAAAGGATTAATTATACACTTATTTTTGGGAGAAAACATGAAGTACAAAATTAACATATCAGCGATCAGAAATTATTATCTTTGTAAGAGACTGTAAAAGATAATTTTCTGGAAGAAGTGATCCATGAGATAGAAATATCATTAGCAAACTGATTGAATGTGTTGCGATAAATATAATGAAAAATGGAGACACAGACTAAAGGAACATTGCACAAAAAATTCAAAAATCAGTTGCATATGCAACCACATCCCTTCATAAATTTTTTTTTTAAATTCAAGCATACAACCTTTACTGCAGCTGCAGGCTAAAAATTAAATTGAAAGACTGTCCCAACTATACTCTCAAAAACGTGTTCCATAAACAAAAAAAGTGAAGCTTTTCTTTTTTTCATTTCCAAAGAAAAAGAGAGGATAAGTTATCAAACCTCCTGACAAAATGTCTCTGTTTTCCTTTTCAAGTATGTTGCATGATACACAACCCATAATATAGTTACTGTAAGTTCAATAGTATTACTCTTCTGATGAATAGAGTACATTAAGGAATTTTCAGCAATTGTTACTTGAACGGACAAACAACTGCTTTGATAAGTATGCCATTTGGACATCATACAATACCTAACAATTTGTTTTATCTTTCCATGAACTCATACATGTAAAACTAGAAATGAATTTAAGCAGTAATGATTGCCTGCACTTACTGATTCCAGATGATCATCATCATTGATATCTCCATCAGTATTAAATATACACATCAATCCATCAACAGAAGCTGAAAGAAGCTTGTTTCGGTTATCAGGGACAAAGTGGACCTGTTAAAAGTCAGCAAGTCATGAGCAAAAAGAACAAAAACAAAATTCACGGATGAAAATATGAATCCATAAATTACTCCAGTTAGTAAACAGGAACACTAGCAGTCCAGAAAATATGAACTTGGCAAATCTTTAGAGACAAATCACTGATAGTTAACGGAGTACTTCAGCTCAGGTCAACTGGCAATATAATGCATACCAGAAAAAAGCATAGAAGCCATTTTAAACAACACCATGTCAGTGCCAGAATGTTGACAGTATAATCAAGTGTGTGTGTGTTGCAGATATATCTTTAAGTGCTATGTAACCAAGCAGTGATAAATGGCTCCCTGTATGGATGTTTTTTCCCCTGGAAATCCTGGCATATGACTGTATTTTTAAGTCTAATTTTATAACTTTTTGTAAGGCATTCTATTTTATACCTTTTGATTTGTTCGACTAAAATAAACTATCTAATTGGGCATTCAGGCAGTCAAAAACAGCATCACGGTTTGGGTAAAAAAAAACCTACATTCCAGGTCACAAATGATGATCCAAACACAACTACAACCACAAACACCTTAGGATTAAGAAGAAAATAATGCATTACATTCTGAGCGAACGCAACCAATATTGGAGCAGCTTCCTACATGTAATCACATATTCTTCAGCTTCAACCATAGAAGTTGCAAAACCAAACCTAGGTTAACGTTCTACTGGAAATTCGCATTTAAACTTTCTAACTAAATAGTCATGTGGAAATTGAGCAATAAGAAATGAAATAAACTTCCTACCAAGTTAAAGAAAGAAAGAAAGAAAGAAAGAAACCTGAGTGACATCTTCAGTATGAGATTCCTCCAGACATGCAACTTGCTTCCCGTTCCTCCAATCCCAGAAAAGTATCTGAATTTCCAAGAAACCCATATCTAAATCATCAAACAATACATAAAAAAAGAAAATCTATTTAATTAGAATTACATGTACTTATATGAAATTTTTAGAACCTGAGACTTAGCGCCAGCAGCAAGAAGATTATCATTAGACCCTCCAAATGAAAAGCTGAAAATCTCTTGATAAGAGCCAGCGCTTATACACGAAACCTGTAAATAATCAACAGTCAAAGCATTAAGAAACTACACACACACACACACGTACAGAGAAAGAAAAGAAAAGGCAAAGGGAAAGTACCTGTTGGAAAGTTCTGGTGTCCCAAGCTCTGATAGTACCATCAGAAGAGCAGGAATGCAAAACATGTGGGGACGAAGAAGATGATGACACAGAGAATGAAATTTGATTGATAGTATCAGAGTGACCTTTACACTCTCCTTGGAACTGACCTGTCTCCGGAGAATAAACCTTCACTGCTTTCGTCGATAGAGAAACCGCCATTGATGACCAGTCATCCTTTGGGACGATTTGGAAGACGTAGTCGTTGCCGAAGTTCGTTTGAATTGAGTTTTTTAATCCGAGTTTCTTTGATTTTGGTTCCTCGACCTCCATCGCTGTCGCTTCTTCCATGTTTGCTGTGCTGTGCTGTGCTGTGCTGTGCGGTGTGTCGTCTGCTTATTTGGGTTGGGAGACCTAGTCCGAGGATTTGAGGGTTTTGATTGTCCGTGGTCAATGCACACCCGTTTGAAGTGCCTTTGGGTACTAAGCTTACAAAACTTCACTCTCTAACGATCTTTTTTTATTCTATCTTAATACATGAACAATGTGAGTATAAAAACTATGTCAGTGAGTTAACTTTTTTCCGTCGAAGATTAAAATCATTAATGATAGTTTAGTTATGAGTTGATTTAAATGGCATTCAGTGAATATTTAAAAATAACTGAATGATAAATTAAAAATTTTAATTGATTGATTTTTTTTTCAATAAATAAAAACACATCAACATGTTTTTGTTAAGGTTACTCCTTAACATGCTCATTTCTTATAACTACTGTTACTATTAATCTTTCTAATTCATCCATCACTAGTAATGTTGAAGAAGTTACAGCTTCCTCTTCTATTTTTTTTTTCAGTAAAGAAACATTAAACACAGGATGATTGAGCTTCCTTCTGATAATTTCATCTTGTATGTCATAATCCCCACCTTCTGAATGGTTTGATAGGACCATAATATTTTGGATTAAGCTTCAAGTTTTTCCTGAGAGTTATGGTTATAATTTCAAAAACATTCAACCTGTTTTTATAAATTCTCGCTTAGACCTTTTTTTATCTACTAAGTACTTTATTTTATTATTAGTTACCTCTAATTAGAACCTCAACACCTGATCCATGTTAGTTCTTATTTGTAACAATTTTTCCACTCCAACAACTGAGGTAGACTTAATATAAATCATTTTTCTATTTAAAAGTAAATACCCATAAATAGTCTAAAATGGGTTAATTTCAATAGCTGAATGGAAGTTAGTATATAGCATCATTGTATAAAAGACAACCACATAAACCATGTTTTAGGATTGTGTATTGTTATGCACCTTTTTTACTGACCATTAGTCTGTGGATGGTAAGATGTACTACTCATCAATAATTTAATTCTAAGCTTATTGAATAATTCTCTCCAGAATAGGCTTTTAAAAAGTTTATCTATGCCAATCACTATGGTTGTAAGTAGGCCATAAAACTTGTAAAGGTAATCCATAAACAATTAAGTAACATCGTGTTCTAAAATGAGTGAGCTAGTGTTATAAAATGCTGATGCTTTGTAAATGTATCAACAATTAACATGATAATATCTTTCCCCTATGATTTTTGCAATCTTTTCATGAATTTATAGTGATATCCTTTTAAGTTCCTCTTGGAGTTTGTAATGGATGTAATAGACTTGGATATTCTTACTATTTTAGCTTGCTTACATATATCATATTGCACTACTATTTTCTTCCCTAACTTCTTCATAGATGAATAATAAAAATAAAGTATTTTATACGAGTTCTGAATTTCAGCATGACCTATAATGTAAGAGTCATGTGCATCTTTGACTAGTTGTTCCCTTAATATTTCTTTGTCTCTAATTACAATCCTTTCTTCATACCTCACAATACCATCCACACAAGTGTACTCAAGCCACATATTAGTATAAATCATCTTGCTAGTAACAATATCCTATAAAAAATAATCATTTTTGTAAAAGTCATACACTTCTTCATACCCTACTAACATTACTTTAGCCGCTACTCCAAAATTGCTAACTTCTCTTTCATTTTCCTCATGATTGTTTCTTTTAGAAAGAGCATTTGTAACCATATTTTTCTTTCCCCTCCTATAGAATTCCAGTATCTTAGTCCCAACAACTTAGTTAACCTTTTTTTAATTGTTTTATGAATTTTCTAATTCAAAAAATACTTTATACTTTCATGGTAATTTTGAATTATAAATTATTCATACTTTAAGTATTGTCTCTATTTCTTTATTATCATTAAAATGGTTAAATACTCATTCTCATAAATAGATAGTCCAAAGTGCTTTAGACCCAAAGCTTTGCTAAGAAATGGTCGAGGTTTTTCTGTTGACTAAGTATTGCTACTAATCCTGCAGCACATGTATATATTTCTAATACAAATCTTTTATCAAAATCAAGTAAGATTAAGATTGGAGCTTTACATAATGCCTTCTTAAGATGATCAAAACTTTTTATGTTCTTCTATGTCATCCAAAGTTATTTTTCTTTAGCGAATCTATTAATGGTTTGCTAATAACCCCAAAACCTGTAATAAATTTCCTATAATTACAAGCTAACCTAAGAAACCCCTTAAGTTCTTTCAATGATTCAGGTACTAGATAATTTCTCACCACATCAATCTTCTTAGAATTTGTTGCCATTTTTTCTGTTGATAATACATGCCTCGTATATTCAACTTTTTGCTCACCAACTTGGATCTTTTGCATATAATTGTTAACACTTTAAGTTTTTAATATATCTTAAGTGGTTCACATATAACTCTAAAGTGAAACTATAAATCAATATATCATCGAAGAACACTAGAACAAGCTTTCTAAAAAAAATGGTTCTAAAATATCATTCATTAATGCTTGAAAAGTTACAAGTGCATTTGTTCATCCAAACGACATTAACTTAAATTTGTAATTTCCTTGATAAGTTCTAAATACAGTCTTTTCTAATCCTCTTCACTCATACAAACTTGATGATAGCCAAACCTTAAATCTAGCATGGAGAGGAACCTGCAACCATACAACTTATTCAGTAAATCATCAATCAGTGGAATTGAGAACTTGTTGTTCATTGTAAATTTATTAAGCAATATGTAGCCCATATAGAAACGCTAGGTGTCATTTTTTTTACTAGCAATATAGTGAAACAAAAGGACCAACATTGTGCTAAATTATTCCATTTCCAAACATTTATTTCACTAATCTCTTTATCTCTCCTTTATGAATAAAAAACTCTTATAAGGCTTGTAATTAATTGGTTGTGCTTCTAGTTTTAAACGAGTCTTGTGACCATACCTTTTAACTAGTGAAAGACTTTTAGGTTCTTGAAATACATATGAAAAGTCCTCTAGTAGCTTTTTAATTTTAGAACTTTTTTCTAAGACTTTTGGTTCATTTGTTGCTTTTATTAAAAAGAATTGTCCAACATATCCCATCATAATTTTCTTTAAATGTTTTTAAACCTTTCCTACTATCATGATTTATAGACCAACCCCATCGACAATACCTTTTAGTTCTATCATTCCACCTTCATTCCTAAATGATATTTTCATTTTAATAAAGTCAAATAAGATTGGAGAATAAATCTGTAGTCAATCCACTCCTAAAATAGCATCACATCTTACTAATTTTAATATCCTCAAACTTTAATTGAACTTGTAATCTTGTATAAACCATTTGAATCTAGGGGTGTGTGCATCATACAACGTAACGTTACCATTTACTACAACTATTACTGACACGATAGTCTTAATAATGGTAACTTTAACTACATTGATAACATACTCATTGATAAAGCTATGAGTGCTTCTACTATCAATCAGAATAACCAATTCCTTCCCTTGATAGCTTCCCTTAATCCTAATGGTGTTATAAGCATAAATATCAACTAAAGCATTTAATGACAATCCATACTTTTCAACTTTCTTGTCTTTCATAATATTTCCATTATTATTCTCTATTTTAACATCCATGAATTCTTCATCTTCTTCGTCAACACCCTCAATCATATGCAATCCTTTTAACGTTATACTAATGTCTAAAAATAAATTTATCACCATATTTTAAAACGTTGCCCTAATCTTCTTGTTTTGTTCATACAAAGTTTTAAAAGAGTTTTTCGGTCCCTATTAAAAGGCTTAGTTGTGAGCTTACTTGTTGATCGTTCCACGTTAAATATAGAACTGGTTTTTTAACAATTTTATTTGTACCAACTAAGGTGTTTTTTGACTCTTCTTGCCATTTTTCTTGTTCAAAAGCTAACATTTAAGTCACTAGCTTGAGAATCTTTAACACTAGCTTAACATGTTCCTTCAATCCATTGATAAAACTGGAGACATAACAAGATTCAGGTAATGAAGGATTCAATCTTCTTCACATAATCATCTGCACTTCTTTCCTATACCAGCTTGTTGAATTATGCCAAACCTTTGGTCATAGCTTTAGGAAATTCATCCTAACTAACTAGATATTCATTTCCACGCATGTATCATTTAAATTAAATATTTACCTTGCATTTTAAATATAAAGAAGCCATTTTAACCCATTAATGTACAAGAATGAAGTTTAGTTTAAATAATTTGTTGAACTTTCTTATTCAACCCTTAAGATGATCTTCTTAGAAAGTTGGCAAATCAATTCTTAGTAGTGTAGGGTTATATCCAATCTTATGATCTTAATTACCCATGTGAGCTCCATGATTATGGCTTATAAATCTATATAACATTCCTTCTTGATTGTTGTTAGTTCTAGATTTTTTTTTTCTATTGATGGAGTAGTCAAGATTCATTTGGAATCGACTTCAACTTCCATATCTTTCATCTAATTAGCTGAAAGAGATTGAATTTGGTTTGTCAAAACTTCAATCTTTAAATTAATTTGATCAATTTTCTTCTCTTATTCCATCCATCTTTCCTTACTTTCTACCATAAACTCCAAAAATTATTGATGAATTTTATATATCTACTTATCAAGTTTCCTACAATGTTATTCCTTAACCTTCACCCCATTATTCTCTGCTATATTTTTGAGTTTTGAATAATATAGAATTGATTAAGGGTCTTGGATTTGCTCTAATACCAATTGTTAAGGTCAATCCTTAACAAATAGCTTAAAAGAAAGAACATAAATAGTGAGAAGAAGAAAGGACTAAATTGATAGTTTTGTGATTACTTGCCATACATAAAAAAATTCTTTACATTTATTATATACAAGCTACCCTTATTCATCTAACCTTCTAACCAATTCCCTCCAATTAAATACTTATAACTAAGGTAACTGATTCATCTAATTGTTACTAAAATAATATGCCACGTGATTAAAGGTTTTCCCAACCATTTCTGATAATTACTACTACTGCTAACTAACTCCTTCCTTCCTTTAATTCTGCACATTCCATTTTTCCATTTTATATGTGTGAATTGTAGTAGTTTCTCTAAACTAAATTCATAGTCTATCTAATGTCTATATTTAGTTAAATGAAATCATATATTTTGTAAATGTTGTACAATCTGTTTGTTTGTTGGGAAAGAAAGGGATTGGGTATCTTTCATAAAGATTCAATGAGGGATTGGGAAGATCCCTCAAACTTTTTCAATTTACTTGGATTGATGGCATATACTTTTATTTTTTCTTAATAATTTTCAATGTTTTGATGAATTGATTCTTGGCCTTTTCCTTTTTTATGAGTCAAACAACCAGAAAAATGATAAACCACGCATCCTTTCTTTCTCTTCCCTTCTTTCCTCTATCCATCCTTCTTCCAATCTATTCTTCATGACAAACAAACCCTTGATCAAATGAGACCATTTTCTTTTAGTTTTCCAATAATCGAGCCCATTTTACATGGGTACATGTGCACAAAACAACCATCCAATAGATAAAAATTAAATGGAAAGTTTCAGTTTAGTGTAAACTGCATGTAAAAGGTTCAATTTTATCCGGATTAAAGTAAAAGAAATGATTTGACAGAGCTTTAAAACTTTAAAAACCATGCTTAACTTTCATCCCATACATATGCAACTATGATTGACTTTTATCCCATAGATATGCAGTAATAAAAGGCCAAACCAGATAAATCTAAACTTGCTTTGAATTAAAACTATAAAATTTGAAATCTCTGGAAACCTAAGCTAAAAAGACTAAATAAATAAAACTCCAACATATACGTCAGCTATCATAACTTTTAAGAATTAATGGTTTGATTGTCATATATCAATACCATAACAAACATTATGTGTGTGTATCAATAACCAAGGAAACTTTAATTAAGATATAGAAGAAAGGATTATGTACAACCACAAAAGTGAACACCACTTGTTGGATAGTCAAAATAGTAAACTTAAATAAGATTCTCTTGGGTTATAAAGTTATAAATTCAATAGAGAGTTAATCAAGGTTGACCAATTGACATTGTAGTCATTTTGGATTAACCTTTTATTCATTTGGTAGCTGTGAATCTTTAATTGCTATCATTTATAGCCTTGGTCTAGTCCTCCTTTTATATGGTATATGCATGTTATAACAATCAACCTATATGCTCATATTAGGCTTTCAGAATACTAAACTTGGGGGACATAAGAATTTATGAGAAGTTAATAACTATATGCCAAATGAAGCAAGCAAAAGCTTTGGTCAATCAAGGCTCAGTATGTGGAGTAAAGAAGATCATTATTTGTGAAAGTTTCTGCTTAACCTTTTATTTGATAAATATGGATGATAATTGAATCTATCATCACACATGAGAAAAGAAACAAAGATATTTCTAAAGACTGTAAATGATAGAGATTGACAACTTCTTTTATGATCAATGAGCTAAATTATTATGTAGTCCTCGAATCAAATATCTTTATAGATGAATAAAGTATTAATCTTATGATTATTGCAACCTTATTCAAAATGATTCCACACTTCATGAATTAACATATAGATTAAGAATAATAAAGATCTCATAGTCCTTACTATAAAATAGCAAACTAATGAAAATAATATATTTTTTCTTGTTCGGTAAATGACCATTCGAAGTTCTCATACTGTTTCTTTTTCTGTTACTATCTATAAATTATAGTTGAGACTAGTTATTTTTCGCATGGTGGATTTTAAAATTTATTTTTCTTACAATTAAAATATGTATATGAAAGATTACAATTTAAATTCTTTACAAATATATATATATTTTTTTATTGAATGAGCTATTTTTATTTATTATGCCTTGTTTTTTACCAAAACATTTTTTTATTAATAACATGTTTTTTTAATTAAAAGTACAAGAAATTAAAATATATTTAAACAAAAATATATAATTTAAAATAAGTAGAAAGAATATATCTATTCAATCTAAATTGTATTTTTTTTATCAATACATTTCTTTCTTTCTTTTTTTACCAAAACATATTTTTTTTTCATAAACATTGTTTTTTAAATAAAACAAAACTTATCATGATCTAAAAAACAAGTTTCAAATAGAAAACACTGAAATTATGTTTTGATATTTTGTATGTAATTAAAGGGGAAAAATGATTATTATGAGAAAATTATGAGTCCAGAACTTGTTATAAGTTGTAACAAACTATTTAGGCTTAATATATCAATTGAATTAATTGACTAAAATAAAAGAAATATTTGCAAAAAGGACATGACATATAACAACACATTAAGTTTATTGTTATAAGGTATACAAACTGGGTTATATTGACCAAGTTTCAAAAATTTTGACCCGCCACTCGACTCGTGATATCTATTTTTTAGGCTTTTTAATCAATTATCATTTGTAATTACTACATTATTTGACTTTGATTGATTATGTCAAGTTAAATAATGCAAATATTATAGGTTGAGCTTTTTTCTTTAACACCCTTAGCTAATATTATAAAAACAATTAAATAATTTTATTTGACAAGAAAAGCAAAATTGAATGGTATTTAATGAAATAATGTTTTAAATATAGTCTTAAATATTTTTATGTATAATGCATTCTAATTAAAATAAAAAAAAACTCAAAAGGTCATGTAAAAAAAGGTTAGACGCTTAGGCTCGAAGGTTGAACTTGCATGCTTGGTAGACTTATAAAGCTAAGACTGCATGCTTGGCCTTCTTGCTCTTTTTGGTTTAATAAAGTAGATGACACGTAGATAACTAGGGTCCAAATTATCTACTTGTAAAGACTAAACAAATGATAAATCATTTACTTGTAAATATTTTGGGCATCAGAGATGGCTGGAAAGTTAAAGTTTGAGTTTTGGTATCCTAAATACTTATTTTAACCGTTTTTCACTTGAAACACCTAATAAACATCATAAGTACCCTAATAAACTCATCTCTGATCTCAAATACAAACTTAAATCGGTCTACAAAAGTAAAATTCAATAAAAAATATTCCAGTTTCAATTTATTTTTTTCAATGAGATGATAGTTTTAAAACACATTAATAGTGCTTATCTTGTCAAAAGAAACTTGATGACACCAAGATTGATTTATTTGTTGATAAAATATGGCTAGTTGATCATTTCCTCTCTCATCTTCCATTTTCCAATAACTCTTTATCTCCTCTCTAAACATGGGGACTAAAATGTAAAAAGAAAACTAAAATTTAGAACCTAAAAGTAAAATTCTAAAATTAAAGGAATCAAAGATGATTAAATTGATAAGTTTTGGATGAGATCGATTTTTTCTTGCATGAATTCTAGAGAAGCCCCATTATTTTTTTTTATTTTCATTTTGGTCCTTCTTATAATTGTTTTAATACTGCACATTTAAATCTTATTTCATCAAATTGGCCTCCAATCAATTTAATTATAAGATTTTATGAAAAAACTTGAATCCCAATATATATATATATATATATATATATATATATATATATGCGCACTGGAATTGCTTGCAGTTTAAATTTGGGGAGTGAGTCCAGAATGATTATACTTGCAGCAGTAGCCTAAGTCTCGTTAGTATTGGGCTTTCGGTTGGCATGTAGCGTGGCCCGAAAATTGGAAAAGAAGTGCAGTTTCAATTGATAAGCCTATGCTCATGGGCCATGGCCACTGGCAGCGAGAGAGGGTTGAGGAAAGCATGCTATTACCATCACTGGAAAACATTCTTCCTATCTCCATTGATGGAGCAGTAGAATTCTTGCTTTCAGTTTCCAAGCGAAAGAGAGATTTTTCTCACCATAGCTCTTGATTATAAGCCGAAACAATTGACCATGCCTCGCTTCCATTTTATGGTTCATGTTGCTCTGCTTTTTTCTTTCCTTTTCAACAGTACTGTATTTTGACTATTTTCAGATCAACTTTAGTGTATCAGAATTACATTCCTCTTTGATGCAGTTTTAATTAGATCGTTTACATTCAAACTGATGTGTTCTCTCACAGAATAGAATCCATTTCCTGAATGATCAGAGGAAATCGTACTGATTTATCAACAAGGTTAAGCTCTTGGTGATAAGGTAAAATTCAAGTGATTACCTGAATTATCTGGATCTGATCCGAGATTTTTTCTTTTACCCTAATTTTCCATATCCAATCAAGAAGTTCAGATATCCCAAGAGTCTCACACATTAAATCTGTCTTGAAAGACTATGAAATCTCAATTAACCAGCCAAAATAAACACCATGAAAAGTCTTGAGTGGCCCCAATTCGATCTAATAAAAGTCAAAGGCCCATTGCTTTCAAGATTTTTTAAATAACAACAGTAATTAATTTGGACAGCTCAAGTTTTTTAGTATTTGTTACCTGAAAGAAAAAAAAATGAAGGAAATTACCTCGTTCCTTGCTGCATTTCCTTGAAGCATTGGCAGCAATGAATTAAGACTTGTTTACACATTAGTCTACTGATTCAAGCCTCAGCCATGAATAAATTCTGGTCTTTTCACAAAAGGGGCCGAGGGTCAAGAAAGCAAAAGCGAAGAAACTAGATGCATGATTGATCCAAAGGAAAAACCCTCCGTTTCTTGCTCCTGGAAATTGTTGGGGGGGGGAAAATTAATATCAATTAACAAGCAAACTCCCTCGCAAATAGCATCCTTACCATCTAGAAAACCTTGTAAAAAAAATTACGTGTTTTTCAGCTTGTTCTAGGAATCTGACACACCAACTAGCAGTTAGCATTAAATAGGATGCGGGTTCACCGCCACCTCCATTGAATCAGCTCATTTAGAAGTGTGTCTGCATCTAAGGTGTACCCTTGAATCATGCATGTGAGGGTGGTGGGCATTTATTGTCACCGCCGTCATTAAGATTTGAGGAGTGGCATTCTACTTCTTTAATGTTATCTTTTTTATTTGCTGCTCTCATGCTCTAAATTCGTTTGTTAGAAATATTTAGGATGAAAATAAATATGGGGTTGGTTTAAAGGTATTTATTTGTTCTATACAGAGATTACATCTCTACGATATAACTAAACTCTCTAAACCTCTAAAAAAATAAGAAGATAAGATCAAGAAAAGAATATATATTTTTATTGTATGTTTGTTTTCTGTGTAATAACATGTTTTTATATACTTGAAACATAATGATGAAATAATATTGATGAATCACTATGATTGTTGATGAAACAGTATGACTGTTGATGAAACAATATGACTATTCATGAAATAGTTATACTTTAAATTAAATTGAATAGCTGCTATTCAGTTTTATCTCAATAGTCACAAATGTCAAAATTAATTACGAAAATAATTCAAGGATGAATTAATCAGACTGACATATTAAGTTCCAAGTTCCAAGTTTCAAATGTCATCTTTTAATATTATAAATATCCATATAATAGCAATAAGAAGCCAAATAGAAGAGTCCATCTGTAACAGTGTCAAATATGCACGAGGTGCACATTTCGGTAGGCTGTCTAAAATAGTGCCTAAGGTTGCTGGCAGCCATGCAAACAAAGGGATAAATCGGCAGCGCAGATTTGTGTAGTTGTATGTTCGTCAAAGGAAAATCAGCAACGCAGATTGTTGACGAACATAGACTGGATGATAGAGTCAAACATAGGCTGGACAATGGACTATCCAGGCCAAGCAGGAAAATTTGCCAGGGGGATAGGCTGACGAGAACTGGGGCTGTCGCGGAATTGAGCAGTATAGACATTGGCAGCCTGCACGCAGATGCGAATTCGGCAACGCGCAACGGCTTGTGCAAGTCGTTGGTTCGACTTGGCACGATCTGAAACTTGGACGAAGGACTGTCCAAGGCATGTGAGAGACCAGCAGGAGAAGCAGCAAGAAATGGCAGTTGGGGCTGCCAGGTGGGCATGTAAAACGTGGGTAGTGGCAGTTATGGATATCCAAAATCATGGGATCATGGGGGCTGAACATGGGGGCTGACTAGGGGTTGCTCTCAACCCACTAAAATCATGGGGGATCATGGGGGGGAACTTCCCACTACTTAGTAGATAATAGGGCCACTATGTTCATGGGTGAGATAGTGTCTCACTACTTCCTTAAAAGTAGGAATAAGAGTTGTGCCTTGTAAATGCTTGTCTATAAATACTTGTTGCAGCTTTTGGTTGTAGGGGAGCATGGGTGGGGTATGTTCAGCATGTAGGGGCATGTAAAAACATGCAGAGCACTAGATAGAGATAGCTTGGTGTAGCATGCAATCTTTGTGCATAGCACACATACGGATTTGTGTATAGTTCCATTTGTTTATGAGATCAATAAAAGTTGGGAAAGAGTTCCTGTAAAGCTTGTTGTGCACTTTGATTATCTTATTCTGCTTGTGTAGTATGCTTGTCTTCTAACCTGGGAAACCTCTCGGGTGAGGGAAACATTTAGTTACTAGGCAAACACGAGTGAGATTGGCGAGGGAAAGCTCAGTCTAGTAAGGCACTAGGTTGCCGCACAGATTTATTCACGTAGTGAAAAATTACCCCGTGACACCATCCATCATGACTTAATTTACTACACAATAGAAACTCATACTTATAAACATTAGGAGAGAGTGTTTCTTTTCAATATGGGATGGATATCTTTTCTTTCTTTATTCATTTTTAAACTACACAAACAATTCCCCACTAGTTTGTAATGAATGTCTTTTCACTTGATAGAATTATACTTACAAGAAGGTATTTTGCAATTTAAACCTTCAATTAGCGTTAGAACTTGAATCCTACTAAAGTTATTGGTGTCTGCAGATTAAACCAAAACTTTTGTTGTAGAATAAAAGATACTACACACATAATACTATCAAAACTCTTAAAGAGGTTTACAACTGTTTAACACTATTATAACTATGTGCTAATATCTTATTTTTATGAATATTTACAAGAGAAAATCCTAACTCTTGTTAAAAGCGACACCACTTCTATATTCATATAGGTGGAATTATACATGTCTCTATTACATTAAACACGAACTTTAAATTCCATTAAGAGCCTACGCTCATCCTCCATTACGTAATAGAACACACTGAATACTATCAAAATAAGGTCTAAAATTAATTATTAGTGTCCAACAAATATTAAACAGTAACTTGTTGTTACCCATTAAACTTATAAGTAAGCTTCTTGTTGATCCAAAGTTGGGCTCCTATTACCGATATCTTTAATAACAAGTTTCAACCTTATTCCATTAGTTGTTTTTCATACCATGTCTCTAGATAGTCCTTTTGTGAGCGGATTCGCTAAATTATTCACAGACTTCACATAGACAATGGTGATTGCCTCATTTGTAATCAACTCTCGAATATATCCATGTCGAATGCTTATATATCTTGACTTATCATTGTAAATGGTACTATAAGCTCGAGACATCGTTGCTTCACTATAGCAATATAAAGAAATGACTGACATAAGTTGTGGCCATAACTTAATATCAAACAATATATTTCTTAGTCATTCTGCTTTTTTACCTACAACAATCATAGCAATAAATTTTGATTACATGGTAGAATGAGAGATGTGTGTTTGTTTCTTAAATGCCCAAGATATTGCACTTCCTCCAAGTGAGAAAATCCATCCTGACGTGGACTTATTATCACTTGAACTAGTCATCCAACTTGCATCACTATATCCTTCCATCTCAAAACTGGAAAATCAGAATAAAACAAGCCCAAATTGATCGCTTTTTTTAGGTAACTAAAAACTCTTACAATAGCCTTTCAATGATCTGTATTCGACTTGCTTGTATATCTTAATAACTTGCATATAACAAAAGCTATATTTGGTCTTGTACAATGCATAGCATACATAAGACTTCCAATGGCACTAGCATATTCTAGTTGTGCTACCGCTTTATCACAATAATCATTTAACTTCATACTAAAGTCAAATGAGGTATTAGCCTTGTTTATATTGAGATGCTTAAACTTATTAAGTATTTTCTTAATATAATTTGAATGATTAAGTGCATAACCACTACTATGTATCAAAGTTAAGACTTTGATACCTAAAATTGTATCTACTTCACCAAGATGTTTCATTTTAAAGATAAAAGTGAGATATCTTTTGGTTTCAATTATTCCAATCATATTGATGCTAAATAATAACATGTCATCTACATAGAGATAAGTAATCACTCCAATATTTATTTTATTTTTTGTAAATTTAGAATACATACACTTATCAACACTATTGTAATGAAAACCATTCAATAAAATTACTTTGTCAAACTTTTCATGCCATTGTTTTGGAGCTTGTTTTAAACCATATAAAGACTTTACCAATTTACAGACTTTTTCTTCATTTCCAAGAAGTATAAAACCCTAAGGTTGCTTCATATACACTTTCTCCTTTAAATCTCAATTTAGGAAAGTCTTATTTACATCCATTTGATGAACATACAATTTATAAATTGATGCTAATGCAAATAAAACTCTAATTTATGTAATTCTTGCCACCAGAGAATAAGTGTCAAAATAATAAACACCATCCTTTTGAGTAAAACCTTTGACAACTAATCTTGCCTTTAATGTTTGTATAGAACCATCAGTATTATATTTTTTTTTCTAAACATCCACTTATATCCTTTTGGCTTAGAACCTAGAGGTAAATCTACTAAGACCCAAGTATTGTTAGACAATTAAATTTATTTCATCATTTAACGCTTCTTTCCAGAAAACAACATCCCTAGAAGACATAGCTTGATGAAATGTCTTTGGATTATCTTCCATATTTAAGATCATATGTGTTTTTTTAATATTATATTTCTATCATCTTCCACTAAAAATACAATTGAATCAGTAGAAATAAAATCTATATCTATGTGTTTTTTCTTTTTAACTCTTTGACTTCTTCTAGGTTCACTTGAACCTATTACTTCTAGTTTTTTTTTTAATGTTTTTTCACTTAACATTGAGCTAGGAGTCATTACTTTTAGATTTGGTTCTTGCACATTTAAATCACTTAATGAATTTATTTTTGATAAATTCAACATGTACAGATTCAACAATCATATTAGTTTCTAAATCCAAAAGCCTTTAAGCCTTTGAATTTTATGCATAACCAACAAAAACACTCTTATGACCTTTAGGTTCTAATTTTATTCTTTGAGGATCAAAAACTTTATAAAAAGCTACACACCCCTACACTTTAAAATAATTTAGATTTGGTTTTCATAGTTTCATGCTTCATAAGAAGAAACATTTAATTTTTTAGATGGTACTCTATTATGAGTATGATATACAGTAAGTAAGGTTTGACCCCATAAATTATTTGGTAAATTAGCATTCAAAAACATGGCATTAACCAACTCAAGTAATTGAGAATTTCTTTCTAGTTTAGAAAAAGGCTTCTTGTCATCTTTGCTTGAATACGTACTTCACATTTGTTATTATTATTATGCTGATACGAAATATGACCATGCTTACATATATATTTCAAATATCTATAATTTAGATGTCCTAATCTAGCATATTAAAGAAGAGAAGTAGATTCAATCATATAAGCAGAAATAACATTGATTTCATTAATACTGAACTTAAACATGTCATTACAAGAATAACATATTCCCACAAACACTCCACTTTTAATTACAATAACCTTATCAGACTCCAAAACAATCTTGAGCCCTTTCTTACTCAAAAGACTAACAAATACAAGGTTTTTCCTAATCTCGGGAACATGAAACACATTGACTAAAGATAATTTTTGTCTAGAAGTAAAGTTCAACTTCTTTTTCCAAAACTTTGGCAGAAATATAGTTGTTTATCAAGACCTCTTCATGTTTTTTCAATTCTTCATAAGTCTTGAACCATGAATTATTGTTGTAAATATGAATTGTTGCATTAGAATCCAACCACCAATCCGAAGTCTTTACAACATTATTTGCCATATTTAATTCGATAATCATTCCAATTTAAATGTTTGAAACCATGGGAATCAACTCTCTGACTTCGTCTTTTTCAACCATATTCACTTTGAAATAACCACCTTTCTTGTTGAAATTCTTGAATCTGCACTCTTTTATTTCCCTTTATTTCCACAATGGAAACAAACCCTATGCTTCTTATAAGCATTTTGTTTCTTCTTGAATTTGTTTCCTTTCTTTTACACTTTCAGATTGTTTTGAGTCATTGTCAAACCAGTTTCAATAACCAAATTCACTTTAGAATTTATTGCTTGCAATTCACACATACGAGATTGAACATCAATTTGCAAGTGTATTTAAAACTGTTCAAAGGTATAATTATTTGTAGAATACAACATCTTCTTCCTATATTCATTCCAAGATGAAGGAAGTTTTGATAAAACAGCCCCTACTTAAATCGAATCAGGAACTTTGATATCCAAATCACTAAGTTTTGATATCAGCATTTAAATTTTATGGACTTGATCCATGATCGGCTTATTACCAGTAATCTCATATATACTCGGAAAATTTTAAAGTAAGAAAACAATCTGAACCTGATTTTTCTTGCTTGTAGTGTTTCTTCAAGGCAACCCAAATTTCTTTTGGCGATTTTAATTTGGAGAAGATGTCATAAAATCGACTAGTCAGAGTATTCATAACATTCCCTCAACAAAACACTTTATCTTCTTCACGTTTTAGTCTTGCAGTCTTAATAGTAGCAGATTCATCTTCTTATGGTTCAGGTAGTGCAGGTAGATTCGGGTCAAGAATGTAGTAAATCTTTAATGAAGTAAGCATGTACATCATCTTGTCCATCCATCTTGTTTTATTCGTACCATCGAACCGTTCTAGTTGAATTTTGACATCCTTAGCAACTCTGACACTGGAATTCGTATTTGTCTCCATCAAAATAAACACAAAATTATTATAAATATTTAGAATAGAAACAAATATGGAGTTGATTTAGAGGCGTGGAAACACCGTCTGTAATGTGTTTATTTGTCCCACACAGAGACAACACCTCTAGAATACAATTAAGCCCTTTAAACCTCTAAAAGAATGAGAAGATAAGACCAAGAAAAGAATATATGTTTTTATTGTGTATTTGTTTTCTGTGTATTAACAGGTTTTTATAGACTTGAAACATAACAATGAAATAATATGACTGTTGATCAGTCAATATGACTGTTCATGAAATAATATGACTGTTCATCAAACAATATGACTATTGATGAAACAATATGACTATTCATGAAACAATATAACTGTTTTAAATTGAGTAGTTGCTATTCAGTTTTATTTCAACAGTCACAAATATCAAAATTAATTACGAAAATAATTTAATGATGAATGAATCTCACTGATATATTAAGTTTCAAGCTCCAAATGTCATCTTTTGATGTTATAAATATCCATATAATAGTATTAAGAAACCAAATAGATGAGTCCATCCATCATGACTTGATTTACTACACAATAGAAACCCACACTTATAAACATTAAGAGGAAATATATCTTTTTCATGTGGTACATATATATTTTTATTTATTTATTTACAAACTACACCAGCAAATTCAATTTATATTTGGTAGAGTAGAGACCAAGGAATTTAAAGGTGAGATAGAATAATGGTAGATGTTTTCTTCATTCTACTTTCTGTGTGCTTTACAAAGTAATTTAAAGTACAAGATGTGCACGCCAAGAATTGTGCAAGGAAGTTACAATACAGATGTGATGCAGCTAAACCCTAGGAATCAGTCTTTCCTAAACAATTATTTCTTGCCAAACATTGGGAATCAATGATTTCTGGATTTCTGCAATCTGCTCCTGCTGATATCCTCATTTGATGACACTTCTTTTCATTCTCGTAGTTCAATAATTAGACAACAACTAAATTAAAAAATGGTAATTAGTTTCTACCTACTAATCAACATGCACCGTAAAGAGCACGTACGGTCACATTTATGAAAATGCCTTCCACTCATTTCTGAAATAATTAAGGGCGTGCCTCAGGATAAAAGAAATTAATAATATTAATTAATACTGTAGATGTGGAGCATGAAAAAAATAATCGAATATGAAAAAACGACGAGTGCTTGAGAATCTTCTAAAAAGCTGTGTTCATGGGAAAACAGTTTCCCGGGAAAATCTTCAAAAAACCAAAACGAATACTCTCACCTTAATTGTCGGAGCATACAAAACACTTGTTTCTGCTACACACGTGTCTTCCAAAAAGAGAAGCTTTTTTTTTTCAACACGTGTTTTGCGTTTTGACCATGCTGCCCTCTTCCCTTTTTACCACAGTGATTCGAAAAAGTAATTAGGACAGCTCAATTTCTGTAGAATTCCCCGAAGGAAATTACCTCGTTCCTGGAAATTCTTATAAGAATGGGTGGTTCGAGTCCTTTTCAATAGAGCCAGGCGCGAAGTTCCTTGCTCCGTTTCCTTGAAATTACTTGGAGCGTTGACTGCAATGAACTAAGACTTTTCTACACAATTGTTCACTACTTGAAGCCGCAGCCATAAATAAATCTTGGTCAAGGGGCCAAAGGTCAAGAAAGAAAAGGCTAAGAAACAAGTTGCTCTAGAAAAAATTAAATTATTTAAAGAATTTATAAATATCATTACCATCCATTAGAAAAAACCGTGTACAAAAATTAATAAGAACTCTAAAACACATGGGATATTCACTGTAGTAGCAGGTTTTTTTTTTTGTTTCTTCTGACTTTTTCTTTTTTTTTTTTTCGTTTTTGTTTTCCTTTTTTTTTTCACCTATGGGTTTTTGTTTTTTTCTTTGTGTTTTTTTCTTTTAATGAATTTTTTTATTTAATTTAGTTTGTTAATGTGAAATTTTTATTTATTTAGTTATCATATTTTTATTACACGGATCTCGGGTTTGACGAGTTAACCTGAATTTTTTTTTGTTTTTTTTCTTTTTTAATCAATTTTTTTCGTTTGACCCATCGATTTTTTTTTTCTATTTAGTTATCAAACTTTCATGACGCGAATCCCAGGTTTGACGGGTTAACCTGATTTGACGGGTTAACTCGGTTGATTCAGATTTTTTTCTTTTTCCTCATTGGTAAAATGCTTATGTCTTTTGTTTGTTTTTGTTTTTTTTTAATTAATTTTTTTCGTTTAGTTTAGGTTGTTAATGTTCACTTTTTTTCTATTTCTTTTAATGATTTTTTTTTTGTTTGATTTAGTTTGTTAATGTGAAAAAAAAATTTAGTTATCATACTTTCATGACACCGATCTCGGGTTTGACAGGTTAACCTGGTTTAACGAGTTAACCTAATTTTTAATTTGTTTTTTTCTTTTTTAATCAATTTTTTTCTATGTAATTATCAAACTTTCATGACGTGAATCTCAGGTTTGACAGGTTAACTCAGTTGATTCAGATTTTTTTTCTTTTTCCTCATTAGTAACAGACTTATGTCTTTTGTTTGTTTTTGTTTTTTATTATTTTTAGTTAATGTTTTTTCGTTTAGTTTAGGTTGTTAATGTTTAATTTTTTTTCTATTTAGTTATCAGACTTTCATGACACGGATCCCGGGTTTGACAGGTAACCTGGTTTGACGGGTTAGCCCAGTGAATTCTGGGTTAACCCGTCAATTTTTTTTTCTATTTAGTTATCAAACTTTCACGACACGAATCCAAGGTTTGACGGGTTAACCCAGTTAATTCAGATTTTTTTTCTTTTTCTTTATTAGTTTTTTTTTCTTTCTATTGGTTTTTTCCTTTTTAATTAATTTATTTAATTATCATACTTTTATGACATGACCTTGCAGCCAGATCCACATCCAAGGCTATTGGGTTTGGTATTAGAGCGAGACCTACTGGGTCATGCAAGTTTAATATTATTATTATTATTATAAATATTACTTTTGGATCAAGCGTTATAACCAAACCTAAGATTCTTGGATATAGCTTTACAGAAAAACCTAATACTTTTATATTTTAATTTTTTTTTGTATTTTTTATACAAAAAAAATTAACACGCGGCATTGCGCGAGTTATGTGACTAGTTATATGTTTATTTCACGTTGTTTTTGGAATCTGACACACCAACTATCAGCTTCCATCGAGGAGGATGCCTGTTCCAACGCATCTCTATCTTTTACTAGCTCATTAACTCTTGTTTGTCATTGTAATCTAGTGTGTTTTTTTAAAATTTTTAATTTTAAGTTATTTTTTTATTTTTTTGATGTGCTAATATCAAAAATAATTTTTTTAAAAAAAATTATCTTAATATATTTTTAAATAAAAAATTATTTTAAAAAGCAATTTTCACCATACTTTTAAACAGGCTAACATAAATAAATTTACGAGTCAAATGCAACCCAAATAAGCAACAAACTATGTATATATATTGGTTATGTTACCTATGATTCGTAGAAGGGCGGAGAAATATTTCTTTGAAAAAAAAGAATGTAATAGCTTATCCAACATGGATTTTTGATAGAAAATACTTCTTTTAGCAAAAAAACTTATCATGCAAGCTTATACAACACCTTTTGTTTTTTACATAAAATGTGAATAAAAATAAAAATTAATGGGTGAAACTAGAAATAAAAATAAAATTGATATATAAAAATGGAAAACAAAGTCATGAGTTAAATAGGACTAACTAATCAAACCAGCAATCCGGGCATATTGAATCTAACAATGTTTTTATTTTAAAAATTACTTTTCATCAAAATAACAAAAAGGGGTGGTGTGGATGCATGAAACAAAAGAAAAACTTTGATTTTTTTTAAATTATGATAACAAGAGGAGGATTTCTTACCTAAAGCAAAAGAAGAAGAAGGAAAGAACTATACATATAAAAATAACAAAAAATAAAAAAATAAATTATTTTTTTAATCCTAAGGAGCTGAAAATACATCAAATTTAAAAAGTTAAAAAAAATAAGACATACATTAAATCAGATAATATTCTAATAAGAAAAACCATAAAAGAATGAAAAAGACTTTCCTAAATTTTGTTTAAAAAATCAAAAAAGAAATTTAATAAAAACCTAAACTCGAAGAATGAAATTAAAAAGAAAAAGTAAAACGGATAAAAAAAATCTAATGGAATCAAAAAAGGTGGTGTAGGCACGCTAGCCTAACAAATTCAAGTTAGTATGATAAATATGTAACCTAGATCGTGAAGTGTAGTTATCTTTATATAAAGCAAATTGAAAAAAGGGTTTAATCTTAAATAAATTCAACATTAAATAATGTGATGGAAAAGAAAATTTGATGTAAAAAATTTAAAACTAAAAATGATCGATATCAATTCGGGTTAACACCTTACACTTGTGACTCGGGTTGTAAAACTGAGATCACCAAATTAGAAAAAATCACGATCCAAACTCAAAACTAATCAAAATATTAAATAATAAAATAGAAAAATTAATAAAAAAATGATGAAAATAAAGAATGAAGATCAAATTCAACATAAAAATAAAAATAAATAAAATGATGTGGGATGGAATTGAAAATGAAAGTTAATTAAAAATATATATAAAAAAATCAATTAAAAAAATGACCAAATATAATATAAAAATCAAATCAAATTAAATCTCAATGAATAAAATTAAAAAGAAAAAAATAAGAATTAAAAGAATGATAATCAAGTATGGTACAAAAACCGAATTAAAATAAATTTCAAGTCATGAAATTGAAAAGAAAAATAAAAAAAATCTAAAACAATCAAAGATTAATTAAAAAATTAATGACTATAATTGAAATAAAATAAATTGAAATAAAATAAAATGAAAGGATACTTGGTCATTGCAAATCTCGAGGCTAGAGAAAAGAGGGCCCATTAGGGTGAAAGTACAGCAGATGTGGGACATGAAAAAAACCCAAATATGAAAAAAAAAAGGGTGTGGTAGATAAAAATGACTGAGTGTTTGAAAATAGTTATATCTTAAACAAGTCATAAAACTAGAATAAAAAGAAAAAAACCATAAAAAAAGCGAATTAAGGGCCCATTAGGGTGCCAAAGCAAGGAATTAATCTTATGAAAATAGGAAAACAATTTCCCTGGATCTGTTTAATTTTCAAAATCGTATCGGAGAAGGAAAAGTCTTTGAAGAACCAGAGGGATCATGGATGGATCTCACTGTATGAGTTGAATGGTTTGACCATGATCGTATACAAAAGGGAGGAAAGTGCCTGGGAGCGAGTGGTCCACAAGGACGAAAGGTTACAATAATTAAAGAGAGGTGGAGAAATAACAGTACCAGTAATAATCAATGGACTGATGCTCTAGTTATGCCATGTTATTTGGGCACGAGGAACCTTTTACTAATCTTTGCCAGATTGTGCGGTCCACCAACCACTCCGCTTTGGGATCTTTTCTGTGGAAATAATAATAATCACAGAACAGATAGACTGTGGTTCATGAATAAATAACTGAATTGTGATTTGATCTGGTTATGGATCCATGCACTGGGCAATGGGTTTTGTCATGAATCTCAAGCATAAACCCAGTTAAAACAGTGGTCGCTTTTTTCGAACCACTCACATGGTACAGCAGAATTGACTGTTCAGCACCCTTTTTTTAAAAATTTTTATTATTACCCAGATGGAGTTCTTGGAAAGGTAGAGCCGTGCAGGGCTGTGTTCTGACTTTTTTCAGGTTCCAAGTAGCCGTATGGCCTCAATCTGTCGCCAGTTCATGGCAGGGAGACTGCATGAACAAAATTGCACTTTAAATTTAAATTAAGGTTGTCAATTCTGTTTCGTAGATGTTTCGTTTTTTAATTAGAACGGAATGTTTCAGTTTCAAAATGTTTTAGCGTGCCGTTTCAGGGTTGTATTGTTCATATATATATATATATATATATTCAACAAACATAATTCAAATTCAAGATAAATTAATTATAAATTATGCAATACAAACACAATGCCAAACAAATATAATTTCAAAATTTAAAATATTTCTAAATAGTCAAGATTAAATAGATCTTTAACTTAAAGTAATTCAACTTAAACAAAATATTTGTTCAACTTAAAGGAATGGAACAAGAACGTTTCGGGCGGAATTTAGCCGAAAAATCCGGAACGGACCGAGATTTAAAATGAGATGAAATTTGTTCCGTTTTGTTCCGTTTTTCGAATTGGTATGGAATGTTTCGGCCATTCCGGACGGAACGGAACAGAATTAACAACCTTGCTTTAAATCCAACATCACTCCTCCTCGTTTGGGTGATATTATTCTCAAACAAGTTGTACGAATTAAATAAATAAATAAATATAAATTGTTTTTTGCTTCTTTTTATAACCGAACAAAAAATAAAAGTTGCCAGGAACGAAGGCAGACGTGTAATTTTCGTGCTTGCTCATCACTCAAGATAACAAGACGAATTCAAAACAATGTGCCTAGCTTTTGTTATCTTATGGAAAAGTATGAAAGTTAGATTCTTCGATGTGTCTGTCTGCGAAGTCAATTTTGCTGCAGCATGATGCCAGCCACGACGTTATTTTGCTTTTATTTATTTATTTATTTATTTATGCGTGTGGTGATAAAATTAGAAAGAACAATAACATGAAAAGGGAACTTTAATCAGCACAAGGAAAACAAGGAGGAGAGGCTAAACTTGTTGTTCACGGAATATAACTAAATTATAAAATTAATACATATTACTCCAAAAAAACAACTGCTATGGTTCATGGTGGTGAAGATCAGATGGTTCTTCTTCTATAGATCAAGCTGGTTGTTGTTGACAGTGGTTGATCGGAGTGGTGGTCAGTGAATATGTGGGATGCGGTTGTTGACTTTGGATAAGCTGTTGCTATAGTTTAGGCAAACATATTACAATGATTATTGAAGTGATTTGTATATAATCATCTGGTTTCTGTTTGGATGATCAATGAGAAAAGAATGTGGGAGGTGGCTAGGGTTTTAGTCAACCTTTTTTTTGTCGAGACAAAGGATTAGGGTTAAAAACAATGTAATGGGATTCTCTTTCAAAATAAAACTCATCTACACCAAAAACAACTTTTTACATGTTCAAAAAACAACTCAACAACTAGTATTTAGCCCTCTTCTTTTAATTTTTGAAAGTTGATTTTACGGAATCAAACTATAATTTTTAATAAAAATATCAATTAAAAAAATAAAAATTAAGTTTGAAATTAAAATAAATGATAACCCACTTTGTTATTTTGGAGAGGATCAAGTGTGGATATCAAGAAAAAAAAAAAAGAACATAAAGAGAAAAAAAAAATAGGTTGTGGGTGCCACATTGGAGCTCCGCCATAATCAAGCATTGCTTGATAACGAAGCTCATGCTGAGACGATTGCAACGAAACCAGCAAAGACTGCTTTCGAAGCTCGAAGGAAGCTGCATGCATCTCGACAACACTACGGCTTTTCTCACATTTTAGCATCTGATTTGGCAAGAAGAGGGTTAGGTAATTTTTCAGTTTCAAATTTAATCCATAAAGTTTTAATTATCTTAAATTAATAAAATTAAATCTTATTTTTATGAATGGAGCATCAATTGAGTGTTAAAAATTTTTCTTGATATTACGAGAATCCCTTAAGAAGCTAACCAAAACAATCATCAAGTATAATTCCAAACAACTCACAATGTAAAAGTTTCAAATTAAAAAAAGACAAAGTTAAATGACTAAAAAAATTAAAAAAAAATAAGAAAATACCACGCAGCACTGTTACAATCCAGAGTGGATTGTTTGCTGCACAACAAAATCAATAGTTCTTTTTAGTCTTTTATTTCTTTTAATTGATGGTTTAATTAGGAAGAAAATATCCTCATATATAAAAGACTATCCGGAAACATGTTTATTGTTAAATTCTGAGGTCGAAATTGTTTGATGGGTCTAACGTTATCAGGAGCATCCACGCGGAGTCTTTGAATTAAGACAGGTATCACTGTCATGAGTTAACTATTCATACTTTATTCCTGTGATGATAGTTCATTGTATGGCTCTCTCGGTGTTACGGTAAAGTGGGGTCGTGGTAATTTTTAAAAATATTTTGTATTTGAAAATATATTAAAATAATATATTTTTTATTTTTAAAAAATTATTTTTATATTAATACATTAAAATGATTTAAAAATATCAAAAAATATTAATTTAAAATAAATAAAAAAAATAAAAAAATTTTAAATTTTTTTAAAAGTAATTTTTAAACATGAAAACAAAAAGAGCGGCCTTGCTTTTTGTGCTCTTGCTCATCACTCACCTCAGCCCGTCATCAATCCAAAACAACAAAAAAATCAAGGCTTCATTCCTTTGTTGTTTTATGGGCAAAGAAAATCAGATTCTTCTATAAAATCTAGCTAGCTCCGTGGTCAATCTTGCTGCAGCATGATGCCATCCATGACGAACCATGTGGGTGCATTATTTTGCTGTTGATGATCTTATGCGTTTGGTGTGGTGATAGAGAATTATGACAGCAATATCTCGCAACTGATCACATGTTGAACTTTCTATAATTATTAAGTAAACAACAGTGTGTGATAATTACGTGCCCAAGCGACAGTGGTTGGCTTGTCTGAATGCAGTAAAAGCTTGTGGCGCCAGAATCTACAGATTTTTATCCGGTAATGCTCCTGTTTAATTCTCAATTTAATGGGATATTTGTGCTTCTAATAACCTTACTGTCGTGATTTCCCCCCCCCACCTGACAATAATTATTCATTAATAAAAAAAATTATTTAAACATATTTTAAAGTAAAAAATACTTTAAACCACCATTACTACAGCAATCTTAGATAATACTTAATAAATATTTGAATCTCTGCAGATATTTGTTCCTTAATCCAACTAAATAATGCCCTAAAAAAATATATAAACAATATTTTTTAATATATACAAAATATCTCAGGTGTTTACGAGCTAACTAGATATTTAAACTCGAAGAAAGCTTCCAAAATAAAATTTACAGCCAGCAATTCATAGTTATCACTAAATATCAGTGAGAAGAAAGAGTCAAACTAAAACTAAAACCACGTAACTAATACATAGATCTTGACCCGTTTACTTTACCCACTGATCAGAGATTCATAAGTAATATAGTTTTCTTTGTTTATTTATAGAGAAAAGGACTGCAAATCAGTTCAGCGATTCATGATGCCCTCGATTGGACTCGCGCTTGTTTGTTGCTGTAGAGCTAGTTTTTAGAACTGGTTTGACTGGACTTAGTTGTCTCAGCTTGCTTTTTTTTATTTATTATTGTTTAATTTTCAATTTAAGGATTTTTTATTGAATTATACTGTCCAAAAAATCCCGACCTTTAGATTAATCTCGTGTATTTAGAGCACCAGTTTTCTCATCCGGCACCCCTAAAGCCACCCACAGACCTGTTTTTGAACATCTGTCTGAACCTAAAAATAACATTACTCTCATAATAAATAAATAGGGTTTATAAACTTTATGATAAAACTTCAATTCGACACAATGTTACAATAAAGAATTATACACGTTGGTACGTGTGTGTTAAATACCAAAGAAATATTTAGTATTCGTGTGGTTGGTTTGTATTCAACGTCTAAGATCAATGAAGATAATTACTACACGCAATTTTGAGTTGGTGAACTGTGACCGGTCTGACGGCGATTCTAAGGCGGCCTTCTCCATCTTTATATTTAATTTGTGTTTGGGGTATTGTTTTTTAAAAATATTTTTAAAAAATTTAATTTTTTTAATTTTTTGATTTTAAATTAATATTTTTTTGATATTTTTAAATCATTTTAATATAATGATGTCAAAAATAATTTTTTTAAAATAAAAAAATTATTTTAATATATTTTAAATAAAAATAATCATTACCCTACTTTCGATTAAAATTTTAAATAATGAAGTTAAGAAAAATGTGCGTAGGCATATATATTTTAATATATATTTAAGTTTTTTTTAAATTACCATTTTAATATTTTTCTATATAAAAATTATTTTGCCACCGACGCAGACACCCTGGCATCCTGGGGAGAAGTGTTGTTAGGTGTCTTCTGTGGTGAACCAGCGTCGGACTAGTATTTCACCACGTAAGCATCTTTGCAGTTACAGAAACAGTTTCCGGCTGTCCAATGGACACAGCAATAGTTCTGTCCTGCCTCGAAATATTCAACCATGCACAAAGACCCATGGTTTGGTCTGCTCTCTCCCTCTCTCTCTAGTGTGGTTTATCTATCTCACATGACATAACACTCCAGCATAAATTCTTCTTCTTCGCGTGGCGTGGAGCCGAGCTCTGCATTTCTTGTTGCTGTTCTTAAGTGAGTCTGCGTGGTTTAATTCTGTGCCATCGTTGTTAGCGTGGGCATTTAATGCCTTTTAACTCTTCTAGAAAGACTAGCTCATCATGATCCTTTAATTTTGTATGGTCTAGCATAGCTTTGCCTGTCTTGGTTGGTTGGCTTCATTGTCACGGGACGACTTGTTGTGCCCATGCGGTGCACGAGGTCCAAGTTCTTCCAAAGATTTGGAACTCTGCTTTTTTGCTTGGCGAGCATTTATTTATATGGAGTCTTCTTTCGTTTGTCCTGTTTCTTGTTTTCTTTATTAATAATGCAAGCGACCCATCGGCGGTCTGATACCTACTCCTTAAATTAATTTGTTTATCTTCGTTTTAGTATTTGTTTATCTTCTTTTTAGTATGCGTATATCTCCTTCTTTCAAACTTCAACAAATTGCGCATATCTTTTTTTGTGATTTGAATATCTGATTTTCCGAGATCCCTGCTGACAAGTTCAAAGCTACAGAGGCCCCCTTATGCTAGCTCCCGAAAGCTTGATAAAAATAAATAAATAAATAAAAAATGTTTTTGCTGTTTAAGTATGCTATGTGAACAGTAGTAGTATAGAATCACCTTTCCGTGCCTCTCTTTTCTGTGGTAGCTGAGTTCTAAAGTTGGCAGCTTTTATAATCCCCAATCGAGTTTAGTATGTTATTGTCTTTTCTTTTCTTTTCTGTACGTGGCCACATCGGTTTTCAGATTCAGCCTTTTGCTTTTTTATATCATTTTTTTGTGTAATCATTTGCTTCTAGGAATGACTGTTACCATTTTTTTTTCTTTATCGTTCTGTTTGTGGCCCTGTTATGGCGCACATAATTTCTTCTCCTTTGGAGGGTCATTTCTCCGTGGACCTTACTTACCATTGTAGTGCTCTGTAAATTATGCAGGGAGCACGAGGGAGGAGATTGATTGGCGTCAAGTGATTTTGCTTTGATTTTATTTTTCCTCTCATTTGAGGGGCTGGGAAGCATGAGTTATTCAACATGGATCACCTCTCTTTCATGCTCAAGCTCTGTAGTTCTGCCTTCAGGGGACACATCTATTCCAATGATATTTCAATGGCTGAGATTCATTTTTTTCTCCCCATGTCCTCAAAGAGCTCTTTTATCTTCAGTTGACCTGTTGTTCCTGCTTGCCCTCCTCGGATTTGCGGCTCAGAAGCTGTACTCTAGATTCACATCCAGTGGGCGCTCCATCTCTGACATCAACAAGCCCCTTATCGGAAATGGAAACAGCAGAGTTCTTCAGATCACGACTTCTATTTGGTTCAAGCTCTCTTTGATTGTATCGGTCTTGTTAGCTTTATGCTACATTGCTGTCTCCATTCTAGCATTCAGCCAAAGCAGTCGGTTGCCATATTGGAAGGTGGTCGATGGCGTCTTTTGGTTAGTTCAAGCAATAACTCATGCTGTGATTGCAATCTTGATCATTCATGAGAAGAGATTTCAAGCTACCACTCATCCACTATCTCTTCGAATTTATTGGGTTGCAAATTTCATCACCACTGGTTTGTTTATGCTATCAGGGATCATTCGTTTGGTAGCTCTGGATCACAACTTGATATTTGATGACATATTTTCTGTAGTAGCATTCACTTTTTCAATTGTTCTTTTTGCTGTAGCCATTAGAGGATCGACTGGGATTACTGTAATCAGGGAATCTGAAGCAGTAATGCATGATGACACCAAATTACATGAACCTCTTCTGGAAAAATCCAATGTGACCGGTTTTGCTACCGCCTCTATAATATCCAAGTCCCTTTGGCTTTGGATGAATCCCCTTCTGCGTAAGGGTTACAAATCTCCACTCAAGATAGATGATGTGCCGACCCTTTCACTGGAGCATAGAGCTGAAAAAATGTCGCAGCTCTATGAATCCAAGTGGCCTAAACCACATGAAAAGTCAAACAACCCTGTTCGAACCACATTGTTGAGGTGCTTTTGGAAGGAAATTGCCTTCACTGCGTTCCTTGCAATCTTGCGGCTCTGTGTCATGTATGTTGGGCCAATGCTCATCCAAAGTTTCGTCGATTACACAGCTGGGAAAAGAACCTCTCCCTTTGAAGGATATTACCTTGTATTGACTCTTCTTGTCGCAAAATTTGTTGAGGTTCTGACTGTCCACCAATTTAACTTCAATTCTCAGAAACTTGGGATGCTTATTAGATGTTCTCTCATCACTTCTTTATACAAGAAAGGGCTCAGGTTATCTTGTTCTGCTCGTCAAGCTCACGGAGTTGGACAGATTGTGAATTACATGGCTGTTGATGCCCAGCAACTCTCTGATATGATGTTACAGCTGCACTCCATATGGTTAATGCCATTGCAGCTTGGTGTTGGCTTGGTGCTCCTATATAATGTTCTTGGCGCCTCAACAATCACGGCTTTTCTTGGAATTCTTAGCGTTACTTTGTTTGCTATTTTTGGAACCCGAAGGAATAATAGGTTCCAGAGAAATGTGATGGTAAATCGTGATTCAAGGATGAAGGCAACAAATGAGATGCTGAATTACATGCGTGTGATCAAGTTCCAAGCATGGGAAGAACACTTCAACAAGAGAATCCAAAACTTTCGCGAATCAGAATTTGGATGGATTTCCAAGTTTTTGTACTCCATCTCCGGTAACATAATTGTGATGTGGAGCGCACCATTGCTAGTGTCAACTCTTACATTTGGTACTGCACTTCTATTGGGAGTCCCTCTTGATGCAGGGACAGTATTCACAACGACATCTGTCTTTAAAATCTTGCAGGAGCCTATCAGGACATTCCCTCAATCTATGATATCACTTTCACAAGCGATGGTATCTCTTTCGAGATTGGATCGTTACATGATAAGCAAGGAATTGGTGGAAGAGTCAGTTGAAAGAGTGGATGGTTGTGATGACAGAATTGCTGTGCAGATTAAGGATGGGGTATTTAGTTGGGACGATGAAGCTGAGGATGATGTTTTGAAAAACATAAATTTGGAGATCAAGAAAGGGGAGCTCACTGCTATTGTTGGGACTGTGGGATCTGGGAAATCTTCTCTCCTCGCCTCAATTCTCGGTGAGATGCACAAAATATCAGGAAAGGTACGGATTATGAAACATAACCTCTGGGGTTTATCCATTACTTTTTTCTTGTATTTAGGTGTTCTGAATCAGCCTCATGCATCTCTCTCTCTCTCTCTCTCTCGCTCTATGTTAGCTAGAGTTTTTTTCATCAACTCTGAGACTTCTCAATATCCAGTATGTTTTTGGTTTGTTTGGTCCTTGTCAATCTCGTACAGTTGGAACGCATTCATGTATGACACTGACTCATTTTATTGAAGCTCAGAATTTGGCTACTCAAAGTCATCAATGGGACTTCTCTTTTTCCATCCTGCTCAATTTGGGTCCATGTTATACCATAGTAATTGAAGGCTATCTTGGTCATCATTCTTGTTTTCTCTTCCCTGTGTTCTCTTTCAAATATTTTTGGTTTTTGATCACCTTTTGTTGGACTAGATTTCCCTCCTTGGTTTACACTGTTTAGTTGTTACTTTTGCTGCTCATGCAATCCATTTAACACAACTTTCCTCATTTGGTTGCTAAATTGCAAATGATAAACTTGAAATATTTTACTGAGATATTTTACTTTTCCTTCAACAGGTCAGGGTTTGTGGAACAACTGCCTATGTTGCTCAAACATCATGGATTCAAAACAGCACCATTGAGGAGAACATATTATTTGGTTTGCCAATGAATAGGGAGAAATACAAGGAAGTTATCAGGGTTTGTTGCTTGGAGAAGGACTTGGAAATGATGGAGTTTGGGGATCAGACTGAGATTGGAGAGCGTGGCATCAACCTCAGTGGTGGACAGAAGCAGCGGATACAACTTGCAAGGGCTGTTTATCAGGACCGTGATATATATCTTCTTGATGATGTTTTTAGTGCTGTTGATGCGCATACTGGGACTGATATATTTAAGGTGACACTAAAGTCAGTTGCTTTAAAGCTTAAACATGTAGTGGAAGTGAAATGATTTATTCTTCATGCCATTTTCATCATAGGTGCTTTAATTTGTTATGGAAATTCAGAGTCAGCTAGTAGAAAACACGAAAAATCACTTATGTTAGAGAATTTAGGTCATCTCTATAATCTCCTGTAAAAAAGGCATGCAAATTTTTCTAGGTAAAAATTACGTTTTCTAGTTAGTGAATCAGTATTTTTACGTGATGCATTCTGAGAAATGGATAGCGGTTCTGAGTTATATCAATGCCTTCTGCAGGAATGTGTTAGAGGAGCACTGAAGGGAAAGACCATCTTACTTGTGACCCACCAAGTTGACTTCTTGCACAATGTGGATCTTATCTCGGTAAGCAGAAAAATCACTTTGTATCATTCTCACCCACCAAGATAAGAGTTTATGATCGATAATTTCTTTAGAAAATGGCATCTCTCAATACCAGGTTATGCGAGATGGACAGATAGTACAATCAGGAAAGTACAATGATCTCTTAGTGTCTGGATTGGATTTTGGAGCATTAGTTGCTGCCCATGATACTTCAATGGAACTTGTAGAGGCCAGCTCTGAAATTTCTAGTGAAAACTCTCCCAGGCCACCGAAGTCCCCTCGTGGTCCTTCTAAACTTGGGGAAGCCAATGGTGAAAACAAGCTTCTAGATCACCCAAAGTCAGATAAGGGAACTTCGAAGCTCATTGAAGAAGAGGAAAGAGCAACTGGTAATATAGGCCTGCACGTGTATAAACAATACTGCACCGAGGCTTTTGGATGGTCGGGTATAGTAGTGGCAATGCTACTGTCCATAGTATGGCAAGCATCTCAAATGGCTGGGGATTATTGGTTGGCATATGAAACTGCAGAAGAGCGTGCTGCAATGTTCAAGCCTTCACTATTTATATCTGTCTACGGAATCATTGCAGCTGTATCAGTGGTGTTCTTAGCAATGAGATCCCTTTTTGTCACGCTTATGGGGCTTAAAACTGCCCAAAAGTTGTTTGGTGGTATCCTTCATAGTATCTTGCACGCGCCCATGTCATTTTTTGACACCACACCTTCAGGAAGAATATTAAGTCGAGTAAGGATGCAAGACCCGATCATGATAATTTTTCCCATTGTGTGCTTTCAACTATGAATGTATTCCTTCTTATATCTATAGCGGGTCTATTGGCTCAAGATGCTGAAATTGTTGCAATTTTTTTATTTTGCTCATATTTTTCTCTTTCAGGCCTCATCAGATCAAACCAATGTAGATATCTTCCTTCCATTTATGTTAGCCCTTACAATTGCAATGTACATCTCAGTTCTCGGCATCATCATAATTATATGTCAATATACTTGGCCAACCGTGTTCCTAGTAATTCCTCTTGGTTGGCTGAACTTCTGGTTTCGGGTAAGAGCTCACATTTTTATCTTGCTGGTAGCCTTTTCAGTTTGCAACCTCACACACTCACAAATGAAATCACACAACAGATATGTATGTGTTGCTTTGTTTAAATATGTCTTTATCAGCTTCAAAGCTTTCTGATGTGATTTTCATCCTAATTTGTAAATCTTCATTGTAATATGCGTTTATGACTATCTTGCCTCTTGGATTTGTGAGTAGATTTTTATCCCAAAATTGGTATGGAATTTATATACTGACGATTAATCTTTCTTGGTTGCAGGGGTATTTTCTTGCAACATCTCGAGAATTAACTCGACTCGACTCAATTACTAAAGCTCCTGTTATCCATCACTTTTCAGAAAGTATTTCTGGAGTTATGACAATCCGGTCTTTCAGAAAACAGGATAGTTTCTGTCAGGAAAATGTTAACAGAGTGAATGCCAATTTGCGCATGGACTTTCACAACAATGGATCGAATGAGTGGTTGGGTTTGCGATTGGAAATGATTGGGAGTTTCATTCTGTGCGCTTCTGCTATGTTCTTGATTCTATTACCAAGCAGTATTGTTAAGCCAGGTAATTGCACGTTTACATGTTACTGTCATGAGGCAACATCTCTCAAGGATTTGATTAATAAAAGAAATGATATAATTTATGTTCATCTATATATAAGATTTCTGGACCAAGTGATTCAAAGTGTTCTTGGCAAAAGAGTCTCATTCTTCCTTCAATGCAAAGGCATCTGCATATTATGTTTCTTTGGTTCTATTTAACTCGTATGCTATCATGTTACTTGTGTTCCTGTTTACATATGATGAGGCTTAAATTTTTTATATTAAAATCATGGATTAAAGCATCCAAAGCATCAGTTCTTCTGATGTCATCTCTGGAGTATCGAACTGCAGATACTCAAATTTCTTAAAGCCATCAGAATTTTAAATGTTTGTATTCCAGAAAACTAACCAAATTCTGCATGATGCAGAGAATGTTGGTCTATCTCTCTCCTATGGGCTATCCCTCAATTCTGTGCTGTTCTGGAGCATATATTTTAGTTGCTTTGTGGAAAATAGAATGGTCTCTGTTGAGAGGATCAAACAATTCACAAATATTGCATCAGAGGCAGCATGGAAGATAAAGGATAGGGTTCTTCCTCCAAACTGGCCTGCCCATGGCAATGTTGATCTAAAGGACTTGCAGGTAAAATGTTTTACAATAGATCTTTATTGATAAAGAAATCAGTTTATGTTTTCATTTTTTCTAGAGGTACAATTCACACCCTATCCTAATAGCTCTTTTAGGCTGAGGAAGTGAAAAGCAAATGAAATTGCCTGGTATGAGGACGAGCATAGCACAATATGCGGGCATCGATAGCACTTAGTTGTATATGTGAACTTGGAATCTTTGCTCATATATACACGTTTTATCTGTTCTACTTTTTCGTGAACAGGTAAGATATCGTCCGAACACTCCTCTGGTTCTCAAGGGCATTACTCTCAGCATTCAAGGGGGAGAGAAGATTGGTGTTGTTGGACGTACAGGGAGTGGAAAGTCAACTATGATCCAAGTCTTCTTCAGGCTGGTGGAACCAACAGGAGGAAAAATAATTATTGATGGCATTGACATCTGTATGTTAGGACTCCATGATCTCAGGTCTCGTTTTGGCATAATTCCTCAAGAACCTGTCCTCTTTGAAGGAACAGTGAGAAGCAACGTGGATCCTATTGGACAGCATACAGATGAGGATATATGGAGGGTAATCATGCGGTTCCCATTTCTTGATTCACTCCACTTAATTATCAGTGTTATTTTTTTTCAGAGTTTGCAAGCTGAAAAGTATGATGTTTTTGTAGAGTCTCGAACGCTGTCAACTCAAAGATGCTGTGGCTTCAAAACCTGAAAAACTTGATTCTCCTGGTAAAATTTGACTGTCATGTGTTTCACAGTTTTCACTTTTCCAAACTTCTCAAGCTGAACATATTACCGGAACAAAAATTTATGGAACCTTCTGACTCCATAGTGATTGACAACGGAGACAACTGGAGCGTGGGGCAAAGGCAGCTTCTTTGTTTGGGGAGAGTTATGCTAAAGCACAGTCGCCTGTTGTTCATGGATGAAGCAACTGCTTCAGTTGATTCACAAACTGATGCTGCGATTCAAAAGATTATCAGAGAGGAATTTGCTGATTGTACGATTATCAGCATTGCTCACAGAATACCTACAGTCATGGACTGTGACAGGGTTTTAGTTGTCGATGCAGGTATGCTCTTCTTTCTACTATCATCGTCTTCATATTTTACTTACCTCCAGGAAAGAGTCTTTGAAATCTCGCACAACAGTGGATTGGTCAGTTTATATCACACAGAAGGCATAGTTCATTTATAATAACAATTCTTGTACTCGCAAACTGGAGTTCTGATTCTCCGATTACATGCTGCATTCAAGACAATAGGCTGGATATTCTGACTGGCTTTGTTTCTTGTTTGTAACAGGGCGGGCAAAAGAATTTGATAAACCATCACGGTTGCTTGAGAGGCCATCGCTGTTTGGGGCATTGGTTCAGGAGTATGCCACTCGGTCAGCTGGATTGTAAGCAAACAGTCTGCTTTGATCACTAGCGTCATCCTGCTGTTAATCTTGGTAAGAATCTCCGGAGGAGCATAACTTTTACCAAAAAGGAGAGAACACAATTTGCAATGCTGCGAGAAACTTTATGCTAATTATTCCAAAGAATTTGGTAGCCAAATTATGCAAAATGTCTTCCTTGGCTTTATTAGCATAACTAAGTAAGCTTCTCTTTCATTTTGGTAGAGGATGACTTGATAGGGAAGAACAATTGTTTAAAAAGCTTTGGATGAGCAAGAAATTATTCTAGCATTATGTCTTTCGATATCCCTTCTTGTATTATGTTTGGAAGAATTTGCTGAACTGAACTAAGAATAACTTAAATATGAAGAAAGAAATCCTGAGCTATCCATGAAGGAGCAAGACCTGTTTTCATGGGGGGGCCAAAGTATATACCAAAGGCATCTCCATGCATAACTCATAAAATGATTAACAAAAACAACTAAAAAGAGGATGGTGTTTTGTAGACGAGAGCGCGGTGCTGTCTCTTTCTAAAAATAAATAAATAAAGTGAAAATATGCTCATTTTCTCTCTTTCTAAATTAATCTAGATGTTCGGATCAGCTTACAAGTACATTAATTAATCTCATGAGCTTTGAAATTAACAACGAACTATGTAAGCCTCCAGTAATTCTGAGGTTTGTGGGATTCAAATTACTGATCTTTAAAAAATAAACTCTGAACCTGACTAGTTAAATTACACAATTTAAAATTAATATTTTCTCTTTGATCTTCAGCATTGTACCATTACAATGAATGGCCCCTATAAGAAAAAAAAATGATATAAATTCTTGATTGATTATATCCAATTTTAAAATTGACTATAATTTCTCAACTTGCCTAAAATAAACATGATTCCTTGTGTTTTCAAATAGCATATACAAATCAAATAATTCATGTGCAAAACATTATCCATTTACTGTTATTCTTCAAGATACAAAACATTGTTCGTGTGACATTTATGTAATTTTCGTTGCTTTGAATGACCATATGGGTCTCTTTTAATTAGTTGTGTTATTCCAATTCCTGAAACTCATTGTCGACTCCTTTTGGTCCCTAATATCATTTCTTGAGAGAGAAGGGAGAGAGTGGAGATAAAGGGAAGGGGAAGAAACAAGCCAGCCACACCATTATTTATGATGTAACAATTATTTTTTATTTTTTTAAAATAATTTTTGACATCAGCAAATAAAAATGATATGAAAACATAAAAAACATATTAATTTAAAGCAAAAAATAAAAAATAATCTTTTTTTTTAATTTTTTAAAAGTATTTTTCAAATGTAGTGCCAAACACAATCTACAATTGAAAATGATGTCAAAACATAGCCCTTGATTATCCGAGACAGGTCTAGGATGGGCTTAAGCCCAGCCCGACCTCATTTTTATGGGCTAGAAGATGGCCTAATATACATCCATTTTTTTTCTTTCTTTCTTTTCTATAAACTTAGCCCAATCAAATGACTTGCTTGGGTCAAGCCCAATTACTTTGAACGGAGGTCTAACCTCTAATTAAGAAACCTAGCCCCAAGTTCGAATTGTTAACCATGTTGGATTTATATGAGAAGAATAGAAAAAGCTTACATGGCTTGAGGGGTATTTGCTAGCTGATGGCACTGTCATTATGGTGTGGTAGTCGATAGTAGAGGTGTTGGTGGCTCACGATACAAGTGGTGGTAGAGAAATTGCTAGTGCAATGCCTGGTGGATAAGAAGAATAATGCAGTAACAAGGTGTTTTGGTCTTATATTGAGGGTAGTAAGCTAGATGATAGAGGGGAGGTTTTTTTTTTTTAAAAAAAATTTCTTCCTTTCTTCTCTCCCTATTCTCTCCTCCTTTTGCTTCACTAAATTCACTTATATTTATACGGGATGATAAAGGGGCATAAGGTCTTTCTAAAGCATGAATCTTGGTTATTGATTCGCGTGTGAAGGATCACATTCATTAGCCATAAGCCAACAACTTGGTACTGTCAAACCAAGTTGTAAGGTTGGCTGGGTTAGGGGATTTCGATTGGCATTACAGTGGCTACAGGGCTACAAATCGATGGTGACAAAACAAAGGTTGTTGTACAATGTTAGGGATACCAGAGGGTGTGATTGTTGTCTTATTTGGAACATGGGTTATGCATTAAATGCCTATGAAAATGGGCTTCTTAATTAGCTTTTACGGTTCAGAAGAAACAAATAATGAATAGTGTCAGACTACTTGTTATTTGGCATTATTTTTTTGACTTGTCGTTTGACCACAATGACATCATTTTGAACCAAAACATATTATTTTGATCAAAACACATAAAAAGATGTATCATTTTATTTAAATGAAATGACACTGTTTTTTTTTGTTTAATTTAAATAAGGTTATAAATCTTCTCTTTTAATTTCAGCACTCAATATTTTAATTTGTTCAATTAGATTCTTAATTGAGTTTTAATTTTAAGAATTAATTCAGTTTCACCCATGAAAAGTTTCAAAAACACTCCTTGATTTAAGCATGTTTTTCAACTTAGTTTCTGGTCTTAGATATTTTCAATTTTGTTTTAAATTGACCTTTAAACTTCTTATTTCTTCAATTTCATCTTTGTTTTCAACCGAATTAGATCCCATAATTTACACGCCTTTTACAAAAAACGATCATTGGTATTGAATTTCTTCAATTTGACCCTTAATTAACATTTAAACTTTGATTTGCTTGCAATTTTGTCATTGATTTCACTTAATTGAGCTTGGAAAAATTTAATCTGGTCCTCTAAAATTTCACTCTTCTTAATTAAGTTCAAATCAAGCTTCCAAACTTATTTTTCCCCTAATTAAGTCTCTCATAAAATTAATTTTACTTATTAAAAGTTTAGTTAAGTCCTTGCACCTAATTAATTCTTTTTAATTTGACCCAAATTAATTCTTAAACTTAATTAAACCTTTAATTGGGCATATATTTAAATCAAATTGGTGTATGAAAAGTCTAATTAAGTCCCTAAACTTAATTTTTATGTAAATTCATCCGATAATTATTTAATTTAACATTGAATTTGCATTGTCTTTCAATATTAGTTTTTTAAGGTACAATTGGGCTCATAATTATTTCCAAAATCTTAGTTTGGTTCCTCCCCACGTTCAATGTTATGAGCCCAATTGACAAACCCAAACACAATTTCTCATGCAATATTTAGTTACAACTCTCGAGAAATTGTGAAAAAGATATCATATGCATTAAATAAAAATCCTTTGTCATAAAGTGTTTAAGGTTGTTGAAGTAAGATCTCATTTGTTACCAATTTTAATTTTTTTTTTATCTTGATTGTTATATGGATAATCAACCTAGTTTTGTCCAGGAATTCTTTGATGTTTATATCTTTTGCTTCTCAAAATTCCTAAATATTCAAGAAATTATTTTTGTTTTTGGATTGAACGTGGTTGAAATATGGGTGCACAAGTGTTTCTTATAAATCTATAAGGAAAAGTTAGTGCTAAATAAAGCCAAAACCACCCTCTGAATAACACATGATTAAGTGTTTTCATAGTTGATAAATGTTTGGTATATAATGAAATGGGTTGGTTTGCAAGGAAAGTATGTGTAAGACCCAAATTTTTGGGCCAAACGCAAGCCCAAGTCAGCCCAAATCCAATCTAAGTTAACCTAGGTATATAAAGAAAAATTGCAAAAGAATTATTGTTCTTTCTTCTAAGTCTTGTGGCCGTCGTGACCCTCTCCTCATCAAACTAAGAATTTCAGTTTTTGATCTTGAGTTTTGGGTTTAAGAAAAGTGGAAGTAGCAAGTAAGTGATTCACTCTCATGTTACTTTTAATTATGATTTGTTTATGGAAAGATTAAAGAGAGAGAGAGAGAGATAGAGAGATTAGGGTTTATAAGGATTAGAGTTTATGTTGATAAGATTGATTTATGATTATTAAGGGTTTAATGTTAGGTGATTAATTAGTATGTTGTTAGAAATAAGGATTTGTGAGTTGATTTATTTAAATTAATTTTTATGGGTTAAGAAATTCATTTTTACCTCGCTGGAAAATCTGGACAGAATGGTTTTGAGGTTGAAGATGACCAAATTTTATTTTGGTCATTGATTTATGAAAATTTCAGTTTAGTCCATAAACTTTGGAAAAATTACAATTTGATCCCTAAATGTATTTTGAGATTCTATACAGTGTTATTATGAGGTTTAGGATGATGAATCTTAGTTTGATAATTGATTTAAAATATTTTCAGTTTGGTCCCTCAATTTTAGGAATTTACATTTTAGTCCCCAAACTTTATAAAAATTACAGTTCGGTCCCTGGTTCGTTCTAGACAGAATTAAGGATGGTTTATGGGTGAAATTTCAGTATAGTTATGTATTTATAGTTTGGTCCAGTTTTGGTAAAATTACATTGTGGTCCCTATTTTGGATAATTGTCGTTTTAGTCCCTAAACCTAGGAGACTAAACCTGGTTTTCTTTTATGTATTGGAATCTTTATTTGTGTTGCTTTGAGTTGCTTTTGAGTAATTTTGTATATTTATTGTAGGTTCTCCTAACGATCCTTAATAGGTTTTTCGGGTCTTTCATCTGATATTCATTTTAATCTATATTCTTCCGGGTGAGTGAGATAATTTTTAATATGCATATAATATAAATAAATATGTATGTTGATTATATGATGAGTACAACCAGTAAATTTCTTGAATATTTATATATATTACTTTATTTTTCGAGTACTTATTTATTCTTGAATTTGCACTCGTAATCTGTCAAATTAAATTCTATTTGATATGATATACATTTTTTTAATGATTCTATGAATATATATTATGCCTTGATATGGGACTTGTCAGTAACTCCATGCTAACGGAGAGTAGTTAGCCTATGTGCACATAATATTCTGTATACCTAGCTGGTGAGAGAGGCATTAACCTGTGGCGACTGATCATCCCATAGTGGTCATGTTCAAGTGTCATATGGTCACCTTCGGGTGTCATCTGATCTCTGACATGTATTCCACTACGTTATGATAATATGTTTAATATGTATATGTATATCAAGATAAATCATCTTGCATACTATTAATATCTAAAATATCTAAAATGTATGTTAAATATTATTCCCTCACTAAGTTGGTTGAACTCACCCCTCATTCTTAATATTATTTCAGGTTCTTAGTTTCTGTTAGCAGGTGGACTTTGTTGAGTATTCCTGGTTCTTCATTTTGGTCGGTATGCCTGGTTTATTTTGTGAGGCTTTCCTTTTAGTTTTGATTCGATGTCTTAGACGCTCTACTATTACCTTGTTTTAATTAAGTTTGGATTTTGACAATGTAATGAGTATTATGGATTATTGTTTTTGTTTTAATTACTGATGAGGAGTTTTAAACTATCTTTTGGTTTCATCAGTTTTGAATAATATAATATTTTTGAAGATTATGAAATGCTGCGTATTTTTGAATAAATTGTTCTTTTGATATGTTTGTTTTGAGGCTTAGCGTAGGTGAGGTGTCCTTTCGACACCGCTCTTGCGTTGTCGGTTATGAACCCGGGAATCGGGTCGTGACAAAGGTGGTATTAGAGCTTGGTATTGTTAAAACCTTGTTGCCTAGTTTGTTAAAATTTCATATTTTGTTTTTGTTGAAATCCTGTAATACGGTTTTGTTAAAACCCTATAATCTTGTTTTTATTTTTTTAAAACCCCTATAATATGTGGAGCTTAGGATTCTTCTCGTCTTGTTCTGATTCCTCTTTGTCTTCTTGAACTCTTTTTATTGTTATGTTGATATAAATGTGAGGAAATATATATGTGTGTGAATATTTGATATAAATATATAATTGGATATACTATATATAATATATGTGTTTTTCATACATGTGATAATATTTGATATAAGTATATTCTTGGATTTAATTTATGTGGTATATGTATTTTGCATACGTGTGAGAAAATACTTGTGTGTGTGTGAATATTTGATATAAGTATATATTTGAAAGTATTTGTATAATATGTGCATTTGAGTAATAATATTTCTTGGAAATACTTAAGCATAAGTATTTGGTATAAGTATATTTTTGGAAGTATTTGTATAATATATGTATATGAGTATGAAATATATCTTGTAAGTATTTATGAAATATGTGTATGTGGGTATGATATGGAGTTAGTGATTATTATAAATATTATTTAAAAGTATTTGAATTATTAGAAAAATAATATTATATCTAAAATAAATATGATTTGTTTTTATATTTGATTTGTCATTGTGTGACTTTGAAATATAAATCTAATGTGAGTTTTTGAGTGATTTTGACATATAAATTTGATATAAATTTTTTGAGTTAAACAAGTTAGAATACCAGCACTAGGTTGTGTGAAAGGCCACACACAGATCTGAATACTCTATCTATGTTTGATTTTCTAACTTGTAGCGCTCTAAAAATATGTATATGTACAAATAATGTTAGTGAGTCTATATTGGATGTAAGTATGTGTTTTTGAGTATTTGAACAACTTATAATATTTTTTTATTTAAATTTGATTTTTCATCATATTTATATCTATATGTGTTATCTTTGGTAAGTATTTTGAAAAAAATATGTCTAATAATCTTTTTCTATGATATATACATGGCTGGAAATATTTTATGAAATATATATGTTTGATAATATTTTTCTTGGTGTATTTATTTTGATTTTCTATTATATATATTTTATGATATATATGTGTATATATGAAATACAACTTGTGGTACATAATCAGGTTGTAAATGCTCTTAGCAGGCATAAGGTGCTTGCTACTATTTTTGCTCTTGTGCAGATGGAGTCAGACATGTTAAATGAATTCGTCAAGCTGTTGAGGATGACGCAACTTACAAGAAGCTGATTGACCTTGTTAGAGAAGGGAAAGTCCAAAAATATTAGCTGGAAAATGATCTCTTTTATGCAGAATAAGATTTAATTTTTGTGCCAAGTGGGAAACTGTGGAAGTACTTGATGTCGGAGACAAAAGACTTGTAGTGTTCTGGACATCTAGGAAGGGAAATAATATGGGCTATTTTGTCCCAAACATGCTATTGGCCAAAAATGGAAGAGGAAATCAAGCTTTATGTAAGGACTTGTTTGGTATGTGAGCAAGACAAGGTATTACGACAAAAAGAAGCGTTGAGTGTCAGTTTTGATGGATTTCATTATGAGATTTCTAAAAGTTGATGGCATAAACACCGTCATGGTTGTCGTAGACAAATTCACCAAGTATGTAGTGTTTGTGGCTACCCCGATAGTGTGTACAACTAAGGTTGTTGCTGGGTTGTTCTATCAAAATGTGGTGAAATATTTTGGAGTGCCTTATGCTATTGTTAGTGATTGTGATTTGTAATTTACAAACTGGTTCTAGATAATATTATTCAACATGATAAGGATAAGATTTAAGTTTTCTACTGCCAATCATTCACAAATTGATGGGTAGATAAAAAGGATAAATGATTTGCTTAAAGAATATCTAAGAGACACCATGTGACAATAATGAAGCAAAACTGGTTGGAATTGTTGCATAGTACATAATTTTGCTACAATCTCCAAAAGTTCTCAGCAACAAAAGCAAATCCATTTAAGTTGGTTTTGGAGATGCAACCTTAAACTCCTATAGAGATTGCTATGAGAAAATTTGGTGGGAAAAGTCCAGCTATGTATAGGTATGCTTTGGAAAGACGAGAATTGTTTGAGCAAACCCGAGATAACTTGTGTAAGGAAAGAAAAAGGATGCTGAATTATGTTGACTAGAAATGCAGACTATTGGAATTCAATGATGGTACAAGGTGCTGCTAAAATTAACTCTATAAATCTAGAAAAAAATTGTGGGGAAGTCAAAGCATTGAAGTTTGGTGCCGAGATATGATGGACCTTTCAAAATCATGAAAAAAAATAGGTTGTTGCCTATAGATTAAAGCTGCTAAAGAGGCTAAAACTTCATCTAGCTTTTTATGTAAGTTATTTGAGACCTTTCCATGAAGATCAAAAGGATCCAGAATGAAGTAAGTCACAAAGAGCTCATTTAATGATTCACAAATAGTTTGAAAATGGTATTGTCAAGATTATAAATCATCATTGAATCAACCAATATAAGAGGAATAAACAAACTGAGTTTTTAGTAAAATAGGAAACAAACTTGAAAACTTTGTGGGAAAAAGACAAAGATTTATGACAATTCAAAGACAAAGTGTAGGAATACCTTACCTCTATTACGACGGAGACATCATCCTCTTCTAGTGGGGATGGTTTGTTAGCAATCTAGGCACGAGGACAAGCCAATGAATGCACACTACCTAAAATTCAATAGCAAAGGGTAGTGTTAACTCTTCCAAACAAAAACAACGAATTCGATAAGCAGCATGCAACAGTTCATGCGAGCCATGAGTTTTTGGCTTGACATGAATGTTGGGCTTAGGTAATGGGCCATCTACGTTGGCACAAAACACAACATAACTAGTAGTAGGGGCTGACAGTTAGACAAACAGGATGTGGGTTAAGAGAAAAATATGGCAGAGGAAGAGAACAAAGCAGCAAAGATGGTAGTTGAATTAATTCTCTCCTCCTTTATTAGTATATAAAAATAAGGCATAAGCACACAATTACAATATGTGCAGGATGTGAATACATATAAATAAGAAACAAAGTAACTATTGACTTTCCATAGTTGTATTTGTTTCTATAGTTACAGTTGTTTCTATAGTTACAGGATTTCCTGATTATGGAGGCTAATTTGTCTCTGATTTGTTGCCATTCTGGAGTGTAGTAGCCGTTGGAGTATTTTCTTGATTATAAAGGCTGATTTGCTTGCAACAATAGTTTCCATGTATAGTGAGTTGGCGTTCTGGAGTGTAGTAGCCGTTGGAGTATTTTCCCTATAATCTTGGATGTTGGCACGATAGGAGTTGATCAAGATTTGGTCAGGAGATGTTGTGATGTTGTTGCTGCTACTGCTTCGGTGATGCTGCTGCTATTGATGCTCCTGTAATGTTGTTGTTGCAGACTTTTGGTTTATGAAGCTATATAGAGATGAAGGAGATGAGATAGTACTATTTGGTGTTGCTGCTACTGTATTATTACTAATAGGTTATAGTTGCAGTAGTGTAGTAGGTTGTTATGACGATTACGATCATGGGTTCATGAGATAAATGGGTGTCCAGATTATCTGGTCATGTCTGTTGAACATGGAGGTATAATTAAAATTTTTCCTCAAGACACTAAAATCATGAAATCATGGGTCAAAATCATCCATTAAGTTCATGGGAACATGATGGAGAAAATGTTCTTCTACTTTCTAAAAAGTAGGGATGATAGTTGTATCCTTTTTAACTTTTCATATTTGTCTATAAATAGATTTGGAAGACCTTCATCGTGTAACATGGCATAACACATTTTTGTATTTTCTTTGTTGAGATAATAATAAAGGTTGAAAATTTTATATCTTATGTATTATTCTATCTTGTTACTTGTGTTAATTCCACTTATTTATAACAAGTTAAAGTGTAAGAACCTTCTCGTGAGTGAAACATATAATTGTACATAAACTCAAGTGAAAAAAATCAGAAAAGACCTAGTCTAATAAGACTAGAGTGCCGCGTGGACACTGGAATTTTCAGCGAAAAATTTGTCCCTGTGACAGTAGCTTTACAACTTGTATCGGCAAAAAAACTGTCATAAATGCTCATTGATGTCGCTAGACCGGTGAGGAAGGACGTTCGGTATCCTTGATTGAATGGGGTTGGTTATCTTACGAACCGGTATCCTCATGATGGGCCTAATTGCGAGACCAGTAAAATTGTAGAGCCCCTTCATACCCGAGCTTCAAGTGATATTACGTAATGTTGCAAGTTATTTGCAGCCATAATTTGGAGTTGCCATACTGCCGCAGTTGATGGAAGCTCAATTACCTCTCCATAATGAGCAGAATCATGCATGACCAAGATAGTCTACTGCATTATTTCCTTAAAGAGGTGGGGAAAATTGCCAAAGCATGTTCGATTTAATCTGTTATCTCAGTCTCTGAGGTTGTAAATCAATACATGCAACGTCACCATGTTCTGGTCAACACAAACCTATCCAAAAACTTGAAAGTTGAGACTCCTTGCAGCAGCATTTGTACATCAAAAACCATGAAGGAAACTCTTGCTTAGTCAATAAATGCGTCAAACACAAATGCAGTCCTGGCTGAAGGGACGGCGGACATTTAACACAATAACGTTATGGGAATTGGGAAAATATTTACAGCATATTATCTAGGCCTAGATCAAATGACTACTAAGAGAAGAAATGCCTGACTAGACACCCACGAATGCCCGACACTGAGATTCCCAGTGCTCCTTCACCTGCCGAATCCTCTCTGTCCTTTCTGTTTGAAGTCTGTGCTCCCAATACTCATGGCAACTGTTCCAACACGCCAATGAAAGCAATAAATCAGTTGTAGGCATATAAAGTAGAAAACAAAGGAAGAATGTCAGTCCCTCCCTTTTTCTTCCCTTCCGTTTCGCTGAAGTCCTCTTCCAGCCCCTCTTCATCCTCCTCCCAGTGGGGAAGTACATGAAATTACTAGAATCTTGAATATATTATAAACAAACTGATTTGTCATGAAGAGAGAAGGATACCTTCTGCTTAATAAAATATTAAGCTCTTCCAAGTGTAGGGAACCTTCATAAACTCCAGTCTACAATAGCAAGAAGATGGTTAGAAAATCAGGAGTAACCAAAAAAAGGAAAAAGGAAAAAAAGAGAGAGACCGCTAATAAAAGGAAATGGAAGTGGCATACTACTATTGTAATTGACTGCAACATGCATCTTAAACTTCATGGTTTTCATTGAATCTTCCAGCATTACTCGCAATTCGACTTATTTTCCAATATTCTATGAAAGATGCGACCTTGCTACATAGTGATAACATGATGCCATCTAACTTCTATTACTTGTAAATTAAGGACTAGACCAGAATCTACGATGAGCTTGACAAAGAAAAGGGAGGCAAAAAAATCCTGCTCAAGATATTGTGCATCATGCCAACTCAAAAAACTGGGGAAGGAAATAGCTCAACCAGAACGGATAGCCTGGGTTTCCATCTACATAATGCCAGTGACAAAAACAAGGACCGAAGTGTGAATTCAGATGACCAATAGGCGATGGATTGTAGAAATGTTGGGCCAACCTTCAAGAACCTGTCTACTAGCATCAGTTTTCATTTTCTGAGTCTAATTTCCTAATTTCAAAAGGATCATTTAAAATCCTCTGAAAGCAAAATTGCAGAAATGGTTAACGGGCATGATGCATTACAGGAAATAATAAAGAGTGAAGATAATAATTAACTAACCTTCCGGCAAAGAGGGCATTTTTCTTTAGGCTCTGCTGCCTTCAGTCCGTCAACAATGGTCACTGAAGCAGCAGAGCAAGCACACATATGGCAGAAGATATGGCCACATGTTAGTGAAACTGGATCAAATACTGTATCCTGCCATCAATAGAGATATCAAACAATCTAAATCAGATACCGGTAATAAAGTTACGATGATAATAAAGTCAATGTGCATGCTGCAGATTCACTGTAAAAGGCTGGGTTCAAAAAGGCCATATCTCCAAATTCACCACAGATTCACTGTCAGGTCAAAAGTAAGATTAGTCTACGATATAACTTGTTATGAATGATACACAGAACTAGAAAAGGAGATGCTGCAGTTAGTATATCAATCCATAAGGTATCTCATGAACAAATGATGTTTTTCAAAAACAGTCAACAAATTATACTAGCTTTGCTGCAGTCATTGTATATTAGAATTTTAGGCCTTTGAATCCAGTAGTGGATTTTCGGTCATTCGCTTCATCAAAGATTTGGGAGAGACATCAAATTTTAAGCAACTAATTACTGGATATCATGCAGAACAAGTTATATAGCAAAATGAAATCTAGGAACTTACCAAGCATATAGAACATGTCAAATCAATATTAATCTTGACGGAGTCAAAAAGCTCACAAGAGAGTGATGGTTTGTCATCGTCAAAATTTAGTGAGCACCCCTCGAATAAGGCAGGGACCTTGTTTGACTTGATCTTTTCCTCCCTTAGATTGATGTGAAAAGCCATAAGCTCACAAAGCCATGGGGAATGGAGGATCTCAATGTGCATACTTTGAGCTTTTGACTTGAAAGCCTGTCCTTGCTTGGAGTAATGGATCTGTAACCATAGAGCAGATTTTTTGAAACTCGATAACCCGAAATAGAAACTATTTCACATCACACATTATCAGAATTAAGTACTGGTATCCCAATCATCTTATTTTGAGATAAAGATACCTTGTCGTATTTCTTTAGTATTTTTCGAACTGCAACAGCATTGATCAGTGCATAGGTAACCAGATCCTTGCCTTCTTGAATAAAGGCAACATGTTTTTTTTGCAACTTGCCTTGGAACCACATGAAGTATTTTCGAAAGCCAGAAGCCAGGTGAAGCTCAAGCAATTTCTGGGCTCGTTCATTGAAGCAACCAACTACCGCTGACATTTCCTTGAGAAGGGAAGGGAAAAAGGTACCATCGCACACTACAAGTGAATTTAAGTTAGAGAAGGAATAACAGATAGCAAGAACCAACCTATCAAAAGAAAAAAAGAAAAAGAAAATCACTATAACAAATAACATAGGATTCCACTTCATGAAGAAGTATGAAATAAATTTTCTTTTTGTCTTGCATCTAACCGCAATGACTATAACAGATCAGAATTCTGGTGTTAGACATCATATGTTGTGTTTTAAAGATTGATCATCAGAAATTTGAGAAACGAGTTTTTACCATGTAAAAGCTTCAAGACTCACTCACTTTCTTGTGCACAAAACATTCAAGAACTCATACAAGGGAAAGATGACAATCTAACAAGGAGTTGGAAAGTAAACAGAGTTATTAATCTGCTTCCATTGGAAAAAAAAAAAAGCAGGTTGATTTAGTCTCTACCATCACCATCTCAGTCCTAACTCCTAATCTTTAGCAGAATCAGCAACTGAGAAGTGATTTTCTCCAACCTACCGTTAAGTTTCATACATGAAAACTCATTGGAGGTTTCTCCAACTTTTGAAGAAGAAAAAAAAACCAATGAGAACAGCAGACTGATGAGAATATTACGAAACAAATACTGGAAAACCTCACATTCTTCTGTAAATTCAGACAAATCAACCCGCTATAAGTTACCATCATACAATAAAAAGGAATAGCACAAGAACCAAGAGCCATGAAACTAATTACATCCCTTTAAAGTAACCACTCGAACAGATAAAAAAACAAAAACAAAAATCACGTCCAATAGAATTGAGCACCAGAACAATGGTGAGGACAGGATTGGCCATCATGCTCCTGGTGCGATTCAAAGTCTTCCCTACACTTCTTCAATATCTTTTTGAGCTTTTTGAAATCAACCGCAGGTAGTTGATTCTCCTTGCCTTGCATGTACTCCTGATATTTCTTGCAAAACTTCATGTTTTTTCTCTGTCATGAACACTCCAAAGTTAGCCTGTCGTTTTGATCTTTCTAATCATGAATTCGCATGTCACAAAAATACTAGCAGAAAGGAATTAAGAATGCTCTCTGTTGCTTTGTTTTTTATCCGATGGGAAGGAAGGGGAAGACGCTACTCTCCCTGTCTCTGTCTCTGGGTGTTCAACGGTTTGGAGTGCTTAGAGACGTACATCTAGGACAACCTGAGGAGATGACCGAGAGAAATAGTCAATTTCTTGGATACTACGAATCTTTTCCTCCAAACCTCATATCCATCATTTACTAGTTGTTTTTTACAAGAGATTTTTCTTTTTAATATCCATATTCGACACATCACCTGCCTTATTGAGTATTGTCACCATTTTTTTTCCTTTTTCCTTAAAAAAAAAACAAAAACCAAACCAAACCTTGTAAGTGAAGCAGTGGCTGTTTCAAAACAATTAGTTTTGACTTTGAGATCAAGGTTGTAAGAAATAATAAAGGATGTTTGCTTGAAAATGAAATAAAAAGTATTTGATGAAATGATAATAAAAGGATTGATTTTGACAACAAGTTAACCTTAATAAGCTCATTCATGTGATTTGCATCGTATGGTTGTATTACAATATCTAGCAACAACTTTTGGCGCTCAGGTTTTCTTTTCTTTTGCTTGCTTGATATCATTTTCAGAATATTTAATCATGAAAGTGCAAGAAGCCCTGTTGCAGCACCAAATTAAGGAGGGTTTCCCGGGGAACTCGTGTTTTTTCAAGGGCAGGCTTGCATCATCGAAGTTCCCTGGATCTTGTCCAGCATCAAGAATAAAGCATCAGTCAGGAATTCCTGTATTTCCCCCCATTTTCTTGTACAATTTTCAGCATCAATAAATATAATTTTATGTATATAAAAATAAAATGATTCAAGTTTAATCATGCAGTGCATGTGGCCAAGTAATTTCAGAGCTGAATTTATCCAAAAGGGCTTTCACAGCTCACGAGCCGACGAGATGCAATTAAGTTGCCAACTTTAAACCTGTCAAAGGAAAGCGTTCGCAATCACCGATGTTGCTTTCCTTCTCATATGGTCAGATAAATGAATTCTTAGTTGGCAAATTAGTTAGGAGCCGTGGACAGCTTAGATGAAGCCAGATTTGAAGTGTTTAACAAAATTATGATTTAAATTTATATAGTACAGCAGAAAAAATAGATGTTGAAAAGAGAAATATAAAAAAAATTAAAAAAAAACTATTCTTTAAAAAACTATTTTTTTTAAATAATATATTTTTTATTTTTTAAAATTTATTTTTAAACTAGTGTATTAAAATAATTTAAAAATATCAAAAAAAAATTAAACTTTTTAAAAAGTATTTTTAAAATGGAAAAATAAATAAGGATTAAGGATAATAACGACAACTGTCTGATGCTGTGCCACATGGAAAGAGCTTCCGGCTGCCACGTCAGAATGAATGTTGGGCTGCCCTTCTGTGCATCACAGCTAAGCCAACAGATAGACACACCCGTGGAAAAAGATAAAAAGATAAAGATGCTTGAAAGGTGAACACGTCATCATCTATATTAACTCTGCGGGAATTCTGATGCAGGATTGATTGCATTTGCTTGTCGTTTACGAAAGTACAGCATCCGACACAGCCTTCCCAGGTTGCGAAAATGGACGGTGCCTTTCCATGTTGCATCATCAATTATTATTATTATTATTATTATTTTTAATTATAAATATTTGAGTTATTTTGTATGAATCTCTATGAATTTTTTAATCTCATCGGTGAGGTAATTTTTTAATGATTCTAAAAATTATAATTTTTAAATTAATAATTTTTAAAAAATAAATTTAAAATCTAACCAATTAAATTATGTGTAACTATTGTTTTTCCTGGGATAGGCCATGGCTTTCGTTTCTGCCAGGTGGTAGCTATTGCATTTTCTTGAATGGTAATTAATTAATTTCGGGGAAACAAAAATTGATTTCTTCGGCCCTCTCCATAGAATTAAAAGCACAAAAAAGCATGAAGAAAGTCTTATCTTAATCTTATTTGAACTGAATCTGAGTTATTAATTACAAATAATTCCCTAGTCACCAAGCTAGCTAGTTGTTAGTTTATATATATATATATATATATATATATATATATATATATATATATATATATATATGTGGTCGCACTTCCCACTTGTGGATAGGTGATATATGCCATGATTCCACTTACCTATTGTTAATTCATTCACACTCCTCCCCACGGTATGCAGAACACCAAGTTTAACATATATCACTAGTTTTAGGGTGGTGGAAATAAACTATTACAATCCTTTTAATGTCACTTTTGAAATGCTTTATAGAAGCATTTGTTGAGTGGACTCGTCACTTTGAATTGTTGGTCGGCACTCAAATTACACTACGGAGCATTGATGCAATTTTCAGATTCATTCTTTGTTTTTAGTTTAATGTGGGTTTTCAAGCTAACTTGCACGTATCTTTATTAATCTCACGGGCCCTGAAGTTAACGATCATGTAAGCCTCCATGGCCATCATATGAGCAACCACATGGCTCGAACCTGAGACCACAGAGGGAGCAAACCTCTTGGTCCCAAACTCATACCATTAAGCCACCATCTAGATAGTTGATTCTATTCTTCATTATATTGGTGCATGTTTACGAGAATGATAAAGTTTGTTTTTTAAAATGTTTTTCAAAATGTTTTTCATTTGAAAACATATTAAAATAAGTTTTTTTAAAATTATTTTTAAAATCGTCACATCAAAATGATCCAAAAACAGAAAAAAAAAATTTAATTTAAAGCTAAAAAGATTTTAAAATTTTTAAAAGCGTGTTTGAACCGCAATGCTAAACAGTTTGGTATTGTGGTTGTGGTTTGAAAAAAAATAATCTATAAAAATCATTTTTAGTTGTGGTTGCTTTGATTGAAATATGTGTTTGGTTAAAATTGTGGTTGAAACTACAACTTAAAAAAAGGCATATAAAAAATGTTTGGTTGTAACTATAATTGACGTTGATGCTAATAAAATGACAAAAAAAAGACATGTATTAATTTTTTATTTTTCCACTCTCCAAATGTACATTCTATTACACAACGTAATAAAAAGTGAACATTATTGAGAATTTCTTCCTTATTTTTTGGTTCTACACGCTGGTGAAATTCTGGTAGGTGATAAAAAATTAGAACCTAAAAAGCCATACTCATTTGGATATCCCGAATCAACTAAGTAGTACTTCCTTGCGATAAAAAATAATGATTCTTTAATTTATTTCCTAATAATCACAATAACATTAACTTTTTTGTTCATTAATATTTTTTGGTAGCTTTGGAAACTTGATATTAGGATTGTCAATTGCCTCAAGAAAAATTTGCATATTGTGTGCACTACTTTCCCATCCAACCAAACAAACATGAATTGTTTGTTAAAGCTACACGTAGCTATTACATTTTGAGTTGGTACACCTTTTCTACCGATAAATGGTATTTGATTTTTTATAGATAGACAAGCCTATATACATGTGTGGTATAGATAGCTCTTATACAATTCTACATGAAAAACAAGAAGGAACAAATATCAATTTCAAAGTAATAAACGTAAAATTATCCAAATTAGTCATCCATATCATTAATGATAAAAAAACAAATATTAGTGTTACCTTGAAATGAGACATATATCTTCAATTTATCGCAATTTCACATGGTGTGTTTACAAATTTAAGGTCTTTTGGTTTTATAATATTTATTGAGAGCAAACACACTATTTTAAGAACTTCATTAAAATATCCACTAACAATTTCTCTCGAATGTTGAAATCTTTCTTGAACTTTTCTATTTAAAGCATCTAATGCTAATGCAAACAGAAACATGCGGGTCTTCTCAATAAAACACATCCTTCTTGATGCTTTTAACCTATATTGACTTTTTAAATCAAAACAGAGACTTTAAATTGTCGTTGCATCCATCCTAAATATGTTTACACATTGTTTTCAATGTCCATATAATATTTCATCAAACCATGTCATTCTTGTGTTGTATGAAACCTTACAAGGTTCTTTATATATATAATACATTGAGAGAGCTTTGGTCGTGCATAATACTAACTTACGACGATCAAACTCTCTCCTCTAAAACAACTCACCTTCCTTATCAAAATCATTTTTGTCATTATCATTTGTACTGCCATCATCACCAACACCATCATCACTACCTCCGCCACCACCTTAATTAACATAATCAACAACATGATTCATTATATTATCAGAATTCCCATCAAATAAAGCATTAAGTCATTGCACATACATATCTACAATGGGAGATAATTTTATTGTATTGATGAGTAGAATAAATTATAAGAGACTATTTGTTCCATAAAAAAATTAAAAAGCAAAATAACTAACAAGAAACTAATTCATGATTTATTAGAAAATTTTATTTTAAATACAATAATAATCAAACATAATTGTTTAGTTATGTTCCAAAGTTGCGAGATGCATTTTTTTTAATAACTTTATAACTAAAAAATTGAGATAATAGAAGGTTTGATAAAGAACTACATATTTAACCAATAATAAAAATAACATTAACATATACAACTCGATATTACTTTTCTATAAGCATCAAGGTTTGTTTGACAATACATGTAATACACAATTAGTTTTATAAAATGTAATAACATTGGTACAAAATGATTTATTATGGTTACCTAAGTTTCCATAACAATAAATTTTGCACTAGTCCTAAATATTTTAGATTTTTTTCTTTTTTGTTGGTTTATTTCCAATATTTTTACTTTTATATTGTTTTTTCATTAATATTTTTCTTAAGTTTTATGATTAAAACATAGTGCACATCAAAGACAATCCCAACATTTATAGTGATATTACCAACTTTGGTCATTTGGATTTGATCCAACATGCTAGAGAAAGCCACTTTAAACTTTTTTTCCTCATCTCATAACCTTATCTGCCTTGAAGCCATATATAACATCTATACTAATATGAGATTTGAAACTTGAATTAATTACTGTGTGAAGTTGTCAAACTAACTTACATATTATGTAAATAATAAATTTCATCATATTTTAAACTATATAGGCAGGGTATTCATTATCCACTTATCACAAAAAAATACCTAACTTGCTACATTTTAAAAACAAGGTGCTTGAAACTTGTATTCATTAAAATACAGTGTTTAGTTTCACTAGTTTCTTTCACTTGCAATACAAATAATTGACCATCAATGAATAATCAAAAGTGATACAGTATACTTGCATTATTCAATAATTATGATTGTCACACTTTGGTGGACGTTAGGTGAGACTAAATATATATCGCGAGGAAAATATGTATATCATCGTGAAAAATTGGAGTCGCCACTTAGTAATTTAAAGAAACTAGGGGTCTTAAAATATACACCGGTTTAAGGGTTTAGTTATGCTTAAGGAAAGAATAATGTCACTCTTACAACATCTTTTCTCATGAAATGTTACCATTACTATGTGTTTTCTCCTATATTTATCTTTATGATTGCCATTAATTATCCTAATTGTTTTTTAGCCTTTTTTATTTTTAATTTCTAATTATTTTGTGAAAAATTTGACTTCGATCTTTAAACACATCAGAAAATGACATCAATCCCTAAAAATAAAAGACTCATCAAATATGTTGTTGTTATGTCTTAAAAAGAATTCCGTTGAAATTCCTAATAATAGAGCATAACTCATATTTGATTTTTAAATCTGAACATCGGTCCCTTAAAAAAAAACATAAAAATAATGTTTTTTCCTAAAAAGAAAGGTTTCGTTGAGGTTGCTAAAAAAATAGGTGGTGGGCCTAAATAAATGATAAGAATTGGGCTTTGAACCCAAGAGTGGAAAAATTAGAGGTTTAAATCGGGTTATGATAGTGATGACAATTATAATTCAAAAAATAAAAAGTGCAATTTACTTGTTTGTGTGGGTTAAAAGAGAATGCTATATAACAAACTTCAAACTAATTTCCAAATAGTTTACTTATGAAGATGAAATAATAATTTTGAAGAAGTGACATTGCAACCATAACTTCCCCAATTATATAAACTTAAATTATATGACATATATTCATGGTTACAAAAAAAATTATATACCAAGTTATTGACTCAATATTTTACTGAAATTTGAACAGTCTCATTTGTATTTTGTTTTATACCAAGTTATTGACTCAATATTTCTCAACTGTAAACATCAATCATAATTTTTGTCCCATCATTTGGACTTTTAAAACTCAACCATAATATCAATATCTCATTTCTATAGAACAATTATTTAAAGCTGATTAATTCATAGCATATATTGATTTCTCTCAAAGGTAATTGTGCTAAAACTATGTATATAACCAACCATAATTCAACTTAATAATAGCAACATCATAAATTACATCATATATAAGTAATTAAGTTAAACATTACAATTTTTAAACATATTAATGTATTACAACAAAATAATATTCTTCCAATTACATGAATTTCTTAACAAAATTATCTATTTATGCATCTACGGTTTGAGGTGCGATATACTTAAAACAATTATCATATTAAACATGATTAAAATTGCCCATTTTGATAAGTAATTGATTAAGGACTAACTAATCATGTACATTAAAGTAATTCTTGCATCATTAAATGAATTACCTTATCTTTAGTAGTTTAATAATTTTATAAATTCTTAATATGATTTCCAAATAAAAATAAATTTATGAAAATACTGAGAGTATCTCTAACAACCCATATATTTAACTTCAATTTAAATCTAGTAAATTTTACAATTTATATATTACACCAAGTATTTATCTCTTAATTTGTATTATTCCTATAATTTATATCATAAACCCACATTTTCAAATAATCACAATTTTACATAATCCTTCATCAAACATAAAATTAAAGTAATTAATCACTTGGAGGATGTTATTTACCTCACTTTGATAATGATTCAAGGAAAGAATGCAAGAAAAAAAAATCAAGTTTTCTTCTCCTCCTTCTTCAAACCCTAGCTTGAATTTCTTCTTCCAAAGCACTCATCGTATTAAAATCACCATTCTTGATGTTTAATTAAGTTAATCACTTTAATTACACATTTTTATTGGTTAAATCAACTAGAATTGAAGTAGAAAAGAATCACACAAATCCTCCCCCTCTCTTTATTTCAAACCATCGGCCAAAAGAGAAGAAATGGAGCATTTATAGTCTGACTTTTATATATTTACACATTGACCCTCAATTCTTCTTCTTACTAATGTACAGCATAACACCTTCTCTTTTATTCTATTGTATCCTTTTACAATACTAGAAATCCTTTTTTTTTTACTCTATTTTGTATTTTATTTATTTTGTTCAAATTATAATTTATGGGGCTTTCACAACAACTACTCTTAAAACTCAAATTTATATACAAATGGATGCATGTGTAAACGTAGTTGAACATTAGTTGTTGAAATTGCCAAACTAACTTTCAAAGTTTAGTATTATTGCCTTAAGTTCTTATCAAATACTCCTCAAATGCAATAATACTAGAAATTATATAGTTCTAACCATTAGAATGTTAGGTAAACAAGTTCCAACATGTCATAACTCATTTTTAGGTTATTCCCTAAATGTGTTTCATTCATTGTGCATTAAAAAAAAAAACCGAAACAGTGTTGTTTTGTTTATTTTGTTCAAATTATAATTTATGGGGAATAAGAAGTTTCTCTCTCTTATAACACCACACTCTCTCTCTCCCTCTCTCCCCCCCCCACTTGCCCAAACATAACCCACGCCCCTCACCTGCCACCATGATGAAGATTGGATAGGGAAGCCATACCCTGTGGGCAACTAAGGTGACTGCACAGAGGCTGCCTTAGCCACCCTACCCTGTCTTTATGAATGGACAGAGATAGGGTAGCTCCCACTTCCCTTGTCTTATAAATACCTCGTTCAACAGGCTGAGCAGAAGAGGGGAGAAAAATTTAGAGGAACGAACGATGAGTTTTTAGGGGGACAAACGACAAATAGTGAGGGGGGAACATTTTAAGATGAATAGAGAGGGGTAAGATTTTGGGAGAAGGAAGAAGATAGTTGAAAACAGAGACGAACAAAGAAACAAAAAAAAATAGATAAGGGAAGAAGAAAGAAAGAAAGAAAGAAACATGGAACAAAAAAAAACAGAGAGGAAAGAACATAAAAAAGACAGAAATGATAGAAGAGAAAGAAAATAGAACAGCAGAAAAAACAGGAAAAAAAATAGAGGCTAGTGTCTCTATACAAAGAAAGGGCAGAACCGCCGCCTAAAATCAACAGCAACCTCCGTATCGCCACCGCAGCCGCCAGCTACACCAGGTAACCTTCTCTCACCATCACTCCTTTTCTTCCTCACTTGCAGCGAGGTTGTTGTATGCAGCACAAATAGTTGGACCGATCTCAACACAGTTTCACTTAGGTCGCGTATTGATCCAACTTATTTTTTGGGTCGAGTCTAGCCTAGTTTATTTGGGTCGAGTCTTGGCCCAACTTTTGTTTTGAGCCAGTCTTGACCTAGCTTATTTGGGTCGAGTCTCAACCCAACTTATGTTTTGGGGCCTGTCTTGACCCACTTCATTTTGGGTTCGGACATGCGACCCATTTTCTGTTGGTGCCAGTCCGGACCCAATTCATTTTAGGTCCGAACACACCCCCTCTTTTTTCTTTATGGCCAGTCCGAACCCAATTCATTTTGGGACCAGACGTGACTTAGCTCTTTTATGGGTCCGATCTGGACCTAGTTTTGGGTTGGTCTGGACCCACTTCCTCATGGGTCTGATCTCGGCCTAGCTCCTTTCTAGGCTAGACTCTGCCCTGGATTTGGGCCCAACCAAGGTGGACTCAGCCCACAAGATAGGGTTGGGCCCAAACCCAGTATATTATATTATATTATATAATATTTTAAAAAAATTAAAAAATTCCAAAAAAAAATTCAAAAACCATTTTATAAAAATATGTGATTTTATCACAAGTTTGTCTACCATTTTTTATTAATATCGATTTGTATTTTTATACTATAAAGATATAAATTCGATATTAAAATACTCGGTTTTTGCTGAAACATTGCAAAAATTACATAAAAAACAAAAAAGATGTATTGTTTTCTTACATACGGCCAAATATCTAAAAAAATCATATTTATATTCAATAAAAAATCAAAAATATAAGTTAGCATATGTAAATCCCAAGATAATCAAGGTTGGATTAAATTAAAGAAAATAAACTAAATTAAAAAGAAATGGGGGCAAAACGAATACATTTAAAGAAAATAGGGTTCAAATGTAAATAAGAATAATTATAGAGCATAAATAATGCTCTTCTTACCAAAAACAGATCTGTAACTATCGTAAATAAAGAAGAGATGGAGTTTTGGTATTTATTTTTTACAGATCAAGAGAGAGACACCAAATTTCAAGAACTCATCCAAGATTTAGGGTTATAGGTAAAAAAAAAATAAACACTGGTAGGCAAGGGATCAACAAGAAAAAATTTGAACAAGTAGAGAAAAGGGGAGGGTCGGCTGTCATTAGAAAGAAAATGAGGTATCGAGACCTTGATTCGTATCGGGTAAGATATTCTGAACATGGTCTTATGAGTTGTTTTAAAGTTGATTATGAATTGATGCCTGGATATTAAATTATAGATTTGAGTTCTATAACTCTAGATATAGTTAAAAATCCGAGGAGAGGTCAGACAATAACAGTTCAAAAATGGACAGTAACAGTTGGACAGTAGCAGTCCAAGTGTTTGTTGATAAGCGATTTTGACTATCTTAGAGATAGAACTGAGTTCTCCTCAAAACATAGAACTTGTAGCCTCATGTCTTACCTTTCCAACGACATAAATTTGCTTGAATTGGAGTTCTATAACTCCACATATAGTTAAAAATCTGAGGAGATGTCAGATAGTAACAGTTCAAAAACGAACAGTAACAGTCCAAGTATTTGTTGATGAGCAATTTTGACTATCTTAGAGGCAGAACTGAGTTCTTCTCAAAACATAAAACTTGTAGCCTCATGTCTTATCTTTTCAACAACATAAATTTTTCTTGAATCGGAGTTGTATAACTCCAGATATAGTTAAAAATCTGAGGAGAGGTTAGACAGTAATAATGAGTGAAATGAGAAAAACATAAAGTACTAAGAAATGACTGAAAGAAAGACTTATTGGTTGTTGATATGGTTATTATAAAACATATCTTTGAGTGAGGAAAATTTATGAGATAAACCTGTGATTTGCAGGAGGGACCACAGGCGAGGTGCAACAGCAGCAGTAGGGGAGCACGAGTAGAGCTTCTATTTGCAGGTAGATGAATCACACCTTTACCTTTTACGTAAATTCCATGTTTTAATATATGTTACTGATGTGAAATATGAATTACTGAATGTATGTGTACTCAAGGGAAAGGTTGTTGTGTGAATTGCTAAGTAATGAAATTATCACTTACAAATGAAATATGAGAAGTGTGATTGAGGCGTAAATTAGCATACATTGAGTGTATGTTAGGATCCTGGGTAAAGGATCGCCATGTTTTGGGCTAGCATACATTCAATGTATGTTAGTATCCCGGGTAAGGGGATCGTCATGTTTTGGGCTAGCATACATTTGGTGTATGTTAGGGGATCCCCATGTTTCGGCTAGCATACATTCAGTGTATGTTAGGATCCCGGGTAAGGGGATCACCATATTTCGGCTAACATACATTCAGTGTATGTTAGGATCTCGGGTGAGGGGATCACCCTACATCAACTCCTATGGGATGATGATGATGATGATACCAGTGAAATGGGTATTGGAAATGGGTTAAACGAAGATAAACATGTTTGATCTTATAAAGTCTGGAATGAAGGTTAATAGTGAAAGAGGGAACGATTATTAATAGTTTGAATAAGGAAGGAGATTCTAATGAAAACCAGAAAGGAGAAAGGAACAAAATATGAATGCATGTTACCCTTTTAAAATTGCTTGATTTCATGTTGTTATTTTCTTTTTATGTGATAGTCACCTTTCAATAATATGTATTTTGTTTCAGGAACATCACATGCACGACAAGAGTAGATCCTAGCTTATGTTTCACTTGTAATTTAGGTTATAGGGGGTATACCCTTATATTTTGTAAACATGAAAATGTTTGTATAACTTAATTTGTGTAATTAATGTTTAAACTTGATTGAATGAACTTAATTTATGTAGTTCATGTAACCATATCTCATGTTTAAGTATTTACTTTTATTTTCATCCATAATGAGATTGTGTTATATAATGCATATCATGAATATCGTGGATAATAGGTGTGAGAATATTGTGGAAATTGAAACCCAAGACGATTGGGTCGAGATTAAGTTATGAAATGCGAGTTATTAGAAATGTAAACAAGTGCATATCAATAACTTGGGACCTCCCGGTATAGGGGGGCTCTGTTGAAATTTGATAAATTTTAATATGAAAACCATGAATATATATATATATATATATATATATATATATATATATATATATATTCTCTGTTTTCGGTTGACATAAGAGTACTATCTTTTTATCTCCAAGTAGGGGGTGTTACAGCATACATTTGGCTTTAATAACCAATTTATTAAAGTCACGAGAACTAAGCCAATATTTCAAAAATACCAAAAAAACATTTTGTTTTCTTTTAGTAACTGGGATTACAAATTTATATGTATAACGTATTCTTGATTAAAAAAAGATAATTCTTTTGTTGATATTAAAACAGTTAGGTTTTACCCTACAAGAAAAGAATCTCCTCACTAAGGAGAGCTTTTCTTGAACCATAGACAGACCAACAAATAGAAAATACAACAATGCCTTAGATTTTATCAGACAATCAAACAATGCAGCTTACTTTAGGTATGACATATTTGTGGTGTTAATACCTTTTCTTTACGCAATCAATCTCTATACCCGATCTCTGAAATCAATTAGGGTTCCTAGTAACCAAAATAATAGATGGTGACTCCCATTCCATCCATACAATGACAAAAGACAAGGAATCCCTTTCTCCCCTATTTTCCTGATTTTTCCAACATAAAAAAATTTATGAGTGGACGATTGTTGTAACATCGTCCACGTGCGACACAACACATACACAACAGTAAGACAATTACATTAATGTTACAATAACTGAATTAAGGAAATTGAAATTACAGTGCACATAATGAAAGATTGGCTTAACTATAATAAAGAAAGCTAATGCAATAGTTACAATACATTCACAGTGCAATGTAGTTACTGTCGCACTTCAAATCCGCGTGGTGTTGGCTTGACAATTTTTCGTTGTCGTTTGATTTGATTGGTTCGGTTCGTTGGAGTCGCCACCTAGTAATTTATTGAAGGCTACTAGGAAATCGGATGTACTGGTCTTGTCAGAGATTCGCGGGTAAGGGACTAGTTGTGGTTAGGGAAGGTATTAGCACCCCTAACGCACCCTACCTGAGGTAAGCTGATTCGTGGTTTGATGTGTTAAAGAAGTTTTAATAATTGTTTTTTTCATCGGATATTAGAAATACAACTTACATATAAGTTAATAATTCTGGTCCGTGGGCAAATCAAAATATTAAATTCTTCTTTATTCTTTACAATTTTATCACAAATAAAAAAAACATCCATAAAACAAATACAAACACACATACAGATACATTTTTACTATCTTTTTTTTCCTTTTTCTTTTCTTTTCTTTTCTTTTTTTTACATTCACAATACAAAACACAAATTCAAAACAATTAAACAAAAATTACATTACAATTACAATAATAGCCCCAAAACAATATGAAATTACAGGGAAGCCCTTCTGCAGGCCGGAACAGTGTTAAGGAAGGTTTCTGGGCGCAGGAACAGTGGCGGCGCGTCTCCTCCATGCGCCACCGCCACTGGCGGCGCATGGTTTCACGCGTCGCCGCAAACAAAAACAGGAGACAGAGTGGATCTAGTTCGGCTTCTCTCCTTCTTCCGTTCCTCGCTGGCGGTGAAGATCACCATCACCTGCAACCAAAAGAAAACGCATAGGCAGTCTATTTTAGTTAAATTTTTTAGATCTGTTTTCCTCTGCTTTCCATCCTTATCTGCTTCACTTTCTTCTTTCTCAGGTATGTTCTTGGGGCTTCGCCATCTTCTCCTCTGTTTCGGGTGGCAAATCGAGCGACGTTGTAGTGTGCAGAGGGCGATGGTGGATCTGTGGTGGCGCTACTGTCTGACGGTCTGCGGGCACTATTGAAGCTGGGTCGGCCGAGAGAGGGAAGAACAGCGACTGGCCAAGAGAGCAAGAAGAAAAGGGAAAGTGCTGGGAGCAGGGGCCTTAGATGCGGCTGGCGGCTGTGGCTTGGAAGGGGTGTCGCTCTGTTCGGCGGTGAGAGGAGACGCTGGTGCTGAGGGTGAAAGGAAATGGGATGGGTTTCTCTGGTTCCGGGTTTGGCTTCAAAAAGAGGGGAGAGTGTGCGGATGGTTTTCTTTGGGCAAAGGGCAAGGAAGAGAAGAAAGGAAGGTGGTGGATGACGGGGGTAAATGTGGGGAAAGAAGAAGGAGGGGTGGGGGCGGTGGCTCCAAGAGAAAGGAGAAAGGGAGGCCACCCCCTTTGAAAAGAGCTGCTTTTAGGGTTTTTTGTGGTATAGAGTTTCTTTGTAATTCCCCTTAATTGTTTAAAATTGTCTCCCTCTTTGAGTGTGTTGAGGGGACTAGTATTTATAGGAAAAAATGTTACTAAGTTTCCAAACTTGGTCCCTCAACTTCTTTCTTTCTATAAATTTGATTTTTCTTAATTTTTTTGTATGTTTTGAAAACTAACAATATCAATGTCGACTCAATAAGGAAAATCAATAATTTTAAAAATGCCGCGTGAACGCGTTCGAAAGACCTTTGAAAATTTAAATTCTTTTTAGACGACGTCGAAAATGCTAAAAACGATGCAAATATATTAAAAAATGTTTTTTTTTTAATTTTCGATGTTTTTTTGCTATTTTTGGATTTTTCTGAAAATTTACCGAAACATGGGTAAAAAATTGGGTAGCAACAATTACTATGATTCACTCCAGCTATGGCTTTGTTATCAAAAATATACAATAAACAACAACACCATGTTTTCATCCAAACTGTTCTTAAAACAAAAGAATTAACATTAAGATATGGTTCATAAAGCATATTAAACATACATAATCTTAGCATAGTAAAGACATTGTAATAACTTATTGCACAAATACAATATTCAAATATCATAGTTAGAACACAAATTACACAAGCAAATGAGAAATAAATGTATATAAAAACAACTCATATTATGCAATAAAAGTCAATTCTAACATTATTTAAGAAAAATACAAGGACATGTGTAAGTTAAAAAGACAGAACTGCACCTCTAGGTCTAACTCTTTGATCTTTATTCAAACATTAATTTTAGATAAGAAATTTTTTTAATCAATATCTTCCATTGCTGCTCATATCTCCCTCTTGCTTTTTAAATAGAAAAAATCAGTAGCAATAATGTGCAATTCACTACCAAAATGAACTCCATCTATAAAGTGAACCTCTTTTATCACCTTTTCAATGTTATACCCTTTAGTATCCCTAGAAGTGGATGTAGAATCATTTTTTGTCAAAATATTATCAACCAGTTGATCCGAACATGAAAATAATTGGACTTCCATTTCAAAACCCTTTTTTCTCCACCTTGAGGTGTAAGATATTGTGTTGATTTTCTCTTGCCAATACTATGGTTGCCACTGCTATTTGCAACATTAAAACAAGTTACCATATTACTCATATCATCAAAAAAATTAGGAATACTATTCTCCTCTATATCCCCAATTTTTTCCTCTAGACTGATATCATCATTATTAATACTCCTCAATCCATCATCCTCACCATCTTCATCAGACAACATTCATTAAGAGGGAGCCCAAACAAATTGTTTAGTAGCCATAATATTACTAAACATTATGTCATATTTTCCACATAATTATAGCTCAATAATAGCATACCTAAACTTTCTTGCTCCTCTGATTTTCTACGTAAAAAAATTAAATATAATTAATGAAATATAATGTATTAATGAAATAATTCAACAAGAAAAATCAAATTGAAAAGATGAAGATACTAACAACTAACTTGGATTTTTGTTTTCCACCACTCAATAATTGCAAAAATAAACCCCTAATTCACTACTCAAACCAACTCTAATTTTAGATATTAACCTATTTCATATCCTTCAATCATGTTTTTATTCCATCCTATTTTTTCTTCAGTTGTGGTTTGGTAAAAGCATGTTCAGTCTACTCTTTGAAGGTAGTTATCACAAATTTTCACCCAACTTTGTCAAAATAAGTGTTTGGTATCATGCCTTCTCAATAGCTTTGAAGAAAATATTACAGAAAGTATTCATCATTTCTATGGTCCAAAAAGCTTTATCTTAACTTTGAGAACCTTCCATTGCTTTGTTTCATAAAGCTACTTCTAAACATACAATTAAGTAGTTAATGTTGCAAGTGTAATCTAATCATTAACTAGAAGAGTAAATAATATTTGATTGTATTGTATAATTTAAACTTTGTGAAGTATGGATTATTGTTGACAATAATTCTATTTTTAAATATGATGCCTAATAAAGAGATAAATAATACGGATAAAAAAATTATTTATACAACAATGAAATAATAGTGAATGTTGTGTTGATTTTCATAACAATTTCATTGTAAATAAGAAGTATTAAGAATTAAAATAATGTATTACAGTAACCTGTGTTCTTTTCATTAGTTTTATACTTTCTAATACAAGAATTTCATTTTCGTTAAATACAATTAAGGTTGTTAATATAGGAGATATAGTTTAGTGTTGTCAGATTGTTAAGAGACACAATAACATAATAAATAGGGGAAAGGCTCAAACAAATTAGCACAATAGATTAAAAAAAAAAAAAGGAGTAAGCTAAAGACAACCAAATATATTGTAACCTAAGCCAAAAAGAAGAAACACCGGTAATGAACATATAGTTCCTCTAAAGAGCATGAAATAAGCCTATAACAAGCAGAGAAATGTCATCTCAAATTACCACTAGAAAAGCATTTGAGATTGAAACAATCAGTAGCTACATTTAGCTTTAAAAAACACAAAAAATGATCATTGTTAGATAATATAATTTAAGGTAAAGCATCTTAAGAACTTAAAATAAACTAAGCAATCAACAACACCACATGATTGAATTCATTAAAAATATAACTATTAATTAAGGATTTGTAAAGAAAAACATTGATTACCCGTCTGACAATCCCTTGTCCATTGTTTTTATTCACTGTTTGGGTTTTTCTTCTTCTTACTCTATCACAGAAAACCAAATAGAGTAATTTTTGTTCCTGCAATCACATAAATTAAAAGTTTAAAAGATAAATACAATGCATCTAACATACATGTATATTCGATAGAAACCTAAAAATGTAATACATTTATATTGTTGATTTTAAAGAAAAAAAGATGACAAATCTTTGATTTTTAATGTGAAGAGATTTCTAAGAAGAAGGTGGCCATTTCAACATGAGAAATAATAACTAAACATCTAAGATAAACAAAATCAAAAGGGAAAAAAATTACTTCACAATGTTTACTTACCAAGATCTATTAACATAAATGACAATGGAATTGATAGGTCTATCAAACACAAGAAAAGAAGAGAAAAGAGAAGCAAATCTAATGGAAAATGATAAGGGTTCTTAGAAAAAAAAGAAGGTAATTTGATCTGGTTTTTTAACAATGGTTCTTTCTCTTTTTTTTTTTTGGAGAGAATAAACTAAAGTCTGATCTTAGGATTTCATTCTACACACTAAAGAAGAAAAAACACGGTATACAAATTTTATGGTTTTAGGATTTCAAACAGATTTAATAGAGAGAAGACAAGTGTTCTTAGGAAGAATATAAAGGTATTTTGTTCTGTCTCTATCATAACATTTGAAAACCAAATGACCAGTGAATGTGATACTAATTAAACAAACAAATTGTTAATAGCAAGGAACTTAAGTTTACTTTTTCTTTCTGGTCTATAAACAAGAATGAGCTTACAAGTAGGGGAGAATGGGTACCCACATGTTGGATTTCTTGATATCTATATCCTACTCATTACCCATCAGATAAGAAATTTAAATATTCTTAAACTATCCATTAGATTTTGGATATGATATCTATTATTTGACTATTATTTATGATTCAACAAAAAATAAAATAGTGTATCTATATACACACGCACTAGCATGCATATATATATATATATATATATTAAATGTTAAAATGATAAATATTATATGTGTGTGTATGTGTGTGTGTCATATTGTGTTAAAAAAATCAAGATGTTGTACAAATATATATTTTGGGTTAGATTCAAGTGGTTTTTGGATCGGGTTTGACAATATTCATATCTTATCCATTACCCATTAAGTAAGGTAACTATCTAAAAAATAAATATTTATTTAGTCGGGTCAATATTTATCGGGTTCATATTAAATTTTCATCTCTATTTATAAGATTGGACAATAAGGTGTGTCTAGAAAAACTATCAGATAAGATCAATTCATAGAATTGGACATTACTTTCCTTTCACATAAATGATTCTATTAAACATGATGTTAAAAATGTTTTTTTTTTGTAGAATTCTAAAAATGCGTTATTTATATGTTTATTTCTTCATTAGAATCATATATATTAAACATAGAGAATTATAAACAATATATAGATAAACTCAACAATACAAAACCCATTTAAGTGAAACTCTAACTTGCAATTTACATATACCTATATCCATTTATGATGAATTTTCATCTCATCATTTGGACTTTTAATAATATCAATATCTCATTTTTATTTTCTATATAATAATTATTTAAAGCTAATTAATTCATAGCATATATTAATTTCTCTCAAATGTAATTGTGCTCAAAATATGTATATAACCGGCCGTAACTCAACTTAATAATAGCAACATCATAAATTACATCATACATAAGTAATCAAGTTAAACATTACATTTCTTAAACATATTAATGTATTACAACAAAATAATAGTTCTTCCAATTACATCAATTTCTTAACAAAATTATTTATTCGAGCATCTACTTTCCATTAATTCGTTTAACTTGTCCATTTATTAGGTCATTATTCTTTTTATTCAGGAAATAATTTTCTCAACTCGTTCATTTAACAGGACATTATTTTCAATAATCAGGAAATAATTTTTTAAATTTACCCATTCAACAGGGTATTATTTTCATTAACCATGAAATAATTTTTTAAACTTTTCCATTCAATAATGCATTATTTTGTCTCTCTTTTTTTTTTAAAAAAACAAACTTATACTAAATTACAATCTATAAAAAATCATTCTACAATCATTTGAAAAAATAAGTTATTTAGTTACTTCAAGGTGTTAAACTTGGTATCTGTGCGCACAAAGAGGCCTCATGTTGTTGATTAGGTCCTACAGCTTTCTTTGTACCAACACAATTTACTACGTCATTGTTCATTCATTTGAACTGGTACAATTCTAATATCAATCACATATTTCTTGATTAAACCTAACACCTTTAATTAAGTTTGATTAAACTTTTAATTCGAGGAGGATAAAATCCTCTTTTTAATTATTTTTTTCACAAAATTATTATTCAATTAACCTATCTACATCAATTATCTACAATTTGGTAAGATTTCTCATTAATCTTATCAAAACTCAATTTTTCCCAATTTTTCTTCTTCTTTTATCCAAAAATCACCTAAAGAAGAAAGTTAGGATTTTTCTTTTCTCTTTGAAAATTCTTACTCATTTCATATAATAACACATATTATATTTTCCTTCATTCTCTAAACAACTACATTAAATCCTTAATACCTTTTTTTTTTCTTTGGCCGACAATTCTAATAAAAAGGGGGAAAGGAATTTTGTTTCTTTTATTCAAAATTAAACACTTACCCAATCATAATTCATGCTTTCTAACATGGTTCAATTATAATTTGCATTATTCCCATAATTTATATCATAAACCCACATTTTCACATAATCACAATTTTACATAATCATTCATCAAACATAAAATTAAAGGAATTAATCACTTAGAGCATGTTATTTATCTCACTTTGATAATGATTCAAGGAAAGAATGTAAGAAAAAATCAAGTTTTCTTCTCCTCCCTCTTAAAACCCTGGCTTGAATTTCATCTTCCAAAGCAGTCATCACATTAAAATCACCCTTGTTGATGTTTAATTAAGTTAATCACTCTAATTACACATTTTTATTGGTTAAATCAACTAGGATTTACGTAGAAAAGAATCACACAAATCCTACCCCTTTTTTTGTTTCAAATCATTAGCCAAGAGAGAAGATATGGAGCATTTATAGTCTTATTTTATATTTATTTACACATTGACCCTCAATACTTTTTATTTATATTTTTGTCTCTCAATTCTTCTTTTTACTTAATTTACACTATAACACATTCTCTTTAATTCTATTGTATCCCTTTACAATACCAAAAATTCTTGTTTTTTTACTCTATTAAGTATTTTATTTACTTTGTTCAAATTATAATTTATCGGGTTTTCACAACAACTACTCTTAAAACTCAAATTTATATACAAATGGATGCATATGTTAACATAGTTGAATATTAGTTGTTGAAATTGCCAAACTAACTTTCAAAGTTTAGTATTCTCACCTAAAAGTTCTTATCAAATACTCCTCAAATGCAATAACACTAGAAATTCTACAATTCTAACCATTAGAATGTTAGGTAAACAAGTTCCAACACATACACAACAGTAAGATAATTACATTACAATAACTGAATTGAGGAAATTAAAATTACAGTGCATATAATGAAAGATTGGTTGAACTATAATAAAGAAAGTCAATGCAATAGCTACAATATATTCACAGTGCAATGCAGTTACTATGATTCACTCCAACTATGGCTTTCTTATAAGAAATATACAGTAAACAACAACACCATGTTTTCATCCAAACTGTTTTTAAAACAAAAGAATTAACATTAAGATATGGTTTATAAAACATATTAAACACACATAATCTTAGCATAGTAAAGACATTATATTAACTTGTTGCATAAATACAATATTCAAATATCATAGTTAGAACACAAATTATACAAGTAATGAACATATAGTTCCTCCAAAGAGCATGAAATAAGCCTATAACAAGCAGGGGAATGTCATATGAAATTACCACTAAAAAAACATTTGATATTGAAACAATCAATAACTACATCTAGCTTTAACAAACACAAAGAAGGAACATCACTGTTAGAGAATGGAATCTAAGGTAAACCAGCCTAAGAACTGAAAGTAAACTAAGCAATCAACAACACCACATGATTGAATTCATTAAAAATATAACTATTAATTAAGGATTTGTGAAGAAAAAAATTTATTACCCATCTAACAATCCCTCGTCCACTGTTTCTATTCACTGTTTGAGTTGTTCTTCTTCTTGCTCTGCCATAGAAAACTAAAGAGAGAAACTTTTGTTCCTACAATCACATAAATTAAAAGTTTAAAGGATAAATACAATGCATCTAACATATATGCATATTCGATAAAAACCTAAAAATATAATAGATTTATAATGTTGATTTTAAAGAGATAGAAAAAGATGATAGATCTTTGATTTTTATGGTGAAGAGATTTTTAAGAAGAATATGGTTATTTTAGCATGAGAAACAATAACTAGATATCTTAGATAAACAAAATCAAAAAGAGAAAAATTACTTCACAATGTTTACTTACCAAGATCTATTAACATTAATGATAGTGGAATTGATAGGTGTATCTAACAGAAGAGAAAAGGAGAAAAGAGAAGCAGATCTAATGGAAAATGATAAGGGTTTTTAGAAGAAGATGAAGGTAATTTGATCTGGTTTTTTAACAATAGTTATTTCTCACTCTTTTTTTTTTGTTAGAAGAGAATAAACTGAGGTCTAACCTCAGGATTTCATTCTACACATTAAAGAAGAAGAAACACGATAAACAGATCTAATGGTTTTAGGATTTCAAACATATATAATAGAGAAGACAAGGGTTCTTAGGAAGAATATAAGGGTATTTTGTTTTGTCTCTATCATAATATTTAAAAACCAAATGACCAATGAATGTGATACTATTTAAACAAACAATTTGTTAATATCAGGGAATTTAAGTTTACTTTTTCTTTTTGGTTTATACATGAGAATGGGCTTACAAGTAGGGGAGGCAATGGGTTTCTACATGTCAGATTTCTTGATATCTATACCCTACTCATTACCCATCGAATAAGAAATATAGATATTCATAAACTATCCATTGGGTTTTGGGTATGGTATCTATTATTTGACTATTATTTATGATTCAACAAAAAATAAAATAGTGTACACACACACATTAGCGCGCACTTATATATTAAATGTTAAAATGATATATATATATATATATATATTAGGTTAGGTTCGGGTGGTTTTTAGGTTGGGTTTAATAATATTCATACCTTATTCATTACCCATTAAGTAAGGTAACTATCTAAAAAATACATTTTTATTTAGTCGGGTCGATATCTATCGGGTTCATATTAAATTTTCATCCCTATTTACAATATTATACAACAAGGTGTTTTTAGAAAGACTATCCGATGAGATTAATTCATGGAATTGGACATTACTTACCTTTCACATAAATGATTCTATCAAACAGAATGCTAAAAAAAAAATTCTTCTTCATTTTTTTGGCAGAATTTTAAAAATGCGTTATTTATATGCTTATTTCTAATGAATGTTAAACATAGAGAATTATAAACAATATATAGATAAACTCAACAATACAAAATCCATTTAAGTGAAACTCTAACTTGCAATTTACATGTACCTATATGCATTTATAATATTGAATTTTAAATAGAAAGAGAAGAGGAAGCGGTAGTATAGTTTTATACAGACACATATATTAAAATAGCACTTCACTCTAACAAATAAACTATTAAGTAAGATCTTCAATGATAAATTTACTTTAGTTTATTACAATAAAAAGGCCTAAAATGCAATGATAAATGTTAAATTTTTATAATAATAGATTTCTTACCATGGAAAACAATCAACATCTAATATATAAAAGAAGCTAGAGCTACTCTTTAAAAGAGGCAAATATACACATTTTAAACAACTATTTACATAAAAATACACATAGTTAAATTCAATAATGATTATCAAGAATTAATAAATAGACTAGAATGTAAAATAAATTAGAAACAAACATGAAGTTGAAATACAGATATAACAATACAATAATTATAAGAAATTAAAATATAAAACTACATTTAAAATAAAACTTGAGATCCAAAGTTAATATTTACTAATAGAGTTAACTATATAGTACCTATAGGTTGATTAATCTAATAGTAAATCATGATTTCAATTTTTTTTATTTAAATCCTGATATTCAACCATCTAGTATGGCCTAGTGATAAGGGCTTGGGACCAAGGGGTTTGCTCCCCGTGTGGTCTCAAGTTCGAGTCCTGTAATTGCTAATATGATGGTCATTGGAGACTTACATGTTTGTTAACTTCAGGACCCGTGGGATTAGTCGAGATGCGTACAAGCTGAGTTGAACACCCATGTTAATCAAAAACAAATCCTGATATTTTAAATCCATATACAACTGGTTCTTTCATCAATTTCATGATACTTTTTTTTTAATTTTTTGTTTATTTTTAAAGAAGTGGATAAGGAAAAAGAAAATAAAATGGGAGTTTGTATGTGAGAAAATATGATTAGGAATATAATAATATGAATGATCAAAATTAGTTAATGTGTAATTTAATTAAGGATAATCACATTGGTCAAGGTACAATTTAATTATTTCTTGATACTATTAAAATAAAACTAATTTAATTATGATAAACTACATAGACTAAGTTATAAATAACTTTTACTAATAACATTTCTTGTTTATTTCCTTAATTTTTTATTGTTTGTAATAGAATATGAGTCTCTCACAAGAAATTAAATTCTTAATCAAGCACAAAAAGAATTGCAAACATGGCACGAAACCTTCAAAATGCAAAATTAAAGTATTTATAAAGGGCAAGGCGTGAGGTCTTCGGCATATGAACTTGTACGCTAGGGCAAACTTGCGAGTAGTCTATTTAATCCAACCATGGGTAGTTGAGCTCTTGTCTACCTAAAGGCCTGTTCGTCAAAGAAAGCTCATGAAAATCCTAAACAAACTCAAATTATATTAACCTAAATATCCCTTTATTTTTATATTTAAAAAATATTTAATAAAAGTTTTTTTTTAATTTTTTAACTTCAAATTAATATCTTTTTTTTAATTTAAAAATAATTTTAAAAAATAAAAAATATATTATTTTAATACATTTTCGAACAAGAACACTTTAAAAAATAACCGCTACCACACTATTAAACACCTATTAAAGCTTGAAAAGGATAGAAATAAAGATATAAAAATATATTTAATTTTTAAATAATTTAAGAATAAATTTTTGTATTTTCAGGAAAATAAAATATGTCTTTAGTTTTTCTTGCATTTAAAAAATAATAGGTACTACTAACGAAAATAAATACTAGGTTAATTGACGAGTACATCTTTAGTTTTTATTTTATTTTATTTTTTAGCAACATTTTAAAGATTTGTTCATTGTTCGAGTGAATAAATACATTGACACACACCGAGATTGGTTGAATCTTTGACTTATTCGAGTTTTACTAATAGCAATCGCTCACGTTAATGGCAAAAATCTTTGGTATCTCCCCGCCGAGTCCTTCAACCTCAATTATTGGATAATATCTCCTTAGGTCGTTGCGTATTTCAAACGACATCGTCTCCTCGATTGATCCGGCTTCAGGGATTGGATGGTCACCCGTTCCACTCATGGTTTTGTCTTGGCTCGAGTCCGTTTATTTAAGTACTCATAGTAAATCATCTCTGCTTGAGATTTTCTGAAGGTTGCCATAAATCACCAATCCAAGAGAAGTCAACTATAGGTCTGCAACTTAATCCTCGATACAAACAGAGAAGAGGGGCGGACGGGCAAATAGCAGTATCAAAAATGGCAGCCTTAGAAGAGGAGCAAGTGATGGTTGTTGGGATCGATGATAGCCAGCACAGTACATACGCTTTGGAGTGGACATTTGATCACTTCTTCACTCCCCCTCGGGGCTCCAATTCACCTTTCAAGGTCGTTGTTGTCCATGCCAAACCTTCCGCTACCTCCGTCGTCAGTCTTGCTGGACCTGGTACCTATTTGTTTTCCACTTTATTAATTCTGTACATATCCTCAGCTCTCTCCTCTTCTCCTTCCACTTCTATAGCAGTGTGTAGCTTGTGCGTCTTTTACTCGTTCTTCTTTGTTTTCAGGGATTGCTGAAGTTTTGCCAATAGTGGAATCGGACTTGAAGAAGTCAGCTGCAAGAGTCATCGGAAAGGCTAAGGAAATTTGCATCAGTAAATCGGTACTCACAGTCTCTTGTAATCATAATTACTTAAAATCATTCATACAATTAATAAATATTCAACGTTCTGTCTGATATATTCTAGACGCGCCGTCCTTGCAAAAGGGAAAAAAAAACGAATTTGCAATCGTTAATTTTTTTTTTTTTTGTTAAATACTATGACTACATCTAATCTAATGGGGTGAATGCGTGTTTTATTATTATGTCCTCGATCGTTCCTCTTATAACCACTGTTAAAATCTTGAAAGAAATGTAGCGTGATTAACGAAAAACACTTGTGTTTAAACAAGCTCCAGTGTATTGTAAGATGATGCTTTCCGGTCCCAGAGAGAGAGAGAGAAATGGGGGCTAATTTGTTCTTCACGTTGCCTTCGCTCTTAGTGAAAGCAGATGATGAATTGACCCGATCATTTATCTGACATCTAGCAAATGAACATTGAATTAAATGAGTGGATTTTGCGTCGGCTGTTTTCCTGATCATTTCAGCTTCTCTGCAGGTGAGTGGTGTGATCTTTGAAGTGGTGGAAGGTGATCCTAGAAATGTTCTTTGCGAGGCTGTAGAGAAGCACCATGCTTCAGTGCTGGTTGTAGGAAGTCATGGTTATGGAGCTATTAAAAGGTATTTCATTTTATCTTGTCTCTTTCATTCTTTTTTGCCCCCGAATGACCTAATGCATCATATTTTGTTTTCAAATCTAGGACATTAATATAGTTAGATTCACTGGACTCCTGTTAGATATCCAGTAAATACTGTTGAAAGGCTCTTAGGAAGCTCCACCACAGCTACTTTGCAGTTTACACATGGTTGCATGCTGTCCAAATCACTTAGTTATCTGCAGACAGTTTGTGCTCACAGGTTTTCACATTTCTATTGCAGGGCAGTTTTAGGTAGTGTGAGTGACTATTGCGCTCATCAGGCTCACTGCACTGTGATGATAGTGAAGAGGCCTAAGATGCCATGACTGCTTCTGCGTTAACAATGTTATTGAAAACTATGTAATATATTCCTGTCGTCGTAAAAAACATGATGGAATCTACAGTCAGTTCCAGATACGTGCAATCCTCATGCTGCATAGTACTGGTACTCGCTATGTATCCATGTTTGTAATCTGGTTTCCATGTAGAAAGTTTGCAAGTATTTTCACCCTTTATGGGTCGTCCGATGATGGGTTCCGCCTGCTACTTTGACGTCGGAAACAAAAAAAAATATAAGGGCTAAGCGACTTGATCATCATCTCTCAGTTCAAGTGAAATAAAAGATCGAGAATGGTTGGTTCAATTGATGACTTCCAGACATTTCTACATTTTTCTCCACGTACAAATTGAACAAAAAACAACCTAGATCATTATTCTCGATCGACCTCCACAAGATCAAACAGCTGTGGGTCATTTCTCTTGTTTAAATTGCTCTCGAAAAATCCACAGACTTTATCTCATTCACGTTTCTTCAAAACCATTTGAAGACACCACCTTCTAGGTTCTCCCATACCCTCAACACCTCACCAATCCAAACCAAAACTACTACTTAGATTTGTTAAAGTAATTAAGATCAAACATAAAAAGAAGGCTAGAATTCTGAATAATCTATATATTATGAAATGCATAGTCTTAACCTAAATACAACTAAAATATATATAGGTTAAACTGAAAGTATTATTCTACCCTTAATAAATAAGACTACATAAATATTATTTAACATCTCCCCTCAAACTCACGATGCGGCAGCTACAAAGCATCGAGAGTTTGCCAACCAGAAAACAAAAACGAGAGATGGAATGCGTCTTGGTAAAGAAATCTGCAATCTGCAAGGAAGAAGGAACAAAAGGCAAAGTAATGGTTCCATGCTTAAGATGATGACGAGTAAGATGACAATCAATCTCAATGTACTTAGTCCACTCATGAAAAACCGAGTTGTGAGCAATCTGAATAGAACTCTGGTTGTCACAATACATAGGAGTAAGATGAGAAAATGAAACTCCCATATCAGCAAGTAACCAACTTAACCAAACAATCTCTTTGGTAGTAGATGTCATGGCACGATATTCTGCTTCGGTAGATGATTGAAAAATAATAGATTGTTTCTTGCTCTTCCAAGAAATAAGAGAATCACCTAAAAAAATACAAAACCCGGTAACAGACTTACGATCTGTGGGATCACTATCATGATCAGCATTAGAATATGCACACAGCTCCAAGGAAGAGGTGAATGAAAGTAAAAGACTCTGAAAAACTGTACCCCGAAGATATCGCAAAATACAAAGAACAGCTGCCTAGTGAACAGTAGTAGGAGAAGCAACAAACTGACTAACAACATGAACAACATATGCAATATCTAGACGAGTAATGGTGAGATATACCAAACTCTCAACAATAGTGCGGTTTAAAGTAGGATCTATCAAAGGTAAACCATCAGAAGAAGAGTACCTCGCGTTAACCTCAATAGGAGTATCTACAGTCTTGTTATCAGTAAGTCTAGCCCGCTCAAGAATATCTGCAACATATTTAGACTAGGAAAGAAGGTAACCTCTAGGTGAGTATGCTACCTCAATACCTAGGAAATATCGAAGATAACCCAAATCCTTCATCTCAAATCGTCTAGCCAACTCGGTCTTCAAAACTGAAATACCACCAATGTCATCACCAGTAATAATCATGTCATCAACATATAAAGACAGAATGTTACGACCTGCATCAGTGCACTTAATAAAAAGAGCAGAATCATGACTGCTAGAAACAAAGTCAAGAGATGAGATCACAATAGAGAATTTCTCAAACCAAGCACGGGGTGCTTGTTTGAGACCATATAATGCTTTCTTAAGCTTACAAACATATCCAGAGTCATATGAAATACCAGGAAGGGGTGCCATAAAAACTTCTTCTTTAAGATCTCTATTCAAGAATGTATTTTTAACATCAAGCTGAGAAATATGCCACTGACGAATCGAAGCTACGACAATAAGACTATGAATATTAGTCATTTTTGCAACCGGGGCAAAGGTCTCCTCATAGTCCATACCATACTGTTAAGAGTATCCTTTTGCAGCCAGCCTAACTTTGTATCGCTCAATAGACCCATCAGAATTAGTCTTGATCTTATACACCCAACGACAACCAACAACACTCTTACCAGGAGGTAGAGGAACCAGATCCCAAGTATTTGTCTTATGCAAAGCAGAAAGTTCCTCATCCATAGCTTGCTGCCAAAGCGGATTAAGAATTGCCTCTTTATAAGAAGAGGGCTCAACAAGACAATGAATAGAGGCTAAAAAGGAAGTAAATGATGAAGAATAACAAGAATAAGCAAAATTTGGTAGTTTTGTAGACTTACGAATATGAATGGACTGACGTAGAGGTGGATCCACAATCTCAGATGAAGCTTGAAGGGTTGTAGATGAGAATGGAGCTTTAGATGTGCTAGAGAGTAAAGTACCAGTACCTGCAGGATTACGAGTACAAATTGATCGAACATAGGGAGAGATATCATTACCAGAATCCTCAGAAAATGAATCTATACTAATAAGATCAGATTTAGTTAGGCTATGAGTAGTGGATGGAATAGAAAAGAAAGGTATATGCTCAAGGAAGACAACATGACGGAACACATAAAGTTTCTGAGTTATTGGATCAAAACAACGATATCCTTTTTTACCTTCACCATAACCCAGAAAGACACAAATAACGAATTTAGGGGATAACTTACTACGTTCTACATAAAGACGAAGAACGAAAAAAGTACAACCAAAGACTCTAAATGATGAATAATCAGGGACATACCCATATAACTTTTCAAAAGGAGATATACCTGAATTATGAGAAGATAGAATCGTATTAATCAAACTTACAGCAGTAAGAACAGCTTCTCCCCAAAACTCACTAGGAACAAAAGCAGACAACAAGAGAGAACGAGCAGTTTCAACAATATGCCTATATTTTCTTTCAGCAACACCATTTTGCTCAGGAGTATCTGTACATGAAGTTTGGTGGATGGTTCCATCTAAGGCTAGCAATTGGCAAAATTTATTAGAGATGTATTTTCCACCCAAATCACACCTAAAACATTTGATCACAACAGAATATTGAGTTTTGATAAGAGCTCGAAAAGCTGCATATATCTTAAAGAATTCAGAATGATGTTTCATTAAATAAACCCAACAATAACGAGTATGATCATCAATAAAAGAGACATAATATCGAGACCCTCCTTTTGTGACAACAGGAGAAGGTTCTCATACATCAGAATGAATCAAATCAAATGGTGAAGAAGAAACAGAAATACTTCGATTAAAAGGTAAGACGGAAAATTTTGCCAATTTACATCCACTACAATCAGAAATGTCACAAGTTTTTAAATTTCCTAAAGCTCCTATGCATGCTAAAAATCTCAAACGAAAAGACAAAACATGACCTAGACAGGAATGCCATAAATAAAAACTAGAAGATGAAAGGCTCAAACGAAAGGAAGACAAATCAATGGTAGTAGTAGCAGCGGTAGCAGCAGCAACTAGTACTTTTAACTAATCCAAAATATAAAGTTCATTCTCCCTATAGCCTGTCCCAATCAGCTTCTGAGACTGCAGATCATGTATACAATAAAACGAACCAGAAAACATGACTAAATAATCACCAGAATCATATATTTGACCAACAGACGCAAGATTCAGTTTGAGTTGTGGAATAAGATAAACATTAGAGAGAGACATGTGAGGTGTGACAACAGAACCAACACCTGCTAAGGGCATATGAGTGCCATCAGCAGTCATAACAGGGATGGAGGACAAAGGGGATACAGAGGTAAAAGATGAGGAATCTGGAGACATGATGGGAAGCATCAGAATCCAAGACCCATTCAGAATGTGACATACCTGAGGAACTATGAGGCAACTGACCTATAGAAGAAGAAACAAACATTGCTTGTGGCTGCAAGGAGAGAAACTTCTGAAATTGCTCAGCCAAAATATTAGGATCGGTAATAGAGCCTGAGGAAGTTATTACTGCAGTATTATGATGTTGTGAGGAGAGACATGTGAAGTGTGACAACAGAACCAACACCTGCTAAGGGCATATGAGTGCCATCAGCAGTCATAACAGGGATGGAGGACAGGGGATACAGAGGTAAAAGATGAGGAATCTAGAGACATATGATGGGAAACACCAGAATCCAAGACCCATTCAGAATGTGACATACTTGAGGAACTATGAGGCAACTGACCTATGGAAGAAAAAGTGGATATTGCTTGTGGCTGCAAGGAGAGAAACTTCTAAAATTGCTCAGCCAAAATATTAGGATCGGTAATAGAGCCTGGGGAAGCTACTGCTGCAGTATTATGATGTTGTGAGGAGAGATGTGAGATGTGACAACAGAACCAACACCTGCTAAGGGTATATGAGTGTCATCAGCAGTCATAACAGGGATGGAGGACAAAGGGGGATACAGGGGTAAAAGATGAGGAATCTGGAGACATATGATGGGAAACACCAGAATCTAAAACCCATTCAGAATGTGACATACCTGAGGAACTATGAGGCAACTGACCTATGGAAAAAGAAGCGGACATTGCTTGTGGCTGCAAGGAGAGAAACTTCTAAAATTGCTCAGCCAAAATATTATGATCAGTAATAGAGCCTGGAAAAGCTATTGCTGCAGTATTATGATGTTGTGGTTTATAACCCTGAGGTGGTCTATGAGCATTAGATTGTGACGGATTGTCAGACTTCCAAGCTTGATTCTGCTGTCTCAACTTAGGACACTAAGCCTTCCAATGACCTTTCTGCTTACAGAAACTGCACTCATCGAAACCAACCCTTGTGTAAGGCTTATTCTGATGATTAGAGAATGGTTTAGAAGGCACTGCTAATACTGAAGGATTTGAAGCAGAAAGAATTCCCTTTTCAGAATAAGACTGAAGACGTATTTCTTCAGCCAATAACTCACTAAAAACAGAGTCAACAGAAGACAGTGGAGAACGATGCAGAATTGAACCTCTAAGTCCTTCGAAATCACTGCGAAGTGCTGTTAAAAACTGTACCAATCGTTATTGCTCTCTACGTTCAATATAGGCACCACATGTCTTTAATTCTGTCGATTATGTAAGAGCCAATTGATCCCAAAGATCTATCATAGCAGAATAAAACTCTTGGATACTCATATTCTTCTGATGAAGAGCTCGTATGTCATTCTCTAATTGATACTGTTTTGCAAAGTTTGATTGTGTGAATAACCTTTGCAGATGATCCCAAACCTCTTTTGTTGTCTCATACTTCGCCAACTGCATACCTATCGAATGCTCAACAGAATTGTTGATCCAAGTAATGATCTTTGCATTATTTGTTTCCCATGTATATATCAAAACAACATCCCCCTCCTTAATATTCTTAGGTATTATATAATTCTCACTAACATACCCCCACATTTTCTTACCCTTAAAGAAATTTCTCATTACATAACTCCAATACGAATAGTTCTTTCCAACCAACCTCACACTCACAGACTAAAGCGAATCATCTCTTTCAGTAGCCATAATCAACAATCACAGATAACCAGAATGCAAAAGCAGCGGAAAACAAAATACTAAATTGCAGAAACTAAACAAATATCTTCTCGAAATTATACGATTACTCCAAAACACATAACAAATTTGCAAAAACTGAACGCAAATACCAAATTGCAGAAGCTGAAGGGAAGATGAAATACCAAAATAATTGTAGAAACTGTCGAAATACCTAATTTTGCAGAAGCGGAAGACAAAATATAAAAAATTAAAGGCAAATTTTGACTCACCGCAGAGTTGGATCCGCGAAGCTGTATTTGGGATTAAGCCTCGTTTCATAAAATCAGCTCTGATACCATGTTAAAGTAATTAAGATCAAACACAAAAAGGAGGCTAGAATTCTAAATAATCTGTATATTATGAAATGCATAGTCTTAATATAAATACAACTAAAGTATATATAGGTTGAACTGAAAATACTATTCTACCCTTAATAAATAAGACTACATAAATATTATTTAACAAGATTGATGGTTAAGATTACATTCTACATAATCCAACACCCCACATTGATTTTCTTTGTTTGCAAGCCATTTTGAAAACTGTTGAAACAACCAATCCCAGCCAGTTTTAAAAACTGCCACTGAAAAACCAGCAAGATCAATAACTTGTCCTGCTATTAAACAACAAAGACGCTCCTCAACAGTATCAAAAGGTTGAGATTGGTTTTCAGAAGATCAAGAGATGAAAATCCTCCGGCCAACATTCTTCATAATCATATTTTTAATCAACAACTAAAAGGTTATAAGCAAAAGAAAGGGGGGCGAGCTGCAGTGAAAAAGAAAAAGAAAAGGCCCAAGGGAAAAACACTGCCATAAGAGCACCTCCATAAACACCAACATCACAAATTTCTATGACACACATTACCAACCCAGTATCCTCAAACAATCCTCTCAGTCTCCATTGAACGAGGACCAAAAAGAAAAGGGGAATACCACCTAAGAAAAATAACCAAAGACACTGTCATATATAGCCAGCAATACCATTACAATCATTGCAAGTTCTAGGCTCTTTCCAAACCCTCGCCTTCTTCCATCCTTCCAAAACTTCCTCGTCTCAGCAGGACGCAGGTCATATACATCAAGCCAGCATCACCCGTTTTATGCACCCTAGGAGAAGAGTTTGGGTCTCAGCTTGTAGCCTTTAATTTTTGAAGTGCAAACCAGTACATCAGCGATCATGGAAGTCATAGCAGCAGATCCATGCTCCAATAACACTGAAAAGCAACCATTTTCTTAAGCATGCCGGTGAGATCAAAGTGCCAGTAAAACCAGGTATGTCTCCAAGCTTTCTTCCTGTTGTACAAAGGAAAGGAAGCATGCTTTGTTTGGCTGTTATAAAGTTTCTTGGGCAGTATCAAGTCTGGCTTATATGCTAGAAGCAGAGTGCTTTGGTTTTTTTAAAAATTTGATCTTTCATAGAAAGAGAAAATAGCTTTTATTTTTATTTTTTGGTCAGGCTTTCAAATCCTTTGAGTTTTAAAATCTGGGTTGTCTTCCTTCGCCTGCGTTTTTTAATATATATATATATATATATATATAAAACCCATTCATCTTCTTTGGACAAAGCATGTTTTGATTTCGGGCAGGCTAAGAAGCCCGGTCCGTGTGACTAGACTGAGTCCTTAGGACCTAAAACTGCTTTTGCCAAAGCCATAATTTGTGAAAGAAAAATACAATTTTTAATTACTTGTTCGGCAAATGCCCTCTAAAAACAATCTCTCTTCTATTTATCTTTTTCGTGTTTTGCCAAATACAACACTCTTTTTTATTATTTCAGATTTCAGATTTTTAAAGGATTATTTTGTAATTATTTTTTGGTCTCACATGTTTTTATCCCCTTATATTTAATATGTTTTTCTAGTAATAGATAAATTAGGTTTTTAAAAAAAAAATATATCATATATATATATATATATATATAAACAATAAAAATCTTTCTTTCAAAAATACATTAAATATTTTTTAAATTGCTTATCACCCAGTTTTTCCAAAAATCATGTTTACAGAAAAAATATATTGCATGATATAACATTCCTTGAAAATACCCAAAAATAAAAAATATCTATATAGTTTTTATATTTTGCATGCATTATAGATTTAATAACAAGCTTATTAAAATCATAAGAACTTGGTATAAATTCTAAAACCACTAAAAAATCAATTTGTTTATTTTCAATACTAAGAATTATGAACTTATACATATGACATATTCCTGATATTAAAAGAAACAAATGCAAAAAATATATTTGGACTCTAGAATGGCTAGACTTACCCATAAAGTCATAACCCACTCTTCTGGTATGGACCAGCTTTTAACTAATAGATAGACCAATTATTAAAAAATACATAGCAATCGGTTAAATAAACAATACAGATTACCTTAGCTAAGATATACTAAGATAATATTGTCCTCCCTACACACAATCATTTCTTTTAGCACTCTAATAGTTTCTAATTATCAAAATATTAGGTAGCGATTTAAAATCTTTTTCAATTATAAAAAACAAAAATTCCTTATTATTTCTACCCACACATAAAAATCATGATCCAGGAGGATAATTGGTGTGACACCGCATCCGTGCAACAAATATAATCTTAAATTTACTCAAGAGCAAAGAAATTACCTACCAAAGCCCCAATTCTTCTTAATCAATAACTATCGAAATCTCTTTTAAACCCAAATACTAGCATTTCTCACATCTAGCTATCCAAGTAATGCATCTTCCATCATGAGATCCTAGTGTAACAGGAAAGAAGCACAAAGGATTACCCTGCTTCTGAACAAAGAACCAAGTTCAAAAAATCTTGCTTGATTGACCTTTGGTATGAAGAGTGGCTGTCTCGGAATAACTATGTCATTAACTTTTGCAGCTGCGTAAATAACATTTCCACTCAACTGTGTATGCCAACAGTTTAGGAATCTCATCCAAAAACATTATTCTCAAGATGAACTCCAGAAGTGATGTTTTACAGTCGACTCATCAAACTATATATCAAACACACAGTCTCAACAATTTCATGATAAATCATCGCTTCTCATTGTTCCTAACTGAGTTACTAAATTTTCTTTCTTCCATAGATGGAGACAGCAAAAACATAGCAAATACTGAAGTGCACTGATTGTGGAATTTCAAGTTCCACTACTACTTTAATGGAATACATCACCTCATAGGACAAATTAACACAGGCACACACCTACAAGCTCATTCCACAAACCTAACGTTTTATGGCATAATGGGCGACTTATCTTACACTCATTCAACATATCATAATTCATTAGTAAGCCAATGACACAAGCGCACCAGGAAAATCCCAAACACAAAACACAAAAATCTGTAATTAAAACTGAACATTGCATCAGCAAATGAGACAACAATAACATAGGTAAATCAGAAAACACAGGACAGAAATATTAATTAGACATCACAGATTAAAACCAACGTTAATCACTATAATCATAGAAACATAAAACGAGAAGCAAGTTCTTACGGTAGCCCAGCTAGCACCATCAAGTGTACAATGGCCAATCAGTCCAAGCACCGGAGACATGCCCATTTTCACAGACATAAGCTCGAACAACAGGTTCACCATCATCATGATACCCAAAACCTCTCTTCAAACAAAAAGCAGAATTCAAATCCCAAGTCTCCTGACACCCGCAAAACGCACAGCTCAAATCAATCTTGCTCCTATCCCCATCATGTATCGTCCTCCAGACCCTCGATTTCTTAAAATTCTTAAAAATCCCTCTAAACAGCATATAACTCCGCTTCTCTGTGATGTGAGCACAACCAGGCCAGTCACAGATGTACAAACAATCCCCTCGAAACCGACTCGCTAGTAACTTGTTCCCTTGCTCTCTGCTCAAATTCCAAACACCAGATGCCAAATGAGAACTCAAAGATCTACAAATCTTCCTTCTCTTGCCAACAGAAGAGATGCCGCGGGCCTTAACGAAGATATCGACACTTTTATCATCATTACCACCGATTACCTCTTCTTTCGCTTCACAACTAACGGTAATCGCATCCTGTGATTCGTACACGTTGTAGACAGTGTCGTAATATAAATCATCAAATAAGGACCAGGATGAGTCGCGCTTGTCTAAATTAGAACCGGAATGAGACGCTTGCTGTGGTTGTTGGGACGGAGTGTTTTTGGATTTGTGGAAATAATCGTCGGGGCCGAGCTCGCGTTCGAGGCCGAAATCGGAGTGCTCGAGGAAGACACCAGCGTGGAGGAGGCCAGGGCAGCAGACGGCAAGCTTGTGGAGGGCAGACCAGGCGCCAGGGAAAAGAGAGTCAGGGGAGGAAAGGAGATCGGAGACGACGGAAGGGATGGTTTTGTTGCATTTGGATTTCCAGCAGATGTCGCGTATGAGAGAGGAGAATTTGGTGCAGACACAAGCGAGGCGGGCCCAGTTGCGTGGATCGTCTTCTAGTTTGGAGAAGATGTTGAGTACGACGTCGTCAGAGAGTTTTGAGAAACCCGTGGTTTCTGTCATTTCTTCCTCTCTCTAGAAGAGAAGTGAAAACAGATGAGGGAGTCCGGGATATGTTAGTTTGGTGACTTCCTTGTGGGAGAGGAAGAGAGACGGAGGATGGTTTTTTTTTTTTTGGGTATAGTTTGGGAGTGAATTCTAACTTGTTTTTTTAAAAAAAAAATATTAAAATAATAATAATTTTTTTAATATTTTTAAATTAATTTAATATATTGATTCAAAAATAAATTTTAAAAAATAAAAAATATATATTATTTTGATATTTTTTCAAACAAAAAACACTTAAAAAAGTAACCACGTCCACACCATTAAAAATCATTTTAATGAGGAAATCAAGTTGTTGTACATTTGGAATAAAAATCTATTTATTTGGTGTTTGTAATCATAGAAATTATATTTTTATCACTCTAGATCAGAATCTAGAAATATTCTCTTACCCTATAAAAACTGAAAAATAATAAAATTAAAATTTAGTATTGAAATTAATTTTTTAAAAAATTAAAAGGATTAGTCATCTAATAATTAAAAAAATAAAGAACTCAAATTTACTTTTCAAAAAAAATTGAAACACACCATTTATTTTACACATGTTTTTCATTTCAATCTTATATCTTTTGATTCAATCTTTTTTTAAAATAAAACATGTATTTAATTGTTGATTTAGGCTAATAAAAACACAATTATGAAAAACAAATTTGAGAATCAAGTTGGAATTTTTAAAAAAAAAAATAACTGCTGGAAGTCACAATGATATATAAGATAGTAAATATTGATTTTGATTAGTAAAAACACTATATCATTTAGTTTTTTTTATAATGATATCTTACTACTATTATTGTTTATAGTGACTTGTTTTATTTTTTCATTATTTTTTTATATTTAGTTACTAATTTTATTTTTATATTGTGTTAATTGGTTATTTAATCTGATGATTTTTATTTTTTTTTTCTTTCGGGTTGCATTATATTTTTATTTGATTTGAATTGGTTATTAATTTGGTAAGAACAAACTGGCTTATTGTTTATGAAAAATAAAAATAAAAAGAGAGAAACAAAATTAATAACGAGAGGAAATGGAAATCCTTTATTTAAAAAAAATGCTTTTTTTAGAAAAATTACGACTAGTCTCATATAATTTGATCAAAGTTAAAATTCTTTATCAAATTTTAAAAAATTACACTTTACAACCTAAAAGTTTACTAATATCTTATATGCGACTCACCAAACAAAATTAGCTAAAATTATTTAGTTATATATAGATTTGTTATTATTTTTATTTATCTACTTAAAAAACCTTCTAATTTTAATATTACAACTTTATCAAAAAATAAAAATAAAAACTAGAACTTAATATTTCATTAAATATTTTGTGTGCAGTTCAAAATCAAACTCATATGAATCAAAAACCAATTACAAAACCCAGGAAATTATGACCCCATTTACTACTTTCGGTTCTTGTTTACCACTCTTGTTGCCTGCAAGTCACACAATAAAAAATAACAAAAAAATAAATAAATAAAAAATCGATCCCATTACAAACTTGAAAAGCCAGAGGAGGGCTTGGGTCCACCACAAGAGACCTCATCAAGGGCAGGCTCATGAATAGGAAGATGGTCCCTATTCCAGGCAATAATTGTGGCTAGAAAATATCTACTACTATTACTGTTGCAATCATGCTCGTGGGCTAAAATTCTTTTTAATAGGGCAACGACTTTTGGTTGATGTCTTCAATGCAAATTCTTCCTCGAAGCTAAGATCAACCATTCGCTTTGAAAACTTAATTACCACTCGTGCACTTGAAAAAAAATTGGGGTTTTTAGGGTTTCCATAGAAAAAAATTACTAATTATATTCAATAATTGGTTAGAACAGTTAATAAAGGGTTTATTACACGATAATTTAAGTTTTGAGAAAGATTAAGCATTCAGGGTTTAATTTGGGAAACAATGAACAATTCAAATTACAATTGGGGGTTCTTTTTCGGTGTTCAAATAAACAATAATGAAAGGTTTATCACTACCAAAATCATGTTTTTTATGTTGATTATTGTGATTAAATTAAGAAAAATAGACTAGGGTTTTCTAGCTCTTTGGGATTGATGTTGCGTAGTAACAAATTTGGATTTTTTAAGTTACTAGTCACTAAATATCCTATAAACAATTGAATAATCAATTTTTTTTACCATGCCACAATGCAATAATCAGTTTAATATATATATATATATATATATATATATATAATTTCTTTTAAATTCTTAGATTAATTATGTTTATTATATATCATATTATTAAATTCTATTTAATTTTTACTTTGTTTTTTTTATACAACCCACGATAACAAAAAGAAATTATTTTATTCAGTTGATTTGTTGTAATTATTGATCTTTATTATTATATAATTAAAAAAAATAGTTTTAGAAAAAACAAACTTATATAAACCAGTCGATTCTAAAATCTAGATTTTGGTTTTGATGGATTGAGTCGGATCGAATCAGTTTTGATGGGTTGGTCAGATCAAACTAATATGTCATTGCCTTCAAATTATAAGAAAAATAATGTTGTATTGAATTTTATTTTTTTTAATCAAGCCATATTCTTACAAATGTTTTGAGTTGTCTTTGAACTCACTAAATTAATCGAGTTACATTCAATCAACCTCTACATAATTTAATTTAAAACATGTGATTGGTAAAAATTCAGGTAGAAAGGTTTAAGGGTAACCGATTGAGCTGGGGTTAAAGAAATTTTCAAAGAATTATTCACGACAACTTACAAGAGTTGTATTATTATTGTTATTATTATTATTATTATTATTAGTATACACTTGCATCAAAATTATTAGAATAAATTGTTTTGATAAAAATTTTCAAGTAAAAAACACTCATGTTAATGAGATAAAGAGATTTTAATTAGAAAGGTATCTGTTTTTATTTTTATTTTAAATCATTTCTAAATTTTTGGATTTATCTTCTATATGCATTTTGTTTTGATTAAATAAATGACAAAGAAACAATTGTTCTATTTTTTAAAAAATAAAGGTTTTAATAAAAGAAGATTTTTACTAGCAAGTTATTTGTGTTTTAATTGAATTTAAATTATCACTCTTCTTATAAAAAATAATCAAGTTAAAATAAATAAAAAAACATTTTATAGCGCGCAATCAAATATCTTTTTATGTGTTTGTTTTTTAATTTCACAACTTATTCTTTAGTTAATATTAAGATTTATTTTTAGTAATTATTGATGCATATAATCCTCAATTGAATTTCCCTCTCTTTTCTCTAACTCAAAAACTAAGAAAAAAAAATTAAACCAAAATAAAAATTGCCGCTAATGCGGAGTTAATCATATATTTTCTTTGCTTTTTATATTTTATTCCTCTGTTTTTTAATTTTAATTTTTTTTATCATAATTTCATGCCTAATTGCATCTAATTAGATTGTAGAAAGATTTAATTAAAAGAAAAAAAAATCAATTACTTAATTATTCACATGAACAGTAAGGCAGCTGAAAAAAATAGATCTTTTAGCATATATATATTGAGTTAAAGGAGTTGGATGTGCGAGTTCACCCAAAAATGATTAGTGGAAAATATTGAGAGTCATACTTCCCAACTTTTTGGAAGGTTGATCAAACCTTAGTGGTGAAAGAATATTTGCCAAAGAGTGAGTATATTTCTTTAGAAATGGCAAACAATATGGGTGATGTTGCACGATCATTATAAAAATAAGTTTTGCTGTTGATTGTTTGATGTTTTCTTCAAAAAGCCATTAAAATATGATGAGGATGTAGTAATGCAAAGGAGACATGACAATCATTCACGACAAGTAATGTAAAGCATGCATATAGTTAAATAATTAAGCAGACTGTGTAGAAGACCAAGCTTGTGATCAGAATGATGAAGTATTCATAGCTGGGCCACCTATACAAACGTTCTTGAACTTTTTGATCGATGAGAAGTTTCTTGGGAAGTTTTTTAGCTCTTCAGTCCTTCTTGATGGCGATCACCTCCTTTTGTTGAAGTTTTCCAAGAGTTCTTAGATCAATGAAATCATTGTCTGTAGCTTCAAAATTAGCAATCATCTCCTCTCGTACGTGTTGCTTCTTGTTTGTTGATTGAGAACCTAGAGCTTTGACTACGAACAAGTACTGAAATGACTTTGGGAAGTCATTTTTAATTGTCTAGCCTGGAAAGGAAGAACAAGAACAAGAAGAAGAGGAGAGAGAGTGCGCGCGCGCTAGAAGGAGAAGCTTTTGAAGAGTAGAGCCATACATGAATACTGAATAAGAATTGATAAATTCATGAAGGAACTTCACACAGAAATTAGGCTTCTCATCGGCTGCGATCCTGGTCAAGACGTGTCGACTTGATTGTGAGCTTGATGTTTGGGCTCGTTATAGGCTTCATTGTTCTAAAAAAATAAAAATAAGTCCTTTATGAAACAAGAGATTCTTCTATGGTTAAGGCAATATGTGTTGTAGAAAAATAATGTGCCATAAAATTGAGAGGAAATATAATGAGTTTGAGAGAATAGTAACTTATAAGAACCTATTACAATATTTACCTCGTAAGATATATGAAAACACTGGTGTCATCATTAGAAGTGGTGTTTAATGAGGTGTTTGGTGAATATCGGTGATATTATTAGCTGAGAAAAGAGGTGCCTGATTTTCATAGAACATGGAGCACATTTCCACTGCGACCATGGCTAGAAATATGGTGTCAGTCCTATATAAAAATGCATGCTTATAGAGAGAGTCTGTCCGTGAAGCATAGAAAATCTTGTGCGGGTGGGTGATGTGCAGTGCTGAGTTCTGACTCCTTGGAACTCAAAAAAATACTCATGGTGTGCGTGCTGGATAATGTGTCGAAAAAGATGGAAAGATGAGGAAAAAAGCTTAGTTGAGTCAACTCGAGTATAGTTGTTTAAGACTTGAGCCAAAACGGCGTGATTTTGATGGGGACCATGTCATGCATAGGACATGCAAAAGTCCCATTCCTTGGCATTTACATTCTTAACCATGAATGGCTAGCATTTGGATAACAATGCTAGCATTTTTTTCCCATCATTGTTATCCATTTTTTGGTAGCATTGGTGACCAAATGCTAGCAATTCTTGGCTGGCGTGATTTTTTATATTATTATTATTATTGAAAAAATGTGCATCATCAGTAATAAAAGAAGTTATTAACTTAGAGTTAGGTGTTCGGTTACTTGTGCAAACCATTAGAAAAAAAAATAGGATAAGTGTTTTACTATGAAGACACTCGTATTTTATTGTAGATTCACACAGTGAAACGACTATTTTTCCCTCCACAACAAAACTTTTCGAATGTTTTTTTAGGAGTAAAATAGTCTTTTTTGTGATTGAGAATTTTATTTCGTTAATTTTTAGGGTTTGCCTTTTATACCCCAAGTCTCAAGCTTATGACATGGATCATGAGTTTCAAATATTAACATGAGTTCACTTTAATTTTTTTTAATTATTTTTAATTTGATTTTTTTCTTGTAAACTCATCCTTCAACATTTGATTTGCTACCAATTGATCTTCACATTTTCAACTTTTTTTTTTTGCTTTCCTGTATATAAGGTTATCCCAATCTTATACTCATGATCATAGAATTAAAGGGTTAACCTGACTTAATTCGAATAATTTTTTCCTTTGCTTTTTTTATTTAATTTTTTTCAGTTTGCGTTATTCAATATTGAATTGTTTAATAATTGAGCTCCATTGTTTTATTCGATTTTCTTTTGAAGGAATTACCCTGGTATCATGATCGAGTCACAAATTTAGCATGCTAACCTGGATGGGTTCGAGATTAGATTTTTTTTACCATTTTTTTATTTTTAGTTTATTTATTGTCATGGAATTTTTTTTATTCAAATTATCAAAATTATGCAAGCATATTAAACTCAGTTAAATCAATGACCCGGATCTCAGCTTGTTTTCTTCTTTAGGAACATTTGAATAATTTAGATTGGCTTGTGGCATAGCAGGGCCATTTATCTATTTTAATTTTTTTTTTAAAGAAAAAGAAGCTTGAACAACAACATGGTCATATTTTACCATGTCACTAACCTTTTTCGAAATCTCTACATGTTCACTATTTGTCTTTCAAACAGAATTGTTGTCCATGCTTGGAAAGAATTTTGTTCATTTTTTAATAGGACCAACCCAACTAGACTGGTATCCTGCTTTTTCCCAACCCTACTCTGGACACACCTTAAAGTATTTTTTTTTTTTTTTCAAGTTCCAAAAGGCACGCACCACCCACAAGTGCACACGCAACTTCGTGCATATAGATTCTTTGTGCAAGCACAAGAGCACGACCCACATAAGCGTCTCTGCATACACAAATTTTTTATGCAGAGTAGAAACGTCAACCTCTTCAATAATGCACATTGAGCACAACAAACCAATGATAAGCATCAATCTCTCTATCAATAGTACTTGTTTTCTCCACTCACTATGAGGTAGCTCAAATTCACTCACCATCATGCATTTGTAACTTCACTTACCATAAAGCACCTAAAACTCCATGCACCACAAGGTATTTGCAACACCACTCTCTACTCTTCATGAAATAAACTGATGTCTATAAATAAATTGTTTATTCAACAATTTGTTTACTTCACATCCCCTCTCTGCACGATTTTCCCATGCTCCGTACGTTGTTTCTCGTTCTTGTAGATTATTTTGTCATCTCACATTTTCTAACTTAATCATCGGAGGTTTCCTTTTTTTGACAGGGGACTTGTCTATACAAGAACAACCATATATAAAGACAAAACTTATATCAATGCCACATACTTTAGCCCAAGACACGATCATGAAATGACCAAACCAGTCTTTGAAGTTTGGACTACAAGATTATGTTTAAGAAATGGAATTACTATTTTTAGGGCCACATTATTGTCCTTCATCCTATCTACCAAACAGATCCATTTTGATCGAATGTTTGGATTCTAAACAATCTTATTTCTATTTTTCTATAAAATCATTAAAATATTGTTTGAGAGCTTACCAGCCAATCTCTTTTTATCCATGGACAAGTAATTAGTAAATAGGTTAAGTATATTGTTGGTATTGTGGTGGCTTTTGCGGTTGTATTTTTTTAAAAAAAATAGGTTAAGAAAAACACTTTTGAGTTTTGATTACAAAAAATATTTGGTTAAAAATATTGTAAGATGAATTTTTACATGCAAAATAGATGAAAAACATGTTATTTTAGCTTTTATAAAACCAAGATTTAAAACGCAATTATGTGTGAAGCCAATGTAAAAAGCAAAAGCTATTTAGCTAATCCAACTATTTTTTCTCCGTTGTTAATAAAAAGCGAAAGCTATCACAATACCAAACAATCTCAAAGTTGTGATTGAAGAATAAGGGCCTATTTGGAAGTATGATAAAGATTGTTTTTCAAAGTGTTTTTCGTTTAGTAATACATCAAAATAATTTTTATTTTATTTTTAAAAATTTATTTTTGATATCAGCTCATCAAAACAATCCAAAAACAACAAAAAAACATTAATTTGAAGCTAAAACAAATTAAAAAAATTTTAAAAACTCGATTGGACTGCAATACCAAACAAGATCTAAAAGCAACATAAACCCATAATTATTTACTATTCTTTAGATTTTTAGGGCTGGTTAAAGGAAATTAATTATTATAAAGAGAGAAGATAGTGTACATAGAAAAAAAGAATTAAAGAAGTGAAAATGTTAAACATTGAGACTTGGGTTTATATGCTCTCAAAATGAAAATATGAGCAGCATGAGAGCATAAACATTTTTTTAAGGATTTATAACTAATGAATTTGGTATTAAAAAAAGTAATGACTGCTTTGTGTTTTGGGGTGAAGGAACAGTTAAGGAACCGGAGAAACTCAGCTCTAACCATGAAGAAATTGTGAAAAACTTAGTGTTTTTTATTCAACAAGGGGCAATAGAGTTGTATAATCAGCGAGCCTTCAATCTAATATTATTAAAAAAAAACAATTACGTTAATTTATTTTAAGAAATTCAAATATAAAAAATTATAAATTTTGTTCATTATAAAATAATATTTAGATAAATACAAATAGTATTTTTCTAAAAAATATATATTTATTCATTATTTTAAAAACAATTAAATTTTTATATTAAAATGCATGACATTAAACAAGACAGGAATACTTTTGCCAAAGACTACCTTATTAATATAATATAGATAAGGAATCTCATTTTTCCATCTAATATATTAAAATGTGATTAGGAAAAACAGGCCACAATTGCTTCGCCTGGATATTGTTCGACGCCAAACAACATCCATGCAAACATATTCTTAAGAATCATTTCCCTGCTCCCTGTCATGAATGTAGCAAATTCCACAAAAGACACCACTCTCTCTGCACGCACCAAGAACAAAAACAAATTCAGCAAGACATGCAAGTTGCTTGAACTAAAATACCATAAGTTCGAACCACATGAAACCGGAAAAAAAGAAAGAAGGAAAGGCATCCCATCCACATAACCGAGTGAGAATCAAATCTATTATAGACAGCGAAATCCATCAAGGAAAATGATACCAATTAAAAAAAAAAAACCAATCCGAATCAGGCCAACGAACAGCAAGGCACAATAATCTGAACATAATACAGTCAGTAAAATAAAACACAATGTTCACGACCCTAATTCACTTAATAATGCATTGTTCACTTGATAATTCTTCATTCAAAAGTTCAAAACCACATGCTTTCAGCTTTCCTCATCCACGTCCATGGTTAGGCCAATATCATCACCTCACCTGCCAAGAAATTTGTAATTACCAAGTCAATAATATGTGTTCCACATATCAGTAACCACAAGAATAAATTAGCAGACAAGAATGAGACCGTGATAAACTCTTGCTTCTGCTTCTGCTTCTGCTTCTGCTTCTGCTGGGGCTCCTGCTAACACTTGGCTTTTTTGGGCTTTTGCTACCGCGCTTCTGACGCTGCGGAACATCAATATTAACCAAAAAAATGATATAATTTGCAAGGCAGGCAGAACCTAAATACAATTTGAGGATCTTTAAGGGTTCATCAACTCATTTCATGAGCGATAGCAAAGCCAAGCTGCTGCATATACTATAGGCAAAGGGGTTTACTGTCAAAAACAGTTTCTTTTTTCTAGCTTGACATGCTTGACTCAGCAGCTAAAGGTGAATTTTTTCAGCCCAGGACCTCCAAGTTTTTGCAGTTTCTAAAACCATGGACTGGTCATTAACCAGCAAGGAGAACTAGTCCATCCAAGTGGCTGGCGGGCAGCCTAATTTTATTATATTACTTGTGACGTAGGGTCCACTTCAATTATACTGCCTGGGAACTTCTTAAAAGTCATTTAATTCCATGGTCAAGTCAACTAGGAAAAACTACTGGCCCAGGATGATCCAATATGAAACAGGTTTCATTATATCTGCCAAAACCTCACGAGAAATAACTTACAGATGGAAGTGGAGATCTTGATCTTGAACGGGATCTGCAAAAGTTCCAGAAACAACCCAAATTTAAAATCCACACGTTCCTTTTAACAACTCTCATCCAAGAGCCTTGATGCCTCTTCCACGTCAGAGTTACCACATTCATAAAGGATCATATGAAAAGCCATAAACTTTAGTAATTCAAGTGAAAACAAAAGGGAAAAAAAATCAGGCACCATTTCATAAAAATCAGACCTAAATAAAATACCTAATAAAATAATATACATTAATAAAATAATCATAATGTGTTTGAAGCCACCATCCGACAGGACAGAAGCATGCTTCCCTGCCGTACAGGAAATCCACAATGAGTTCAGCCAGCAGGTCCTAATAGCTTGGCAATAGTTGGAGTAGAAAAAGATAATGACAGTTTCTACCGCTCAATGCTGACCAGACTTCCAGATCCACTGGCAGTTAGTTCACTGATATCCAGCCTTAATATTGCAATGCATAATCTCCTTTGTTCCCAATCTAGCACCCATATACATTATGATACTATATACATTAGAACAGTGACACTATGAAGGTTTCCAAAGCTGCCATCTGAAAAACAGCATACCTCTACAACCAAAAAAAGATGCAGGAACTGAACCATATCCCATCAAGATCCTAATATCCAATCCCCATGTCACTGCAATATATCAAACAAGGCAATTTTCATCCAGTAAAAAGAAATAAAATGAAGATGGTTTGAAATCCAAATTGTTTCTCCAATTACTCCATCCACTGAATGAAACAAATCATGCAAGTGAAGAGGTTCCAGATGACTATATTGCAGGAAGAAAATGACTCCCAGGACATTAATTTTTATGGTTAAAAACAAATTTAGGAATCCCCTCTCAAATGCATTTTGACAACTAAGACCTAAAATTCAACCTGTACAAAAAACCTACAGATAAAAATGATCATAGCATTAGTAATTGTGAACTGGTAACTGCAAAGCACAATTTTTTTTATGCTGGTGGTAAATAAAATGTGAAAGCAGTCAGATATTTGACATTAAAAAGCAAAGCAAAAACTATGGCAAGGTCAGGTGACCAGACCAACTGAATAAGTACAATATTGCAGACACTTGGTACATCATAGAGCAATTTAACACATACATGGCAGAACTTCATCTCATATCAGAAGCTTTCAAAGAAAGGAAGAATAACACGCATCTTCATGTGTATTACTCTCCCCCTCTCCCTCACATATACCAAAAATAAAATGCACGTTAACAGAAAAGTAAGAATCAAAACACAACAATTAAGCAAACAAGTATCAATACCTTGATAGAGAGCGTGGCCTTGACCCAGAGCGAGACCGAGAAACAGACCTAGGAGGAGACCTCGCAGATGAACGATGTGAAGATTTGTTTTTAGGAGACTTGCTGCATAACAATGGCAAGGTTGAGAAACAACTAAAGACCAACAAATCACCAAACCGGTATTTAACAATGCAAACAAACCTGCGGCTCCTGCTCCGACTTAAACTGCGACTGCGACTATCACTGCGGCCTCTAGAATGAGATCGATCACGGCCAGGGCTCCTAGATGAGTCCCGTTTGGAATCATATTCCCTCACCTACAAGTAAAAATTAAGTATGAATAACAGGAAAACAAATAGGCATGCACATGTGTGGATAATGGACAAAGGAAGAGATGAATTTGAAACCTACACGAACATATGCCTGAGAAAATGCATTTCGAAACTCAGAGTCATCGAGCTTCTTAATCTGCAGAAGAAAACAAACCAAAGAATTCAAATTGATGGAAAACATCCAACCTATTGGGAAGTTCCAGGATCATTCATTCTGTCAATGGATAGGAGAGATAACTAACCGCATATTTCATGTCTTCATAGTTTGTGTAATCAACAATTCCCGTGGTGCCTAAAAACAACAACAACAACACAACATACATAATGTTAAAACAGCCTTACTCACACTTCTCTAAAGTCAAGGCCTATAAACAACAGTTTAAAGCAATTAAAATAGTAAACATCAACAAATTTAAGTCAATATGAAAGCAAATTAATGAGATTTAGATAGGATCAGGATACATTATAAATCAATCTGGTAAAGGAATTACTGAATCCAAATCAATCTAATCCAGCTAATACTTGAAATTCTTGTCTATATCCAAATCCTTGAGAATTTAGATATCCAACAGAATTTTTTGTTTTTCAGTATATTGTCCTTTCAAAAACTTGAAAAAGAAAACTACAAGTATAGCATGCACTCATGTAGTTTTGACAAAACATGTGGAAATAAAAAAAATGATACCGTAAAAACTGAAAGTATAAACTACCCACATTTCATAAGGATGTATCAGATCAGATTACTACAAACAAATACCAGAATTTTGAACAAATGGGTTGTTGGTTTCAAATTAGAATGGACTGATAGATCAAGAGAGTGTTTGCTTACATGGTTTGCACCGCATAGAAAAACACAGCCTAAAACTTCTCTACAGTAAATAGCCAACCAATTAATTTGAAAACATATTGTATTTATATAATTTGGTCCAGTGACGGCCATAGCATTAATAATTTCAACAAACAGAACCTAATGGACAGCCCCCAGGAAACTATTTTAGATGTCCTAATCCTCAAGACACTCTAGTCCATTTTCTCAAAACTAAAGAGCATAAATTAAAAAGAGAGCAAGCAAGAAAGAAAACAATGTACGCAAAATCTGTATTGAGTAGAAAAACCATAGAACGGACGCTAGCTCCACAAGACCCGTTGCAAGCAATTAAAACAAGAATATCATCAAAAACTGGCAGCATGTCAGTACCACAGATATAAGTCAAGACTCAAGTGTCTTAAAGTATCTTACCACTACCATCACGGAACACTTGGGAGAAACAGACATCTCCTGCTCGGCGCATATGATCCTAAACATGAAATGAGACATCACAGTTAACCCCATGTAAGAAACAACCCTGGGAATTGACAACGCCTTAAATTCAGCACATATGCAGATGGAAAGGGAAGTAGGTGTGACCATGGAAAAGTATTACCAAAAATGTTGATTTAGAAAGAAAGAAGGAATTTGGACCCACCTTAAGGTCTTGCCATGAAGCAGAAGAAGGCAACCCAGTGACCACAACTGCATGATGAAGCAAATATGATATTGAAGACATGATGCGCTAACTAGTTAATTCACTTTTGTTATAGCATCTAGCATGGTAAAAAATGTGATAGATGTACTACACACCACGATATTCAGAGCGCCTGGATGCTCCACCACGTCCACGACCACCACTATAACTACTATGACGATCTGAGGATGAATGTCCACGCCCACCATGTGCAAGTTCCACCTATATGGATACAAGTGTAAACATGAGATCCAAAATGAATCTCAACTCACAACTAACAACCAGTCAGCAGTTACAATTAACAAGAAATAGTTAAATAACTAACCCTTAAACGATGCCCATCAAAATCATAGCCATCACGACCGCGAATTGCATCCTCAGCATCTCGAGCCTCTTCAAACTGTGTAAAAATTTAAAAGAAAGTTGAAACACCACATGCGAATGAAAAGTGAATATAAAGAACATTCCCAAAACTCACCTCAACAAAGGCATAACCAGGGGGTCTTGGTGGGATCTTCAAATCAATGTGTGCAACAGGTCCATACTGCATTGAAAGGAAAACCATTGTAAGATTCAAAAGACAGAATAAATAAAAAGTACAGGCTTCTCAACCATCACTCATAACATTTTTTATCACAACTCATCACCATCTTCCCCAACTGAAATTAAGCCTTCTAGGGAAGTCAAGAATTTAAATTCATGAAGAATTAATATCATACATCGACCATGTCTATTTTTTGTTACTCCTATTATCATCTTGTCAACAGTTGCACAGTCAAGAGGGCTACAAATTTCTCCCTGCATATCAACTTGACAAATCAAAATTTCAACTTCCTAGAAGGGAAAAAATATTTTCTTTTTATCGGTTACGTTCAACTTCAATAATAACTTGATAGTGAGAGGTTTTCGGACACTATATCCTTAATTTTTTTATATAAAAAAAAGAAAAACATACAGCAGAGTTCCATTCAAGTACGTAAATAACTTGAATTTTGGGAATAATAAGATAAGATCGCCAATATAAAACCCAATGTAGAAGAAACTGCTCTAATCTCAGTAGACAAAAATGCTGCAGAAGGAGAATCTGACATAATTGTCCAAGATAAAAAAAAAAAAAAAACCCTAACCAAAACGAAGTTCGCCAATTCCAAGCAGTGAGATTCAGAAGCGAAGATATGCATTCGAACTTCCAAGCAACAAGGAGGAGGAGGGTTGAATATTACCTTGTAGAATAAATCTTCGACTTCTTTTTCGCGAATATCGCCAGGCAGATTCCCAACATATAGAGTCCTGCTCGCTCGGCTGCTCATTTTTTTCCCTGAAATCGTCAATCAATCGCAATTGTGAGATCGAAGAAACTCATGATATTTCTGAAAGCTTGACAAGCCAACGAGTTTTTATCAAGAAAAAACTTAGTTTTTAAGAAAAAGCTGCAGAGCTCTTACCTTCCGATTAATTTGAGGATCAGGGCAACGACTTGGAAGACTAGGGTTTTGAGAGATTGGGTAAGCTAGGAAGTGGGTGTAAAATACATACGGAGTGTTGCTTATTACGGTAGTAATGATTGTGTGATACGCAAACACGCTTTCATCTTGTGCGCTACTGGCCTTTATTTCAATCGTATGGTGAAAGTACTGTCGACGTATCATTGTCGTCATTTAAGGACCCCTTCTTTTCTCAAATATATATTTTTCAAACTAATAAAATTTAAAAAACAATTACCAAATTAACACAATTGAACATGTAATCATAGAGACATCACTAGTTATTTGATTGGCATAAGATATTTTTTATATTAAAAAATTATGCATGAAGGTTTTTCAATGCATTTATATAAATAAAAAAATTAAAAATATTATACATATAAGTAATTAAATAAATTAACTATGTATGTTAAAAATGAGAAAAAAATTCATTAACAATAAAAATAAAAAATTAAGAGATATATCTATATTAAAATATTTAATCTTAGAACACGTGTTTTTGATTTGGTTGGATTGAATGACTTTGTTCATTAAAATTAAAATTTTATTTAATTAAATAATAATAGAAATAAATACACGTGAAATTAATTAAATAAAAAAAACATATTGTTTAAGGTCATAAATATTAAAAATATTATCAAAAAAATTATAGATGAAATAAAATGATCTTTTTAAAAATTAAATACATAAAAACTATTTAAAAACTAATTATCATTTAAAAAATATTATATAAACAAAATAAAATAAAAGAGAGAATGAGTGTTAATTTAAATATAAAGTAAAAAATATTTTGATAAAAATACATATAAAAAAACATTAATTAAAATAAATATAAAAACAAATAAAAAAAAGATCAGGCATTACTTAGATATTGATTCGGATTTGATCATGGATGAATTCTATTTTACAAAATATCAAAAGGTGCAACTTTGATAGTGTAATTTATTCTTATTTTTATTTTCAATTTTATGTACTTAATTTTATATATATATATATATATATATATATATATATATATAAAATTTTATGTTATGTATTTGGATTGAAACTTTATTGTTAACTTGACAAATTTATATATACGAGTTAATGATTGATCTTAAAAAATAATTTATGTGTATTTATATCATAGCTCAGAGTAGAAAAAATTCCTAACTCCGCCCCTGACAATAAACCCTTAATAATTTAAGATAAAACTAGTAATATAACCTATATTAGATAAAATGCTTTGAGATAATAATATTTGTTTTTAATATACATAATCTTGTATCATATAATTTAAATTAATTGGTAAGGATTTCTAGTGTAATAATATTAGATACACATTTCCCCTGGAAAAAACGACAGGTTAGATATTTGTTTTTTTTTCTTAAGTAGTTACGTCAAGTAGTCAAGTAGCGACAGTTCAGGTTTATTGCATCAGCTCGTGCAAGAAAGCCTAGTTTTATGCTTGGACAAGACTCAGTGCCGCCATAGCTTTAACCACCACCTTTCTTTTGCTTCTTTTTAGTCCTGAAACCTGGTTAAGGACAATCGCTTCTTATTTTTTGATGAAAATAAGCACCCATTTGCCATGTTTTATTCTTGGATACCCTGAAAAGTTTGTTTTGAGCGTGCTGGCATGGAAAATAAGCACCTCAGCACCTGCAGCCTCGACCTGCGATGAGCTGCCCATGCCAATTGACAGCTTTAAGCACCACTGCCTTGTGCATGACCACCTAATTTGGCAACTGCAACACTCTGGCTTGCCCTGTTTGCTATTTCATGCTCTCAAGTTGCATCCTTCTGCAAAGACTCTATCGGTGAAGCAGTCCCCTAAAATCAGATTTTTGGTCGCCTTATGACCGAGCTGTTTCTTCAATCCTTGAGTGTCCGTCTTGCCTTCCGAGCCAGAAAGCAAGAGGGCTTGGAGTTTCACCACGGGCTCATCCCAATAGTTGCGTCTGTCCGAAGAGGGCCTTCTTTCGTTCTAGCACCTCTATATGAGATTTTTCGTTGTAGATTTAGCTTTTAACTGTGAAGTTTGATTGTTAAAATCCTCGAAAATACATACAACGCCTTTTTTTCTTTTTCTTTTTTGCTTGCTTTGCATTAGAGAATAAAGAGAAGGTTGTCCCCATGCTTCTCTTCTTTCTCCTTTTTTTTTTTTTTTTTCAGGGCGTCTAGGTTAAAGAAAAAGTATAGGAACTTTCTTCTTCCATGGCCATGGAGAATGAGAGCAACACCAATTACAACTTTCTTTGAAGTGAGAGAAAAAAAACCATTCACCTGTTATAACTTGAACAAAACAAAAAAATAAAATGTGTGGTGCCAATGCCACAAAACTATCAAAATTTTTCCAAATTAGCATCCTCTCATTCGGGCAACCTTTGAGTTAGGAACACCCACCCATAATCACCACCAAGTGACATCAAATGTTTACTGCCGATCACTCAATTTGCTGACTTGACTAGTCGCTATCTTCATCTCCAGCATCTTCCTCATTGTTCTGATTCGTTTCCTGCCTTTGCTCACTTGCAGTTCCTGTATAAATGAACATTAAGATGTGAATCTAATAATCCAGTGTTTTCAAAAGGGGATGACTGGAGCAAGGAACGGCAAAATTTTCACGACAGAGGATATGTTTGAGAATGTGGTAGCGATTGCAGTTCAAAATACTTTTTGCTTAGAAATGCATCAAAATAATGTTTTTTTTATTTTTTTTAAAATCATTTTTAACATCTACACTTCAAAATGATCCAAAAACACAAAAAAATTAATTTTAAATAAAAATAAAAATTCAATTTTTGGGGGAACGCGGTTTGAACCGCATTCCCAAACAGGCTGAATTAATTGTCTGCTGCATGCAGGAATGACTAACATGTCTCAGTTCTGGGGATTATACGATGCTAAAAGAGCTCCAGGCACTTTGGTAGCCAAATAAATACACACAAACACACGGTGGGGGATCAAGAACTAAGTGTGAGAATCAACTAAAGATGTAATGTCATGAAAAGGTAATTACCACACTGTTTGGATCATGCATATTCCATGAAGAAAATCAAGGTCGCAATCTATACAATAAACATACCATATTCACTGAAGATGACATCACCAGAACATAATCCTTCCTCAATCTTTACAAGTTGAAGAACCATTCTGGGTCCAATCTCCTGGAGCTTCACAGCGCTTTTTGTAGAAGCTTTATTAACTCTACCAAGATCATTAGCCAAAGTTACTGTCGCCGCTTCATCATCTCCTTCACTTTCTGATCCATAACCAGCCCTTCACAGATCACACAAGACCACAGCTAATAATAACTATAACATATTATAAAACTGAGTTTCATATTCAATTTTCCATGCTTGTTTCTCTTTTTATTCAATTTGATGATGAGTTTATGGCATGGATAAGCTTAGACTGGGGTAGGCTGGGTCATTATTTAGCACAAATAAAGCCTAATGCCATAAGAATGTTCTTCCCTCAAAACCAGTCTTACAGTGGTGGAATAAATTGACATGTTCCATCAACTTAATTCAACCACCAAAGGTTTGGTCAGTATATAACCAAACCATTAATTCTTTTCTTTATCCTCTTCTGTAATTTCTAATAGGATGTCATAACTTTTGAAATCCATGTGCTTCGATTTAAGACATGCTAGCAATGATAACAAGAACTACTGCTAAAGAAAGGAAACATGTAACTAGCTATCCTATAATGCACATTGTCTTCATTATTTAGCGAACACACTTACTTAGCAGATTCAAATGCCGGCTCCTGGTAAGTTCTCTATAAATATCATAATTGACCTAGAATTGGAAACCAGAAAGCCACACGGAATACTGAAATTGATGAACGAAATAAAATGTAATTACTGTAGCCTAACTATGAAAGTCCACACACAATCATAGCAACGAATACATTTGCTTTGCACATTCAAAACATGACAAATTAATGGAACAAACTCTTATTTTTCACATGTTAACTTATTATGTTTGATGTCAAAATTAAAAACATAAATAAGTAAACATTCTTACTTAGTGACAAAGTCGCTCACATCTTGGAGATTTCTAAGATCAGGAACTTGGCGGTTCTGCACAAACTTTCTGAGTCTACGGGAGACACCTACAGGCTGGAGTTTGATGGAATAATGCCGGAAATCAATAAGTTTTGAGTCTTTGTTGTAATTAAGTAACACGATTCTCTGGCAAGAAGAAAGTTTGATCTGAAACATCCCACAAGAGTGTATTAGGAGGGGAAACAGTCTTGGCTGATTCTAAAATTTAAATAGAATTGCTTAAGCACTTACAGTATTAATATCAATGGCTGGAAAGATATTCTGAAACATTACAGTTGTGAGTTTTAAATGTTGTTCTCCAGACCCAAAACCAGAAAGAACAATCTGTCAAAACGACATAAATCAATATTTGAAGGTACAAGTCAAAGAGGTGTAAATTGAGAATTCAATCACCCATTTAAAACAAGTCCATAATATGTTTTAGACTCAAGTGTGAAAAAGTGGACACGGGGGGCTGCAGCCACAATCATAGAGTTGCAACAATGAGATGTGCTGCATTGAAATCTTATCAGTATCTCATTTAGTTAAGATTCAAAACCAGTAATATTTTATAGAAATGAAGAATAGAACAGCATATAGAGTCTAGAAGAAAAATCAAGCAGATGGCCTTCAATTTTCATTAGGAGTCATGTAGTATACATCTGTCAACAGATAACAGTTCCCAGAAAACCCCAACTCTGGGACGCAATTCTTAAGGCTTGATTGAAACTCAACACACCTGGCTACCAGCCATGCAAAATGCTGGTGATATCCAGTAAATAAGACATGAATCAAAATAAACAATCAGTTCCAAAAGTGAAATGAATGACTGCTTGCATGTGTCTTGAGAGAGAAAAATTACCAAAGGGGCATTTTTGAAAAGATCCTGCGGACATCTAGGGCGCAATTGAGATTGAGCAACATCAGCTGCCAATGAATACTCATGTATCTTAAACGTAAGAGTTGGGCCTTGTGGGGTCCTTGCAACCCTCAGATATGGTGCAGTTTCAGTTTTTGACAATATGAGGAAATGAGAAACACCCATAGGCCCAGCAACATTCAAGAAGTCTTTGAGATTATTCCGTTTCTTCTCCTGAAACCAAAATGCAAAATGTTAGAAACAAATCAGTGTATTCAACAATTAAAATAAAACCACGTGAGAATTAAACGCTCTCGTATAAGAAAAAAGAAGTCAAAGAGAAGCTGCTAGGAGAGCCCAATTCGGCACTTATTTCTCAATTCAAACTATTGATGTACATAGAAAAGGAGCTTGAAGGGGAGAAGGAAAAAAAAATAAAAAATTCCACCTTAAGCTTGAGAGCAGTGTAGGGAAGCATCAACTTCCTCAAGTCCATCTGAAGTTGCCTGAGAGAGCCAGGCAACTTCCCTCTCGCAAAAACAAAGCTCTTAGGTATCTTATCACCAGTGATATGATCCACATTGGCCTGCTTCTTTTTCATTATTGGCTTCGCAAACATCTTCCTCTTTTTCTATATTAATTCCAACAGCAAAAATAATAACCATGGACCCATTAGGCAAAAGAAGACATGAGCACGGAAAAGAGAAAATTGAAACTCGATTCAGTTTTGAATTCCTCGGTGTCATTAACTTACATTTGGTATACGATCCATTGCTTTATCAGACACTGACAATCTGAATTTCAATCAAAGCTTCAAATCTTCCTAAGGAAGCTACAGCACCTTGAATGAAAGGATAATAGGGTAAGAATAACTATAAAAAAGATAATAGAACGATTATAGCAACAAACCCTAGGGTTTTTTTTTAAAAAAAAACAATAATTCAAATTGAATAAGACAGATTGAGGAGCTATATGAATTTTGGCTAATTTGACTTCAAAATCAGTAAAATTGAAATTCGACGGAGTAATAGGCAACATGTATTTTCTACTCCTAATAGAAGCTTGTCTTTCTTACACAAACTCCAAACCCCAAACAGCAAATATTAGCCTGAACAAAAGTAACTGATGAAGAAAGGTTAAGAAGACGAGAGAGATTAACCTGTTGAAATCGATCTTGTAGCTCTACTGCTTGGATTTCTACGAACAGTGAGAGAGGGAGAGACTTAGGAAGGAGGACTTCAAAGGAGTAAGAGGGGCGAGACAGGCGCTGATGGCGGCAGAGAGCCAAAAATCATTAAACCCACGCTAAAACCCAGTTTGCCTCTTCTTCTTCTTTTTTTTTCCTTTCTTTTTTAAATAACGAGTTGGCTTTTTTTTAAAAAAAAAAAAAAAAACAGAAGAAGAAGAACGAATTGGAAGGACCTATCTAATTTAAGTTTTTTAACGTGCAAACAGAAGCAAAAGGTCGAGTTTCCTCAGCATGTAATCCCTGGTAGATTTCATTTCATTGTGGTCCCTCAAGTTTGAATAAATTTAATATTTCCTTTTCTATTATTATTTTTGCACTTGGAAAAATTGAATCCGAAAAAATGTTGAAAATTAAGAGTGTGTTTGGTATTGTGGTAGCTGTTGTGGTTATGATTTGAAAAAAATTGCTTTATAAAAAGTACTTTTAGTTGAGGTTGGTTTGAAAAAATATATGTTTGGTTAAAACTGTGATTGAAATTGAGGTTGAACAAAAAGTAGTTTAATGTGTTTGGTTACAAAAATACTTTTCAAATTAAAATTATAAAATAACAAAAAAATTAATAATTAATAATTTAAAAATTATAAATTTAATTACTGCTATTATATTATAAAATAAATAATACTTAATATAAAATATTTTTTATTTGTTAATTAAATTATATAGAAATCTGAACACTTAAAACTACAAATTGTTTGATGTTTTGTTATTTTTTCCGAAAAATCACAATCTCTGGTTGTTTCAATATGATTATTGTTAAGAATACTTATATTTTGTTAAGAATACTATTTACTGCACTTTGAACCCTTTCATTGGCTCAAACCCTAATATTGATATTAAAAATATCATCATCCATAGCAAACCCCATATCAAATTGGTTTGAAAAACATGAGAGAGCTCTCACTTCTCTTTCATTTCCTGACAAAAACTTCACTAATTACCACGCAGACGCAGGCAAAGCAACTTGGAGCTGCTTTTAAAGAAACGCAAACGGGTCCGTATATTTTAGTAGGTCCATTAATAGTAAACAATGGTTTCTCATTTACCAAATAACTAATACTGCGGTAGCAACTAAACGCGGTAGCAACTAAATGTGGTAGCAACCACGTAGCCAAACGCTCTCTGAATGTGTTTGGTTGTTATTTCAGGCAGAGAAGTTGGGGAGAGACGGCTTCTTTTTCCTCGGAGAGTCTTTTCCATTCGATGAAGGCGGCTTTGGCCAGATGTCAAATGCAGTCACTACTGGAAAGCCAATGATGGCATCAAAGCCCGTCTCATATGTATTTACACTGCAGCCGCCTACTGACGTTCAGTTTGGCAACTATATATGCTGCCGGACTTCAAGAACATCTGCACGATGTCATTGGGAAACATGTAGAGGGTTTTCAGGGTTTGCATTCGTAATTTGTAAATTTATGATTTTAAACTAAGGATTATCTGGTTAAACTTCTTGCTTCCTGATATTTTTTACCTGGGATTTGTTGAGGGATGGTATGATAAATGAATTAGTCTATCATTGTAGTAAAACCCCTGCAGTCTATTTTCCTCAGCTTGTTCAACAGAGGACTGAAGTCCTGCTCCTGTGAAATTTGTGATCCACAGAAGGATAGGGAAAAAAAAAAAACACAGTATCAGGAGAAATAACTAATTAATCTAAAAATTTAAAAATATGTTTGTTTTGCAATTACTTTTGTGTTTGCAACAAACATAGCAAAGTATTTAGTAATAAATTAAATTGTGTTTTTTACTGTGGGGTTTGATAAAAATTAAATTTGAAACATAATTTTTGTGAAACAGTTTTTACATATTTTTTTTAACTGAGTTTTGTAAACTTCAACCAAACATTTTATACATATTTTTGCTACACATAAATTTCAATCATAATTTTTACCAAACTCACATCTAAATTTAACTAACCACACTTTTTTTAAACTTATTTTTTAAAACAACAATCACAAAAGTTACTTAAAAAACAAACACACTAAAATCTCAAGATATGATTTATATTATTCTTTAATATACATTCTCAAGTAAAAGCTCTTTGAATTTGAAAATTTCACATATTCATACTGTTTTGTGTTTAATTTTTATCAAATAAATAAAAATAATGAGACTCGAACTCGTGATGAAATTTCAAATTTTGGTGATTGAATTCAAATAAGGATGATTAAGAGTGGTAGCGACTACTTTTTAAAATATTTTATATTTAAAAATATATCAAAATAATATATTTTAAAAAAAATATATATAATATCAATGTATCAAAATAAATTAAAAATATTAAAATAAAAATTAACTTTATTTTTTTTTTAAAACCATAAATACACAAAATAATGCTAAAGTTAGTTAATTAAAAAAACTAAAGGGAAGTGAAGTGAGGTGATAATTGCTCGACTGTGGGGTCTCTCACTCTCTCTGGCTTTCCTGTTATTTACACTCCTCCGCGTCCTCCTGTAAGAGCGACAAGACAATTAATTATTCAATGTACAGATATTACTTTCTGTGTAATAAATACTCACTGTAAAATATCCAGGACCTCAAATCAAACCCTCATAAATTCCCAAAAAATAATAAAATAAATAAATAAATAACAATGGCTCACAATTCTTGGCAGTCCTTAAACTCATGCACTCTCCAGCTCCATTCATGGAGACCCTTTCTCGATTCCGATCCCACCACCAGCTATAAACCCCACGCCTCTTCGTCCACTCTCACTAAACGCCCTTGCCTTTCCGATAGCTCCACTTCTTTCCCTTCCAACGTCGATTCCATCGACCTTTCCAAGCTCACTCTCCTTGAAGATGACCATAACAACACCAACAATAAACCCGTCCCCGCTGTTACCAGCAGACCCTACAAGCGAGGCACCTTACGCCTTATCAAGCGCAAGAGGCGGCGGAGAGGATCCCGTTCTATGTCCGGCCGGAGCTCCGACAGAAGTGGGACCCGGCGGTGCTGCTCGGTTGGCGCGGCGTCTGCGGCTCATGGGACTTGCTCGGATTTCCATGTGGCGGTGGGGACGGACTCGAGTGGGGAGCTGTTTGTGAATGGGGACGCGAATTGGGCGTCCGATGTCAATCAAGCAAAGAATTCGGTAAAAGAAAGGGAGGAGAAAGAGAATTTGTTGGGAGTGGGTAATGTTATTGGGAATTTGGATAGTGAGTCTGGATATGGGAGTGAGCCTGGGTATAGAGGGGATGCTGAGTTTGGTTACGGAGATGAGGTTGATGAGGAAGAGGATGATGCCAGGTTGTTGTTTTGGGGACACCACTTTCAAGGTACACCCTCACAGTTTTTTTACTCACCTTTCTTTTGTTAAGAGACTGTAATTGAACCTTTCCTTGCTCCTCCCGATGCAGATTCTAAGATGGAAATGGTTGGAGAGAACACATTTGATTCAAAAACCCATCACAGATGTCGTCGCAAGAAGCATGATTGTAGTAGAATGGTTCATCCTGTGAGATAACTTTCCCGGTTGCTGGTAAATAGGAGGAGGAAGCGACCTTCTTTTACTTAAGAAATACATTTATGTCTTGCAGCCCTCTGCTTTCAATTCCTCCTCTTTTTGTGACATGTTTTAGAGTCTCACAAGGTTATTTTTCTGACTATACGTGCAGAGTTTTGTTATAAAAAAAATAGTAATGATAGTAGTTTTTTTTTAATTTTAATTTATTTCTTTTAGATTTTGTTATTTTAAAATGAAGGAATTCTCAAGTAGTTTTTCAGCAATTTTCAATGCGAAGAAAAGCACCCTTTGATTGCATGAGGGCAGAAATTGAAATCACAGATGGTAAATGTCTTATAAGGGGTTAAGCGGTATTTCTGCGCGAGGAATACCGTACGGGGATATCATTACGGTCTTTCTCAGAAGAAGTAAGTTGTTCATGTGGTTTTTTTCGTTTATATTGTTGGAATTATCTCTATTAATGGTTTTATTGTATAGTGAGGTAAAATATACTGATTTTATTATTCCAACAAAAGTCCATGTGGATGAGGTGGGTGCTACCACCCCCATGTTGCAATTGTGTTTTTTTATTGTAATTGTTGTGTCTGGTGTTCTGTTTGTGAGTCAGGGGGGATAATATGAAGTTTATTTAAAGAACAAATAAAAGATGCCGGATGCCGGATGCCGGATGCCGGTAATTATAAAATGAAAGCTGCAGAGAGGGAGTTGATAAGATAGAAGGGTGACAGCATAGTTATAAAACCCGACCCGGTCATTGACCCGGTAAAGTAACTGGGTCACGGGTTTGTGGGTCAACCCGGGTCAACCCGGATAAAACACCAAGACACACATTAATATAGTTGTTTTGAATTAAAATATCATAATTATCAAGAAAATATCACATTAATATATGTACTAGCATAATTAATTAGCATCAATAGATTAGAATGTGCATTTGTCTTCAAATAAACAAATCTTTAACATAATTTAAAGATATTAAAGACAAGGATAATAAAATAACAAGTTGTTCTAAAAATAAATAAAGTAACATGATAGATATAAGGTGACAACATCCAAAATCCAGTTTGCATTAGAATCCATGAATCAACATCCTGACTCCACTTTGCATTAGAATCCATGAATCAACATCTTCAGCTGCATTAAAAAAGTAAAAGATTTTAGAACATGCTAAACACTTAACATTAGTAGAATTGTAAAAAGAGAATGGTAAAGTACAAGACCTCATTTGAATGTCAACGCTTTTCTAACATAACATCTTTACTCGGGTTGAATATAGACATTAAGTTCTTCAGTGTCCATAGGAGCAAAATTTGAATCAAATGTCAATGGAATTGAGCCAACCTCATTAATGCCTATCGAAACATCATCATTCTCCTCTGTATCTTCATCATCACATTCATCTTCAATCTCATTAATATTTATCAAATCTACAATTGAAACATAATTAACCAATAAACATTACATGTTAAATAATAATTCATTTTCAAACAAAGTTATAACTAAAGGATCAAATCTTCTATTACCTTCATTTAAAGTATCTTGAATGGTCATGGTTGATAAATCACGGTGAAAGATTTCTACTTCTTCGGTTGTTAAAGATGATGGATTATCTTCTACTACCCAATTTTCAGTGTTAGAAAATGCCTCAAAATTAATTGGATCATAATTCTGTCCTTTCCAATAATTTCTACAAAATCAAAGTATAAGTATTAATGATGCTACTTAATAATATAAATAACTTTTAAAGAATTAGAGAAAATAAATTACTTTTGTTTTAATCTCAAATTGTAGTGGACGTAAACTAGGTCATTGAGTCTGTGATGCTCCAATCGATTTCTCTTCTTAGAGTGGATGTGCTCAAAAATACTCCAATTCCTCTCGCATCCTGAAGAACTACAAGTTTGACTTAAAACTCGTATAGCTAGCTTTTGGAGATTTGGAGCACAAGTTCCATATAACACCCACCATTCATCTATATACAAAATTAATAAGTAAGATTATGTCAAGATAATATTTTTAAATTACATTGAATATGAAAATAATAATATACCTGGAGGTAAAAGGGTGCGATCATTTCTCGCGGACACTCTACCAAAGTCATGTTCTGCATTCCTAAACAACTTCATTTCACTTGTAAGCTTGCTTAGCAGAATTGCATTTCCATTTGCATGCTTCTCAACAACATCTAGAAGTCCGGAAATAGTGTTTGTATATCTATCCATTAGATTGACATCATATTGAAATCGAGGATTCAACCAAAATCCCGCTGCATAAAGCTTCCTATACAATTGTCCATCCCATCTAGTGTTAATGATGTCTAAGAAAGGTTGCACCTTAGCCCTTTTCCTTTGAAATCTCCTCAACATTTCTTCCTTTGCAGAATGGATAGCCTCATATAAATATCCCATAGCAGGTCTATCATCACTATCAACAATTCGTAGAACTCGAACTAATGGTTCAGTCATCCTTACAATCGATGCACATTCTTCCCAAAATGTAGAGTTCAACACATTATCAACAAACTTTTTTCCTTTATTATCTTTAGCATAAGCAGAGGAGACCCATTCTCTAGATGTCACCATAGCTCTCAAATTATCTTTGTGTACTAAAATGCTTTGCAAAGTAATGAAATTCGTAGCAAAGCGAGTAGGAGCTGGCCGAAATATTTCTTTCCCTCCAGTGAACTTCCTCATCAAATGCAATGGATAGCAATGATTATAAATATACTTTGTAATACTAGAAGCATGATCAACAACAGAACAAACTGATTGTAGCTTACCAACATCTTGGAGTATGAGGTTGATGCAATGAGCAGCACAAGGAGACCAAAATATTGAAGGAAATTCTTCCACCAACAACTTGCTAGCAGCAACATAATTAGCAGCATTGTCAGTTACCATATGCACAATATTTTCAGGCCCAACAAATAAAACAACCTCTCTAAACAACTTATACAACAACATAGCAGTTTTTGAGGCCTCTGATGCATCTACTGTTTTTAAAAAAACAGTCCCTTTAGGACAATATACTAAGAAATTAATTAAAGTTCTCCTCTTTTGATCTGTCCATCCATCAGCCATCAATGTGCAACCAGTCTTCTTCCAAATTTCTCGATAACTCTCAACAAAAATCTTCACTTCATCAACCGCCTTTGCTAGGTAATAACCACGAAGAGCATGAAAATTTGGTCCTTTATAACCAGGACCCATTGCTGTTATACCATCTATAGCATGCTGATAGTAAACAGAGTTAGCAGCATTGAATGGCACACATGCATCAATCATCCATTTTGCTATAGCAAGATCACATCGTTCAATAACTTCTTTATTCTTCCAACAACTTTGGAGAGACTTTTGAGCACCATGAGTTGTTCGTGGAATAAAATATGCCCCTAATGTTGCATTTTCTTTCTGTTTTCCACAACTTGCAGTTGATTGTTTAACAACATTAGTGATTTTACTCTTTCCTTTATTGGCAACCTTTGGTGGTAACATTTGCTTCTTACCATCAGCTTCATCATCATCATCGTCGTCTTCACCTTTATCATCATCTTCTAATTGTTTAATCATCCTCTCTTCATGCTCTCTTTGTTCAACACTATATGGGTTGAAATCTGCTTTCATTTCTCTAGCTCTCTTTTTCTTTTCAATATTCCCCTGAAGATTCAAAAGCATTTGATGACGAACATCTGGAGGACATTTGCGACATTGTTCCACTTCTCCTTTCGCTCCAGCTAAATGTTGCTTGAATCGATTAATGCCTCCACCCGCAAAGACTTTGGCACAATATAAGCATACTAATTTGGTTTTCTTACATCCCACACTAAGTTCAGGAGCTTCTCTGCAATGACCCCATGCCAAATCTGTTTTTCCTCTTATACCACTTGATGTTGATATGGAAATTGAAGGTTCAGATGAATGAGCAGTTGAAGGATCGCTACTTGGAGTGCTACCATGTTGAGAAGACATTTTAAGGAGCTGTAGTAAACCAAATCAATTCTAAATAACTAAGCACCCACATAAATTATACTAAGAATTTAAGTTCGTAATACTATTTAATTCACAAATCAATTCTTATAATCTATGGCAAGTAATACTAGTTAATTCACAAATCAATTCTTAAATCTATGGCAATAACAGACAAATCAAAATAGTAAAATTGACTTTATTAATCAAATTGAACTAATAATCATCCACCACTCAAGAACCAACTAGTAAAACGATATCAAATTAATCAAAGGATAAATATAAAGATTGAACTAAACTGTTAAGAGAAAATTAATAAACTTATACTGGTTCTCTGTCTAGTAATGATAATGCTCTTGAGATTCTGTTTAGTCCTGCTGGTGAATCAAGTTTTGGGTTTGTGAATGCAATTGAAGTGTTTTCAGCTCCTAAGGATTTCAATGATACTTTGTGGAGAACCTGGATTCCTGATGAGGATTTTCTTGTTTTGAAATCTGCTGCTAAACGTGCAGTCACTACTCATGTTCCTAATTATCAGAGTGGGGGTGCTAGTAGGGAGATTGCGCCCGAAAATGTATATATCACTGCACAGTAGATGAATAAGGATAATAACCCATTGCAGTCAAGATTTAATATCACATGGAATTTTCCTGTGGGTTCTGGTGGGGTTCGACACTTGGTTCGATTACATTTCTGTGATATTGTTAGTACTTCACTTAGTCAGTTGTACTTTGATGTGTACCTAAACGATTACTCTGCCTACAATGATCTTGATTTGTCATCCCTTACATTCCATGTACTTTCATCACCAATGTACATAGACTTTATTGTGGATTCTAATGATTTAGGGGCTGTGCAAGGGAGTATTGGACCTTCGACTGTTAGTAGTCTTATGAAGGTCAACGCCATTTTGAATGGGGTAGAGATCATGAAGATGGTAAATCCTTCTCATTTGCATAGTGAATCCAAGAAGAGAACGGTTTGGATTGTGGTGGCTTCAAGTATAGGAGGCTTTGTTCTGTGTTCGGCTAACAGCAAGAACTAAAGCTAACAGTTAAGAATAATTGCTAAGAGAAATATTATAATAGCAGATGAAGCTAACAGTTAGGGCCTAAAGCTGTCTTCTCAAGATAAATTATTACTAACCCAAGGGACAATCTAGCTGAAGCAAGACAGAAGAAGCCAATAATAAAACCATCACGATATTGTTACTAACCCAAGAGACAAGGGAGATCTGGATAGAGAAAGAGAAATATTCACCTCAATCACGATATTCTCTGCTTGTAGAAGCTGGATGGGATCGATTCACCAGTGATGCCTTTGAATTGATTCACCAGTGATAAATATTCACCTCAATCACAATATTTCTTCTTCTGTTCGAAAAAAAATTAGGGCAGAGTTAAATGTTCTTCTGCTTGAAGCCTTGAACGACTTTTCCTGTGAGTAAAGATAAGATGTATATATATATATGCCGGGTCTCACCCGGGTTTGCCCAGGTCGACCGGGTCATGGGTCGACCCGCCGGGTTGACCGGGTCTGACCGGTTTTTTACATTCACCGGTCTTTTGAGCAACCCGAACCGGTCCAGTGCCCGGGTCGACCGGGTCCCGGGTCGACCCGCCGGGCCGGTCCGGGTTTTATAACTATGGGTGACAGACGGAAGGTAGAGGTGTTATGAATACAAGTAGAGTACTGATGTAAACGGACGACCTATACCGTCTAGGCTTTTCACCAGGTTTTCTCTTAGCACAGATACGCCTGCATCAACTGTGATATTTTCTTAGATAGAGTACTGATGAGATCGTACAGCCACTATTGAGACGATTATATGTACGCAGGGGAAAAATCTTTTTACTTGGAGAGCAAGCTGGAACCTATTTGGTTCGATTTCAAACCACTCATTAATGGTGCAGTAAATTTAGGTCATAAAGCTGAGCTGCTTAGAGAAGCATTAATTATCTCTTTTTTTGTTCCACTAGGAATAACTGGCAATATCCAGCGAAAATCACCTCCAAGCAAAATTATTTTACCGCTAAATAAAAAACTATTTTACCACTAAATGGAAGATCTTAACTATAATTGTCACACCCTAAGAGGACATCACGCATTGAACGGTCTAGGGTTTCAAAACAATACCTGTTATTTATTGGCACTTCATCCCAAATTATAAGAGAAGTTACTTCAAAAAGGCTAGAGAGATGTGTGTTTTTCTTGATGGCACATGTTGATAATTCATCAATAGTAAATGGGATTTTGAATCTTGAATTTGAATGGGCTATACAATCGCCTGGCAATAAAAGAGATGCAATACCGGATGAGGCCACAGTAAGGACAACTAAGCCCTCAGATCTGATCTGATTGATGATTGTATGCCATAAAAAAGTTTTACCAGTTCCTCCATAACCATGAATAAAGATTAAACTTTGTTTCTTTTGAAGGACAGCTGCAACAACTGAATCATATATTATTTTCTTTTGATTGTTGAGAAGGGGGAGATTTAATGAATAGCAAGATCATAATTAAGTTCTTCTCTTAGAAGCTTGTTCCTAATTTCAATTAACAATTGGCCATTAGGCATTGGCAATTTATGATCTTGAAGTGTTGTTGCAGCATCATTGAAAAGTTGTTCAAGCTCATATAACATATAATTTTTAAGCTGATCATCAGATAAAATCAAATTTGGCATTTTAAAAGATGTTCTCAACCTATAAAGGATATCATCGTGCATTGAATGCCAAAACTGATTGAATAAAACCAAAGGATCAATAATTTCACAAAATAAAACAATGCTGATAAAAAGTTGTTTAAGTTGTGGAGACGTTGCAGTTGTGATGGCTTCACAAAAAGCCTCAGACCATTCTTTATCATCGCTTAAAAGCCCATATGCTTTGCAAGCAAGTTGAAATGTTGGATAAACAATTCCATCAACTTTTCTTAAATCAACAAATCCTGTTGGCCCTTTAATATGGTTTAAAAGCAATCGTAAAAAATAAAGCTCCTCGGTAGCAGGATGTATATATGTTAAATGCCCAAGGCTAAACCCCTTTGATCTTGTAACCCATTCTTTTTTCCCAACATCCCATACATACTTGCTTGGAAATTCTGAATAGCAAAGTTCTCATGCATTAGAATCTTTCTTGTTGCATTCGAATCATTCAGTAAGCATTGTTTTATTAATACCCGGCCTTCTAAGAACAGAATGGAGAGACTCGCTACCTGAAAAGACAACATTTTATTGAAAAGGCAAATGAACCTGAAGTCTTTCAACTGGAGGGTTTCTTGAATGGATTGGAAATTGGAAAAGACGCCAAACAGCTTCATAAGGGCAGATAAAACGACAATTAAGATGTGCTTGTATCTCATCATTTGTTTCATTTTGGAGCACCATACTACATCTATCAGGCCCTTTGTTGACATATTTAAATAGATATTTGATGAGCATTGATTGACAGCATATCTTAACATTTATATGTGCATTATACCGCATTAAAAGTTCTTTATTGTATGGAACAACATAGTCATTGCAAAGTATAATTCCATCTTTGAGAACAAAATTATTGTTGCATTCACGTCGCTTATAATAAACAAACCCATTCTCACCAAAAACAGTTGAGTCTTTGAATTTTTTTGGAAATGACTTTGCACATCTACATTCCAGCATGCATTGTGCATTCGGCTTTGCAACGCCTCATAGACCATGTACCATGAACTTAGAGACAATTTCATAACATAAAGGATCAATATTCTTATCTGGTATTTCAACAGAAATAATCGAGTCAACATCATCAGCAGTTCAACATTTAAATTCAGAGGCAAGCCAAACCAAAATATGTGTATGTGGAAGCCCTCTCTTTTGAAACTCAATTGCGCATGCATCTATCAAGTTGCAAAATGAAATCAAATAAGAATAAATAAATAAAGATTTACATGATGAGAAAGAAAAGAAATGGGTAAGGCCTAATTACCAGCAATTGTCTTGCTAAAAGGGACACCAGATTTGATGAACTTCAACATGTCAAGAACCTTTGCTCTAAAAACACGTGTGATTATATCAGGCTTGTCTTCATGTTTATAAAGTCTGCCTTTTTTAAGCTCTTTTCGAATTTCAGGCCAGCTTGTATTGCATGTGAATGTGATGAAAAGATCTGGATTTCCATATGCCCTACAAATGGCCATAGTATCTTGGTAATTATTTATCATGTATCGTGGGCTACCAGTTAAAGAAGAGGGGAGAATAATTTTTCCTGTTTTTGACCCTTGAATATCCCCTCTAAGAACAGCTTCATTAATGCCTTGATAGTGCTCAGTCTGAAGATTATTTTGGTTCATTCTAATGTAATCAAGCCTGTCTTCTTCAACATTGGTAAACGCATCAACTAAAAATTATTGGTAAAGACGATCACCTTTTGTAATAGTGTCTTCACCATATTCCCTCTCATTAATAAGATACGCATAAAAAGCTCTCATTGGTACATTTTGACGCCTTCTAGGAACTTGATTATCATGGTTGGCAAAACTAATATTAGTTCGGTAACCATCTTCACCAAATGGAGAAAAAAGAGGATATTGCAATGACATAAATTTTGGATGCAATTTAGAGATTCTTTGTAAAGTCCCTGACGAACTTTTAATAACAATATCTCATTCTGAATGCTAATCACCAATATCTCCAACAATCAAGCCACCAATATCATCTGAAGATGGGTCATTATACTATCTCGAGTCATGAGTTCTTTGACCAAGCAACCGTAGTTTAGATCCAGGATTGTCAGACATTGACAACCTTTGTGAAGCATGACGAAATAAGCCAACTAAACAGTTAGTTGAATTAAGCATGTCAATAAGATCTTTGATAATAGATTCATATAAAGTTGAAGCAGAGCTCCTATGTGGAAACAGTGCTAGTCGATTTGCAACTTCATTTGTAGTGTCATAAATATAAAGTTGAGCAAACTTTGGAGTCTCTCCATCAGAAGGCAAAAGAGAACCCATTAAATGATGACAATGGCCATTTATCTTAAAAACATAGGGCCCGGGTTGACGATTGACTGAGTGATCTATATTAGCCCCTATGGATGTAAAAGCGAACATAGAGTTGTAGGCTCGAATATTTGTGCGGAATTTCTTAGAAGCTTCACCAAATGCAAGGTCTAGAAGTTCATCAAGAACATAAGGCATCTATAATGGTCGTGGAAGCCTAATCTTTCCACCAAGACAACAGAGTGAGAATTGTGGATTCATTTTGGTTGAGCGTGCAAGCTTCTCATCAAGCCAGAAAAAAGCCTTGCAATGAGAGCATTTGAATGTTTTGTCACCAAAGTCAATATACTCATTTGTACTTCATAAGAAAAAAAATGAGCCAAAGAAGATGTCAATGGATAACTAAAAGTCTTAGAATAAAAAAAAACCAAAAGAAAAAAAATTTAAAAAACAAACTTTTTTTTTTTATATGAAGCTTGCCCAATCATTAGTTGCTTAACTGTAGAAGCTGTAAGTTTATGATCAACACAGGTTGAACCAGAAGCAGCAAGACTATCAGCGTATGATACAGTTGATGATTGTAATGAGCGAGATTGATTGTTTGTAGAAGCTAAACAATCATGATCTTGTTGGTTTTGAGAATACAATGAAGGTTGAGAACGTGAGCTCTCTCCTTGATAAAAATGTGAAAGCTGAGCATTGGAAGGCCTAGGATCAAGATTTGTAGCTAGCCTTGATGACCGTGTTAACGTACCAACTGAGCAAATATAAGTTTCATTTTCTTGTTGTGATGAAATATATGGAGAATCTTGCTCATTATTAATTACATATGATGATTGCAAGCGTTGGCGTCGGGTAGTCATGTATGTATAAAATCTAGTTAAAAAAAATAAAACATTGGAAAATTAGATAAAGAAATAGTGCAAGGAAAAAGCGATAATAAAATTGAGTTAAGACTTAGAGCAGAAACACTGACATGATAGGTTTAAAATCAATAATTGAAGTTGTATAAACGTAAGGGTTTTATATTAATTAGAAAAATTTTGTTTTGTCATTTAATTTTTCAATATTGGATTTGCTTTTTATTTAGTTATCATATTTTTATAACATAGATTATATATCCGGCGGATTAACTTAATTAACTCTTTTTTTTTCTTAATAAATTTTTTTCTAATTGCATCATTTATATTGGTTTGATTTAAAATTAGATTTCATGATTAATTTAGTTTTACTTTGCATTATATTATGTCGATCTAATGATTTGAGAATAGTATTCAAAATGTAAACCTAAATTGACTTCATTTTGCTTGACTTACAGTATCAACAGCAGGTGTTGCCTAGAAATATTCAAGGAGCTTGCATGGTAGTTCACCGCCTCCTCACTCTATTTTTTATTGTAAATATAGTCTTAGAATTGAATGTGTCCAGTAACTTAAGGATGAAAGAGGATTTGAATTTTATTATTTCAATTGAGCCATATCACAATGATTTTTGTTTAGAGTTGCACATGTTAGTTTATCTTTTAGTGAAGCCTGATTTCACTATTGATTGCTTAGTAACTTGCAAGAGATTTCTACTTTTAGGGATTGTGTTTTAGGCAAATCTAGTATGCTTTAAATATGTATAAATATGATTTATAGGGACATATAAATTATAGGACAGTGGAATCATATTCTCAGCCTTCTTGTCTTTTTTGTTCCTTTTTCTTTATATGTTAAGAGTTTTATTGGTGAAGTTATCTTGGGCTTAAGATTAAGGTTATTGGTTATGACATTTGAACCCTAGTCAAAAAATGTTTTTTTAATTTATTTTTTTACGATTATCTCGGTTTCATGACCAAGCTCATGGGCCCTTAAACACTGGATTTGCATTTTAATGAAACCTCGTGAGAAAGATAGTTACAGCAGAATAATGCATAAACAAAATCCAGCGTATCAAATATGTATTTTTTATATTTTTTGTTATTGTCTAAAAAACATTGTAGGAGTGGATTAACATATTAGAAAATTAGCATATTAGGTCAGCCTTAGCAGATTAATTAACTTGGTTTTTGCCATCGTCAACATATAATGATAATGATGACTCAAGTAACAAATTCAAGATTTTTTTTTCTTAACTAAGTCTAATAAACTTTGATTTAACTGATAAAAAGGACATGGGAAAATAATTTTATGGTGTAATTGGAACACCAGCTAGAGAATTTACTATAAGTGAAGAAAGAATAATGAATGTTGTCTATCAATTTATTAGCGTTGTCATTTTTAAGCTGTGAATATTTTGCAAACAATTTTATTGGAAAGAATTAAATCCTTTTTTGAATACATATCCAGCAATTTTGTGCTGTTAGTTCTATTTATCACATTTTATGTTAATTGACTACAATTATGGGTTTATCTGATCACCAACATTTGTTATAAATTGCATCTTTATCTACGCTAATAGAAATGTTATAAATTATGGGTTTAGCTGAATTATCAATTGAAAAAAAATAAGAGAATGGAACCGATCAAAGACCTAACATCTCCTTCAATTGAGGTTCTACCCAAAGTAAATCTGATCTGAAACCTTGTGTTTTGGGTGAGGTCAAATCTGGCATGGTTTCTTGTTCGATCCTGCCATGTCCTAGATTAAACAATGCTTCGATGTAAAAAGTGTTGTGTGATGGACGGTACATTATGTGAAATTTACATGTTGAAATGGCGTCTAAATTTTATGGAATTATTGTTTTCAAAGTTAGTTGAATAGCATATCCTATCTAAGACTAGCTTAATAGCTCGAAAATAATTTACTTTTCAAACATGAAAAAGTATATTATTGACAGTGCCATGAAAAAATAAATTGAACTTAACACATAAATTTAGCTAACATGTAAAACATCAAATATCACTATTTCATTAGTATCGACCGCAGACAAAGGATTGTAGGCATACATGCTTGGAAATGGGGAAAGGTAACAAATAACTTGAAAATAAAAGGCTTGCTTGTCCTGTGCAAGCGTGATGGTTGCTCTTAACCAAACAGAAACGCAATATCTAGCTGCAGTAGCAGACTTTTAAGAGAGACGGAGCAGAAGCAAGACACCGAATTAGTAGGAAAAACACCAAAAGCCTAATATCGTCTGCCAGGCACAATTGCAAAATAATAAAGAACAAAAAGTGAGCACAAAGCAGGACAACCAAACCAAACAACACAAATAAGAAAATCAGAGAACTGAAAAAAAAAAGCCTTAACTTGAAGAAGAATTGAAAATGTTGTATCTATAAAGTTTAAAGTCTGCATGCACATGCTAGATACACGCACGACAAATATAAAAAATAGACGATGATATCCTCCAACCCATAAAAGAGAAAAAAGCAATCTGGAAGTAAAAATGATTAGGATCCAACAAAAGAAGCAAACAGAGGACTCCAACAACTAAACAAATTAATATCCAATAACAACATAAATGAATTCGAATATCATCTGTTTTCTATTTCCACATGCTTGCTGACCTTTACACATCACAGTATAGCAAAAAAAGGAACTCAGTCTTCTCATTCTCAAGATGCCAAGGACAATGTAACACCATCTGACAAATTTATAAGTTATTGATCGTGGCTCTCTCAAACCGAGGGAACCATCTTCAAAGATTAATTGAGCTGAATTATCAATTGAAAAAAATAAGAGAATGCAACCGATCAAAGACCTAGCATCTCCTTCAACTGAGGTTCTATCCCAAAGTAAATCTAAGTAAATGTAAACTCAATGCTTTAAAGCAAATATCAAATTATGTGATGTATGGCCCATTTCTTTTAAATCAAAATGCTAAATTCTTAAGTCAATGTTTGGCTTTTTGTTGATTAGAGAAATCCCCTGAAGCTCCACATCCATAAATATGCATTGAACTCTATAATTCAATTGAAGGGAAACCTGAAAAAAGCTAGCAAATTATTAACCCCATTGACATGCATGTATAACTGTTGAAATGGAGGTAGTGTGGCTGATAGTTTTACTGTGATTGCTGTCAATAGAGATCTGAAAATTTCATGCATGTGACTGAAAATGTGAGCATCACTAACATGTATTATGGGAACCTAGCAAAGTGGAACCTCCTATGTTTGACATCACAATCACCAGCCATTAAATTTTTAAGGCAAAAAAGAAAGCTATGACTAGAATCAACAATTTTCACTAAGTTTTTAATCAGGGGTCCCATGATTCAAAAAATTATCAGCCTCTTAGTTCAACATGATAAACACTCAAATCTAACACCGATGCAATACTATTGAAAGGCTAGCCACCAGAATTTCAATGAAATTCGTGTAAAAACGGGAAGAAAGTTATGCATAAGATGACACATGATCCCCTGCCTCAAACGTTGGGGTATGATTGTTGCTGGTTAAATCTCACTTTGGGTAATTAGGGCATGTCGGGGTCATCCTTAATTGAGGTAGCCCTGAAAATGCAAGGAACATGACAACATGACCACACTGAAGTTTTTTATTGGACAAAGCACAACCAAAACAGTAGATGGTAACAAATGACAACAAAATAGAAGATGCTGACAAACAAAAAAAAAGGGAAAATCAAAACAGTAACAACATGGTAAAAGCAATTGAAAAGGGAGAAAAGAACCAGAAAGATAGATGAATGGAAAGGTACATAGATGAATGGAACAACAAACCACAAAACAAAAACTCAACACCCATAGCAGAATAAGAAAATGAACAACACCTTAAAAGATGAAAGAAACCCAAGGCAATGCTTACCAAGATGCAGAGAGCAGAAGAGTCTGAAGTTTAAAAGGTGGCTGAACAAAGATGACCAAAGGCCTCTGTGGAACACATGAACAACAAATAAAATCAGCCTCAAAAGATAAATGACAAACCAATTAAACAATCAAAACAAAAAAGAGTGCAACAACTAGCAGGAGAGGCAATGGAGAAAAAACAAAAGAAAGTGCAACAACTAGTGGCCAAAGAAATGCAGACTTGAATTTAAAAGAAACCAAAAAAACATCAATAGCCTACTGCAAACCTTGGAACCCACCCGCAAGAAAAACGATTTCCATAATAACTCTGAAGAACTGACATTTCACCACCCACAAAACAGCATAAAGGAAAATCCAAAAACACCCCCAGCAAAATCCATCACATGCATTGAGACAGATAAACTAAAAGAAAAAACATTTGGCTGCAAACTAAAGAAGAAAAAACATTTGGTTGCAAACTAAAAAAGAATAGGGAATATTGAATTTTTGGTCAGATCAAAACCAATCACATGCAAAAAATACAGAATCTTATCTCTAACAAATATGATATTATTTCCCAAACAAATCACAGCAGCTCTCCTGGGTGACAGCAAGCAAGTGTTATTAATGATATCACTGCCCCACTTATTTAATGCATAGATTGTCAAAAAATCACAACAAATACAGGCTGAACAAACAGTACTGTCCCACTTATTTAATAATGCACAAACCTAGAAAAAGGATATATAGGCTAAAGAAATAATGATGCACAAATCAAAAGAAAGGATATACGAGCTGAAAAGGAAACTGTTACAATCCACAGTAACATGAGTCTGAATGAATAACATTTTCATAACATTTGCAAACTAAAAAAGAAAAAACATTTGGCTGCAAACTAAAAAAGAATAGGGAATATTGAATTTTTGGTCAGATCAAAACCAATCACATGCAAAAAATGCAGAATCTTATCTCTAACAAACATGATACTATTTCCCAAACAAATCACAACAGCTCTCCTGGGTGACAGCATGCAAGTGTTATTAATGATATCACTGCCCCACTTATTTAATGCACATGTCAACAAATCACAACAAATACAGGCTGAACAAACGGTACTGTCCCACTTATTTAATAATGCACAAACCCAGAGAAATGATATATAGGCTAAAGAAATAATAATGCACAAATCAAAAGAAAGGATATACAGGCTGAAAAGGAAATTGTTACAATCCATAATAACATGAGTCTGAATGAACAACATTTTCATAACATGATTTAGTTTTTTTGTTAATTTCTGTTGCCGAGGTTGGATTTTCTCCTTATTCTGTTGCCTTCATGCACCAGCTCTGTGATGATCAATCCACAAACTTGCTGGTTTATATGTCAGCGACATGTCCAAGTAGTGCATTTGCTTATTTCTTGGATGTGCATTACATTCTTGTAAGAATTCTTGTTAATCCATAACTTATTCAATTGTTTTGTGTTTCCTTTTTACAAGAACGTTTGTTGCCTAAAATCTAAATGCATTCATTGCTAAGCTATAATTATCTGAACTAGATCAAGGAAAGAACTTAAAGTTACAGGAGGTATTACATGAGCCAGATTATTCCAGGCCTTATTTGCTGAAATTCCCAAGTCACAAACAGTCTACTCAAATGCACTTTTTTTGGAACAACCAACCTGGTGTTGCTGCCTTCGAGTAGTTTCTACTTGGATTTTTTTATTTCATAAAATGCCATTACGAGCAGGAAACTCAAAGACTTAAAAGTGGCTTCTCATCCTTTATTTATGAACAGAAGTCATTCCCTGCTACAGAAGTCATGCTTTAGTATCGGAAACCTTTCAACCAGAATATTGCCAAGAGAAATTAAAAAATATTATGAATTGCTGATGCTGAACAATTTAGCCTCCGAGTTCCAGGAGAGCTGCTACTTGACCGTTGTTACGTTGTGCTTGTGGTGGGACTCTCAGAATCACAATTACAGTCTTTAACAAAAGAAAGGTGACTCGATGCGTTTGCTAATGTGGTAGCTTTTGTGATTATAGTTTAAAAAAAATTGTTTTTTTTTTAATATTTTTAGTTGAGATTGATTTGATTTTATATATGTTTCGTTAGAATTGTAGTTGAAATTGAGATTGAATAAAAAGTAGTTTAATGTGTTTGGTTATTGTTTGCACCACGTTCTAAAAAATTTTGAAATTTTTATTTTTTTTCCTAAAAATAATTGTTTTTTTGTTTTCATATTGTTTTCGTATGCTGATGTTAAAAATAATTTTAAAAAATAAAAAAATATATTATTTTGATGCATTTCTAAGCGAAAAGCGCTTTAAACTGTCACCGCTACCATAATTCCAAACAGGTAAACTTTTCAAATTGAGGTTATAAAATAACTAAAAAAGACATTAATATTGATGGTTTTGAATTGAAATATTGTAGATTTAACTAGTGCTATTACATCATGAAATAAACAATATATAAAATATTTTTTATTGTTCTATTAAACTATCTACAATTTTATCACGTATAAAATCCATTCTAGAAGGACTACAATTTCCATGACTTCTTGAGCGTGCAATAACATTAGGTAAAATCTTATCATGAATAAAATTAGTATTGCGATCAAATTTTATAAATGTTACATTATCATGCGATCTCTTCTAATATTGTTGATGTAGTGCCATTAATGCTGCTACAATTTCAACTTGCGTTTTGTACGGATAAGTATGCATGTTTTGTAAAATCCTCTACCTCTGTTTCTATACTCTAAAAGAACGTTTTACCACATTACGTAGCGATGAATGTGTATGAGTAAAAACTTCTTGCCGATTTCTTAGTTGTCCACGACACCTAAAATCTTGTAAGTGATATCTCTCACCTTTATATGGATCTAAATATGCATACTCATTGGAGTATCCAACATCAACCAAATAGTATTTATATGTAATTACAAACAACATTCAAATTTCTCATATAATTAGTAAATAATAAACAAATTATTATACTTATAATTATATAACAATTTATATTGTATAACTACCTTCTGGTGGTTTAGCAAATTTTATATTTCTATTGTCAATAGTCTCAAGAAAAATACGTGTATCGTAGGCACTGCCTTCCCATCCTGCCCACACAAACATGAACTGCATGTCAAAACTACAAGAAACCATTATGTTTTGAGTCGGTACACCTTTTCTTTCGATAAATGAAATTTGATTTTCAGTTGATATGCAAGCTCGCACATGTGTTCCATCAATTGCACCAATACAATTCTACATGAAAACCATTGATAATATAATGTCATTACTTACTAACATGCAGAAAACAATTTAATGTTGAATACTGACTACATTAACAAACATTTTTCTTACCTTGAAATGAGACATGTATCTTGGATTCATTGCAATTTCTCGTGGAGTGCTTGTAAAATTCAGGTCCTCTAGTTTTATGACATCTACTGCAAACAAACATACTGTTGCGAGGACTTCTTTAATACATTTACTAACAATTTCACCCGAATGTTAAAATCGCTCTTGAACCTTCCTATTTGATGATCCTAGTGATATTGTATATAGAAATATAACCACTTTTTCAATCACACTCATCCTTTTCGAAGGCTTTAACCTATATTTTATTTCTAAATCACTGCATAGGCTCAACAAAGTTGATGTGTCCATTCTAAACATGTTGATACATCGTTTCCAATGTCCTCATAAAACTTCAGTTAACCAATGCATGCCTGTGTTGTATGAAACAATGCACGATTCTTTAAGCATATAATTAATATAATACATGTTTATTGCCCCAGCTGTGCATACAACTAACTTTTTCATATCAAAATCTTGCCTCCAAAATTATTCATCATCTTTATCATTGTCGTCGTCATCATTTTCCCTATCATCACCATTCCCTTCTAAGCCACCGTTGTCATCACCACCACAATAATTAATGTGATCAACAAAACGATCCATTATGTTTTCATAATCGTCATCAAGATCTTCATTGAATATTGCATTAAAACACGCATCTTTCATATGTATAATGCTAAATAAATAAACAAATAAATAATGTTAAACACTAGTTTTTCGAATAAAACACAATATATGATGGTATACTTTATCGTGTAATTTTACACCACACAAATATTACAGTCTACATCTTGACACTATAAAAAAAAATTGGAAAAATATTGTTTTTGGAAAGTATTTTTTAGGAAAAATTTTTCCATTTTTTTTTTTTTACTGGGTCAAACCCTGTCTAAAATGTTTGGCCCATGAACAGTGGAGACACTCTTCGCTGTTCACTTTGCAGAATAGTGGAGAAGGCCAAATAAAGTAGAAGAAGGGGAAAGGGAAGGGGAAAGGGAAGAGTAAGCTACCCTACGCGGCGGCGATGTCTAGCTGGCGGTGGCAACATGGAGGTTGGTGGTGAACAAAGGGAGTTGTTTGGCCGATGGATGATGATCCTTCTTATTTTTCCTCTGTTTATGCTCTTCTTCCTTCTCTGTCTCTGCTACTTTCTATTTCTGTTTCGAACGGTTTTCTCCTCTCTAATGGTGGTGCTGCTGTTGTCGAGGAAGGTAGGCGATGGTGCACCTGTTTTTTTCCTGTGGTTGCCTCTATTTTTTTTCTGTTTCTGCTATTCTTCCTTCTCTCTGTCTCTACTACTTCTTATTTCTGTTCTGGATGGTTTTCTCCTCTCTGATGGGGGTGCTACTATTGTCGATGGTGACTCAAGGCGATTCTTCTAGCGGCCATGAGGAAAGTAGGCGGTGATGCCCCTATTTTTTTTCCTATGTTTGCCTCTGTTTTTCCTCTATTTCGTTTCCCCACCTTACTCTCTATTTTTCATATCAAATTCTTTTTTTACTTTTTTTCCCACCCTTCTGGTTTGTCTTTTCTCTCTATAAATCGTTACCCGTATGTTTTTTCTTGTGCAAATTGCCATCAACTTTTGATCGTTCCCTGTATGTTTTTTCTTCTGCAAGGCTTTAACCTATGTGAAAAGTTCTATTGCAATATACCGTGTGAAAAGTATTACTGCAATGTATTTTGTCACCATGTAAAAAGTTTCCCTGTCATGCAATTTACACCAGTAATTATTCATTGCACGTGACTTATTCCATTTCAGGTGCAATTTACATAAGTTATTATTCAATGCATGTGACTTGTTGCATTATTGTTTCATCATGGGGTGTATGATTGATAAGTTTTTTTTAATATGTTTAACATTTTGTATGTTCTTTCCTTTTCCTTCCCGTTAATCCTTTTCCTATCTTATTTACATTTTGCTTTACATCAATTTTGTTAGTGAAAGGACATAATTTCTTATAATTAGATTTCCTGAGTAGTGAAATTTATAAGTGAAATTTGTTGTCAAATAAAACAACACCCTTTGTTTGCATCATCAACCAGTAGCATTCATCATCATATTTTTTCTATAAATACTAAAAGCATTGTCTGCATCATCAATTGATGTCATTAATATTAAATAGTATTTTCTTATATCGTAATTCATAATACTCAGCAATTATCAAATAACACTACAACTTGTAACTACATTATTATACAATCCATAACATGAACATAATAAATATTAATGCTCCATAACCTAACTGATTGCAGACGTTGTCTAAGGTGCTTTATGTCGTGTATACATTCTCTACAACCATTTCATCTTGTTTTCAAGATTACCCATAGTTGACCACATTTCTCTATTCCTTCTCAAACCTAAAAACTCAGTAGCAAACCCATGAAAATCATCACCGATATTAACTCCTTCAATTGAGTGAAGCTCAATCATAACCTCAGGAATACTACACCTTTTCCTATCTTTATTGATAGATGTTGAATCACTATTGTTTGACAGGTTGTCAACCATTTGATCCTACCATGATAGTAGTTGTAACCTAGTTCTATAATTCCTTTTTTTCCCCAACTTGAACCTCAAAACGTTCTCTTTCTTTTCTCTTACTACTACTATAGGTGTTGCTACTGCCGGATATATTAATCCTTCTAACCATGTTGCAAACATCATCGGTCAAATTTGGAATTTCATCATCTTCCGAATCACTACTTCCTTCTTCCAAATCGGGCTATTCAACATTGGCATGTTGATTGCCATCAACACCGACATTATCATCAGGTAAGACTCCAGATGATGGTGCCCACATATACTCACCGGTAGCAATAATGTTTGAGAACATTCTATCGAACTCATACGCAACAACAGTTCGATACTAGAGTGCCTAAAGTTTTTTGCTCCTCTTATTTTTTACACAAAACAAACAAAATCATTTCATGCAACTTTGCCTAATTTATTAATAATTGAACTAAGATTTAAACAAATTAAAGATTAAGGATCGTGACAAATAATCTAAATATTTTTATTTCCACCACATCATTAGCAGAAATTGTTCCTAATTCAATACTCCAACCCACACCAGTTTCAGAAATGAGCTTCGTCCAATCCTCCAATCCTTTTTGCAGCCATACTATTTGTTTTTTAGTTGTGCCTTGGTGAATGCATGATCAGTTTGTTCTTTGAAGGATGCCAACAAATATTTCCAACCACCTTTGTCGAAATGAGTATTTGGTCTCATTCCTATGTCGATAGTCTTAATGCAAAGGTCACAAAAGGCATGCAACATTTCTTTAATCCATGTTGCTTTATGCATATTTTCAGGACTTTCCATTCCTAGTTTGATGATGTATTTGGAGGCAAACATAATGAGTTATAACATGCTTAGAATTTGACTAATATTTGATGGAAGTATAGTCAACATACAAGTATTCAAACAATTAATAGAGTAGGCAAAAATAAAATGAAAAGAAAAGGACTTACATTCCCAAAAATGAACTTAGAGCATCAAATATATATATGTAATGAGGCATATGAACAATAGTCTATCATTGAAATTTCAATTTCCATGACTAAAAAACAACAAACCTTAGAACAGACTAATTATTTTTGGTTTTTACAAATGGAATTTTTGTTCTTTATTTATTTTGTTTGAGTTGAACATGATTTATGAGGGGAAAATCAACTTTGATAGTAGCTAAATGCCTTATACTTTCCCTGCCCGTAATATTTCCTATTTATATTCTACGTTTATAAACTTGTACCAAACATCAAAGTTGATTTTTGAATTACCATGAGCCATAAAATATCATCAACAATTGAACATCATTGTTCAATACCCAACAAACTAAAAACTAAAAAAGATAAGGCAGGGGAAAATTCTAAACATTTTTTTTCCTAGGAAAGTATTAATGGGTACAGAGTGTGTGTATTCACTGGGGATGGAGAAGGTATGTATAAGATGAGATGGTAGATTCGAGATAGGGGGAGGTTTCTGAAATTTTTAACATAACCAGCACACACAAGACAGCCAACAAAAAATATAGCTTTAAAAACAGGGGTTTGCCGTGAATGGAACATTGAACAACTTAACTTCACACCAATTACTCATTATATGTCAGGCCAAGAAAACGTATGAAAAATTCCTAATAAAATCTCATTGCAAATTCTCAAATCTCAAAAGAAACCAGTGATCAGAGTATTTTATAGCATAAAATCCTAAAAGAATTAAAATGAAACAAACAATTTAGGCCTAAAATGGCAACAACATAATCAAAATTAACAGATTGTTAATAAGAACAATCAACAGAGTTTACAGTATTGTAGAGCCATAAATGCAGATGATCTAGAAATGCAAATAGGTAATTTCAACAACTACTAACAATTTTCTTTTCGTTTCAGCATACAAACTCAGTAATGGTTGTGGTTAATTAACATAACTCACAACACCATATGCTCACAATATTGTAAACAAGAATAATACACAACACCCAAAGTTCTATTCCAGTACCAACAAACAGGTAAGTAGTTATATAATTGTAAAAAATAGAAACACATACTCAATTTAACAACACCTTCTCTTTTTTGTTCTCGGATAAGTTTTCAGGATCTCCTTGTTCTTGTGCCTCCAAACCAACACAGATCTGCATATAAATTCATCAATAATAAATATGTAATTGTGAGAAACAATTGAACAAACAAGCAACCATTTATGGTAGTGGAGGTGAAATAAGCTCCATAAGGCTGCTTGATACCTCCCAGTAAAAAAGTTGCAGAATCGTTATACAGTTCAACATTGAAATGGTTGAAGGAAGCAATGTACATTAAAGAAAAACTTGTTATTGACGAGTTGAATACTTGATGAAATTTTTTATCCTAACTCACTTTAAATTTTATATGAACTTCAGATCGAACTCAACGTTGGCCTAAGATTGATAGTATTATTTAGCATAAACTGCATATTTATGTAAACCTTCGATGACAGTTGAGGCGCACAACCAAGGGAGCAATAAATATTTCTTCTCTAGATCCCAAGAACCATAAAAGACTACCTAAAAGGCAAAAATTATTGTCACCAAATTGATTCTTATTTTGAAACCTACAACACAAGGAGATGTCAGATCATGTATTAATTTTGAAGAAGTTCAGAAGATAGAAAAAATTACTCACGGTGAAAGTAACAACAAAAATAAGAAAAAAAATCTTTTTCAATAGATCTACAAGATCAAAAACATGCAAACGTGTATCGAGTAAAAAAAAGGAAAGGAAATTAGTTTCTACAGTAGAGGAGAGAAAATGGTCGAAGGAGACAGATCTTGAATTTTTTTAAAAAAAGATGAGATGAATCTGACTAACTAACAAACTATTTCACTGTTAACATTTTTGCTCTGATTTTTTAGAGGAGTCGGGGGGGACTAGAAAGTTTGATTTTCCTGCAATGGCTTTTTTTTCTCTTCAACTTGTGATTTGTTGTTGGTGGATAATGGAAGAAAAACTGAGGTTGAGGTGCTGGCAAAGCACAATTTTTGTGCTTTTAATAAACCTTATGTTCAGACACAATTTATAGCAGGTCCTACCAAAACAAAACAAAGTCTCAACTTAACCAAACATTAATATTTATGGTTGACCCTCAACCTCACATGTAACCACAATACCAAAGAGCTTTGTAGTCATCCAAACCTAAATATCTAAACTCAGCTTACTTCCATGCTCTCCCCTTGTTGGTACATTCACCAGCCTCTTGCTTTTCTATCGAACCCACTCTAAAAAGCTCCCATTTTAATGGAACTCACCCCTGTCCCTCTTTAAAGCTTTCCCTCAATGTCATTACCTTCAAAAACAAATTTGCGAGGAAAATTGTAACGTCTATCTCCTGCTCTTTTACTGTGTACTTTTAGAATATGAGAGATCATGACACGAGGTGCTTTTCTCGATTTTCAATTGCAAACCTTTATCTTTTTCTTCTTTTGAAAGCATCATAGATATCATAAAACGAGAACTATCTTCTCTCATTGATTACTTGTTCCTTTTATGTCTAACAAGTGTTAAGGGCTAGGATTCCAACAACGAGGATAGTTGAGTTCAAGAAGCATGAGTGGGACTAGATATCACAACCTTTGCATCCACTCACTGGCATCTTTTTCGCACCCTGCTAGGAGAAGTCCTAGCAATTAAGCTAAGTTGGGGTTTTGGTGAAAATAGACGATGCTAAGAATGCTAGTCATTATTTGCATAAATTGAAGAAAAATAGGATCATGGGAGGCAGAAACAGGATTGCCCTTTTATATTGTATCTAGTGCTTCTAGTGTGTGATTGGTGATCTTCACAAATCACTTGGTATACTCAGAAAGTTTGACGCAATAAAATTTGATACACAGATGGAGGACCCAACTATATGGTTGAGTGTTGCACTCACAGATGAAGACACCTGCTGGGATGGTTTTAAAGATCAAGATAGCAAACAAGTTTAAAAGCTTCAAAATCAAGTTTCAAGAGTCATATCACTAGTAATGCACAAGCTCATGTTAACAAACTAGCAACCATTGGTTTGGGAAGCCTAAATGGTCCGTAGTTATGTCATATCAAATGGGGATTCAATCATAAATTAGAATATAAATGGAATAATCTAGCCTATTAAAGGTAAAATATCTCTCCCCGTATCCATGTTTGTTTGGTTGTCATAGCCCATAGAAGAAGGAAGAAAATAGGTTCCAGAAAAAGAGATTGTAATCCTTAAAAATTGATGTATATTATTTTTTATTGTGTGTGTGTGTATATATATAATTTTAATAAGCTTTATAAAATGGATCCTAATATAATAAATAAGTATTGATAATATAAAGATAATTAGACTAGAGCTATAGTTAATCATAATTCTTCAATACCCCCGTCGTAATTTGAATGAAGAGAAGACATTACATTCAACTTGGATTGAAGAAATGTAAACCATGATGATGAGAAATGTTTAGCGAATACATCTGTAACTTGATTAAAGAAAGCAATAAATTAAACTTGGATTCTTTGCGATTAACCAAGTTCAAAAATAAAGTGAAAATCAATCTCCATATGTTTCATGCGAGTATAAGAATTGGATTTACAATCAAATAAATGGCTTTTAAATTGTCACCCTATAGAAAAAAGAAGAAGGAGATGTACTTAAAATACCAAGTTCATAAAGTAGAGACTTGACACATTGTTGTTCGATAACAACATTAGCAAAGCTTTCTATTTGATCTTTATAAAAGAACAGGGTCCACAATACGTTGTTTCCTTGATTTTCAACTAATCAAGTTACGACTATGAAAAATAGCATAATCAGTCGTAGACTTTTGTTCATCAACATTACAAGCCCAATCAAGATCATTAAACTCAATGAGAGAGATCACTATGATAAGTCAAGTGCAATATTTGGGATAAAGTATCATGTAGATAGCATAAGATGTGATTAGTTACCAACCAATATACAACAATGGAAGAATGTATGAATTGCCATACCTTGTTAACCACAAAACAAATATTGGGTCATATGAATGTGAAATACTAAAGAGCTTCCACTACCTCTTTAAATTATATAGGATTCATATAAGGAGTGCTAGTTGACTTGGACAACAAACAACTGACAATAATAGGAATAACAAAACAAATATTAGGTCATGGGAATGTGAAATACTAAAAAGCACCCTGTAACAGACCTGACTATACAATATGATCAACTATAAAAGATCCCAACATATGCTCTTAATTTGAGGTCAAAGTAGACAATATCTTACTAGTGGGGTGGGGTGTTACACACCTACTAACAATTTAAATTATGTAGGACCCGATGAGCAGTGTTAGTTAACTTGGACAATGGATAACTTACAATAATAGAAGTAGCAATATACTAAAACATGTCAACCTTTTGAAGAAGATTAGAAATGTATCGTTGCTATGAAAAAAGCAAACATATATAGCATAAGAAACTTTAATACCAAAAAAGTAATAAGATGTGTAATGAGATGTTGAAGGAAGGATAATTATCATCGGTCAATAAAATATCACCAACATAAACAAAACAAAAATAATATAGCTTTAGTAGAACGAAGAATGAACAAGGAAGTATCAACATTAGAGATATGAAGTCCTAAAAAACCAAGAAATGACTAAGTTGATCAAATTGATTACCGATTTTAGACCATAAAAGGAACATTTGAGTTTGCTATCATAGTTTGGGAACTATGGATCAACGAAGCTAAAAGGTTAATTCATAAACATATCTATATCAAGAAATACATTAAGAAAAGCTTTATACACATCAAGTTGATATATCCACCAGCCATGAGTAACACCAATACAAAGCACTATTTAAATAGTGCAAGGCTTCACAATTAGACTAAATCTCTTCTAAAAATCAACCATTTCTTACTACTGATAGCCTTTGGCTAACAATCATGTTTTGTAACGCTTAAGATTCCTATCTATCATATGTTTAATCTTTAACATCCATTTATAACCTTCCATATTCATAGTCGGATCATATGGTATTAGAGATCAAATATCATTGGAGGCTAAGGCGAGAATTTCAGTAGTCATATCAAGTTGCCACTTAAGATATCTTTTAACCTCAATAAAATATGGTTAAGTATAAATTCAGAAGAATATGCAAATAATACTTTATGAGGCCAAGTGGGATAAGGTCGCAAGACCATTTGTGTTGATTTTCGATATTAAAAGAAAGAGACAATGTAGTTGTTGGGCTAAGATCAATAAAAAAATTTATGATAGGAGTGGTAGATAATAACGGGGAAGATGTGAGTGAGCGACTTACAACATGATGAAATGATAATAAAAGGGTGTGAGAGACTAAAAGGAAAAGAAAGGTTACTCAAAACAAGTTGGTATTTATTGTGAAATAAGCAGAGACAATACAAATTAAGGAGGAAGATTGGAGAATAGTTTATAATAGTAGGGTGACCTATTTATTATATGTGAAGGTTAACTTTAAAAAAGATTAAGAGAAGAAAATATTATTTGAACTAGAAGAATTAAAAAATAAGTAAGATTGAATGGTTATATATTGATAATAAATACGAGGTGAACTATAACCTAAAAAGACATATGATAAGGAAAGAAAAAGTATTTTATAATGATAGTATGGTCAGAGATAGAGAAAACACAAGCAACTAAAAGCTTTAAGTAAATTATAGTTAAGACAAAACTAAAATAACATTGAAAAAAGATATTTGAAATGCAATTAATAAAGTAAACAATAGTATCAACAACATATGACCAGAAAGTAAACGGTAAAGATGCTTGTGAAGGTAGTGTAAGTCATGTTACAATGTGTTGATGATGGTGTTTAAGGGTTTTTAAAAAATAAATAGCCAATTGATTAAACTAAGAAAACCAAAAAAATTAAACAAAAAAACCAAATTAAGAGAAAATTTAAAGAAATTGATTAAAAAAATAGAAAAATCAATCGATCTAGTTTGATTTCAATTTTAGAAGGCTAAAACCAATTGAACCAGATCGAACTAGACCGATTCAATCATATTTAAATCATCTAAAAAAATACCCTAAATCATTTTTTTCCTCTGATATGTGTTTTAGTCGCCCCTCAATCTCTCTCTTGTTCTCTCGTATTCTTGTGTGATTAACAACTAACATAATCCTAAATTCTTTTTGAGTTTGAATCAAGTAAAAAACCTATAGAAAATGGGTCCGTAAGGCTTCAATATTCATCTGAATGTAAAAGTTCAAGGTCTGAGTTTAAGAGGAATTGGACTATTGTACACCTGTTTGGGTAATCTTTGATTAAAATGATATAATCCAATTATTGTTATTATTAATAATCTCAATTTATTGTTTTTTTTAATTATTTGATTTTTTTAATAGGAGAAGCATGTCGATAAGCTATAGGAACAAGACATCTTGAAGGTTGTTGGGAGACAAAGAAACTAGGAGAGGTCTATTGTTGCTTCCTCAACCTTACACTTTTAATCCTACTTCCAGTACTTAATTTGGGCACCCTTTATCTTTTAAAAGGTTTTCTCTATGTTTTTTTTTATTTAAATGTTGTTATCTCTTATGGAGAGTTTTAATTGATTTGGTAATTGTACAATGATGTTATTGAGAGTTAATATTTATTAGGCTGATTAGTTAATTAGTGATTTGCATAAGGTTAATTTCTTTTTCTTACTTGGATTTGCAAGAAATTGAATGAGGTATTGTCATTATTTGTTGTTATCATGTTAATTTTTGTCTATTTTATGTTAAATAATAGTTCAAGATTTGCTGATTTTAATTTGAAAAAAATATTATTCCATTTCATCTTATTTTTCTATTGCATAAATTATGTGAAAGTGAAACTTGGTTAGTTTTTTATCATATGATATTTTTATCAAGTTGATTCCAAATAGAAGAGGATAAATAATTGTAAGACTATATTAGTTTTTGGTTCGCCTACTTACAAAGCTTTTTGGAATTCGCATTGAGCTTTTAAAAATAGAACTTGACTTTAATCTTTTTATTAGCTGATTTAATGGCTCCCTTTTCTTTCTCTCCCATTCTCTGTTGTCTTTGATTGCTCATAAACAATTGAGTTTTTAAACAGGAATTATATAAACAAAATCAAAATCTTAATTCATGATTTATTTCAATTTATTCAATAAAATTGGGTCCTTGAAAATAGTCTAGAAATCATAGACAACTATTAAGAAAAAAAAAGGTTTTTCTTTTATTAATGCTAGATTCATTTAGGTGGTTGTGATTTTTAGGATTTTTTTAGTCTGTAAACTACCATTAATATTTATTGTTAATCATTAGCTAATTCATATTATTGTTTTTTTTTTAATTTTAGATGGATAATAAGAAAAATCTTACACCAAAGAAATCAAATCCTTCAAGTTTGGAGCCCAATCCTTTTTCTGTTCCAGTTGCCACCTCTAGCACAAATAGTAATAATGAAGGTAACAATCATCCACCTTCTAGATCTAATAAAAGAAAAACTTTCCCATTTATGATCACTTTAATAAACTTGACGGTGATCCTAAAGCTCATAAGGCTCCATATATATATATATATATATATATATATATATATATATATATATATATATATATATATATATATATATGCTTGTCATACTATATTTAATGGGATAAGTAACATATGGAGTAATTTAGGTGTATGTAAAAAAATCTTATTTTGTGATTCATCGGAATAAAAAAAAACTTTGGTTTTAGAACCTAAGCCTAAAATAGTGGGGGGTGACAAGGGAGAAAAAGATATGGTGACTATTAAGGTAGTTAGTTATAATTATGATGAGTGCAGGAAAGCCTTAGAAAAAATAATTATACTTGATGAATTGCCTTTTAACTTTGTAAATAACTATGGATTTAAATCATTTTATCAATAATGCAACCTAGATTTGATGATCCTTCTTGTTTGATGATTTTGAGAGATTGTTTGAAGATTTATATAGATGAGAACATAAAATTAAATAAAGCTCTTAAGGATCAACAAATATGTTTAACAACTGATACTTGAACATCGATCTAAACTACTGATCATATATGTTTGATTACTGATTAGATTGATGATGGTTCAAACTTGAATAAAAGAATTCTAAATTTTTATCAAATTTCTAATTATAAAGTGAAACAATTGGCCAAACGATTGAGAGTTGTTTATTGAATGAGGAATTGATAACATTTAAATAGTTACAATAAACATTACAAGATCAAATAATGTAACTATCAAATATTTGAAGAGAGTAATAAATGGTTGGGCAAATAATATCTTGTCAAATGATTTCATGCTTGTTAGATGTTGTTTATATATTGTTAATCTTATTATAAGCTAGGATTGAAAGATATTGATTATTTAGCAATTAAGATTTGGAATGTGGTAAGGTTTGTTATATCTTTTCTTTCTAGACAACTTGTATTTAACCAATATGTAGGGAAGTTAAAAATCAGGAGCAATAGTTTGTTTGGATGTTGAAACTAGATGGAACTCATTATATATGATGCTAAAAGTTGTTGAGAAGTTTGTGGTGGTTTTATAAGGTTAAAAGAAACTAATCCTATGCATTTTAGTTCCTTTGAGGTTGATTCAGAGGGGAAACAATAAAAAACTTAGGTCTTCATGTTTTCAAATATTTGAAAAAGGCTAGATCTTTTTGTGAAGTTTTTGAAACTATTTTACATAGTTTCATTGAAATTTTTTAACTTGTTGTATGTGACATCTAATTATTTCTTCCATGAATTGATTTCCATGCAAAAAAAAAAAACATCTCAAATTTATAGAAGTGAAGATTTTTTTTAGATGAAATGACCAAGAATATGATGATAAAGTATAAAAAAATATTGGAGGGGTCAAGATAAACAAGACTTTTATTGTATGTGGTTGTTGTGTTAGATTTACATTTCAAATTAAAATATGTGAGATTTTTTTAGGGAGATTACATGGCTTGAAAAGGATGAAAATTTTTACAATGAAGGTTAAATTATTTTGCTAAGGTTTTTAAGTATTATATGAATATTGACGAGTATGTTTAGGTTGTGCATAATGTTGAAACTAGTAGAAATGAACAAAATTAATTAATGTTGATTCGATGATGGTAGATGATATGTTAGATGATTTGACTTTTTAATTTAAAAATATTTAGAGAAGAAATGAGGTGTAGAAAGAAAAAACAAGGTTGATATGTATTTGGGTAATAGCTGTAAGGATCCTAATGATTCTAAATTAGATATTTTAGGTTGGCTACAAAATACAATATTCTTTCTCAGGTGGAACAACATGAATTAGCTATCTTAGTATCCATAATTATTTCTGAAGCAGTCTTCAGCACTGACGATTGTATATTAGATTCATTTTGAAGCTCTTTATCTCAATAAACAATTTAAGCACTTCTTTCTTGTTAAAATTGATTATGTTTCGCACCAATTCCAATTAACATTATAACCTTCATAGATTATACTGACAATTATGAGATGATTGATTTAGGTAATTTTTCTTACAAATTTAAATTTTAGATATTATATAATATCTTTTCTTTACATATGTTTAATATAACATGTTTAATTTATGATTTTATAGAATTGTTAAAGTTTGAAATTCTCAACTAATTATAAGTAGTATTAATAATGTTGGTGAAATGATGGAATATAATTATTTTGAATAATTGATTTACTTTGCCTTGTTAATTTCCTTTCAATTTTGCATTGTTAATTCTTTTACTAGTCAAAATCTAATATATTCCTAATTTGCTAATTAATAGAAACCCCAATTTTACACTGCAGGATCTTTTGGCTTTTGTTGTTGTTGGATTTTCTTCTTCAAACTATGCTGGATGTTTTTGTTCAATTTTCTCTAATATGGAATTATGCATATTAGATTCGATAATATGTTTTTTGTTGCTAATGTATCTGCCGGTTTATTTCAACTTTTCTAGTATGAACATCTTATATACTACATTGATTTAGATGGTTAAGGAAAATTGGGTTCTATTAAATTGAGTTAATGCAAATGTTGCATAACATAAATGACTAATTGGTTAGGTTCCTGTTAAATTGGGGTTTTTATTAATTGAGTTGTGTATGTATATTTAAAAATTTGCATTTAGTACAATTAAAAGCCTAATATTCATAATTAGTAGAACATGACATACTTTGTTTTCTCAATGTTAAACTCCACAAACTTGATCCTCCTCGATCTTTAGAGATTCCTTTTTTTTGCTAAGTTCCTTTAATAAAGAGCTTAATAATATGGTTGAATGGATATGTGTTAAATTCAGTTCTAATTTAGCTTAATATGAGTGGTTTTGTTAAAAAGCCTAATAAAAAAAAGTTTAATTTGAAAGCTTTCCAAAAAAAAATAAACTCAACTAGAAATTATTAAAGCCTAATTTAATACAGACCCGTTTAAAAATACAAAAAAGCTCATTTTTATTGGTATTAGGTTTCTCGATATTGATGCCAAAGAATCAACCTTGACCGAACCAAACCAGTTCAGTTTGAACTGGTTCTCGGTTTGGTCTGGGTCATATTCCCTAAAATTAATACATCTCGACTCGGTTGGATTTTTTAACCCAAACCAAATCGAACTGGATCGTGGACACCCTTAGTGTCATCAACAATGTCATTTCGTTCATAAGTGTAATAGCAAGTGACACAATGAAGAATGCCAAAATTATAAAAATATGTGAGAGGTTTTTAAAATTCACTACTTTAATCAGTTACATGATTTTTATGAGTTGAAATTGATTCTCAACAAGTTTTTAAACTGAATAAAGATGTCATTAACTTTAGATTTAATACGTATAGGGTAAAATCAAATGAATTTAATAAGTGATTCATAAAAATAATAAAGTAATGGTACCCTTCAATTAAGAAAGTGAAGGAAGGTCTTAAGCATAATTAAATATTAAATTTATAAGAGTAGTGCTCACATGTTCTAAAAGATGTAAAGTTAATATATTAGATTTACTTAAATGGCAAGAAGTGCAACTAATTTCTTTTATAAAAAAATCATTAACATAAAAAAATATTTATTATAAACTAAATGATGTGACATACATGAATGGGGATGGCTAAGATGTTGATACTAAAGTTCAAGTGGCACATGAACAACATGAAAAACATAGAGATTAGGTATAGAAGATGCAATATGAAGGGTGTAAAGACCGTCTTTAACAATGTTGGAAAGAAAGATAACCTTAAACATGTAAAATAGAAGATAAATTTAAGGTGCGAGTAGGTGTGTGAATGTTAAAATCACTAATAAAAAATATCATGATTTTTACAATCCTCCTCCTCAAAATGATCTGAACTACTATGTGACTCTAAATATGAAATGCCAGTAATATTTAGAGTGACATGATAAGTGACTCAAGTGTTCAAGTTCCAATTAGAAGAATCAAAACCAATAAAAACAAATACCATGATTTATTAAAACTAATAAGTTCAATAGATTGTAAGTTTTGCCCACTTCTAGATTGAGAATTATTTTTGTTTTCTATTATTGGTCTGTAAAGGGCAAAAAATAGTCGAGCGATCCTAATTGCCATATAGTTGACACCATGAGTAAGGTTGCAAGATGGACTGATTTTTAGGTTACTGAGAGCTAAAATTATGATAGAAATTATAGGTTAGGCCACAACAATGTTTCAATGATCTCGCCTATGATAGTTAAACATCCCACAATCATTAGAGAAATTATTACAAGAGTATTAACCTCGACCTTATTGGGGTACAAGATACAACAAAAATGAGATGTTTGTTGGAAGGTTCTGACATCATTATGTTGGCGAATGGAAAGGTGCTAAAAAGTGTTTATGTAGATGAAACTCATGACTTAATAGTAAAGAGTTCAATTCAATAAAAGATATTGATTTTGTCTAAGCCATAAAAGTAGTTACAAGGTCCTTACATTTGAAGTTTTAGGATTAAAATGTAAATACCTAACATTAAAGGGATGAAAATGAAGAATCTAAATATTTTACGGATAAAATTGAAATTTTTAAAAAACTTAAAGGATCAAAATAAAAATTTATGGATTTTATTGTTAATGCATAGTGCAACCCATGATAACACTACAATAAAAGTAGCAATTGTTGTAGTTTGTAGTATTAGTTAGTTTCTCACGCGTTATCGCTAAGAATGTTATGATAAAGTTATTAAACTTAACTTGTCTTGAATGGTGGTAACCTGCTAACCCGGTTCATAGCCTCAGATGGGTTTCAAATTAAACTAGATAGGGGTTGACCTATTATGACTTGGTTGACCTAGCTAGTCCACCAATGACTCATTCAAATTAATCAAAATTTGGTTTAACTTTTTTTCATTTGAATTTGCTTTCCAAACCATGTTGTCTAAATGTTGTTTTTAATATTGATTAAACATTGTTTTTTATTAACCCGAGTTAACTCATCCAACCCGTGACCCAATTCATAAGTCCAATCGAGTTTAATAACTTTTCTTTTAGGAATCTATTTCTTATTTAATCATACAATAATAAAAGTAGACATTTACAAGAAAGACAACGAATAAAATTATAGAAGGGAAATGTTATTTTCTTTGTCAATTTTTTTTCTGATTAATATTTTTTTGACATCGAAAATAATTTTTTATTAGCATCAGAATTCAATGAATAAAAAAATAGAAAAAAATATTTGTAAAAACTATATTAATTTAAACTAAAAAGTTTAAATATATTTTCAATCAAAAACCTAATATTTTTATTCAATCATTTCTTTTTTACTTTGACAAAAAAAAAGTTTTTTTATGAAAACAAGTTTTCTAGCAAAATATTATTATGATTGTGAAAGCAAGTTTCAATTAAGAAATTAAAAAAGTATTAGCTATTCAATTTGACACACCTATATTAAGAAATTTAAAATCAATAAATTTGAGATAATCATATAAAAATAAATAAAAATAATATATATATATATATATATATATATATAATTTTAAATACTAAAGAGCAAATTATTGTATAAAATCTGCATATTAGACAAACACATGAATTTATTTATAAAGAAATTGATAATGTCATCATAAGAAAAAAGCACTAATCTTCTATAATATAATGGAATAATTGGGTAATCACATAAATATTATTGTAATAAATTATTTTTTGTTAAAAAGTTTCTTAAAAAAGGAATCTAGAAAAAGGTCAATCATACACGAGCCTAGCCTCCCAGCACATACACATACGTGTTTAATCTTAAAAAAATAGGAAAAGTGTAAGGGTCTAGAAGGCCAGACCCATTTGCCTAGAAGGCTAAACCTTTTTTTTAATGGGCTAGTGACATATTGTCTGCCTATTCTTCTTTAAAAAATAAAAAACATAGCAAGCGACGCATCTTAGATGCCTATCAAAGGCCACCTTAGAGACTAAAAAGTTAAGCCCTAGTTCTAGGACTCCAAAAACTCATTGCCAACCATTATTCATATGAAACCCCAAAACAACACTCTAAAGACCATAATAAACTTATTTTCAACTCCAAAATAACATTTAAGTTTTCTAAAAACTCAAAATTAAACCAAACCCAACAAAAATTTTCAAGCTCATATCTACTCTTTTTTTCCAATGATATGAATGGTAAAGATTGCTTTAATGGAGCTTGCTTTGTCAATAGAAACTTATTAACACTAAGATCAGTATTTTTGGTGGTTAAAATATAGTTGACTAGCTATATTTTATCTTCTCTTATTTTCCGATGAGTATCTCTCTTCTCTTAAATTTCATGGACTAAAAATGAAAAACAAATGAAGTTTAGTTATGAAATATAAAACGCTAAAAAACCAATGACCAAGAAACAAAAAAACAAAAATCTCAAGAACCAAACTATAGTTTTCCACGCCCCATGAACAATAATAACAAAAAAAGGAATGCTTATTTGTTTCATTGTCAAATTTAGCCCTTATTGTTCCAATGTTTTAAATTGATAAAAATAAATTTTATTTTGCAAAATCAAGCATCAATTTAATAATTAGATACTTTTTTATATTGGGATTATACGATGCATCACGTGATCCATAAATTATGAGGTTTAAAACCATGTGAACATAACTTGAGAAGATGAAACTAAAAAAAAAATAGTGACACAAAAAAAGTTCAAGAACAAAAAAGAGACTAAATTAGACACACTATAGCATTTCACATGGCACAAAAAAATAGGGGAGTTGTAAAACAAATTGTGAAAGAGGGTTTTGTTCTAGTTTATACTAATTCATTGGCCCGTGCTTCGCAACGAGTCAATATAAAAAAAAATATTAAGAGTATGGAGAATGTTTTATTAGTGTTATTAAACTTAATCAAGTGGGTTAATTTTTAAACCTCCACTCAACTCTTTGTCAAACTCAAATAACATTGGTCTGGCAACTATATTAGACCCAAGTGCGGACCTAAACTACTTGGGTCTGGCAACCATGCGAGGCCCAAGTGCTTTAAGTCTGGCACCCAAGTAAGTTGGGTCTAACATGTTTGTTAGACTCAAGTAAACATGGGTTTGGCGCAACTTTTCAACTTTAAAAATAATAAAGCAATATCAAAAAACTAAAATGCCCCCATGATTTTAGAAAATTACAGAAAAAATAGTGTGAAAGTATAAAAATACTTGCAACTGCAAAGCTTATTTTTTATCTTTTCCAAGGCTAAAAATATATTTTAATTGTTTAACAGTTTGTAAATGTCAAACCCAATCGTCTTGGATCTGGCAACCATACCAAACCCAAGAGCCTTGATCTGGATAATAAAACAATATCAAAATACTAAAATGCCCCTATGATTATAGAAAATTACACAAAAAATAGTTTGAAAGAACAAAAATACTCGCATATACAAAGCTTATTTTTTATCTTTTCCAATGCTAAAGATGTATTTTAACTATTTAACAGTTTATGAAAGGTCAAAAAAACCCTAGGAAATAGTTCTTAATTTTGTTAACCTTGGGGATAGAATAATATTTTTACTATGCAAATAAACATGAAAAGACTACCATACCCCCGCTCAAACGTTTAATGACCAATTATCTCATGAAAAATACTGAAATACCCCCACAACCAACGCTTCAATTTTTTCAACTAGAGGGTAAAATGACAATTTAACTTTATGTGAAAAGACAACATTAGCTCCATCTCAAGCCTTTAGAGCTTGGAAAACCTATTGTGCAAGTCTACAGTGGACTGTGTCTTGATCCACACTACGCTTGCACAGGGTTGCCAGACCCAAGCGTCTTAAATCTGGCAAACATGTCTGATTTGACAAATAACAAATAAAGAGGATAATTGTGCACTTTAATTGTCAAGAAAGAGAGAAAAAACACAAACAATCGAACCATTATCTGTCTACACGCGCCACACCTTGTATAAGAGGGCACGACTTCACATCCATTTAGACGGTGGTGGATGGCCAGATTTGGCCACCGGAAAGCATCCTACAAGCCTCTTTAATGACGCGGAAACTGTCCATTCGCTGGAGAAGAAAAAGAAAGCCAAAGAAACAGTTATCAGCTCGTGAAAAGATAAGAAATTAAAAGTAAAATTATTATTACAATTTACATTTAAAGATTTCTTGATTTACAATGATTTCTCGACACCATTTAGTTTTTGTTATGATAAGTATATTATTACACTATAAACTAACTTATATATTAACAAGATTGGCCCTGGCAGCAATTTGACATCATAAATATGAACACCGTCATGTGCTAAAAAAAAAATGTATGCCAAATAACAATTTGCCTTGATCCCTTGCCGCCGTGACATTTTCTTGAACCCAATGGTAAAACATTCGCTTGTGACGTCAAAGTCTAATATGCTCTCACAAATGGGCAAGTTCTCCAAAGGCTATAGAGAGGGTAAGTTGTTTGCAATTATCATGAAGAGAAACGACACATAGTTTTGCTCTCTCGAGAATCAGAGGTCGAATCCCATTCCACAGAAGGATTACCAGCTCCTACAGAAATGAGTCGTTGCTCATCCGGGTGCAAGGAAAATTCTCCACTTCCCATGTAATTGGAATATTTTATAAAGTAGTAGAGGCATTTTGGAAGCAATTATTACCACACCAGACACGATGGTGGGTGCGTAGTTAGCAATTTCTCGAAAGAAAATATTTAGCACACAGGTAGTTCGCTTTCGATGGATGGAGACCCAATGCCATCTTCGTCTCCACTACAATCTTCTTGATCAGCTGTGAAATTTTCAAGGAAGTCGGTATCTAATCGAATTATATAAAACTAGCAAGAGTCGTGGTCATCGAAAACTTGTCACTGAGTATAGATGTCTAATGTGCGGAGGAGATAATGTCCAGTCATGGTTTCTTCTTCATGGTCCTTGCTTTTTTAGTTAAATTATTTTCAAGTCGTTTTCTGGGGGAGAAATGATCAAATAAAGATTGCTTGGAAGACACCAATTATATTTATGCAAATTCAAATTGAAATTTCCCATCATACACTCTAAACACTATCAAAAAATTGATAAAAAAATACCGACATAATTTTTACCATTGATAAATTACAACGACATTTACCGATGGACTATTTCCCCACCATGTCTCTTGGTAATCGGTATGTATCGAGAAGATTATAGTTAAAAATGATAGAATAAAAAAAAATAGCATGTCAATATAACAAATGATATTACCGATGAAATGAACTTGTCGATGAATCTTTTAGTAGTTTTTAAGTTATAATCCAACAATCGACCTTCTTCCTCCCGCACTTCTTCTTCTTCTTCTTCTTCTTTTTCTTCTTTGTCTTCTTTTATTTTTTCAGCAAAAAACAACAACCCCTTATTTTATTACAAATTAAGCTCTCATCATCACAAATTCAGCCACTCTAACACATTTTGTCAGCATCCATGTTCTGGATAAAAAAATTATATTACCTGTTTTTTTGTAAATATTTTTAAAATATTATTTTTTGGCATTTTGATCTAGCATATGAAGTTTATTTGTGTGCTTACTTGTTTTATAACTTTTTCTTATCAAAATTTGTTATATGATTGTATGATTTGTACATAATAGGATTTGTTTAAGGTTTTGAAAAATTATATTTGTTTGTAATTTGATGAAATTAAGTTTGATTTTTTAACTTAGATGTTTTGTAATGAAATAAATAGTGTCTTATTTATTTAGTACATTTCATATTTTGTTAATTTTATTGTTAAATTGAAAATTTTGGTAAATGTGGAGGAATTTAAATTTTCATATAAAATCAATAATGATTTAAGGGTATTATTAAAATAGATTGAATAAGTTTAAGTTAAACTAATGATATCTAATTAGTTGGGTATTGATAATTCATTTAGTTCATATAATTAATTAATACATGTTGTCATAAATATTCTATATAGATTTCATATAAATAATGGATAATTATTCTTAAATGTATCAAGTTTTACTCGAAGGATTGTGTAAAATGGATTATTTTAATAGGCTTAAGGGTTTTATTAATTACACACTATATAATCCAAAATATATTAGTAGAAACGGTATTAAATGTCTATGTAAGAGGTGTAAAAATAAAAAACTTCTTGATTTAGATGTTGTTACGGTGTATCTTCTACAAAAAATATTCATAGAGAAATACTTGTGTTAGTTCGTAGATGAAGAACCATATATTCCTTACAAAATCAAGTCCATCAATATCAATATTACCAACAGAATGACCGATATAATATAAATCATCAATGATAGGTTTTTGGATCAACTGTTATTGTTCATGATTTGTTTAGTAAATATTTTTTTGATAGAATCGATATTTAAATACCGATAGAATAATCCGTTGATAATATGCAAAATTCTGGTATTGAATTGAGTGAAAAAGTAGTATACAAATGAAACAGACTAGTAAAGTTTTGTTGGAACACAAAGCTGTTGAAGATAATCAATCAATGGACATCTAGGGGTCTTATTCATCGCATCAGACCATATTAATTTTATACCACATGGTTTGGAGATGATGAGCATGTAATTGATACATATTTGCATAATTGCAACAAACTTAATGGTGACATGCTTTTAACGTGTGAGTGCGAGAAATGTTATTAAACGTGTGTTGTGTAATAAGATGTTTTATTCAAGTGATTTTTTTTATGATTTTCACTTCACCATAATAAAATCATTTTAAAATATTAATTTAATAAACGGAAAATTTAACACATTTTAAATATTATCAAATATAGTTCACACATTACCAAATTAACTAATGTACAACAATAAAGCAGTTGGATTTTTTTTTCATTTTCAACTTTTTTTCCTTTTGCAATGGAATTCTTTTATAGCATAATTAGATAGAATTAGACTTGAAATTATAGAATAAAAAAATACCAATAAGGAACAAAAAATAAAACACAAAAAATATACATGACTCACTTCAGATTCATAATGATTTTTATTTTGGTCTAAAGTTCTTTTATTTTGTTGAAAAACAATGAAAAAAATTATTGGTTGCCATGATTTCAACAATCAAAATGGCAAAACTTAGTATCAAAGGGTTCTATTCACCAAGCGAAGTTCGATGATCATGGTGGTTTTTTTCTCTAAACATGATAGAAATGACATATCTAGTTATGTTATGATTTTTGAGATTCAAATATTTTTTATTTTTTTTATAGTGATTTAGATGTGTTTTGAGGTTATTGAGTGGTTTGTATTGTGTTTTTGAGTGAAATGACACGAAAAATTGAATTTTAAGCCAACTCCCACCGCCCCTCAATTTTTCGGCCTCCACCATGGTGTTTTTGGATTAAATGGCTTGAAAAATAGAATTTTAGGCCAACTCCCACCACCCCTCAATTTTTTAGCCTCCACCATGCTGTTTTTGGATTAAATGGCTTGAAAAATAGAATTTTAGGCCAACTCCCACCACCCCTAGATTTTTGAGCCTCCACCATGGTGTTTGAATTTTGGGCACTCATAGATGACAACTTAGCGCATGCTTGGGCTTTTTAATGCATTCCAGGCTTGCATGCTTAACTTGTATTTTTTATTAATTTAAATCTGAATTTAAAAAAAATAATTAGTTTAAAATATTAATAATATATTAAATTCTTAAATTAATAAAGAATATATTTTAGATGTTAGTTTATCAAATACAATTCAATTTTTACTTTGTTTTCAAATAAGATTATAACAATATTTTAATAATATTTGCAAGTTTTTTTTACAACCCATCATTATTTTTTAAAAACAATTATATAATTATTTTTCTAATAACATATATTTTTATTATTATATAATTAAATAAAAAAATATTTTAAAAAACTAATGTTATTAAATCTAGTTAAGTTCATGACTCGAATAATTGGTTTTGTAGGTTGACTCAGGGTAACTTGGGTCAATCAAAGATGTCGTTGTTAATATTTAAAAAAAAATACATTGCATATATTAAATTTTTTAGATCATAATTAAAATTTTATTTATAAATAAAAAAACACATTATCAACAAATGCATTTTTTTACATTAATTTTTTTATAGAACCCGTACCATAAAAAATAAAAGAAAATTAATATATACGAAAAGCAATGAAATAAATAAAAGAAAATTACTTTGCAATGAAACGCGTACCAGCTACTATAATACAATCTAATTAATATATATCAAAAGCAGATGCATGAAGGAGTGCACAAAACTCATCAATGGTGTGACTAATCAGCAAGCCTTTGAATTTGAATTTGAATATATATATATATATATATATATATATATATATATATATATATATATATATATAGGTCGCTTACAAACCACTTAAAGCCTATCGAATTTGCAACTTGTACTAGCATTCCACTGAGAGAGAGAAAAAAAAGAAAAAAAAAAGAGAGAATTACTTCTGGTTAAATTTTGAAAGAATATTATTAATATTTTATATAAGTGCGCGCGCCTACTGTGTTAAAATTAAATTATTCCCAGCACACCGCATACTATACTTCATGCATTAACTAATATTTTCTCGGACAAATCCCATGCACAGTAAGTAGAGTGAGGGGACAAATCCACGTTGTTCCTTGGCAAACCTCCTTCTCGTCGATTATACACATTCGCCTTTCTTAAGTTGTGGATATCGTGTTAGACTCGTGTAGACTCAGTAAACGGTTGACATGACAAGGTATTTTATAAGGTTTATATTTCGAATATTTGATTATTATTTTTTTAGCAATTTAGAATATTCTCCCTAGCTAAATGATGATTGATACCTAGTATCTGGTAAGCTAAGGTAATTGGTAGCTAATACCTGTAAAATATTCTTTTTTATAGATTTGAAAACTTTTAGATGCTTAAATAAGTATTATGTATAAAGAGAATGTAATAATATTTTAGAGAGAGGGATGCTCTGAAATATATATGTTATAGAGAAGGAAGATTGTGAACCTTTTACCTGGTTAATTCATTGAGTATTCATAACCCTTAAACCTTGTCATGTTACTGAAATAGAAGGGTTAAAGAGTTATTTCTTCATAATAACATTAATGAATGATAAATATCTCTTAAACAACATTAAATGAAGTACAACTATATTTTACACCATATTAATGAGAATTAAGTATCTCTTACACAATATTAATGACAATGAAAATATAATAGGTACTTATAAGATTTTTATACACATAAGAAGTATAGGGAGATGAATATCATTGACATTAATATTTTATATTAAAAGTCATAAGAATAAACAAATGAAACTTTATGGCCCGACATGGAGCCTATAATGATTGTCAGACTCATACTCACTTGGGCTTAACATGATGTCAAGCACAAGGGTGTTGGGTCTAATAGTTTATCAGATTTACGTCTGTTTAGGCTCAGTGCGTAACTAAATCTAAATACGTTGAGTCTGACAGCTCGTCAAACTTATGTGTACTTATACTCAATGTTAGCTGAACCCAATGATGTAATATCTGACAGTTTACTAAATTTATGTATATTTGAGCTCAACGCATAGCTGAACTAAAAAATGTTAAGTTTAGCAACTTGCCAAACTCATGTCCGCTTAGACTCAACACGTAGTTGAATCCGATGTTAGGTTTGGTAGCTTATCAGACTTATGCTCGTTTGGGCTTAGAGTGTAGCTGAACTCAAATATATTAGATCCGACAGCTCGTCAAACTCATGTCTACTTGGACTCAACACGTAACAGGATCTAAGAATGTTAAATCTAACAACTTATCAAACCTATATCCACATGAGCTCAGCATATAACTTAACCTAAAGATATTAAGCATGGAAGCAACGCAGACCCATATCATTTCTACCAAGACCAAGTTTAGTAATATTGAATATGAATGAAAGTCCCACCCTCCTATATTATTAGATCAGTACCTTGTTTTTTTTTTATCTTTTTAAATATAAATTTAGGCCAAAAATCAAAATTTAAAAATATATTGATCCACAGCGCATCAAGCAGGAATGCCTTCGCTTTTACTGGCAGGCAATCATAAACACACAAACATTCTATTTTTTTACATTCTATTATTCTAATCTTCATCTTCTTTATTATTCGCAAGCAATCATAAACACCCAAACATTATATTTACAACCATTAAGACAACATTTACTAAACAAGATCTTTAAGGAAACTTAGACTACATATAAGGAGTAGTTGGGAGTATAGTAGTGTTTTTTTTTAAGTGTTTTTTTAAAATATATTAAGAAAATATTTATTTAAAAAAATTATTTTTAATATCAGCATATTAAAACAATATAAAAAAATTAATTTAGAATGAAAAAAATTAATTTTCTTAAAAAATATTTTTGAGACATAAAAATAAACAGGAACATAATCTTTAAGACAATATTTACTATAAATAGCCTAAAAAACAACCTATATTTTACAGGGAATTTACATCAATATTTTTCCGATGGGTATACCAATTTAAATAATGAAAGATCCCTTTCCTATTTAGATAACTTATTTTGTTGGTTTCAAACTATAATATTTATTTTAAATATTTTTTTAACATGTATTATTTTTAAAAAACTTTTATTAATACGTGTTGGAATAACAAAAGACCCCCATTGCAGAAACGTGGGAAATGGAAAGGGTCCTGCGCCACGTGGCTGGAAAAGAGTCAACGTTGCTTAAGAACAAATATTGCTCCACCCCCCTCCACCTCCTGCCAACTACTTATATACAATGAATACTGTTATAATTATAATTATAAACCTGAGGAGTTTCTTTTGCTTCATATTATTATGCATATGTGCAATGAGAAAAATTATTTCTATGTTGCATAAATATTGTAATTACAAAATAAAATTATAGGATTCAGTTAAAAAACAATTTAAAGAACTTATGGACCGAAATTAACATCATAAAAAAAGAGGGTGTTTTTTATTTTTATATAATTCAAGAGGTGCAGATTTTTACATTTTAATCTCTGATTTTTTTAAAATTTACATTTTAATCATAAAATTTTATTTTTCTTATATTTAAGGCCTTGACAACTAGGAGATGGAAGAGAAATTCAATATAAAAAGAGAGGAGAGAGAAAGCTTTTGGTCAATCATGTTTCAATAATAAAAAAATCAATTTTGAAATTAATAGGTTTGTCTTGACAAAGATAGTTTAATGAAAGTAGTTTGAGTCTCTAATAATTTAAAGAAAAAAAAATAAATATGAGTTAAGTTTGGTTTGATTTTTAGTTTTTAGGCAACTGTGTTTTCTATTGGAAATTGGATTGTTTAGGTTCTAAGAATATTTTAAAATGTTTTTAATTGGAAAACATAGAAAAATGGATAGGACTTGAAATATCAAATCGTGATTTTTTAATTATTAAAGGTCTGTTTAAGAACACGGTTTACATGGTTGAAATCGCGTTCCTTTAAATTTTGAAATTTTGTTTACGTAAAAAATTATTTTTTTTTATGTTTTCAGATTGTTTTGATGTGTTGATCTCAAAAATAATTTTAAAAAAATAAAAAATATTATTTTGATGTATTTCTAAATTAAAAGTATTTAAAACTACAACCGCTATTATAATTTCAAATAAAATTTAAAAGTAATTAAAATCCGTGTAAACACACAGTATATCCACTTAATTTTAATAAGAAAAGGAGGCTTATTTATGTCAAATATCTTCGATAAAATTAGAGGCTTTTGTGGTATTATTTATGTTTTTTTAATGATTATGTATGAAACTATATTGACTAAAAAAAATGCACATGAATATTTGATAAGAATAAAATATATATATATATATATATTGTTGGTTTTTATTATCAATTTTTTATATTATTTCCTCAAACTAATTATTCTTTTATTTCTCAATGGAGTCACATAAAACTATCAAACCATTATTTTTTTCATTCTACGTTGAAAACTGCTTTAAAAACATGGTAAGTTTTAATTCGAAAAATCATGCTTATGATTAAAAAAAATATATGTTTTTTTTTTGTCATGGTAGAAAAGAAATGAATTAAAAACAAAATTAAGGGGAGTTATGGCTATATATCCAAATGCAAGGTTCTCTTACTTCTAAATTTAAATTATTTGAATTATATTTAAATAATCATATTATTAATTATTTGAATATATATATATATTAATTGCTTTTAATTTTTATTGAAATAATCATATTGTTAATACAAAAGATTCATGATTTCATCGAGATAAAAAAACTGAATGAACAGAAAAAAGAAGAGATCTTGATAGCAGTTGAGATCCCCGGTTGTCCAGGGTGGCCGGATGCCCCCACAACATTTTGTTTCATGTTACGAGGTCCTCATCATCATCTAACGAGATAAACGAAGATCTCTGCTTTATATAAAACATAATTTCTTGCTCACAATCTCTCAAAATAATTTATTAATCTCAACAAACATTGCCTCTGCGATGATAACGACAGCAACCGTCGACGACGGAGATCGACGTGAGTATATCGTCATGGATGAAGAGCTAGAAATCTGGGAATGCTTTTTTAAAACCATTCCTCTCTTTGCTTTGAATGAAATGCATGTGCCCTCTCCTGAAAACCTCATGCAGCTATTCATGCAATTCTGATGATGGTGGGCATATAATATTTTTTTAAAATTAATACGTTGATATCAAAAATAAATTAAAAAAATATTTTAATATATTTTTAAATAAAAAAATACTCGTAGAAACAACAACAACTTCAATAACAACACACACGGGGTTGAAGAAGACGGAGATGACCATTCTAGGAAGGGATTTTTGGTAAACGTAGAGTGGTTTTTTCCTTAAAAAAGAATAAAACCAGTTGATATATATTAATGATATAAGTTAAAGGGTAGAAGTAGCTGCATGTTAGGTTAGCCATAAAACGAGCGTTTAAAACACTCCAAGAGAGTCCACCAAAGTGCCTTTGAGTGCTACCTTGGAAAGCCATTAATGGAGGTACCAACATCACACCTAGTTTTCAACAAAATCACAATTAAGCCTATATATCTTCCCCTTCAAGCGACTAGCAGCTAATATTTGAACATGTCTAGCTAGCTAGCTAGCCAGCTATTATTTCTCTTAAAAAAATAAAAAACAAAGTGAGAAAAAGTCATGCAAAACCAGGGAAGACTTGTTTACACTAGGGGTGTTCACGGTTCGGTTCGGTTCGGTTTTTATCAAAAAAAGTAACCAAACGGAAATTTTTTTTTTTTTTAAAAAAAAACCGAAACCGAACCGAAATCGGTTCAAACCGACCGGTTTCGGTTCGGTTCGGTTCGGTTTTTTAGAGCAAAAACCGGTTCAAACCGGTTTGGCTCGGTTTTTTCGGTTTGGCTCGGTTTTGGCTCGGTTTGGCTCGGTTTTGGCTCGGTTTTTTCGGTTTGGCTCGGTTTTGGCTCGGTTTTTTCGGTTTGGCTCGGTTTTGGCTCGGTTTGGCTCGGTTTTTTTCCGGTTTTTTTCCGGTTTCGGTTCGGTTCGGTTCGGTTCGGTTTTTCCGGTTCCAGACTTAAAAAACCGAAACCGAACCGAACCGGTCGGTTTTTTCAAAATTTTAATCGGTTTAATCGGTTTTTTTTCACGGTTCGGTTTTTTCGGTTATTTTTTTTCCGGTTTTCTCGGTTTAATCGGTTTTTCGGTTTTTTTGAACACCCCTAGTTTACACCCCCGAAGCGCATTTATAAACTGGAAACACCGGTAAATTATAAAACCTTTAAGGGTATAGATGAATTGTGACAGTGGTTATGATTTAAAATGTTATTTATTTAAAATTATATTAAAATAATTTTTTTTATTTTTATAAAATTATTTTTAAAATCAGTACATCAAAACAATCTGAAAACATAAAAAAATAAATTTAAAAAATACAAATTGAAATTTAAGAGAACACGGTTTGAATTGCATTCCTAAATACTTTCTTAATCATCATGCTTCAACAAGTCAAGTAATTAAAAGAAAAAAAAAGAAGAAGAAGAGGAATTTCACAATTGAAATTATGTGATTGTGAAATCTTGACTATATAATTAGCACAAGACATGGCTTAAATCTAGTGAACATGCAAAGGACAGAACAAGAATACAAGGATTCTCTCACGGTCATTTGAGAAAAATTAAGCATTTAATTATTTCAATTTACCCATTTAATTCAAATGGATAAGTATTGGAATTTTGTCATATAGTTTCAAAAAAGAGCAATATTGCTTTAAAGAAAGAAAAGGAAAAAAGCAAAAGCTAACGAACATATACCTTTTTAACAAAAACAAATCAATGAACTTGCTATCATGACAAAATATTTATTTATTTAGGGTATGATAGTTATTATGAGATTTATCCGAGACAATTTAGTTTTTATTATCTTTTAAATATATAATGTAATGACTAAATTACTCTAAATTTTTTTCTTAAAAGGTTGAACGGGCAATTCAATCTTTTCTTGCTTTAAAAGCACAATATAAAAACTTTATTACTCTTAAAAGTAAAAAATATTAAACTTACATCTACGGGGCCTTTTTGCATTTTCAAATTGTTTTTTTAATAAACAAATTGTAGGGGGCAATTTGATCTCTTAATTGTTATAAATATTATTAAAAAAATAAATTTGTTTCCATATGCAATGGCGTCCTATGTCCAAATACTACTTTGTAAAGTGGCATTCTAAGTGTCTCGTTTGTGCTCTTTCTATTGGTGTTGCACGTATACACAATGGCATGGTAGTTTGATTTTGATAAATTATTTTTTTTCTTCAACTTTTTTTCTCTTTCTTCTCCTTGCCAAAATATAAAGGTATCGTTTAATTTTTTTCTAATTTAATCCTCGTTCTTTTGAGCTATTTTTTTAATCTTTTTTCTTGGTTTTTTCTTTAATTTCGCCTTTTATTATTTGGTTTTATTTAATTTTTATATTAAATTTGGTTCTCATTCTTTTGATTGATATTTGTTTGTTTTTTTATCTTTTTTTCTAATTGAATTTTGCTTTCAAATTCATCCAACGGCATTGGATTTTAAATTATTTTTATATCAAATTTAGTCTTCGTTCTCTTAATTGCTATTTCTTTTGTTTTAGATTTTTTTATTGTATTTTTTTTTCAATTTCATCCCTCAATATTTTGATGATTTAGAGTTTCATTTCTTAATTTTTTAGGGTTTGCTTTCTATAAGGTTAATCCTAAACTTATAACCAGGGTCACGAATTTTGAATGTTAACACAAGTTGATTTTGGTCTCTTTTTTATCATTTTTTTAAATTGATGTTTTTTTCAATTTCATCATTCAATATTCGAGTTGTTGGGAATTGATCTTCATATTTTCTTTTCAATTTCTATTATATAGGGCTATCCCAATCATGTGCCTTTAGTCGCGAGGTTCACTCGAGTTGACTAAGATCTTCTTTTTTTTTCAGTTTCACCTTTTAACATTGAGTTGTTTAATAATTGAACTTCATAATTTTATTCAGTATGCTTTCAATGGGGTTACATTGGTACCATGACTAGATCATAAATTTAACATGCTAACCTAGATGGGCTCGAGTCAAGTTTGTTTTACCTTTTTTACATTGCCAATTTTTTATGATTTTATTTATTGCAATTGTGTTTTTTATGTATTATTTAAACTAGCCAAGCTTATTAAAGACAATAAGGAAAAAAGGCTTTATGTACAACTCATGCAGTGATATATATATATATAATTTTTCTCTTTTACCTTCTATATATACTTTTCTTTCTAGAATATGGAAAACCTTCATCCTTTTCTATCTTTCAAACATAAAGTTATCAGAAGACTTGATGATGTTCTAAAACCTAGATGTTTAAA